>NC_138998.1:123566235-124766235 GCF_964374135.1 Grampus griseus | reverse complement strand
TCTGCCTTTGTAGCATAAGAGAAGTTATAGACAAGAGGTAAATGAATGAGCCTGGCTGTGTTCCAGTAAAACTTCATTTTCAAAAGAGGCAGCAGGCTGCGTCTGGCCCACGGGATGTACTTTGCCAATCCCTTGTTTAGAACTTCGAAGCCACGTTTTGTTGTATTCTTGCATCTAGTGTTACAAATGAGAAGTCTGATGCTGGATTAATTCTTGTTTCTTTGTATGTGGCTTCCTTTTATGTTTTGATTTTTCTCTAACTGGGAACATTTAGAATATTGTCTTTAATTCTTGCACTCTAAAATTTCACAATAGTATGTACAGGTGTGGGTCTTTACTCATCAACTTTTGGGCATGTGGGGGGATATTTTAGTCTGAAAATCTGAGTGTGTCTTTAACCCAGGGAAATTCTCCTCTTTCATTTTATACTTATCTCTGTTCTGCTGTCTCTAATCATTTTTCTGGAACCTTTCTTTATTGGTCTGATGATGGGCCACTTGGATTAATCCTCTTTGTGTCTAATCTTTTCTCTCTCTCTCTTTCTAAAAAATATTTATTTATTTATTTTTTCTGTACTGGGTCTTTGTTGTGGCACGCGGACCCCTCAGTTGTGGCATGTGAACTCTTTGTTGTGGCGTGCAGGATTTAGTTCCCTGACCAGGGACCAAACCCAGGCCCCCTGCATTGGGAGCATAGAGTCTTACCCGCTGGAACACCGGGGAAACCCCTTGCCTCTCTTTTTTGAGGAGGAGTTCTTTGACTTATTTTCTGAGAGGTTTCCTCAACTATGTCTTTCAAAACTTTTATTGATTTTTGTTTTTTGGCAGTAACGTTAAAAATACCTTTCTTGCTCTCTAATCTTCATTCTCCTCCCCCTCCTTTTTTATCTTTGCCAGAATAAATTTACCACAAAACTAAGGACCCACACTTGAGTTAGAAAGTTGCTGGGAGTTGTAGAGTATTCTAAGTGGGCAGGTAAAGCTATGTTACAATCAGGAAACAGTTTTATGAAAGCTCTTCTGGCTGAATAGATCTCAAAAAAGAGGGATTGGAATCTCTAAGATCATGTAATTTAAATTGTGACATATTTTTCATATATAAATATTCATTTTTGCATCAAGTTTTATATTTCTAATTTTATATTTTAAAAAAGACCCCCAGTATTGATTAAGCTTTAGGTTACACAAAACCGAGATTTTTATCTTAGTTTAATTTCTCCTAGGGTACGAATTAACATTTTCTAAGTTATTTTCTGCCTTTTTTTTTGTTTGTTTTGGTTTTATCTGTTTCCTTGAGGTTATTTGTAGTTAGTGTACTATGTTTTTTTTCCACAAATGTCTGGTGATCCTTGGTTTTCCATTCGTATTTCAAAATGAGAAAATAGAAAAGCTGACCATGAGGTCTGTGAACAGGGGTGGGACCTGTCAGCTGGCAAGTTTTCTTTTAGGGAAACTGGAGGTGGTGGTGGGGTTTCTGGGGTGCTGACTCCGAGCTACTTCAGTTTTTCCCAGAAAGTTTACTCCATTTTAAAAGAGAATTCCCCACTTTTTTTTCTTCCTTAAGGAGAAACACCATGCTGTCAGGAGAGGATTGATTGTTCCTCTGCAGACTCTTGTTTTTAGGGCCTGCACCACCCTTCAACCATCTGATGTACCAAGTATAGTATTTCTGAGTCTTACCAACAGACCAGGTAGACACCTCCCAGTGGTACAGTCTCTGTGTGTGTGTGTTGTGTGTGTGTGTATGTGTGTGTATGTGTGTGTTTTAGGCTATACCTTCCTCTGTTCTGCATCATCAATAGCTATTCCTTCTTATGCTTTTTGTGTTCCAGAAATTTATTGAATCCCTTATTTACTGATAGTAGTCCTCCTGTTCTCTCAGCTGTGGGTTTACTATGCTGTAAGAGGACCTTGGCAGATAGAGAAAATTAAGGTGTACTCAACTACAACTTGAACTTGGAGCCTTATGGAGCTTTAATCTCCTTAACAACCAACTCATAGCTTAATAGATGGGTCAGCTTTAGCTGCCTATGCTTTTAGGATTTTTTAATTTTTTAAAAATTAAAAAAAAATATACAGAAGATTGTTATTAGTCATCCATTTTATACACATCAGTGTATACATGTCAATCCCAATCTCCCAATTCATCACACCCCCACCCCCACCTGCCACTGCTTTCTCCCCTTGGTATCCATACATTTGTTCGCTACATCTGTGTCTCTATTTCTGCCCTGCAAACTGGTTCATCTGTACCATTTTTCTAGGTTTCATATCTATGCGTTAATATGTGATATTTGTTTTTCTCTTTCTGACTTATTTCACTCTGTATGAGAGTCTCTAGATTCATCCACGTCTCTACAAATGACCCAATTTCGTTCCTTTTTATGGCTGAGCAATATTCCATTGTATATATGTACCACCTCTTCTTTATCCATTCATCTGTCAATGAGCATTTAGGTTGCTTCCATGACCTGGCTATTGTAAATAGTGCTGCAATGAACATTGCGGTGCATGTGTCTTTTTGAATTATGGTTTTCTCTAGGTATATGCCCAGTAGTGGAACTGCTGGGTCATATGGTAATTCTATTTTTAGTTTTTTAAGGAACCTTCATACTGTTCTCCACAGTGGCTGTATCAACTTACATTCCCACCAACAGTGCATGAAGGTTCCCTTTCCTCCACACCCTCTCCAACATTTGTGTTTGTAGATTATCTGATGATGCCCATTCTAACTGGTGTGAGGTGATACCTCATTGGAGCTTTGCTTTGCATTTCTCTAATAATTAGTGATGTTGAGCAGTTTTTCATGTGCTTCTTGGCCATCTGTATGTCCTCCTTGGAGAGAAGTCTACTGAGGTCTTCTGCCCATTTTTTAATTGGGATGTTTGTTTTTTTAATATTGCTCTGCATGAGCTGTTTATATATTTTGGAGATTAATCCTTTGTCCGTTGATTCATTTGCAAGTATTTTTTCCCATTCTGAGGGTTGTCTTTTCATCTTGCTTGTAGTTTCATTTGCTTTGCAAAAGGTTTTAAGGTTCATTAGGTCCCATTTGTTTATTTTTGTTTTTATTTCCATTACTCTAGGAGGTAGATCAAAGAAGATCTTGCTGTGATTTTTGTCAAAGAGTGTTCTTCCTATGTTTTCCTCTAAGAGTTTTACAGTGTCCGGTCTTACATTTAGGTCTCTAATCCATTTTGAGTTTATTTTTGTGTATGGTGTTAAGGAGTGTTCTAATTTCATTCTTTTACATCTAGCTGTCCAGTTTTCTCAGCAACACTTATTGAAGAGACTGTCTTTTCTCCATTGTATATCCTTGCCTCCTCTGTCATAAATTTGTTGACCATATGTATGTGGGTTTATCTCTGGGCTTTCTATCCTGTTCCATTCATCTATATTTCTGTTTTTGTACCAGTACCATATTGTCTTGATTACTGTAGCTTTGTAGCATAGTCTGAAGTCAGAGAGTCTGATTCCTCCCGCTCCATTTTTTTCCTTCAAGACTGCTTTGGCTGTTCGTGGTCTTTTGTGTCTCTGTACAAATTTTAAGATTTTTTGCTCTAGTTCTGTAAAAAATGCCATTGGTAATTTAATAGGGATTGCATTCAACCTCTAGATTGCTTTGGGTAGTATAGTCATTTTCACAATGTTGATTCTTCCAATCCAAGAACATGGTATATCTCTCCATCTGTTTGTATCATCTTTAATTTCTTTCAACAGTGTCTTATAGTTTTCTGCATACAGGTCGTTTGTCTCCCTAGGTAGGTTTATTCCTAGGTATTTTATTCTTTATTTTGCAATGGTAAATGGGAGTGTTTCCTTAATCTCTTTTTCAGATTTTTCATCATTAGTGTATAGGAATACAAGAGATTTCTGTGCATTAATTTTGTATCCTGCAACTTTACCAAATTCATTGATTAGCTCTAGTAGTTTTCTGGTGGCATCTTTAGGATGCTCTATGTATAGTATCATGTCATCTGCAAACAGGGAGAGTTTTACTTCTTCTTTTCCAATTTATATCTCTTTTATTTCTTTTTATTCTCTGATTTCTGTAGCTAGGACTTCTTAAACTATGTTGAAGAATAGTGGCGAGAGTGGACATCCTTGTCTTGTTCCTGATCTTAGAGGAAATGCTTTCAGTTTTTCACCATTGAGAATGATGTTTGCTGTGGGTTTCTCATATATGACCTTTATTATCTTGAGGTAGGTTCCCTCTATGCCCACTTTCTGGAGAGTTTTTATCATAAATGTGTGTTGAATTTTGTCAAAAGCTTTTTCTGCATCTATTGAGATGATCATATGTTTTTTATCCTTCAATTTGTTAATATGGTGTATCACATTGATTGATTTGTGTATATTGAAGAATCCTTGCATCCCTGGGATAAATCCCACTTGATCATGGTTCATGATCCTTTTAATGTGTTGTTGGATTTTGTTTGCTAGTATTTTGTTGAGGATTTTTGCATCTATATTCATCAGTGATATTGGTCTGTAATTTTCTTTTTCTGTAGTATCTTTGTCTGGTTTTGGTATCAGGGTGATGGTGGCCTCATAGAATGAGTTTGGGAGTGTTCCTTCCTCTGCAAATTTTTTGAAGAGTTTGAGAAGGATGGGTGTTAGTACTTCTCTAAATGTTTGATAGAATTCACCTGTGAAGCCATCTGGGCCTGGACTTCTGTTTGTTGGAAGTTTTTTTCTTTTTCTTTGTGGTATGCGGGCCTCTCACTTTGTGGCCTCTCCCGTTGCAGAGCACACGCTCCGGACGCACAGGCTCAGTGGCCACGGCTCACGGGCCTAGCCGCTCCGCAGCATGTGGGATCTTCCCGGACCGGGGCATGAACCCGTGTCCCCTGCATCGGCAGGTGGACTCTCAACCACTGCGCCACCAGGGAAGCCCTTGTTGGAAGATTTTAAATCACAGTTTCAATTTCATTACTTGTGATTGGTCTGTTCATATTTTATATTTCTTCCTTGTTCAGTCTTGGAAGTTTATACCTTTCTAAGAATTTGTCCATTTCTTCCAAGTTGTCCATTTTATTGGCATAGAGTTGCTTGTAGTAGTCTCTTAGGATGCTTTGTATTTCTGCAGTGTCTGTTGTAACTTCTCCTTTTTCACTTCTAATTTTATGGATTTGAGTCCTCTCCCTCCTTTTCTTGATGAGTCTGGTTAATGGTTTATCAAGTTTGTTTATCTTCTCAAAGAACCAGCTTTTAGTTTTATTGATCTTTGCTATTGTTTTCTTTGTTTCTCTTTCCTTTATCTCTGCTCTGATCTTTATGATTTCTTTCCTTCTACTAACTTTTGGTTTTGTTTGTTCTTCTTTCTCTAGTTCCTTTAGCTGTAAGGTTAGATTGTTTATTTGAGATTTTTCTTGTTTCTTGAGGTAAGCTTGTATAGCTGTAAACGTCCCTCTTAGAACTGCTTTTGCTGCATCCCATAGGTTTTCGATCGTCGTGTTTTCATTGTCATTTGTTTCTAGGTATTTTTTTATTCCCTCTTTGATTTCTTCAGTGATCTCTTGGTTATTTAGTAATGTATTGTTTAGTCTCCATGTTTTTGTGTTTTTTACTTTTTTTCCCTGTAATTGATTTCTAATCTCATAGCGTTGTGGTCAGAAAAGATGATTGATATGATTTCAATTTTCTTAAATTTACTGAGGCTTGATTTGTGACTCAAGATGTGATCTGTCCTGGAGAATATTCCGTGACCACTTGAGAAGAAAGTGTAATCTGCTGTTTTGTGATGGAATGCCCTATAAATATTAATTAAATCTATCTGGTCTATTGTGTTATTTAAAGCTTCTGTTTCCTTATTTATTTGCCTTTTGGATGATCTGTACATGGTGTAAGTGAGGTGTTAAAGTCCCCCACTATTATTGTGTTACTGTTGATTTCCTCTTTTATAGCTGTTAGTAGTTGCTTTATGTATCAAGGTGCTCCTATGTTGGGTGCATTTATATTTATAATTGTTATATCTTCTTCTTGGATTGATCCCTTTATCTTTATGTAGTGTCCTTCCTTGTCTCTGTAACATTCTTTACTTTAAAGTCTATTTTATCTGATATGAGTATTGCCACTCCAGCTTTCTTTTGATTTCCATTTGCATGGAATATCTTTTCCATCCCCTCACTTTCTGTCTGAATGTGCCCCTAGGTCTGAAGGGGGTCTCTTGTAGACAGCATATATATGAGTCTTGTTTTTGTATTCATGTTCCTATGACCGTTTTCTTAATTGTTTTGGGTTTGTTTTTGTAGGTCCTTTTCTTCTCTTTTGTTTCCCACTTAGAGATGTTCCTTTAGCATTTGTTGTAGAGCTGGTTTGGTGGTACTGAATTCTCTTTGCTTTTGGTTGTTTGTAAAACTTTTGATTTCTCCATCGAATCTGAATGAGATCCTTGCTGCGTAAAATAATCTTGGTTGTAGGTTGTTCCCTTTCATCACTTTAAGTATATCATGCCACTCCCTTCTGGCATGTAGAGTTTCTGCTGAGAAATCAGCTCTTAACCTTATGGGAGTTCCCTTGTATGTAATTTGTCATTTTTCCCTTGCTGCTTTCAATAATTTTTCTTTGTCTTAATTTTTGCCAATTTGATTACTATGTGTCTCAGTGTGTTTCTCCTTGGGTTTATCCTGTATGGGACTCTGCATTTCCTGGACTTGGGTGGCTATTTCCTTTTCCATGTTAGGGAAGTTTTCAACTATAATCTCTTCAAATATTTTCTCAGGTCCTTTCTCTCTCTCTTCTCCTTCTGGGACCCGTATAATGCAAATGATGTTGCATTTAATGTTGTCCCTGAGATCTCTTAGGCTGTCTTCATTTCTTTTCATTCTTTTTTCTTTATTCTGTTCCTCAAGAGTGAATTCCACCATTCTGTCTTCCAGGTCATTTATCCGTACTTCTGCCTCAGTTATTCTGCTATTCATTCCTTCTAGTGTAGTTTTCATTTCAGTTATTGTGTTGTTCATCTCTGTTTGCTCTTTAGTTCTTCTAAATCTTTGTTAAACATTTCTTGCATCTTCTCATTCTTTGCCTCCATTCTTTTTGTGAGGTCCTGGATCATCTTCACTATCATTATCCTGAATTCTTTTTCTGGATGGTTTTCCTATTTCCACTTCATTTAGTTGTTTTTCTGGGGTTTTATCTTGTTCCTTCATCTGGTACATAGCCCTCTGCCTTTTCATCTTGTCTATCTTTCTGTGAATGTGGTTGTTATTCCACAGGCTGCAGGATTGTAGTTCTTCTTGCTTTTGCTGTCTGCCCTCTCTCCTTTTAGGATTTTTTTTCAGGGTTTCTTCTGAAGAAAGACTCACTTTTTGAGTTAAAACCTAATTTGTTTATATCTTGTTTTGAAAGACATTCAGCATCCATTTTATCTCCTTTATATGTTCAAGAAATCCTCATTGTTTCTGTCCAAGCCTTCCTGGCTTTCCTGCATTACCACAGTTATTCATATTTTTATATTGTATTACTTCAGAGGGATTTGTGGTGGGAAGAAAAGGAAATGTGTATGTTTAGTCAACCATCTTCTATTGGAAGGCAGAACTTTCAAATTTTTTTTTTTTTTTTTTAGCTGTACATGGGCCTCTCACTGTTGTGGCCTCTCCCGTTGCGGAGCACAGCCTCCAGACACGCAGGGTCAGCGGCCATAGCTCACAGGCCCAGCCACTCTGTGGCATGTGGGATCTTCCTGGACTGGGGCACGAACCCGTGTCCCCTGCATCGGCAGGCAGACTCTCAACTACTGTGCCACCAGGGAAGCCCCAAGTTTTTAAATGATATAATTCAATGGCTTTTTCTCTTTTCATAAAAGCCTTATAGGCTATAAACCAGAAAGCTTTCAGAAAAAGCAGTCTAAAAATATAATTATGCACATACATTTAGAGAAGTTTCTAGTTAACTTCTCTTTAAAAATATTTGATCCTGAAGGCATAATCTAAAACTTCTTATCAATTACATTCTATTTTTGACTTATTTTCTTCTCAAAGATATATATTCTTGTCTGTCCCTTCTTCTTTTGGTTGGGTATTTAACGCCTTCATAATGTGTGATTCAAGGCCTTCTTGTCTTTCTTTGAAATTTTACTGTATTTTAAATTATTTTCTTACATACCTCTTCTGCCAAAGACCACTGATATTTTAGGTGAACCAGAATCCACTGAAGATTACAAGAAATATTCTGTGTACTATGTTATTTAAACTGAAAGGAAAATATAGTGTTTTGCTGAGTACTCTCAGATTTGTATATATCCATGAATTAATCCAATAAGAGATTTTTTTTTTTTGTAGTACGCAGGCCTCTCACTGTTGTGGCCTCTCGCGTTGTGGAGCACAGGCTCCGGATGCTCAGGCTCAGCGGCCATGGCTCACGGGCCCAGCCGCTCCGTGGCATGTGGGATCTTCCCAGACCGGGGCACGAACCCGTGTCCCCTGCATTGGCAGGCAGACTCTCAACCACTGCACCACCAGGGAAGCCCAAGAGATTTTTTTCAATGCATAAAATATGCCAGACATATTTTAGGCTCTAAATGTGACCAAGTGACCAGTGAGCAAGCCAGAAAAATCCCTGACCTCATGATTTTAGATTCCAGTGGGAGACAGCCAATAAGATAAATAGGTAAAAGATATGTGTATTATGGCTCTCTAGAGAAACAGAACCAATAGAAGTTATATATATAAGAGATTTATTATAAAAATTTGGCTGATGCAATTATGGAAGTTGGTAAGACTCAAGATCTGCTGAGTGAGTTGGCAAGCTGGAGACCCAGGAGAGCTGATGGTTTAGTTCTAGTCTGGGTCCTAAGGCCTGAGAACCAGGAGAGCCAAAGACATAGTCCCATTCCAAAAGCTGGCAGGTTTGAGACCCAGGACGAGCCTGTGTTTCAGTTTGAGCTTGAAGGCAAGAGAAAGCCAATGTCCCTACTCAAAGACAGTCAAGCAGAAGAAGCTCCCTCCTATTCAGGAGGATCAGTCTTTTGTACTATTCTGGCCTTTGATTAATTGGACAAGCCCTGTGTATATTAGGGAGGACAATCTGCTTTACTGAGTCTATCTCTTAAAATGGAAATCTTGAAAATAAAAACAAATTAGAGATGAAACTGACCCTGAGGCTTAGAACATATTCTACTCATGCAGTTGTAATGTATACACAAGGAGCCGACTATAACATCGTGGAGATTCATAATGAAGGACTACAATGCAAATTTAACTGTAGAAGTGGCCCTGGAATTGTGTTTGTTTGAAGCATTCAATTTAATGATGGGCTGTGACATGCAGTGTCACTTGAAGTGAATGGAAACTATGCCAGATTGGTTCTAGACCAAGTTCACACTGCATCAGGCACAGCCCCAGGGGCTCTGAAAACCTGGATAATCAGTAATTGTCAAAACCTGGATAAGCATGTGTTTTAGGGGGTCATATCAGCAAGGCACAAGGCGTGGAAGAAGTTAATAATGGTTTCAGGGGTTGTATGGATTCCATTTATTTGAATGGGCAGGAGATCCCTTTAAATAGCAAACCAAGAAGCTGTGTGCACATTGAATAATCAGTGGATATATCTCTTGGGTGCTTATGAACAGCTATAGAGGACTGCTCAAGTAACCCCTGCCAGGATGGAGGCATTTACAATTCATCACCTACTGGAGGTTATTACTGCAAATGCAGTGCCTTAAACATAGGTGAGGTGAACAGCAATCTATGTTCCTCCAATCCATGCCTATATGGTGGTACATGCATCGTGGACAATGGACTTTGTTTGCCAATGTAGACAATTATGTACTGGTCAGAGCTGCCAGCTTAGTCCATGCTGCAAAGATGAACCCTGTAAAAATGGTGGAACATGTTTTGACAGTTTGGATGGTACCGTTTGTCAGTGTGATTCAGGTTTTAGGGGAGAAATGTGTCAGAGTGACATCGATGAATGTGCTAGAAACTTCTGCCATAACAGGGCCCTTTGTGAGAATACACATGGCTCCTATCACTGTAACTGCATCCACGAGTACAGAGGAAAATACTGTGAGATTGCCACTTCCTATCAACATGTGTTGACTCCATGACATGTTAAATTGGCTGAAAGAAAAGGAATATTTTTTATAACAAGGATATATTTACTGGTGGTGGTGTTCGTCCTTTGCCATAAGATGTTTAGCTGAAAGAAGAAACACTAGGCTGAAGCTGAAGACAGATACTTGGGACCAACCACAGCTGTTTTGCCAAGACCATAGTTTGATTCAAAGCTAAATAAGAATATTTACTCAGACATACCACCCCAGGTGTCTATCCATCCTATTCCCTACACTCCAAGCATTCCAAGTGGCTCTTGGAACAATCTTTACTGAAATTCCTTTGAAGGATCTGTTATACCAGAGCATCCTGAATTCAATACCTTTAACCCTGAGTCTATGCACAGACATGGAAAAGCAGTAGGTGTCTGTACATAGCCCCAACCTTGCCTCCCTCTCATCCTTTGAACTCTCCTCCTGACAGTGACTCAATAGAGAAGCCTAACACAGACATCCACCACGGTACTAAAGTAGTGGATCTAGATCCTTGCCTCTCCAAGAAACGTCTAGAGGAAAGGCTTTCTCACTCATACAGTGCCTGGGAAATCCTGTCTGAAGGGAAATCCCATAGCTCCTTTCCGTCTGAATCATGTGATGACACTGGGTATCACTGGCATACATCGGATTGGATGCCAAATGTTCCTATGCCACATATATAAGAATTCCCCAATTATTGATGAGCAGACACTCCTGTATTCAGCATATCCAAATGCCGTTGATACAGACTATAACCCTGGAGGTTACGACTTTGAAAGTGATTTTTCTGCCATCACTGTAAGACTTTCGTGTACCTGATGAACCATCAACATGACCTCCAGAATTCAGTGATCAGTTTGAATCCATAAACCCTCCAAGAAACATGCTTGCTCCAGGTAGTTTGGGTTCTTCATTGAGAAACCGGCCAAAGTTCAACTTGAATCACTTATCTGCCCATTTTCTATCGTGTCAGTATGTCTGAACCTCAAAAAGTAGGCACTGGTGAGAACAATACTAGTAGAGAACCCTATGCCCCTTACTCTTCAGGGTATCAAAGAAACTTTGAAGCCTCCACTGTAGCAAACATGCCTATGTCTGTATACATGCCCACATCTTCCTCCTCAGATATGTCGGCATGTTCAGAGTCTGAGATCTTGACGAGTGTCCATGAGAGTGCCATGACAGCCACTTTGAAGAGGTGACAGTTCCTCGACTAGATTCATAACAACATATGGAAGTCTGATGCTCAAACTCCCCTCAAAGTGCCTGGACTTTAATGAACCCAGAGATTATATAAGTAATTTTCGTCATTGTTCTTTGCAGCTGTGCTTAAGTGCTTTTTCTTGGTGAGCTAAAATGGGCATGGCTGTACTGAATTCCACAGTTCTTGATGTGTGAATCATTTCTAGTGTCCTAACCGACTGTCACTGGTTGAGATTTACATTGGTGCCATTTATGAACATATTTTTTGTATTTACATTTGTGTTAAAATCATGAAATGAAAATCAGTCTTGACATCTTGTTAACATGATTCATGTATTTATATAGATTTAATCATTTTAATTTTCCTGGTTTCTTTAGATAAATTTTATATACAGATTTGATTTTTTATAGCTTTAACTAGATTTTCAAGATATTTTGTGCATTTGTCTTTGGCCGAATTTTGATGGTGTTAGTGTCACTGCCTAGCACACTGATTTTTTAATATAATTGGGGTTTCACTATTTGCCATTTTCCACTGAAGTATGACATCTCACTGATACATTTCAATATAATCATTCATTTCTAGCGCTATGTAAGATGAGGAAAGATCTGATACATGAACACATCTTAAATGGTTGCTGTAATTTAGAATTATAAGCATTTTTCATTATTGGAGAGTGTAAGGGGGACCTTCTGCACACCTGTTTAGAACCAAAACCACCATGACACAGTTTTTTCTTTTTTCAGTAGTGTCTGTATATTTGTGATGCTGTGGTCTTGTAAAGGATTTTTACTGAAAACTACCATTAGCCAGTCTTCTTACTGACAATAAGATTCTTGATAAAATTAAAACAAGTATTAACCTCATTCAGAAACACCCTCACAGGCACACTCAGAATAATGTTTGAACAAATATACGGGCACCTCATGACCTGGTCAAGGGGACACATTAAATTAACCATCATACAATGGTATATTAGGTGTAGTGTGTGTGTCATGTTGAGGAATAGCCAGGAGGCTGGTGTGTCTGGAATGGAGTGAACATGAGGAACAGAAGTAGGAGATGAGGCCAGAGAGCTAACTGGGGGCCAGATATACTCAAGCTTGGTAGACCATTGGGCTGTTACTGGAAGTGCGAACCAATAGAGGGATTTGAATGAAGAAGTGACTTGATCTGATTTAAGGTTTTTTGTTTTGTTTTGTTTTTAAAATTTTTATTGGAGTATAGTTGATTTAGAGTGTTGTGTTAGTTTCAGGTGTACAGCAAAGTGAACCAGTTATACACACACACACACACACACACACACACACATATCTCCACTCTTTTTTACATTCTTTTCCCATATAGGTCATTAGAGTATTGAGTCGAGTTCCCTGTGCTATAGAGTAGGTCCTTATTAATTATCTATTTTATATATAGTAGTGTGTATATGTCAATCGCAATCTCCCAATTTATCCCTCCCCCCATGCCCCGCCTTTCCCCCTGGTAACCATAAGTTTGTTTTCTACATCTGTGACTTAAGTTTTGAGTCTCGTTGGCTGCAGTTTTGAGGATTGACTGAAAGACACAGTGGTGAAAGCAAGGAGTTCACTTAGGATGCCTGTAGTGGATTGAATGGTTCTCCCCCCAGGTATGTCCACATTCTAATCCCCAGAACTATGAAGCTTACCTTATTCAGAAAAAGTGTCTTTGTAGATACAATTAAGTATCCTGAGATGAGACGATCATCCTGAATTGTAAGAGAAAGACAGGAGAAGGTTTGGGACGGATAGAAGAGGAGGAGGCAATGTAACCATGGAAGCAGAGATTGGAGCGGTGAGGTCACAAGTGTAGGAACCCTGACAGCCTCCAGAAGAGGCTGGAAGAGGCAAGGAAAGATTCTCCTCTAGAACCTCTAGAGGGAGCATGGCCCTGCCCAGACCTTGACTTCGGACTTCTGGCCTTCAAGACTCTGAGGGAATAAATTTCTTTTGTTTCAAGCCACCAAGTTTATGGTAGTTTGTTAAGGCAGCTTCAGAAAAAAATAATACTAAGCCCTTGTGGTAATCCTGGTGTGAGAAGTCTCTAGCTCAGCTCTTTCCCATGAACTCTGGATTCTGGCTGCCTGATGGCTGGCACTTGGATTACCCAAAGGCCCCTCAATCTCAACTTCCAATTGTCCTCCCTTCCTCCTTCAGATTCTGCTCCACTTCCTAAATTCCCTACTTCAGTTGACTGTACCTCATTCTTCTTGGCATTTATTTCACTCTAGGTAGTTTTACAAACTACTTATTCCCAAGCAGAGTTAAGCACTTTCTTTCTTTTATTTTCCTCCCATAGGACCTTGCCTACAGATCTATAATAACATCGATTATGTTCTATTGTGTGTTTATCTCTTTGACTGCACACTGTGAAGGGCAGGGGCTATGTTTGATTTATTTATCTCGTGGTCTAAGCACCCGGTACATTGCCTGTTTAGAGCATATGCTTAATATGACTTGATGATTTACAACATGAGTAATCTATCTTTCGAGTCAGTCAAGCCAGAAGTCTTGGAGTTGCTCATGGTTCTTAATGCCTCATTAACTCCTATATTGAATTGGCCGTTGACTCCTATTCACTTTACTTTCCAAGTGTCATTTATATCTGCTTCCCGCTCTCTATCCTTGCTGTCATCAGTTTGGTTTTCATAATTGTTCACTCGAACCATTTCAAAGCACTTGCTTCCTCCAGTTCTATTCATCTATGGTCTATTTACCACATGGCCATGAGTATGAGGTTTTAAACATGTACATTTGGTCATATCCTTTCCTGTTAAGATGACTTGTCTGACACACAAGTTTTTTCATGATCTGGCTATTTTCCTGTATGTCTTCATAATACATCTATGCTGAACTACTTGTTGTTCATTCATATAAATCTATAAATCTATATCTTGATCATGGGGCATTGATGACAGGCCCTCAGGGCAGAAGGATTAGTAAGATATGATTCCTGCCCTCATGAATTCTTAGTTGAATATTGGAGACAGTTATTTAAAATGTTATAAATGTGACAATAAAAATGATTATAAAGATGATATAAACACTTGAAAAAAAATGTAACACAGATTGGGGGATGAAATTGTCAGATCCAAACTAGTAGAGAGGATAGGGGATAATATATGAGCTATCTGAAAGGATAAGTAGGAATTGCTCAGGTAAGGAAGAAAAGGTGACTTTTAAATTTTCAGTTAGAGGGAACTATATATGCAAAGGGAGAAAGTGCTTTGTTAGGGAAAATGGTTGCATGAGCCTGTGCGTATGAGTTGGGGTAGTGATGAGACTGCAGTTAATGGAAGGGGCTAGATCAGAAACTACCTTGTATACCAGGTTAGGTATTTGAATACTCTGTTCAAGGCAGTGAAGAGTTATCAGAAGATGGAAGTATATAAGTGGCATGATCATATTTGTGTTTTAGGGAAATAATTCTGTGAGGAATCTAATGAATGGATTGGAGTGGAGCAAAAATGGTGACGATGGAAGACCTTGGCAATGATCCAATCTGGTAAATTATAAGAATTTGAATTAAGCCAGTTGTGGGGAATCAGAGAAGAAGATATAAATTTGAAAAGTAGAAATATTAGTAATTGATGCCTGACCATGTGGGTCAGGGAGAAGGAGTCAGGGATGATTCTTAGGTTTCTAGTTTCAAAGAAGAGAAAAACACAGGGAATATAGGAAAAGAGTATTTGGAGGAAGATGGACACATTGAACTAAGATGCTTATTGGATATCCAAGTGGAGACACGAATGCACAATTACATGTAATGCTCTGGAGCCCAGAGCATTAATTTTGGTTTCAGATGTATATATTTTGGAGTCACTGGTATATAGACATTATTTGATGCCATGGAGATTATACCATATCAGACAGGAAAAGTACTAGTGTAAGAAGAGAATAGATGAGAAAAAAAGTCCTGTTTAAACTCAAAAAGTCTGAGGACCCCAATACTTAAGAGATGATTGAAGGAAGAGTGAAAAGTAGAAGGACAAGGAAGGAGGAAAACCACAGAAGAGTCTTAAAGCCAACTTAGGAGAGAGTTTAGTGACACAGGAGCTGCTCTACAGATTTAGGTGTGGCAGGGAAGTCAAGTAACATAAAAATTTCTTTGATTTTCGGCAACAGGAAGGTCTTTGATGATGTTGATGACAGCGGTGTCAGGCGAGAGCTGAGGATAGAAACTGGCTTACAGCAGTGGTTTAAGAGCAGACAGGTGTTTATAAATTGGACATAAGAGTGTCGACAACTTTTTCAAGTAGGAAGTAGTTTGGCATTGAAGAGAATGATATAGGGTAGTAGCTACAAGAAACAAGGGGTCAAAAACACGACTTTTCAAACAGAAAAGGTATTGAGGATATTTATACGCTGAAGGAAAAGAGCTAGAAAGAGAGGGAGAACTAGATATATGGTCAAGAGGGGATAATTAATTTAGCAATATCCCTAAAGATATGGAGGAAGAATTAGGTACAGACCTCAGGAAAATATATTTAGCTGTTTACCTTTTAGAATTTAGAATTTTTCAGGGAAAATGGTACCTAAAGAATAGCAAGATAATGGCTTAAAAGACCTAGATATGAGCACTAAAACTCGTTGAAATAAAGATACATTTAACTTACCTTGTTAAAATCTGAGAAAAAAGTCAACATTTTCTACTGAATGCAAAATGATTTTTTTAAAAAGGACATATTTTTCCTATATATTAAAGACTAGCATAGATAGCTGAATCATATTGTACATTATAAACAAGAAAGGATTAAAAACAGCTATAAAGGATAGATTTAATATGAAATATATAAATTATGACAATATTTATAAATGAGTTAAACTTCTCTATTAAATGAACAATACTTTCATGTAGGGTTTTAAAAATTCAACAAAATAATGTTGAAAAAAGATACCATTTAAGCAAAATCACCAAAAAAGTTAAAAGTTAAAGAATGAGCAAAGATCAATACAAACAAAAAGAAAGCTGGCATCCAAAACAAAACCATTACCAATCTATATTGATAAAAGGTAAATTCACATTTTGCCATTATTTTTTCATCGCTCTCTACCCCTTTTATATGTGTGTGCATTTCATTAGTGAGTTATTGTTGTTATGTTTTAAGGCATATTCCAGAGATCATATTCTTTCACTAATAACCACTTAAATAATGTAGATAACATCAATTTTTGTATCTCACACACAAAGAATATGTTCATAGGACATTAAAACATGATCACGTATTAGAACACATAACCTCAACATGTTATAAAAAAACAAAGTTTACGGGACCCAACCCCTGAACACAACGTAGGACAAACAGAAATTAACACTGTAAGTTTGATTTAAAGACCCAATAACTTGGAAATTAAAAAAAATTATCCTGAATAACTTCAAGGTCTAGAGGAAAACAAAATTGCAATTACAGGATATTTAGAATAGAGTGAAAACCAGAGTAGTAAGAATGTACTCAAGATTTTCAATGTGTTATTTATTTTATTAAATAAGAAAAAATAAAGCTTAAACAGGCTGTGTTAATACAAGGAGTTAAAAGAGGGTTATACAAGGAATCTAGGAACATCAGTAGAACAGAACCAAAAAGATTAAAGCAGAAAATTATGAATTTAAAACCAAATTCTAGTATATACATTCCAAACACAGTTCATTGAAAGGATCAATTACTAGACAAACCTCAAGCAAAACAACAAAAACAATAACAGCAACAGGATAGAGAGCAAAAGAAAGAGAGAAAGAGAGAGGGATTTTAAATGAAA
Source organism: Grampus griseus (assembly GCF_964374135.1). NCBI lineage: Eukaryota > Metazoa > Chordata > Mammalia > Artiodactyla > Delphinidae > Grampus > Grampus griseus. The sequence goes on along the minus strand of NC_138998.1, from coordinate 124,749,222 downwards.
GTGGTCATAACCACTAATTCCTAAAGTTTCTTTATTATAGAGGTAATAATTGTTCCCCAAATTACATATAAATATAATGCATTTCAATTAAAGTTGTAAATTTTTTTCAGGGACAGATTTGACAAAATAATTCTAAAGTCATCTATAAAAATAACGTTTCTGAAGTTAAAAAGCAAGTAAAATAAAGTGTTTGGTTAAACATGCTGATATGTAAAAATTGTTTTACAAAGTAAGGAAATAGGGGCTTCCCTGGTGGTGCAGTGGCTAAGAATCTGCCTGCCAATGCAGGGGACACAGGTTTGAGCCCTGGTCCGGGAGGATCCCACATGCCGAGGAGCAGCTGAGCCCGTGCGCCACAACTACTGAGCCTGTACTCTAGAGCTTGCGAGCCACAACTACTGAAGCCTGTACCCCTAGAGCGTGTGTTCCACAAGAGAAGCCACTGCAATGAGAAGCCTGTGCGCGGCAACGAAGAGTAGCCCCCGCTCACCGCAACTAGAGAAAGCCCGCACACAGCAACGAAGACCCAACGCAGCCCCCCCCCAAAAAAAACCGTAAGGAAATAATATACACAAAACTGAGGATAGTGGTTACCTCCAGATGTGTGTGTGCAAAGGAGAGGCAGGGGAATAGGATGGGGTGTACATGAGTAGATGTAAGTTAATGTTCCTGTTCTTGGGCTGGGTGATAGATTAATGGGTATCCATTTTATTATTAAATAATAAATGAATAAATGCTAAATAGATAAAGTAATATAGATCTATTCCAACAACTATGATTGACCAAGAATTATGATTAATTCAATTTCATGCATCTAAATCTCATTGTGAAAATTTAATAAGAGAGAAAAGCTAAAGAAAATTTTAAATAGAAGAGTAATATGTGTGTGTGCAGGGGAGGAGAGAAGGCACTAAGGAATAGAATTTAAGCTTCTTGGCATTAAAATATATTGTAAAGCTATGTTAATAAAAATAGCGTATTTCTGGTCCAAGAATACTTGGTCAATCTAAAGAAACAGAGTAGGAAGTCCAGAAATAGAAGTGTTTGTGTGTGTTAATGATTTATTGAAGAGAATTTAGCATAGTGAACCTGGACTATCTACTTCTCAATAGATTTCTACTATCTTCCGTAATTTGATATTTCAAAGCAATATAAGAATAAATCATTTAAAAATTATTTTGGGACAGTTGCTAAAAATTTAGAAAAAGATTAAGTTCCATCCCTTGCTTCCATAATAACTAAAATAAATTCTAGTTGGATTAACTGTTTAAATAGAAAAGGAAAGCATAGAGATTTTGTGAAACAATATGAGCCAATATTTATATAATCAAGAATAATCTTACAAAGAAAGGCTTTGTAAGGATAATGTCAAAGGACTAAATAAAAAGCTGTAAGAAGGAAATAAATCAAAAGCTTTTGATTTTCGCCTCTTCTGTTAAACAATATCTTGGAGTGTGCCCTTCCTCCTCTAGGACTCTGGATAGTTGCCTTCAGGAAATCTTGGCCAGACTCATTTCTATGCCCTTTTCAGAGAGATTTGCCTTTTCTTTGGGGGTATATGAATATTTTTTGATTTATCCTTGAAGTCAATCAATTAAAAAGGACATGAGTGAGTTATGAGTGAGTCATAGTCTGCAACAGATGTACCTGAAACACATATACTCTTTTACCTGACATAGTCAAGTTCTTTCTTCACTTTTGAAAGACTTTTCTATATTATATCTTTGAATATTTATTTATTTATTTATTTATTTATTTATGGCTGCATTGGGTCTTCGTTGCTATGCGTGGGCTCTCTCCAGCTGCGGTGAGGGGGGCCATCCCTCGCTGCAGTACACGGGCCTCTCATCGTGGGCCCCCCACCCGCTGCAGAACATGGGCTCCAGGCACACGGGCCTCAGCAGTTGTGGCACGTGGGCTCAGTAGTTGTGGCTTGCAAGCTTTAGAGTGCAGGCTCAGCAGTTGTGGCGCATGGGCCCAGCTGCTCCTCCCAGACCAGGGCTCGAACCTGTGTCCCCTGCATTGGCAGACGGACTGTCAACCACTGCGCCACCAGGGAAGCCCTCTTTGAGTATTTTTAATAAAAATATTTTGTTGAATTTAGGAGGACTGGTGAATATTACCCATTTCTTTCCCTCTCAAATTTGAAAGCAAGAAAGAAATAAGACCCAGGAGACAGATTAATAGAGTTTAAGATGTTATCCTTATTATAATAAAGCTGGAAAGTATACGTTGAGAGCTGAGGCCAAGTGGGTTTATGATATTCCTCCTGAATTAGACAGATTTGCTCACCGTGTTTCATGCCCCTCAGTCAGCCCTCTAACTTGCCCTGAGATGCAGAGCTGGCTGTACCTCTCCACAAACAGGAAGGTCAGAAGCAAGGGCCAAAAGGCACAGATCCACCCCTTTCCAGTCCTTTATTCCAAATTCACCCATCAGGTAAATCAATCTGTCCTTGGGGAAAACAGAATGAAAGAACAGACTCAAGGTGAAATGGTTGTTTCATATTTTTTCCTCTTAGGGAATTGAGTAGAGCTTTCCTCCTCTCAGTAGAAAGACGAGCAGGAGATTCTTTGCTTGAGCAAACTTCAATCAGGTTCCTGAATCTCCTCCTAGGCCCATCTGCGCCCTTCCTTGTAAAATCTAGTTTTAGGAAGAACTTTGCTAAGTCAGTTTGACAAGAACCCTGCATACCTGATGTCTGATCACCTTCGATCTCTGATCAGGTTCCTCACCCTCACCCTCCCCATCCCGCAGGTGATGTTTTCTCATCCTGGCCTGTCTTCAGCAAAGGATCTTGTCAGGTCAGTTTAGCCAGAATCCCCCTTACCCCTGATGTTTCCTCTTAGTAATTTTCTGTCCATTGACCCTCACCCTTTCCCCTGGCTATAAATTCCCACCTGCCTGTGCTGTAATCAGAGTTGAGCCTAATCTCTTTCTCCCGCTGTAAAGTTCCATTGCAGTGGTCCATATACCTGTTACGATGGTCCCAAATAAAGTCTGAATGACCATCTTTAACAAGTGTCCCTGAATAGTCTTTTTCCATTAAAAGGGTTGTCCCAACATTATTTGGAGGGTTTTCTGCTCCAGACATCAATTATGACAGGTTATCTTTACCTAGATTCCATCATTTTCAGTTTTTCTCAGATTGCTTTAATCTCTCTTTCATCTGTCTTCCTTCTGACTAGCTCTGTCGTTCCTCCATGACAATTATTCAGTCTGTAGCCATGCGTATTATGTTTCCTGTTTTTAAAAATTCATCCATTAGGTCTTTGATAATGCTGTTTAGGTCCTCAAATTGTTTAATTAAACCTGCAATGCTCTCATGTCATTCTTTTAAAAAAAAATGTTTGAGCATTTTTGTTAATGTTCTAAATAGTTTGAAGCACTTGGGAATTTTTTTCTCTTGGTTGTGTATATTTTTTTCTTTCTCTCTCTCACCCCTTTCTGTCCTCCCTCCCTCCCTCCCTTCCTTGCTGTCTTCCTTCCTTTCTCCATGTAGCTTGCATGCATGCCACGCCATTCCTTTTTCTAGCTTACTCATGCTTGCGTGGCTCTGCCCAGAAATTTCATTTAGTCTGAGAGTGTGGGCAGATTCATACCTCCCTTTCCACCATACCTTTGACACATTTCCTTACTCCACTGATTCACAGTTTGAGTGCTGAATTTTTGGTGGTCCATCTACTTTTTGTAGCACCATAGCACAGTGGTGACTGAGAGGAAGAGCTCAGCTTCCGAAGAAGGGGGTGTGCCATCATTTTTGGAAGACATGAGCTCTGCTGTCTCTTCCAAGATTGTGTAAACCGGTGGAGCCACTCTAGGACCCACTCTACCCAACTGGGGGTTGTATTCCATCCCTGGGGGAGAATATCTTTGCATTTCAGGTGGGATCTCTGCCCTCTGCCACAACCCCTCCCCCGGTTTGGTGTAACTCTGGATCTTGTCTCCTGACAATTTTTTTTTTTACTAATTTCTACAAATCCTATATAGTATTCTAGAGTCAGAAGAGGGGAAAGATGAGACCTCTAACCCTCTGCATTTAGCTCCTTTGAGATGTGGGGTGTGGTTGGCATAAGGTCCCTTCCCTCCCCTAAAGATGTCTATACCCTAATCCCTGGAACCTGTGAATAGGTTATGTTACGTAGCAAATGGGACTTTGCAGATGCAATTAAAGTTACTGACCGTAAAATAGGGAAATTATTTTGGATTATCCAAGAGGACCGAAGCTAACCACATAAACCCTTAAAAGCAGAGAACTTTCTCCAGCTGGAGGCAGAAGGGATGAGGCAGAAAGAGAATTCAGAGAGATTCAAAGCATGAGGAGGACTTAACAGGAAGTTGCTGGTTTGCAGTTGTGGGAACAACATGATGAGGAATTCAGGCTGAGAGAGGCTCCTGGCTAACAGCCAGCAAGGAAACAGAGACCTCAGCCCTGCAGCCCAAATAACTGAATTCTGTCAACAGCCTGGACGAGCTTGGAAACCGACGCTCCCTCAGAGCCTCCAGATAAGAGTCCAGCTTGCCAACAACTTGATCTCAGCCTGTGAAACCCGGGCCAGAGGAACCAGCTGAGCTCACCAGACTCCTGACCTACAGAACGGTGGGATCATAAATTAGTGTTGTGTTAAGTGGCTAAACTTGTGGTAATTTGTTATGGAAGCTATAGAAAATGAACACATGGATATATTAGTTAGAAATGACACAATTTTTTTTTTTTTTTTTTTTGTGGTACGCGGGCCTCTCACTGTTGTGGCCTCTCCCGTTGCGGAGCACAGGCTCTGGACGCGCGGGCTCAGCGGCCATGGCTCACGGGCTCAGCCGCTCTGAGGCATGTGGGATCTTCCCGGACCAGGATACGAACCTGCGTCCCCTGCATCGGCAGGCAGACTCTCAACCACTGTGCCACCAGGGAAGCCCCAGAAATGTCAAAATTTTGATGACTAGACTGGTCTGTGAGCAGGATGGGAGGGGTAGGGGTGGGGTTCACTCTGCTCTGCTACCTGATTCTGCTTCAGGTTCTTCTTGGGTACCTTTCTTGGAAAGAATACATATTTAGACTCTGCTCTTTTGGGGGAGTTATATTGGTGAACTTATTTTGTTAATTTTGAATATATGTGCTCTAAATCATGGTGTATTGGAAGAGAGAGAATCAGTATAGCTTCATTTAGCCATCTGAATCCAGAAATCTCTTGCTCATCAAATCATCAGATATGAGAGTGAAGGAGCATTCCATGAGTCTAGAATCAGAACACATTAGTGAAAATAAAGGCTATTTGAAAATAAAATAAATTATATATATATGTGTGTGATAGTCAGTTTTATGTGTCAGCTTGACTGGGCCAGTGGGTGCCCAGATATTTGGTTAAACATGATTTCTGGGTGTGTCTGTGCGGTGTTTCCAGAAGAGATTAGCATCTGAATTCATAGATTGAGTTAAGCAGATTTCCCTTCTCAATTTGGATGGACATCATCCAATCTGTTGAGGGCCTGAGTAGAGTAAAAGTTGGGGTAAGGGATAACTTGCTGTCTCTGCCTGACTGCATGAACTGAGACATGGATCTTATGCCCTTGAACTGGGACTTACATCATTGGCTCTCCTGGTCCTCAGGCCTTTGGACTCAGACTGGAACTACACTACTGGCTTTCCTGGGTCTCCAGCCTGCAGACAGACTGTGGGACTTCTCAGCTTCCATAGTCCATAATGTGCACCAATGCCTTACAATAAGCCTCTATCTATGTCTATCTATCTATCTATCATCTATCTATCTATTTATCTATCTATCTATCATCTATCAATCTATCATCTATCAATCTATATATCTATCTATCATCTATCTATCTATCTACTATCTATCATCTATCTATCTATCATCTGTCTATCACCTATCTATCTATCTATCATCTATCTATCTACTATCTATCTAATCTATCATCTACCTATCTATCATCTATCTATCATCTATTCATCTATCTATCATCTATCTACTATTTATCTATCTATCTAATGTATCTATCATCTATCTACTATCTATCTAATCTATCATCTATCTATCTATCATCTACCTATCTATCTATCATCTATCATCTATTTATCTATCTATCTATCATCTATTATCTGTCTATCATCTATTTATCTATCTATCATCTATCTATCTATCTATCATCTGTCTATCTATCTATCATCTATCTATCTATCATCTATCTATCTATCTATCATCTATCTACCTATCTATCATCTATCTATCTATCTATCATCTATCTAATCTATCATCTATCTATCATCTATCTATCTATCAGCTATCTATCTATCTATCTATGTCTATCTATGTCTATCTATCTATCATCTATCTATCTATCTATCTATGTCTATCTATGTCTATCTATCTATGTCTATCTATGTCTATCTATCTATCATCTATCTATCTATCTAATCTATCTATCTATCATCTATCTATCTATCTATCTATGTCTATCTATGTCTATCTATCTATCTATCTATGTCTATCTATGTCTATCTATCTATCTATCCATCTATCTATCTATCATCTGTCTCCTATTGGTCCTCTTTCACCAGAACACTGACTAATACAGGGTATGTGTATATTTATATGTACACACACTAGACATAATAGACTTTCATTTTATTCATATATTAAAGCTGAAAATAGAAATTATAAAATATTTTTTATTCTTCCTGCTGGAAAAGAAAAGTATAAAAGGCAGTTATCACTTTAACTTTGAAGAGAATATCAATAGTAGCCCCAAACACTCACCTTGGTGTCAGGAATCAAAATTGGAATCCAAGAATGAATTTCTCAAAAAGACCAAGATTTTATTGTTTTGGTCTTTTAGTGTTTTCATTCCACAAAAATTTGCTGGGAACCCATCTTGTGTCAGTACTAGATGTTGAGGAGTGAATGATGAGCAAGATGGATATTATCCCTGCCTTTTACAAGCATTTGTGACAGCCCAGGAGAGCAAGTTTGGTCCAATTAAATCAGCAAGGGTAGATTCGTATTGATGCAAATATGGTTGACCCAGGCACTCTTCTGTACTATTGGGCTGTACTGGTGTTCCTGATTTAGGGTGTACTGGAAAATACCAGTCACTAAACAAATGTCATGAAGTAGAGGATGTGAGCATCTATGGGAGTATGTAATAAGAGCCTGCCAGGCAGAGGCAGCAGCAAGCTTAAAGACCTAGGAGACAGAGAGCATGGTAAGGTGATCTTACTGGCAGGTGTTTTTCATGGTGGGAGGAAGGGAGTGGAGTGGGGTTGGGCTAATTGCTGGACAAAGGTCAGCAGCTGTAAGGTAATACCATTTTGTCAGTCTTGATCAACTGCCACAATAACCTGGGAAACTGGGAGATAAGCCTGATTTTACTTTTTCCAACTTTATTGAGATATAAGTGACATATAACATTGTGTAAGTTTAAGGTATACAGTGTAGTGATTTTTTATGTATACGTTGCAAAATGATCACCACAGAAAGCTTAGTTAACACATCCATCACCTCATATAGTTACAATTGTTCTTTTGTGGTGAGAAATTTCAAAATCTACTCTCCTAGCAACTTTCAAATATACAATACAGTGTTGTTAACTATGGTCAGCATGCTGTACATTGCATCCCCAGGACTTATTCATGTTATAACTGGAAGTTTATACCCTTTGACCAGCTTCATCCATTTCCCCTACTTACCACCCTCCACCTGTGGCAACCACCAATCTGTTCTCTGTTTCTATGAGAAACATAGAAGAGCCCACATATAAGTAAGATCGCACCATATTTTCTTTCTCTGTTTGACTTATTTCACTTAGCATAATGCCCTCAAGTTTCATTCATCCATGTTATTACAAATATCAGGACTTCTTTCTTCTTTACAGATGAATAATATTCCTTTGGATATATATTATATATATATATATATTTATTATTATTTTTCTTTATCCATTCATTCACTGATAGACACTTAGGTTGTTTCCATGTATTGGCTATTGTAAATAAAGCTGTAATGAACACAGAGGTGTAGATATCTCTTCAAGAGAGTTATTTCATTTTCTTCAGATATATACTCAGAAATGGAAGTGCTGGATCATATGGTAGTTCTACTTTTAATTTTTTGAGGAACCTCCATACTGTTTTCCATGGTGGTTGTACCAATTTACATTCCCACTGACAGTGCCCAAGGGTCCCCTTTCCTCCCCATCCTTGCCAAACTTGTTATTTCTTGTCTTTTTTTAAAAAAAATATTTATTTATTTATTTATGGCTGTGTTGGGTCTTCGTTTCTGTGCGAGGGCTTTCTCCAGTTGTGGCAAGTGGAGGCCTGTGCGTGGGCCTCTCACTATCGCGGCCTCTCTTCTTGCTGAGCACAGGCTCCAGACGGCGCAGGCTCAGTAGTTGTGGCTCATGGGCCTAGTTGCTCCGCGGCATGTGGGATCCTCCCAGACCAGGGCACGAACCCGTGTCCCCTGCATTGGCAGGCAGACTCTCAACCACTGTGCCACCAGGGAAGCCCTATTTCTTGTCTTTTTGATGATAGCCTTTCTAACAGGTGTGAGGTCATAGCTTTTTGTGATTTTGATATACATCTCCCTGATGATTAGTAATGTTGAGTATGTCTTTATGTATTTGTTTAAGCCTGACTTTTAACACATATTCTTCACTAGGCATGTTTTATCCACACTCCATAGGATGGGAAAGTTCAGGGAAATTGATGCTGAGTCTATAGATCAATTGTTATTATCACGTTCTGTGGCTGATGACTCCCTTATCTTTGATGGACCCCAGAATGTGGTTGCCAACTGCCTCATATTCCTCTATTCACTCATTTCTCCATTTTTTTCAACAAACACTGATTGAATAGCCTGTTCGTCCCCTTTAGTTGGGCACAGATCCATGTTAGTTTTCTACCACTGCCAGCAAGTTACCACAAACTTAATGGCTTAAAACAACACAAATTTATTATCTTACAGTTCTATAGGTCAGAGTATGATGCTGATCACTAGGCTAATATCAAGGTATTGGTAAGCCTGCATTCCTTCCTTGAGGTTATAGGGAGAATCTGTTTCCTTGCTTTTCCCAGCTTCTAGAGGCTGCCCACATTCCTTGGCTTGAGGGACCCCTTTATATCTTCAAAGCCAACAGCATAACACCTCTTTGACCCTGCTTGCCTTGTCATATCTCTTTTTCTGATTCCCTTCTGTTTCCCTCTTCCATTTTTAGGAACCCTTGTGATGACACTGGGTCTACACAGATAATCCAGGAAATCTCCCTATTTTAAGGTCAGCTGAATAGCAACCTTAATTCCACCTGTGACCTTAATTCCCTTTGCCATGTGACATAACATAGTCACAAGTTCTAGGAATTAGAATGTGGACATCTTTGCTGGGGCCATTATTCTGTCTACCACATGATTCCTTGGACTCTGCTTCTTGTCTTTTCTTAGTGTGTGGCATAAAAGTCTGATTTCTTTATTTTTTTCCCTCTAGGCACTCCTCTCCCTAGAGGAGTTGATCTCTTGCCTGTGGCCCCCTCCCCCGACCACATCATTTTTTTTTTTTTTTGCAGTACGTGGGCCTCTCACTGTTGTGGCCTCTCCCGTTGCGGAGCACAGGCTCCGGACGCTCAGGCTCAGCGGCCATGGCTCACTGGCCTAGCCGCTCCGCGGCATGGACCACATCCTTTTTACACCTCACTCATCTCCCATCCCTACCTGCCTATCTGACTCCCAGGCCTGACATTTTCTGGCTGTTTTTTTCCATCCTCTGTTATCAACTACATTTTTGAGTTCAAGGCACATCTTATACTTTGTCTTTGGACAAGCAAGCTATTCTATTCTTCCTAATATTGTGAGTTACATGGTTAAAAAGGTAGAGAGTTAATCATAGCAAGTGATGATAATAAGCCCTCCTATGGTTTCCAGCTGTGAGAAAGGACAGCTACTGCCCTTCTGCTTGGTGTTATACGGTAATAGCTGCTGTTCTTAAAATTTCAATGCAAGCTCATTCATCACTTTATTTTTCAATTAGCTTTACCACAGTAAGAACAGTGTTAGAAATGGCTTATGAGGAAGGACTTACAGAGCCAGAGAGTATGAGAAGCAGTGACATTATTTTAAATTTTTACAAGGTTTGCAAAGTACTTAGAATCAAGGAGATTATTTTTATTTGCACTTAGAGGAAAGGTTAGTAGAGAAAACAATTTTTTTTAAGAAAAAGTACCAGTCAAATAAGCCATTAATCATGTGAAAACCATGAGGAAACTTTTAGTTTACACTTAACAAACATGAAGATTAGGTGAAAATTTCACAACAAATCACAGAAACCTATTGAATTCACAGCTGAAGAATTTTTCAGTGATTTGGGAATATTTTGTTATATGGTTTAAGTATTTTATTCCATTCTATTAGAAATCTGGATTTACAATAAATGGGGAAGATGACCTAAAGGTACATCGATGATACCAATTTTCTAAAATGGCCATTTGAACAATTTGGTTATGTTCTATTTTAATTACAGATAATACTCATTTTTCTTTTGTCTTTATTCAACAGGCAAAGCAATGTCTATTCTTAAAAATTAAGTTTCTAAACCTTACATTTGTTGTGGACAGAAACTAAACCTACCTAGAATGTTGATATTTTATTACTACAATAAACCAGTTTCAAGGTTCGCTAAAATATACAATATTTCAATGAAAAGTGATCAATGAGGAAAAATGAGAAAATAACACGTACTTTCATGGTTTTTAAAATTTTTCCATTTTTAAAAAACAGGTCAAGCTATCAGCAGGAACAATATACATACCATAACAAGTCCTAGGTGAAAAAAGTAGACCTGGTTTAGTTTCTTTGATTACCCTCAGGCTGAATTATCTACCTCTAAGATTAAGGCCAAGTTTCATAACCAAATCAGGTGGAAGAATAGAAAGTCTTTAGTGGACTTTCAGTTCATTTTGCCAGTAAATAGCAATTTAGAAGAGAGATATGAAAATAATGAAAATATATGTCTCAACATGACCTCAGAAACCTACCCACGTACTTTTGTCCCTCCAGTAAATGAATTCTGTTTGGTGGTGGTGATGTATGTTTGATTTAATGAAAGTTTGAAATCCTGATGGTATTGGAGAATAGTTAGAGCAATCTGTATTATTCATTTTAGCTTTTCTCCTAAGGCTCAAAACTGAACCACCAATTTATGATGAGCTCTCCTGGGCATTCAGGTGAATTTCGTTTTCCTTGGGTGGTTCAATTTAGTGGATGGAATTGCAGCGCAGTAATCCAATATGGTTTAAAAGCACTTGAGTGAATAAGTCACTTGAGCAATTCTTATTGCTCCTGAAGTTCCCAATAAGCCATTTCTGTAATTTGCTTGTAACATTGGCAACAAATCTGATTAGTAAATATTTTCTTATCTGACAGACCCACTGTGCTTTTTGACACGTGTTAATAGGAAGAAAAAGACATTTATTCAGAACCTTCTCTACCCAATTTGAAACATACTCAAACTTTCTGGGCCCTGGGCTGAAAATGCTTAACATGGTCACTGAATGTATCACCTGGACTCATCTCATAGGTCCTAGAGTTATCAGAAATCTGGGAACAGAGAACTAATAAGACATGATATGAAATATATAAAAAATGAATGCAAAAGGAAGTTCTTCATTTCTTAAAATATTGACAGAATTTTACTTAGCTGATGTTTGAAAGAGACTCACGGACACAGAAAACAAACTTATGGTTGCCAAAGGCAAAAGGGGGTGTGGGGAGAGGGATAAATTAGGAGGCTGGGATTAACATATACACACGACTTTGTATAAAATATATAACCAACAGGGACCTACAGTATAGCACAGGGAACTATACTCAATTATGTAATAACCTATAAGGCAAAAGCATCTGAAAAAGAATATATATATATATATATATATATACACATATGTATATAAAACACTGAATTGCTGTGCTGTACATCTGAAACTTACAAGATATTATAAATCAACTATACTTCAATAAAAAAATTTAAAAAAATAAAGAACTGATGTTTAAGAGAAACACCAGCAGTAAGGAGAGGGGATTTTTTATGTGTGCCTGTGTCTTATGTTGCAGTAATGAGAAGAATCTAAATCACATTTCCTGTAATGTCCCAAGACTGAATGTTATATGTTTGACTTTAAAAAAGCACATGTTGAGAAAAAGAAACCAACGTGTCTTCTATGCTAAGGAATGGGACTTTGAGACACGCTTCAGAGAACAATGTGGGTGGGGAATTTTTAAAATGAATTGTACACTTGCCACGTATACAGAAAATTTTGATCGAGACAGTCCTTTGAGTTTTAGTAACACATGGGATTTCACACTTTCTCTGAGCAATTCAAGTTTCCTTCTTAGAATCTTTTAACTGCCTAGCTTGAATTGTATCATCATAAACTGAAGAATTTATGGGCTCAAATGTAAAATTGTTCTTAAAAATAAAGTAGAAAAATAATTTTAGTAATAAAAATATTGGGTAAGGTTTGAAAATTCTTATTAAATGTAGTACTCAGTGGAAGAGAAAAGACTTCTTAAGTAGATAAAGTAGATTCCAGTGCATCACTGTTCCATCCATACTTGGGATTATGAATTAAAACCCTTATATAGTACAAGATGGATAATCAGAGATTGGATTTTAAAATTAATTAATCTAAATGCCTCCTATTTTTGCTATTAAAAATTCAAGTGTAGAAAATTGTATTTGGTACTGAGAGAACAACAGAGGACACAAAAGTAATCATTGGTAAAAAATGAATTATTTAATTTTAATACAAAAATCAAAATCATAAAATTTAATGGATCTTATTCTGGGAAACCTATTTAAAGAATTTGTCAATTTAAATAATTTAAAGCATAAGATTATACATTAGTTTTTTTCTAGTTAACATTCAAAAATGTACTTAGTATAAAACAGAGCTTTGTTATATAAAAACCTATGTTAGTGTAGAACATCATAGCTTAAGTGAGATAATTAGACATTTTGGATAATTTTGTTTCTACGTACCTCTTTCTTCCTAAAATTTTACTGAAAGGATAATGCTTCTGTGAGTAGCAGGCAATTATACTGTTAACTTAAATATTTATTTTAGAAGAGATGATTTGGATGTTACTCATAAATGAGTTTGAAAGGGCTTGATCTTACAGTAATTGGCATGAGTCAACATGTTTTTGACAAATAAATCCCGTCAAATGAATTGACTTTTAAAAAATTGAAATAATCATGGTCATAGATAATCCCCTTCAAAAAAACCACAAAAACTAAAACCCACCTGTCTAGATGCAGTTGCTATAGTTACTATTTTATTTTTGAATTTCTGGAATATAGTAATAACACCTACTATTTGCTGGCCAACTAGTTTATGCCAGACACTTTTCTAGGAACATTTCATGACTTCTCATTAAATTCTCAAAAAAGTCATGGGGCTATTACCCTCATATTACAGGTAAAGAAAATAGGGTCTCGGTTTAAATAGCTTGTCCTGGGTGGCAATGAAAGTGCAGGAGGCAGAGTTGGAATATGTCTATCTTTTCCTGAAGCCTCTGTTTTTTGCCTCCACTTTGGGTGGCCTCACCCAAGGCCAAAGACAGCACTGGCTCTAGGATGACCAACTCTTTCAGTTTTCCCATGAAAGAGGGATTTTTGGAACGTGGGACTTCAAGGCTAAGCTTGAGAAAGTCTTGGGCAAACCCAGGTGAATTGGTTACTTTATCTGTAGGCGTGCTCTTCTGGTTACTGCATAGTCAGCAAGGCCATACGACTGTATTAGAAGCTTCCTATTTGTGTTAAATTATCTGCACTGGTCAGGCCATTTCTCTAACCAATAAGATAAAACCAGAGAGCTGCCTCCTACAATAGCGGTGTAACTGTGCTGGCCAGCTCTTGACATACAGGGAGAATTGAGCCTGCTATTCATCAATTAATCCCAATCCTTAGCTTAACTTCAGAACTCTTAGCTAAAATTAGTTCAAGACATATTATCATAAATATATAAAGTAAGACAGTACAAAACATATTAAAGCAGAAAATTATGAATTAAAAAAAGAAATTCCAGTATATACATTCCACAGTTCATTGAAAGGGTCAGTTACTAGACAAACCTGAAGCAAGACAACAAAAACAATGACAGCAATAGGAGAGAGATGTATTTTCATCCTTTGTGCCTAATGCAAGCAGAATTGGGGTGTTCTGGTTAAAATACTCTTTTTATTTATTTGTTTTTTTATTTTTTATAATTATAGTTAATTTACAATGTTGTATTAGTTTCAAGTGTACAGCAAAGTGATTCAGTTATACATGTGTATCATATATATATTCTTTTTCAAATTCTTTTCCATTATAGGTTATTACATAATATTGAGTTTAATTTCCTGTGCTATACAGTAGGTCCTTGTTGTTTACCTATTTTATGTATAGCAGTGGGTATATGTTAATCCCAAACTCCTGATTTATCTCTTCTTATCCCCAGTTGGTCCCCCTCTTCCCACCCTCCTATCCCCTTTGGTAACCATAAGTTTGTTTTTTACTTCTGTGAGTCTATTTCTGTTTTTTAAATAAGTTCATTTGTATAATTTTTAAATTAATTAATTAATTAATTTTTGGCTGCATTGTGTCTTCATTGCTGAGTGCAGGCTTTCTCTAGTTGTGGTGAGCGGGGCTACCCTTCGTTGTGGTGCATGGGCTTCTCATTGCAGTGGCTTCTCTTGTTGCGGAGCATGGGCTCTAGGCACACAGTCTCAGTAGTTGTGGTGCGCGGGCTCAGGAGTTGTGGTGCATAGGATTAGTTGCTCCATGGCACATGGGATCTTCCCAGACCAGGGATTGAACCCATGTCCCCTGCATTGGCAGGCAGATTCTTAACCACTGCGTCACCATGGAAGCCCTCTATCATTTTTTTTAGATTCCATACATAAGTGATATCATATGATATTTGTCTTTCTCTGTCTAACTTACTTCACTTAGTATGATAATCTTTAGGTCCATCCATGTTGCTGCAAATGGCATTATTTCATTCTTTTTTATGGCTGAGTAATATTCCATTGTATATATATATAGCACATATTCTTTATCCATTCATCTTTTGGAAGCAACTTATATTGCTTCCATTTCTTGGCTATTGTAAACTGTGATGCAATGAACATTTGGGTGCATATATCTTTCAGATTAGTGTTTTTGTTTTCACTGGATAAATATGCAGTAGTGGAGTTGTTGGATTGTATAGTAGTTATATAAATATATATATATATATATATATATGGCATCTTCCTCATCCATTCATCTGTCTTCCATGTCTTACTATTGTAAATAGTGCTGCTATAAACATTGGGGTGCATGTATCTTTTTGAATTAGAGTTTTCATCTTTTCCGGATAAATGCCCAGGAGCAGGATTGCAGGATCATAAGGTAACTCTATTTTTAGTTTTTTAAGAAACTAAAGAGCTTCAAGATGGTGGAGGAGTAAGATGTGGAGATCACCTTCCTCTCCACAGAAACATCAGACATACATCTACACGTGGAACAACTCCTACAGAACACCTACTGAACACTGGCAGAAGACCTCAGACCTCCCAAAAGGCAAGAAGCTCCCCAGGTACCTGGGTAGGGCAAAAGAAAAAAGAATAAACAGAGACAAAAGAATAGGGACGGGACCTGCACCGGTGGGAGGGAGCCGTGAAGGAGGAAAGGTTTCCACACACTAGGAAGGCCCTTCACTGGCGGAGACAAGGGGGTGTCGGGTGCGGGGAGATTCAGAGCCATGGAGGAGAGCACAGCAACAGGGGTGCGGAGGGAAAAGCGGAGAGATTCCCGCACAGAGAGGATCAGTGCCAACCAGCATTCACCAGCCCAAGAGGCTTGTCTGCTCAACTGCTGGGGCAGGGGGGGGCTGGGAGCTAAGGCTTGGGCTTCGGGGGTCGGATCGCAGGGAGAGGACTGGGGTTGACGGCGTGAACACAGCCTGAAGGGGGCTAGTGCGCCACAGGAAAAGTTCTGGAGCTGAAAAAGAGGCAAGAGACCATTCTTTCGGGGTGCGAAAGGAGAGGGGATTAAGAGCGCTGCCTAAACGAACTCCAGAGACGGGCGTGAGCTGCGGCTATCAGCGTAGACCCCCGAGACGGGCATGGGACGCTAAGGCTGCTGCTGCCGCCACCAAGAAGCCTGTGTGAGCACAGGTCACTCTCCACACTGCCCCTCCCGGGAGCCTGTGCAGCCCGCCACTGCCAGGGTCCCATGATCCAGGGACAACTTTCCGGGGAGAACACACGGCGCGTCTCAGGCTGGTGCAACATCACGCTGGCCTCTGCCGCCGCAGGTTTGCCCAGCATCCGTACCCCTCCCTCCCCTCGGCCTGAGTGAGCCAGAGCCCCCGAATCAGCTGCTCCTTTAACCCCGTCCTGTCTGAGGGAAGAACAGACACCCTCAGGCGACCTACATGCCGAGGTTCAATCTAAAGCTGAACCCCAGGAGCTGTGCGAACAAGGAAGAGAAAGGGAAATCTCTCCCAGCAGCCTCAGGAGCAGTGGATTAAATCTCCACAATCAACTTGATGTGCCCTGCATCTGTGGAATACATGAATAGACAACGAATCATCCCAAATTGAGGAGGTGGACTTTGGGAGCAACTGTAGACTTGGGGTTTGCTTTCTGCACCTAATTTGTTTCTGGTTTTATGTTTATCTTAGTTTAGTATTTAGAGTTTATTATGATTGGTAGATTTGTTTATTGATTTGGTTGCTCTCTTCCTTTTCTTAAAATATATATATACATACATATATATTTTTCCTTTTCCTTTTTTTGTGAGTGTGTATGTGTATGCTTCTTTATGTGATTTTGTCTGTATAGCTTTGCTTTTACCATTTGTCCTAGGGTTCTGTCTGATTTTTTAAAAATTATTATTACTTTTAAATTTTAAAAAAAATTAATAATTTTTTATTTTAATAACATTTTTATTTTATTTTATTCTTTCTTTCTTTCTTTCTTTTTTTCTCTCCCTTTTCTTCTGAGCTGTTTGGCTGACAGTGTCTTGGTGCTCTGGCTGGGTGTCAGGCCTGAGCCTCTGACGTGGGAGAGCTGAATTCAGGACATTGGTCCACCAGAGACCTCCCGGCTCCATGTAATATCAAGTGATGAAAGGTCTCCCAGAGATGTCCATCTCAACGCTAAGACCCAGCTCCACTCACCGACCAGCAAGCTACAGTGCTGGACACCCTAAGCCAAAGAAGTAGCAAGACAGGAGCACAACTCCACCCATTAGCAGAGAGGCTGACTAAAATCATGATAAGGTCACAGACACCCCAAAACACACCACCGGATGCAGTCCTGCCCACCAGAAAGACAAGATCCAGCCTCATCCACCAGAAGACAAGCACCAGTCCCCTCCACCAGGAAGCCTACACAACCCACTGAATCAACCTCACCCTTTGGGGGCAGACACCAAAAACAATGGGAACTATGAACCTGCAGCCCGCAAAAAGGAGACCCCAAACACAGTAAGTTAAGCAAAATGAGAAGACAGGGAAACACACAGCAGATGAAGGATCAAGGTAAAAACCCATCAAACCAAACAAATGAAAGGAGATAGGAAGTCTACCTGAAAAAGAATTCAGAGTAATGATAGTAAAGATGATCCAAAATCTTGGAAATAGAATGGAGAAAATACAAGAAACGTTTAACAAGGACCTAGAAGAACTAAAGAGCAAACAAAGAATGATGAACAACACAATAAATGAAATTAAAAATTCTCTAGAAGGAATCAGTAGCAGAATAACTGAGATAGAAGAATGAATAAGTGACCTGGAAAATAAAATAGTGGAAATAACTACCATAGAGCAGAATAAAGAAAAAAGAATGAAAAGAATTGAGGACAGTCTCAGAGACCTCTGGGACAACATTAAATGCACCAACATTCGAATTACAGGGGTCCCAGAAGAAGAAGAGAAAAAGAAAGGGACTGAGAAGGTATTTGAAGAGATTATAGTTGAAAACTTCCCTAATATGGGAAAGGAAATAGTCAATCAAGTCTGGAAGCACAGAGAGTCCCATACAGGATAATTCCAAGGAGAAACATGCCAAGACACATATTAATCAAACTATCAAAAATTAAGTACAAAGAAAAAATATTAAAAACTACAAGGGAAAAACAACAAATAACATACAAGGGAATCCCCATAAGGTTAACAACTGATCTTTCAGCAGAAACTCTGCAAGTCAGAAGGGAGTGACAGGACATATTTAAAGTGATGAAAGAGAAAAACATGATTGGACATCATACTATACATAGAGAATCCTAAAGATGGTACCAGACAACTACTAGAGCTAATCAATGAATTTAGTAAAGTAGCAGGATACAAAATTAATGCACAGAAATCTCTTGAATTCCTATACATTAATGATGAAAAATTTGAAAGAGAAATTAAGGAAACATTCCCATTTACCACTGCAACAAAAAGAATAAAATATCACACAAAAAAGAATAAAATACTTAGGAATAAACCTACCTAAGGAGACAAAAGACCTGAATGCAGAAAAGTATAAGACACTGATGAAAGAAATTAAAGGTGATACAAACAGATGGAGAGATATATCATGTTCTTGGATTGGAAGAATCAACATTGTGAAAATGACTCTACTACCCAAAGCAATCTACAGATTCAATTCAATCCCTATCAAACTACCACTGGCATTTTTCACAGAACTAGAACAAAAAAAAATTCACAATTTGTATGGAAACACAAAAGACCCCAAATAGCCAAAGCAATCTTGAGAAAGAAAAAATGGAGCTGGAGGAATCAGGCTCCTGGATTTCAGACTATACTACAAAGCTACAGTAATCAAGACAATATGGTACTGGCACAAAAACAGAGATATAGATCCATGGAATAGGATAGAAAGCCCAGAGATAAACCCACGGTCACCTTGTCTTTGACAAAGGAGGAAAGAATATACAATGGAGAAAAGAAAGCCTCTTCAGTAAGTGGTGCTGGGAAAACTGGACAGCTACATGTAAAAGAATGTAATTAGAACACTCCCTAACACCATACACAAAAATAAACTTAAAATGCATCAAAGACATAAATGTCAGGCCAGACACTATAAAACTCTTAGAGGAAAGCATAGGCAGAACACTCTATGACATAAATCACAGGAAGATCCTTTTTGACCCACCTCCTAGAGAAATGGAAATAAAAACAAAAAAACCCAAATGGGACCTAATGAAATTTAAAAACTTTTGCACAGCAAAGGAAACTACAAACAAGACAAAAGGACAACCCTCAGAATGGGAGAAAAATATTTGCCAATGAAGCAACTGACAAAGGATTAATCTCCAAAATATACAAGCAACTCATGCAGCTCAATATCAAAAAAACAAACAACCCAATCCAAAAATGGGCAGAAGACCTAAATAGACATTTCTCCAAAGAAGATATACAGATTGCCAACAAACACATGAAAGGATGCTCAACATCACTAATTATTAGAGAAACACAAATTAAAACTACAATGAGGTATCACTTCACACCAGTTAGAATGGGTATCATCAGAAAATCTATAAACAGCAAATGCTGGAGAGGGTGTGGAGAAAAGCAAACCCTCCTGCAGTGCTGGTAGGAATGTAAATTAATACAGCCACTATGGAGAACAGTATGGAGCTTCCTTAAACAACTAAAAATTGAACATCTTCTTTCTCTCTCTCCCTCTCTTTCCCTCTCTCTCTCTCTCAATTGGCTTATGTGATTATGGAGGTTGGCAAGTCCATGATATGCAGAGCCAAGATCACAGGTTGAGTCTGAAGGCCAGCAGGCTGCAATAGAGCCAAGAACTGATGTCCTAGTTCACAGGCCACCAGGCAGGACAATTCTCTCTTACTTGGGGGAGAGCCAGCCTTTCTGTACTCTTCAGGCCTTCAACTAATTGGATAAGGCCCACCCACATTAGGGAGGACAATCTGCTTTACTCAGTCTACCATGTAAGTTAAGCTCATCCCAAGACACCTCCATAGACAAACTCAGAATAATTTTTGACAAAATCTCTGGGAACCCTGTGGCCTAGTCAAGTTGATACATAAAATTAACCATCATAGGAACTAACAACAGATGGTGCAACACCACTAGAAATGGTGGGGATGGGTCAAGGGAGGGAATAGTTTTCACTGGAGCTAGAAAGAACTTGAATCAGAAGAGATGCTGCCTCATATAGTCTGCGACTACAAAGAAAAGTAACTCTGCCAAAACTATAGCTATGCAAGTAAAGGGGTGGGGGTGGAGATTATGGTAAATAAATA
This sequence comes from Grampus griseus, assembly GCF_964374135.1. Lineage (NCBI taxonomy): Eukaryota > Metazoa > Chordata > Mammalia > Artiodactyla > Delphinidae > Grampus > Grampus griseus. Next base: position 124,728,910 of record NC_138998.1, on the reverse strand, counting down.
TGCTATCCTTTCTCTTCCCACTTAAGCCAGAGGGCAGAAGAGCTTGGGGGATGCTGTTTATGGAGGTCAGCCTCCTGGGACATGGAACAGGGCAGAGATTGGTGAAGGTAAGTGGGGAGATTGAGATTAACCAGCACACGTTAATAATTTAAGCCATTCTTAACTTCGTTAAGTTAATTTATAAAAGCCAGTGTAGGGTAATTAAGCTGCTCAATCAATTGCAATCCTAACTGATACAGAAGGTGACAAATGAGTAACTTTAGTCACTGGACTTTGTTTCCTTGATTGACACACTATTCATATTGGACCACATGGATGATGGCTTTCAATGTATTGCCCAATTAAGGTACACTATAGTGCAGTTTACCAGAAATATGTGGTTTGCTTATTTACATATTAAATGGCTTCATATGTTTCTCAATAAATTTTCTCACTGGAATAATAAAAAAATAAAGAAGAGAGTTGTAGATGATTTGTGAGAATGGAAAATTAGTACCTCCGTATTTCTGCTAAAGGACAGTTGAACAAATATCCAAAGAACATTGATTTGAAGGGGAGCCAAATTACTAGTCTCCCTTGTTCAGACACCGGGTCTAAGGTTCTAGCTAATTCCTACTTTGTGGATTGAGGTGTTTCTAACATCTGAAGAGACAGTTTGGTCTTGTGGTTGGATGACATATGATCTAGCTATTGCTGGTGATTTCCTGGTACTGACTAAGGCAGGGACTCAGTTTATTTTTGCAGGAATCTGCACATGGGGCAGTGTCTGGATCTTCCAGGACTCTAGTTGATTCCTGTGGGTCTTGGAGTTTGTCTCAGGAAGCAGAAGGCAGCAGCTCTGGTTACACGATGCAGAACTACTGGGGTTTGGGATGCTGGCCAATCTGCTTATGGAGAAGAGAAACTGTTTTCAATGATACTGTCAAGTAGTTTATCTGATGGGTGGGCAAATACACTGAATCAGTCATGATCTCAAAACCCCTATTTGAAAGCAGACATGGCTAAGTGCTTATCTAGCTCTGCTATGACTACAGTTAAATATCTTTAAATGTGTGGGTGTGGCAGTCCAGGATGCAAATAAGCCAAAGATCTGAATTACCCAGCGAAAATAACAACTTCACTGATCCAAACTTGGCAGCTTTGCACACTGTTGTTAAGTAACACTGACTCACAGCAGATGTGGTCATTTCCAAGCGGCCAAAAGGATTGGATGGAGGGACAAGAATCCCACAGTGTGTGATGGTTGCCTAAATTGAATGGCATGGCCCCTTGAGTGCTTGAAACCTTTCTCAAATATACTAAAGTGTGAGGATCAGTGGCATTAAGGACCCATATGCTGAAGAGTCCAGGTTTCTTTAACAGACTATAATATTGGCGTGGGTCTAGATGCTGAGGGCTGGGTGTTCTGTTCAAAATAGTATACCAAGTGGGGGTCCTGTTCAAAATAGTATACCAAGTGGGGGTCCTTAGTTTCTACATCCTTTACAATAAAACAGTTGATGGATAGTGTTCTTTGGAGAGGAGTATGGAGATAACCATGAAGTTTTGACTATTTGTAGTTACTACAAATTTTATGGATCATTAGAGATTTTTTTCATGTTGTACTTTTGCCATTTTTTTTTGAGTGATTAGCATGGAAATTCAGTACTTTTTGCATGGGTATGGAAAACACGATTTTTGTGCTAACTATTCAGAGCTCCTGGCTGACATTATATTGTGTAGACCATTAAGGCATATATGTCTCGTTCCATCTCGACACTCAGCTGACATCTAGAGATAACTGAAAAGCAAATTAATTCTTTTTAATGCAATCTCTTGAGAACAGAGAGAGCATACATCCATAACATCCAGTTAAATATCTTAAAAATCTTTTTCTCCTAGATTTAGTGTTTGAACATCAATAACTGGGTTGATGATGTTGGCTGGGCAGTAGTTCTGTTCTCATGCTGTTGGCTGGTGCTGCGGTCATTTGGAAGGTCATTTGGGTGTGTGTAAGAGGCCAGTGCAGATCTTTTCAGGTTCAGCTTTGGAAGTTACACAGTGTCACTTCTGTCACATTCTATTGGCCAAAGCAAGTCACAGATTCAAAGGGATCGAAGAAGAGTCTCTCTCTTGCTAGGTGTAGTGACAACGTTTGTGGCTGTCTTTAATCCTCTAACAGGCTGTCTTTCTCAATATCCTTCACACATGGTCGCTGCTCCTGAATCTCTCTCCTCTCTGACTCCCAACTCTGCCCAGACCTGCCCCACTCCAGTTCTGTCTCTCAAATTGTTTCTCTCATCTCCCCCCTGCTTCCTTTCCAATCCACACCTTCCATCCCTCGTTTTTCTCTGTCCTTTCCAGGTTGAACCCAGCTAGACTTTTTGGTTTATCCAGTATTTCTCCCTTACTCATTACCTTGATTTTCATAATAAATTGTTAATTATTTTTAGGATTGTTAGTAACATAATGATTTAAAAAAATTATTGGGGGTATAGTTGATTTACAGTGTTTTTTAAATTAATTTTTATTGGAGTATAGTTGATTTACAATGTTGTGTTAGTTTCTGCTGCACAACAAAGTGGATCAGTTATACATATACATGTATCCACTCTTTTTTAGATTCTTTTCCCATATAGGTCATTACAGAGTATTGAGTAGAGTTCCCTGTGCTATACAGTAGGTTCTTATTAGCTATCTATTATATATAGTAGTGTGTTTATATCAATCCCCATCTCCCAATTTATTCCTTCTTTCCCCCTTTCCCCCCTGGCAACCATAAGTTTGTTTTCTACATCTGTAACTCTATGTCTGTTTTGTAAATAAGTTCATTTGTACCATTTTTTTTTTTTTTTTTTAGTTTCCACATATAAGAGATATCAAGATATTTGTCATAATGCTTCTTAATGGGAGCAAACAGACTGGAGAGTGGGTGTGATTGTTAATTTTATTCCTGTTGTCTCTATGTTTAGGTGATGCACAGCACTATGGAAACTAATTTTGGTGTTCATAGCACATGACACCAGTTGATTTTTAGAAATGTGATCCAAGGGGAGGGCTAGCAGAGAAGGTGACTGACTCAGGACTGTGTCCTGGAGATTGCCTGCAGTACATCACGCCTCAGAATTGATGGGAATGGTGCTTACTGGGTACCACATGACTTTGAAGAGCAATGGTGCTGGTCCAAGGACAATCTTAAAGAGTTTAATTTGTGACTTGAGGATTCTTAGGAGTATATTCCTTGCAGAAGTTAGTTTCTGAAGATGATGAAACTTTACGCAAATGTATCTTTCATCAGGTCTGTCCCTAATTTTGTCTCCAGAACAAGAGTGCTAATTGAGGCCATATAGTTATATGTCTAAATATTAAAAAATTATAACTCAAGTGAGAATCTGTTAAATAAAATTTGTACTGTCCTCTTTCCTTGGCAAATCTACCTTTATGTTGACTTGGGAGGCCAGGTGCAAATTTATGATTCTCAGACTTCTCAGAATTCTGTGCTAAAGCGTGGCATTCTGGGGAGAGCTGGCCCCAACTCCTCTTTCCTCCGCCGCGACTAGCACTCCCTTGTGCTGAGGGGAGCCTCACTACGCGTGTGTGGACAATCCAGGCTGCACTTCAAAGCTGTGTCCATAGTCCCTAAATACAGCAGCCCCTCAGCCCCTCCTCTGGTCTGGGAGGAGCAAAAGGCCAGTGCCATCTGCTTGCAGGTGACACTTCCGGTGAAGAGTTCCACTGTGGCCTCGGTAGCAGGCTCAGTGATGTCTGGCTGGGGAATTCCAGTGTCCCAGGTACGCAGAGCCTGGTCTATAAGGGGAGGCAAAAGTTCCACATGAGCAAGTTTACCTCCATAAGCTCTTTGCCTTGGGAGGGGCATGGCGAGAAGGGGGGGCTAGAGTGAGCCTTCTAGAACACAGGGCCCAGGGCTGGGACCTCACCCAGGTCAAGGGCAATGATGCCTTAAGCTATGGTATGCAAATATTCAACCTATTTTTTTTTTTTTTTTGTGGTACGCGGGCCTCTCACTGTTGTGGCCTCTCTCGTTGTGGAACACAGGCTCCGGACGCGCAGGCTCAGTGGCCATGGCTCACGGGCCCAGCCGCTCTGCGGCATGTGGGATCTTCCTGGACCGGGGCACGAACCCGCGTCCCCTGAATCGGCAGGCGGACTCTCAACCACTACGCCACCAGGGAAGCCCTCAACCTATTTTGTTTTAAACTCGAGTATCGCAGCCAAAGTCTTACCTTGCACTTTTCTTCATATGGCAGAGGTCCACAAGAGGGTGAGGCTGTATTCGGATTAGAGTGCGAATGGGTGGAAAGTGCTGTGGTTAGTGGAAGAATGAATGGGGCTGAGACTGGCTGTGGACTTCTGCCAGGAGGGAATTAGGGGACTGGCTGAGTCAGTGTCGGGGGCTGGACCAGGTCATGTGATCTTGATAGCATATGGCTCTCACCCAGGGAGGCTACCTTAGGGTAGATGGCTACACTGGGACTTTAAGGATTCAGATTATTGGAATGGTGGGTATTATAGAATACTCACTTGTAAGCTATACATAAGAAATCCAAAACACTGAAGGAGTTTTAAAAGCATTACAAACAGCTTTTTTCTGCCCAGAGATTAAATGAAGGAGAAAGTTTTGTACTGGATGTCCTGAACCATCCTTCCTTCTTGATCTGATTCAGTTTCCTTGGAAGTGCTTTCTGTGCATGGGTAATTATTTATGTCTGGTACTTTCTGAGTCATCGGTTAGTGCAGGTTTGCCTCATGAGATACATGTTTTAAACCAATGTTCGGAACATTTACAAGTCATTTTCTGTGATTATATCATGGTGAGAATTTACATTCTTTCCCTGCTGATGACTGGTGTCTGTTGTCTAGGAAAAGTTGGTATCGGTTCTATCTTGTTATATTGATGCTTACTTTTTGGAGAGTATCTCTAGTGCCAGGAAATGTCTAGAACACCCTGACCCATATGGGGATTTCAAACTCTGTTGGGTTCATATTATAATGAATGCCTGCCAGGCCAGATATCTATGGAGAAAGAGAAGGATCAGGTGTTTGGACCTCTGGGGTTAACTGCCACTCAATCTTTTCCTAAAGTCAGAGATCTCTTTTGACTACTGATAACACTCTCAATGCCATTTTGGACTAAAATACAAGTGCAGATTAAGTGAGCCATCCTGAAGTTTGCAATAGCATATGACGTGGGTGGTTGGTCTTCTGAACTGAGCTTGGGTTATTGCCTTACTTCTGGGATGCATTGTGCAGTTAAATAAAACCTGAGCTTCTGCAACTCAAACAGGTCTCTGTTTTTAACTAAATTATTTTAAGATTCCCCGGTACCACTGAGGTCCTGGTTGTGCATTCTGGGTCATCAGAATTAGATTTTTTTTTTTCATTTGGGGAAATTTACTGTAGCGCTGGAATAGGGATGGTAATGCAGAATATGTGTTCATGTGATTATGTACACATGTGTGGACATGCATATGTGCCATTTGGTTGCTCCTGGAATCAATCAGGGAAATTCAGGGTGAGGTTGAAGGAGGGACTATCTCTTAGGCTTCCAGAATATTGGGAAATATAGAGTCTTTTATTTATTTATTCATTTATTTAAAAAATCTTTATTGGAGTATAATTGCTTCACAATACTGTGTTACTTTCTGTTGTACAACAAAATGAATCAGCCATATGCATACATATATCCCCATATCCCCTCCCTCTTACGTCTACCTCCCACCCTCCCTAACCCACCCCTCTAGGTGGTCACAAAGCACCGAGCTGATCTCCCTGTGCTATGCGGCTGCTTCCCACTAGCTATCTATTTTACATTCGGTAGTGTATATATGTCGAGTCTTTTAACATGAAAGAGAACAAGTTGCACAAATCAGCTCGAATTTAATTTCCTGGGGAAATTAAAACTCAACAGAAGAATCAGAACATATTCCTTCTCTTAGTTCTCCACCTTTTTTCGCCTTAGTTGAATGTAAAAGGGTAGACAAGAGAAAATTAATTTTTTATTTTGCAATTTACAGCTCTGAAATAATCAGGGTTATAATAAGTAGTCATATATTTGTTGTTATCAAGAATGACAAGATTTTTCTGATTGAAAATATCTTCCAGTTGGCAAGAAATAGGGCTGGAAGTTTGTACTATTTGTGTCACTTCATGTGGTTATGAAGCAGATTTCAGGAAGCTCTGTTAAAATCAGAAATGTCATCTGAGAAAAATGTACCCATTATGATCTCTTAGAAAGGATTACATTTTTTTTTTCAGATTGAGTGGAATGAAACATAGCACAAGTAAATTTTATAAAGATTCCAAGGAGAAATCCAGGATGGAGAGGAGGCAGGTCAGGGTGAGTACTTTCCGGGGAGGGCTTTGAGTTACCAGGGGCTAGCCTGTGTGTGCTAGGGACATGGAGTGAGCAAGGTTAGAAGTATTGCAAAGAAAATCAAGAAAGGATAGAAGAAAAGTTTGCCTTTACAATTTTTCCCAGAGTAAATCTTGAACATTTAATATATTTAATGTATTTCATAAGTGGTTATTGGTGCTTTCTGTATGCCAATGATTCCAAGTTATTTACAAATATTAACTGTTTTAAACCTCAAACTATGAGGTGGATAGTATTAGTATTATCCTTATCATACAGGTTAGGAAACTGAGGAAAGGAGAAGTTGTTTTCCCAGATGTTACAAGTAGCCATGACTTAAATCTGGGTGCTCTGCCTCTTTTTTTCTTTTGTAGTTAATTAATTAATTAACTAATTAATTTGTTATGTTTTTGGCTGCATCAGGTCTTCGTTGTGGCACGTGGGATCTTTTGTTGTGGCGTGCGGGCTTCTCTCTAGTTGCGGCATGCGGGTTTTCTCTCTCTAACTGTGGCGCGTGTGCTCCAGGGCACGTGGGCTCTGTAGTTTGCGGCCTGCAGGCTCTCTCCTTGAGGCGCACGAGCTCAGTAGTTGTGGTGCGCGGGCTTAGTTGCCCTGTGGCATGTGGGATCTTAGTTCCCCGATCAGGTAACGAACCCACGTCCCCACCAGGGAAGTCCTGAGTGTACTCTGTCTCTGAGTCAGCAGTCTCACCACTATACATCCTGTCTGCCATGCATGTACGATACAAAATTGTAATGAATGTCAGGATTCAGAGAAAAGCACAACTGTGCTTACTCCTTTACCTTAATTTTTCTTTAAGAAGATCTGATAATGATGTATCTTGATGGTTTTCCATCTGTCTGCTCCCATTCTTACTGTTATTAAATCACCATCTTCACATGCTAGGATGGCATCCTTCTCTAGTTCATTTGTTCCTTCCTTCCTTCATTCCTCCCTTCTTTCCTTCCTCTTCCCTTCCTCCCTTCCTTCCTTCACTCATTCATTCCTGTGCAGGGCATGACATGCTACTCTCTTTTTATTTTCTAATATTTGAAGGTGAATGGTCTTGTGGACTATCTCACAATGCTTGAGTTTACAAAAGTTGAGTATTTCTAGGCAAGATAAACCAGAAACTATCATTTAGTAAAGATATATTGAGCACTTACCACATGTTAGGCATCGTGTTAAGTACATTACAAAGATTTGCTCATTTAACACTTACCACAAACCTACAAAGTAACCACTATTATTGCCTTTATTTTGTAAATGAGAAAGCTGAGGATTAAAGAAGTAAAAACAAAAGATGAAAAAACAACAAAAACACCTAGAAAATACAAAGCCCAGATTTAAATCAGCACTCAGACTGTCTGCATTAGAATCCCAGATTTGGCTCCATTACTATAGATGCAATGAGTTAGCATGTAAAAAAGACATAAACATCAACTAGAACAAAACCAAGTACTTAATAAAGGATATCTATTAGTTTCTTTTCAGTTTGTTTTCAACTTTTATGTCTTCTTTCGTTTACTTTATTAAACTTTTAAAAAAGTGAAGTCTACATAAAGAAAGGGCATATATTCTAAAGGGTAGAACTCATTGAATTTTTACCAGTTGAACACTCCCATGTAATCACAGAATATGATCAGTACCCAGAGACCCCTTTTGCCCCCTTCCAGGCACTATCCCCTCAGTTCCCAGGAATCTCGACTTATAGGAGCATCAATTTGCTTTCACCTGATTTTGTTCCTTATATAAATGGAAGCATATAGTTTTATTTGTTTCTGTCAGGCTTCTTTCACTCAAATTACGTTTGTGAGATTCACCCATATTATTATTATGGGTGTAGTTATAGTTCATTTGTTCCTTCCTTCCTTCATTCCTCCCTTCTTTCCTTCCTCTTCCCTTCCTTATTGCATTACATTATTGCATGTAGTTAAGTGTGTGTCTTCTTATTGTATTACATTGTGGAAATATACCACAATTTTTTTACCCATCCTACTGTTAAAAGGCATTTGGTTAGTTTCCAGTTTGGGTGCTTGTGAATAGTGCTGTCTTAAATGTTAGCTGAGCATACTATGAGCATATGTTAGCTATTTTTTTTTTTTTCTGGTACGCGGGCCTCTCACTGTTGTGGCCTCTCCCGTTGCGGAGCACAGGCTCTGGATGCGCAGGCTCAGCAGTCATGGCTCGCGGGCCCAGCCGCTCCGCGGCATGTGGGATCTTCCCAGACCGGGGCACGAACCCATGTCCCCTGCATCAGCAGGCAGACTCTCAACCACTGCGCCACCAGGGAAGCCCATGTTAGCTATTTTTATTAAACATTATGTACAATAAAGACAGTGCAGCATAATGGTTTAGTCAGGAGGAAGCCAAGAAGAAGAGCCTAAGTTATTAGCATGTATTATAAACTAATGTAAAGAGTGAGAAAATTTGGCAAAACAGAAATAATAGGGCAAAACAATCAGAACTCAGTAGAGCTAGCCATAGTTCTCTGGTTCATCTCATGTTGTGTGAACCTTACCTTCAAAAAATAAGATGCACTCTATAACTCACAGAAAAAGAAAAGGACCAATGGACACTAAACCATGGGAGGATTCTGTTGCAGTTTCCAGGAAGACAAGAGTGTGTGATGGTGGCTGTGAGCTGAGGGCCATGGACTACCCTGGAAGACATAACGTGGCCATTTAGGAGAAGTGCTGATTTTTCAGGCGGTACATCTGAGTTAGGATGAAGAGTTTGCCAAGACTCATTAACTCACTCCCTATGTAACAAAGAGTTGAGTGGGGAACAGGATGAGTCATTTTAAATAAGAGCAGTTGGTAAGAAGTGTGTGATTATGGTTCCAAATAACCACAGTTGGATACGGTCAGTATGTATCTCACATGGAAACAAACAACATGGTAGGAAGTAAGGTGCAGTGTGCATCTGGTGATTTTAAAGTCTGGGTGGCAAACTGCTTGTGGGGCATTAATAAATATTTCCAGCTGAAGGTTACAGCTTGGAAGAGAAAGAGGATATGGAGAGAGAATAGTTGGAGATATAGAAAATGTCAAGATATAGGATTTGAATTTTAGAGTCATCAGGTTCTGACAAAAGACAGTGTTGAAATGATAAATATTGGGGAAAATACAAAGGTCAGGTTTGTTGACCTGATCAAATTAGCTTTACATTCATTTTAAGTTACAGTTACAATTGTAACTATTGCTAAATAGTGTGTCTTCTTCCACAAACAACTCACAGAAATAAATACCATTGTGAAGGAGGATCCCCATCTTCCACAAGAAAATGACAGAGAAATGGGGCTAATTTGTGAAAATCAAAGCATTGAAGATGGACATTTCATCTTTAGGAAGGTAGATGAGGCAATGGGAATGTGTCAGAGAAATTTAGGCTTGAAATATGTCTTAGGGATTGTCTGATCCAACCCTTGCACTTTATAGATGAATAAAATGGTAACTTGTAGACACTGAGTTAGGCTCTTGAATCAAGCTGTCTGGGTTCAAGTTGCAGCTATGACTTACTCTGCCCAAGTTCTCATGTGTAAAATGAGACGATAATTGTATCCATCTCAGATTGTTTTGAAGATTAATGGCATAACCTATGTAATGCGTAATGAGTGCCTGCCATAGAGTTAGTTATTGGTTTTGAGAGACTGGCCTACAGTTCCACAGAAAGTTAGCACTAATGTTGCATCTGGATCCCAAGTCCAGCTGGTTCACAAACTTCCAATTTAGTGTTGGCCAGCCATATCACACTATATCTTGCTGGAATTTCAGAAACACTTTTACTTTGCTCTGAATTCAGAACCAGGTTTAGGGTAGATACAAGAGTCAGGCAAATGATACTAAAATAATCAATTTTTTTACTCATAAAAGTTGGATTGAAGATTATGACTTAGATGTGGGACAACAATCAAATCCCTGCCCTATTCTCTTGCCCATTCACGTGCCCCAATCTAAAATTTGGTAGAACAAATCCAAAGGAAAGTCAACTAAGACTGCCACCTTGCTGGGGTAGGGGAAGGAGTATGAGAGAGAGGGAGAGAAAGAGAAGAAAGATCCCAAATCCTTCTTGTGTAGAAGTTTTGCAATGTTAGCTCTATTCAGTCAATATAGACCGATAATTGTCATCCACTAACTAGAGGATGTAGTCAACATTCAGATGTCGATTACTCAATAGGCCTCTTTGGGAGATGACCAAGAGTTAGTCAGGAGAAGAAGGGGAGAAAGGACATTCTGGCTTATTCTGTGTGAAAAAGCCATTCTTGGAGATCAAGACAATGAAGTGAGGGCAGACTCTGGGAGGAAGAATGCCAGCAGCCAAGACTAGGGCACCAATGTTCTTCTCCAGCTTCTTCCAATATTGAAGCCTCAATTCAAGATTTAAAAATTAACACAAAGAATTTGCTGATGATATGGAAATGAAGGGATCGTAATGTATTCATTTATTCAACAATTATGGAACAACTGTGTTTTTAGATGCAAGGTAGATTGTATCACTATTTTTAAAGCCCGGTAGTGATTTGCAGTAGCAGTAGAACAAAATCCAAATTCCTAACCATGGCTTTCAAGGTTTTACCTGATCTGTCCTCTGCCTACCTCTGTCTCTGTCTCTTTTTTTTGTTTTCCTGGCCGCACAGAGCAGCATGTGGGATTTTAGTTCCCTGACTAGGGATGGAACCCGTGGCCCCTGCAGTGGAATCATGGAGTCTTAACCACTGGACCACCAGGGGAGTCCCCTCTCTTTCTTTCTTACTTGCTAAGATCCACCCACTTAGGCCTCTTTCTGCTCCTTGGGCATGCACCTGCTATAAGGTCTGTAAGGTCTGTGTCCATAGCTTCTTCTTTTTTGAAAAAATTATTTCAGAATATTTTCCCCCCAGATTTATTGAGATATTACTGACACAAAACATATGTAAGTTTAAGATGTACAATGTGATGACTTGATACATGCATGTATTGTAAAATGATGACAAGGATAAAGTTAGTTAACACTTCCATCCTTTCATATTATTACCATATTTTTATGTGTGGTGGTAACATTTAAGATCTACTCTTCCTAACAACTTGCAAGTATATAATACAGTATTGTTACTTATAGTCATCATGCTGTACATTACATCCCCAGAACTTCTTCATCTTATAGCTGGAAGTTTGTATCCTTTGATCAACATCTCCCATTTTCCCCACTTCAGGGCCTAGCAACTACCATTTTATTCTGTTTCTTTGAGTTCACTTTTTTAGATTCCTCATATAAGTGAGAACATATAGTATTTGTCTTTATCTGTCTGACTTCTTTCACTTAGCATAATGCCCTCAAGCTTCATCCATGTTGCTGCAAGAAGCAGAATTTCCTTCTTTTTATGGCTGAATAATATTCCATTGTATGTAAATGCACCACATTTTCTTTAACCATTTATCGCTTGGTGGACACTGAGGTTGTTTCCACATCTTCGCTATTGTAAATGATGCTGCAGTGAACATGGGGAGGCAGATATCTCTTTGAGATAGTGATTTCATTTCTTTGAATAAATATTCAGAAGTAGAATTGCTGGATTTTATGGTAGTTCTATTTTTAATTTTTTGAGCAACCTCCGTACTGTTTTCCATAGAGGTTGCACCAATTTACATTCCCACCAGCAGTACACAAAAATTGTCTTTTCTCCACAGCCTTGCCAACACTTGTCTCTTGTTTATTGATAATAGCCATTCTAACAGGTATGAGGTGATAACTCATTGTGGTTTTGGTTTGCATTTCTCTGACCAGATCTTCTTGATGTTTTTTCACACCATTTGGACTTCAGCTCAAATATCATCACCCAGAAAGTTTTGGTCTCACCACCCTATCTATAGTACCCTTTCCGTCACACTATACTGGCCTGTTTTATATATTTTGTGGACACCAATTAACAACTGAAATTATCTTGTTCATTTATTTGTTTACTTGCTCATTGTCAGGCTTCTTCCTACTAAAATAAAGGCTTCCAGAGAACAGAAATCTTATTTGTATCATTCACTGGTGATCTTTGGAAACAAAAATACTTGCTGGCGTACAGTAAGCACTTGAAAAGTATTTTTAAAAAATAAATTTATTTATTTATTTTTTGGCTGTATTGAGTCTTCGTTGCTGTGCATGGGCTTTCTCTAATTGCCGGAGCGGGGACTTCTCTTCTCTTTGTTGTGGAGCACAGGCTCTAAGCACGCAGACTGCAGTAGTTGTGGCATGTGGGCTCAGTAGTTGTGGCTTGCAGGCTCAGTAGTTGTGGCTCATGGGCTTAGTTGCTCCAAAGCATGTGGGATCTTCCTGGACCAGGGCTCGAACCTGTGTCCCCTGCATTGGCAGACAGATTCTTAACCACTGCACCACCAGGGAAGTCCCTTGAAAAGTATTTTAAAATGCATGATTCAATGAGTAAATAAATGGATGAATGAATACAATGTATAAGCACTGGGGACTTTGAGGTTAAGAGTTTGCTGCAAGAACTCAGTCTAGGTCACTAGTTTCAGAGAAATGTGCTAATTGTTAATAGAGGCAGATGTAAAATGCTGGAGAAAAACAGAAAAGGGGGACAGGGAGGCTTCAGAGAAAAAGTGATTACTAAGTAGGTTCTCTTCGGGGATGACAGAGAGTTGGCCAGAAAAGAAGGGGAGGAAGGACATTCTGCGTAGAAGTAACAGTATGTGAATAGCCTGTTCTTGGAAATCAAAACAATCAAGGGAGTGCAACTCCAGGCACTCAGAAATGTCATTCTGGTTTTTCATGAAACAAATTTCAAATACAACTAATACAAAAATGTTGGTAATTCCATAGCAGGGATCCTAGTACATAGACACGTGGTTTAAGAGGAATTAGAAGAACCTTTCTAAACAATAACTATAAATCTCGAACAAGAAAGGAGGCACATCTAAGAGGCTCTTGGATATATTTACATTTTAATAGAAAAATGAACAGGATGTAGACACTTCTCCACACTCTTGGAGAAGTGGAATGAGGGAGATGAACCTCAGGAATTGTGTGAGGTCAGAAGCAGCTGTGGCTTAGAAAAATTCTAACAGCCCCAAAGGACTTTCAGACCCTCAGTAGGAAAAAGAGATATAAACCAACAAGGTAGAGGCCATCCCTCCACTCATGGAAGTTAGCATAATATAATTGTTGACAGAAAGAAGGCAAACCTTTCAGACTGGAAATATTATAAGCAGCAGCAAGCACAAGGAATAAAGATTAAGATGGACGAATGCTATTTTACATAAATTTATGATTCCAAACTAAAAACACATTTAAATTAATTGAAATAATTGAAAGTTTTGATAATGGAGAGATTTATCAATTTCCCTGAAATATGGAGAATGAGCAAAGGAAGTATCAGAACAAATAATGGCAAGTACAGAAGAAAAATATTGTTGCCCTATCCAGTAATGACAGATATAGGATGTTGTAGCTAATTCTGGTTTAAGAGGACACACAAATTACTTTCACTCTCCAAAAAATACCACTTTGGGTTAAAGTCACTGTGTCTAAATCCAAACATTTCCTGGCTTGGCTTTTTTGTGAAGATTTGGGCTTTTTTTTTTTTAAATATATTTTTCTATTAAATTTCCCTAGACCTCAGATATTGCACCAAAATGTGTCCTCTGGCTGAACTGTGCAATGTAGAAAATCTCTCAGAACAAGAATACTTTGGTTTGGACATTGATCCCTTAATGAATACTGAGGAGTTATTGTGAAATATTGAGTTTTAAGGGTCTATTTTCAACTATATGGGAAAGCTATCCTTTAGCTCACAAAGACCTGCTCTCCCACTCCTAATTATTTAACAGGAAATATGTGTTCTGAATGTCTCTGGTACACATGTACATTTATGACACATAACCGGATTTTTTGAGGTCTTTAAAGGGTAAAATGATTAAAGCATCCCTGGGGAAATATGAAGAACTCTTTGAGTCACAAAATTACCCCCAAATAGAGCATGTTCAAAGGGACTTTTTGTCTGCATAGTGAATAAAATTATTTATTTTTTTCATGCAAACTACATACACTTTTACAACTTAGAATTTAGCAACTCATCCAAACCACTGAACGTTAGGAAGTATCCTTGCCCAGTTTCTTAGAACTTTCACTGTTCCCTTTTCTTCTGAAGGCTGTTGTTATGAACATATATGTCAAAAGTGATTTATGCGCTTCAGGATAAGTCTTGGTCCATGTTGTTATTCAAAATCTTCCTGTGCTGATTCAAGACCACATCAAAAACAAATTTATGAGTTGACATGGTCGAACTCTGAAAAACTGACCTTAAGGTTTTAGACTGTTTCAGATAATTGCCATACTGAGGTCCAAACCTCTTTCTGTTCAAATGGTTTTAAATTTTAATTTTACACTGCGTGAAGACTGTACGTATAAAGGTGTTTATCACTGGCACTCACTAAATTTAAAATTATAAACTAGGAGGAAGCATATTTTTTTTGCCCTGCAGACAACAAGTAATAGTTAAGCTATACTAATTATGTTCCAGATAATTGATGTAATTTTTATGTCTCAAAGAAGAATTTTTCCAGTCAGTATCCTTTTAAGTTGTATTTTCTTTCTTTTTTTTTTTTTAATTATCTATTTATTTTTGGCTGTGTTGGGTCTTCGTGGCTGCGCGCTGCCTTTCTCTAGTTGCTGAGAGTGGGGGCTACTCTTGGTTGTGGTGCGTGGGCTTCTCTTTGCGGTGGCTTCTCTTATTGCGGAGCACGGGCTCTAGGCGCACGGGCTTCAGTAGTTGTGGCTCACGGGCTTAGTTGCTCGGTGGCATGTGGGATCTTCCCGGACCAGGACTCGAACCCGTGTTCCCTGTATTGGCAGGCGGATTCTTTTTTTTTTTTTTTTTTTGCAGTATGCGGCCTCTCCCTGTTGTGGCCTCTCCCGTTGCGGAGCACAGGCTCCAGACGCGCAGGCTCAGCGGCCATAGCTCACGGGCCCAGCCGCTCCGCGGCATGTGGGATCTTCCCGGATCGGGGCACGAACCCATGTACCCTGCATCGGCAGGCGGACTCTCAACCACTGCACCACCAGGGAAGCCCGGCAGGCGGATTCTTAACCGCTGCGCCACCAGGGAAGTCCTAAGCTGTATTTTCTAAATACATACATTCCCAAGCTATAATAGCATGCACTCAAGAGGTGATGAAAACTAAGTTTTTCTGTTAAGTCCAAGGACTACTAAAGAAGGGTCTATACATAATGGGAAGAATTGGTGAACATTCTTTCACCTTTTCCTGTCAACATTAAGGTGAGAAGGGAAGACTTTTTAAGAGGCTATCTGAGAGGCCCAATAATATATTGAGGCTACCCTAGAAATACTATCAGTAAATATTACCAAGCCTGCTGAAATGTTCAAAGAAGTAAAGATTATATGGGGGAAAATATGAAATAGAGATGAATGGTATTGAGGTTGGTTAAAAGTCAATACAGGGACTTCCCTGGTGGTGCAGTGGTTAAGAATCCACCTGCTAATGCAGGGGACATGGGTTCGAGCCCTGTGTCTGGGAAGATCCCACATGCTGCAGAGCAACTAAACCCGTGTGCCACAACTACTGAGCCTGCAACCTAGAGCCCGCGAGTTGCCACTACTGAGCCCATGTGCTGCAGCTACTGAAGCCCGTACATCTAGAGCCCATGCTCCACAGCAAGAAAAGCCACTGCAATGAAAATCCCGTGCACCGCAAGGAAGAGTAGCCCCCGCTTGCTGCCACTAGAGAAAGCTTGCACACAGCAACGAAGGCCCAACACAGCTAAAAGCAAAACAAAACAAAAGTCAGTATAAATGTAAGAGTTATGATATGGAAAAAGATATTTATGATCTCTATAATGGTTATCTAAGACCAATCTCTTGATGTAGGGTACATTGTGGTTGTTACTCAAATGGAAAAGTTTGCTTGTGATGTAGAATGAGGGCAAAAATAACACTTTCATCCCGCTCTCCCTCCTTCTCTCTTTTTCTCTCTTCCTCGCTTCCCTCCTCTCCTTTGAACACTTACTGTGTGCTCCCAGTCCTGTAAGTACTGGTATTATTTTAATTAGCAAGACAGGGAGTCTCCCTGCTCTTAAGGAGACTGCCAATACAGATATAAAAATGGGGGCACAGAGGGAGATGTCTTTGAATTCTGGGTCTTTGTAGGTTCTCCAAGGCTGATTTCCTCTCTTTGCTGTTTCTTTAAATGCTCTCTTGCTATTGGAGCTTCTCTATTAGTATGACTATAAATAGGCTCAAGACTTTCAAGTGTTAAAAACAAAATAAACTCAAAATGGATTAAAGACCTAAATGTAAGGCCAGACACTATCAAACTCTTAGAGGAAAACATAGGCCAAACACTCTATGACATAAATCACAGAAAGATCCTTTTTGACCCACCTCCTAGAGAAATGGAAATAAAAACAAAAATAAACAAATGGGACCTAATGAAACCTAAAAGCTTTTGCACAGCAAAGGAAACCAGAAACAAGACCAAAAGACAACCCTCAGAATGGGAGAAAATATTTGCAAATGAAGCAACTGACAAAGGATTAATCTCCAAAATTTACAAGCAGCTCATGCAGCTCAATAACAAAAAAACAAACAACCCAATCCAAAAATGCGCAGAAGACCTAAATAGACATTTCTCCAAAGAAGTTATACAGATTGCCAACAAACACATGAAAGAATGCTCAACATCATTAATCATTAGAGAAATGCAAATCAAAACTACAATGAGATATCATCTCACACCGGTCAGAATGGCCATCATCAAAAAATCTAGAAACAATAAATGCTGGAGAGGGTGTGGAGAAAAGGGAACACTCTTGCACTGCTGGTGGGAATGTAAATTGATACAGCCACTATGGAGAACAGTATGGAGGTTCCTTAAAAAACTACAAATAGAACTAACATACGACCCAGCAATCCCACTACTGGGCATATGCCCTGAGAAAACCGTAATTCAAAAAGAGTCATCTACCAAAATGTTCATTACAGCTCTATTTACAAGAGCCAGGACATGGAAACAACCTAAGTGTCCTTCAACCGATGAGTGGATAAAGAAGATGTGGCACATATATACAATGGAATATTACTCATCCATAAAAAGAAATGAAATAGAGTTATTTGTAGTGAGGTGGATGGACTTAGAGTCTGTCATACAGAGTGAAGTAAGTCAGAAAGAGAAAAACAAATACCATATGCTAACACATATATATGGAATCTAAGAGAAAAAAATAAAAAGGTTATGAAGAACCTAGGGACAAGATGGGAATAAAGACACAGACCTACTAGAGAATGGACCTGAGGATATGGGGAGGGGGAAGGGTAAGCTGTGACAAAGTGAGAGAGTGGCATGGACATATATACACTACCAAATGTAAAATAGATAGCTAGTGGGAAGCAGCTGCATAGCACAGGGAGATCAGCTCGGTGCTGTGTGACCACCTAGAGGGGTGGGTAGGGAGGGTGGGAGGGAGGGAGATGCAAGAGGGAAGAGATATGGGAACATATGTATATGTATAACTGATTCACTTTGTTATAAAGCAGAAACCAACACACCACTGTAAAGCAATTATACTCCAATAAAGATGTTAAAAAAAATCGTTCTAAATTTTCAACTTCCTTTCCGTTTTTCTTTCCTTTCTTCTTCTTCTTTTTATCTTTTACTTTTATTTATTTATTTTTTTTAAGAAGTGAAAAGGGGTGACACAGAGCTTAGACAAACAGATGGGTTTGCTCCACAATCCCTATCTGAAAGGACAAAAGCCATTCTGAATTGAAAGCATCTCAGAGATAGAACTTTGGCTGGAATCCCTTGGCAGTAGAGGGAAGATAAGGAGGAGATAATGGAAGCAGGGCAGCAAGAGGTCTTATATGCTCACTTAGTTCTCACCCCATAGGTCACTCCACCATCATCAGGGTCTGTGTTGCTCCAGATCCTGTCAGCAACATCACATTATTGTGAAAATAAGCCCATAGACTCAACATTTACTTAAAAATCTGCACACAAGGAGAAATGAGGAGGATTGACTGCCAGCTGGAGGCCAGGGACCATTTTACTTTAGTTCTCTTTTATAAAGGAATAAAATCCAAGATTCCCCTCATCTTTCTGGGCATTGTTTTTGGCTCCAAAGGTGAGGGAGGCCCTGGTAGTCACAAAGAAATGAACTTATAACCTTCTATTATACATTTGAAAAGAGATTCAAGTATATATTTTGAAAAAAGGGTGGAGCAAATGTAATGGAGGTCCAACATATATATGAAGAGATTCAAATTTATATTTTGGAAAGAAAAGTAGTTGTAGTAAACAATGCAAAATACATCTATGGAAAGATTTTCAGGTCTATTTAAAAACCAAAACAAAAAACAGAGCCGCCATATTTGTTCCAGAGAACACGGAGAATTATGACATTTAGGGAGTGAAGCATGTAAGATATTGTCTGTAGGTTGAGCTAACTTTTGAACACATAAAATCAGTTTCTGTTGATTGTGATGGGGAGGGCTGATTTTCCTTATCAGAAGAGATGGCATGAGCATGGACCATAAAGAAAGATATGGCAAGGTTTATAATAGTATTACAAACAATTTTTTTTATGGCAGCACAAGGACAAGAGAGAATTTTAACTCAGGGGATCAGGAGATACTTCACGGAAAAGATGTCAATGTGTGCACCTTGAGGAAGAAGCCACATTTCTAAAGGTGGGGATGGGAGAAGACAATAATGTGGGGTGATTCTAGCCACTCTGAGGGAATGTGCATAGTCATTTGTGTTTTCAGCAAATTTATTTTGAGCCTCAGGGTTGCACTTGGTTTATTGAGAGCATTGTGTGATTGGAACTTAGGAAGTGTATAAGGAGTATAAGGAGAGTTAAGGTGGGAAAAGGTAGGTTGGGGCTTGGAGATATGGAATATGGCTTGCTTTTTAAGCAAGTTTATATAACTTTGGTCAATACTTTTGGATCTTATTTAAAATAAGAAGGGTTGTAAAAGCGGGGTGTGAGTTGAGATGTTCACTCTATAGCTTGATAGCTTGCTTTTCTGAGGCACTTTAAAAAATAGCTCGTGTTGGTCAAATGTTCTCACCTCTAGAGGAAATTGAACACCTCTGGGGGTGTTCTGCCACCCCCCATCCATCTCTAAGGAGAAAGGTGTGAGATTCAGGACATGGGACAAGGTCACATAATTGGGCTTGGGAGATGAAGAAGAAGAGAAAATAGCAATAAAGGAATGAACGTTTACCTTCATTATGGACTTTTCTTTTAATTTTGATCTCTATCACTCTCTCCTACTTCCAAATTGGATCATTTCCCTTTTTGTTTTACATGGCCTCTTTTAGAGATTTTTTATTTTCACGTGAGATATCTGGCTTTGGACCACCTTCCACTTCAGAGGAATCCTGAGCCTTAGAAAGCCAAGGAGGAAACATTCTGGAGTCCAGAGTAGAAAAAGGAGGAGGATGCGTTGGTATACACACATACCTTGTTTTATTGCACTTAGCAAATAATTGTATTTTTCACAGATTGAAGGTTTCTGGCAACCCTGCACTTAGCAAGTCTATTGGTACCATTTTTTCCAACAGCATTTTCTCATTTCATGTCTTTGTATCACATTTTGGTAATTCTTGAAATATTTCAAACTTTTTCATTATTATTATATTTATTATGGTGATCTGTGATCATTGATGTTCCTATTGTCATTGTTCTGGGACACTGCAAACTGCCCATATAAGATGGAGAACTTATAAATGATAAATGTTGTATGTGTTATGACTGCTCCATCGACCAGCTATTCCCCCATCTCTCTCCCTCTCCTTGGGCCTCCCTATTCCCTGAGGTACAAGGATATTGAAATTAGGCCAATTAATAACCTTGCAATGGCCTCAAAGTGTTCAAGTGAAATAAAGAGTCACACATCCCTCATTTTATTTATTTATTCATTTTTAAATATTTATTTATTTATTTGGCTGTTTCAGGTCTTTGTTGCAGCATGTGGGCTCTTAGTTGCAGCTCACAGCCTTCCCTCTAGTTGTGGTGTGTGGGTTCCAGAGCACTTGGGCTCTGTAGTCTGTGGCACGTGGACTCTCTGGTTGAGGTGCTTGAACTCAGTAGTTGTGGCACACAGGCTTAGTTGCCCCACGGCATGTGAGATCTTAGTTCCCCAGCCAGGGATGGAACCCGCATCCCGTGCATTGGAAGGCAGATTCTTTACCACTGGACCACCAGGGAAGTCCCCATCCCTCATTTTAAATCAAAAGCTAGAAATGATTAAGCTTAGTGAGGAAGGCATGTCAAAAGCTGAGATAAGCTGAAAGATAGGCCTCTTCTGCCGAACAGTTAACCAAGTTGTGAATGCAAAAAAAAAAAGTTCTTGAAGGAAATTAAAAGTTCTACTCCAGCGAACACACAAATTATAAGAAAGTGAAACAAACTTATTGCTGATATGGAGAAAATTTTAGTGGTCTGGACAGAAGATCAAACCAGCCACAACATTCCCTTAAGCTAAAGCTTAATCCAGAGCAAGGCCCTAAGTCTCTTCAGTCTTTGAAGGCTGAAAGAGGTGAGGAAGTTGCAGAAGAAAAGTTTGAAGCTAGCAGAGTTGGTTCATGAGGTTTAAGGAAAGAAACCATCTCTATAAGATCTAAGTTCA
The DNA here is from genome assembly GCF_964374135.1 of Grampus griseus. Lineage (NCBI taxonomy): Eukaryota > Metazoa > Chordata > Mammalia > Artiodactyla > Delphinidae > Grampus > Grampus griseus. The sequence continues at coordinate 124,707,920 of NC_138998.1, read as the reverse complement.
AGGTGAAGCAGCAAGTGCTGCAGCAGTTATCTATAAGATCTAGCTAAGATAATTAACAAAGGTGGTTACACTAAACAACAGATTTTCAATGTAGACAGAACAGCCATATATCGGGAGAAGATACTATCTATTTGTGACTTTCATAGCTAGAGAGGAGATGTCAATGCCTGGCTTCAAAGGACAGGCTGACTCTCTTGTTAGGGGCTAATGGAGCTGGTGACTTGAAGTTGAAGCCAGTGCTCATTTACCATTCCAAAAATCCTAGGGTCCTTAAGCATTATGCTCACTCTACTCTGCCCATGCTCTATAACTGGAACAACAAACCTGGATAAGTCATTTGGACATTCGAGTCTTATTATTTAAGAAATACATTTCTTAAGGCTATAGCTGCTATATATAGTGATTCTATAGTGATTCCTCTGATGGGTCTGGGAAAAGTAAATTGAAAAAGGACTCACCATTCTAGATGCCATTAAGAACATTCATGATACATACGAAGAGGTCAAAATGTAAAAATTAACAGGAGTTTTGAAGAAGTTGATTCCAGTTCTCATGGATGACTTTGAGGGATTCAAGACTTTAGTGAAGTAAATAACACAGATGTGGTGGAAATAGCAAGAGGATTAAAGTAGAAGATGTTGAACCTGAAGATGTGACTGAATTGCTGCAATCTCATGGTAAAACACAAACAGTTGAGGAGCTGCTTCTAATGGATGAGCAAATAAAATGTTTTTCTGAGATGGAATCTACTCCCAGTAAAGATGCTGTGAAGATTGTTGAAATGACAACAAAGGGTTTAGAATATTACATAAACTTAGTTGATAAAGCAGAGGCAGGGTTTGAGAGGATTGACTCCCATTCAGAAAGTTCTACTGTTGGTAAAATGCTGTCAAACAGCATTGAATGCCACAGAAAAATCATTCATGAAAAGAAGAGTCAATTGACGCAGCAAACTTCATTGTCTTGTTTTAAGAAATCGCCACCGCCACCCCAAACTTCCACAACCTCCACCCTGATCAGTCAGTGGCCATTAACATTAAAGCAAGACCCTCCACCAACAAAACGATTATGACTCATTGAAGGCTCAGATGACTGTTAGTATTTTTCAGCAGTATTTTTTGATTAAAGTATGTACATTGCTTTTTTTAGACATAATACTATTGCATACTTAATAGACTACTGTATAGTGTAAACATAACTTTCATTTGCACCAGGAAATCAAAAAATTCATGGGACTTGCTTTATTGTGATACTCATTCTGTTGCAGTGGTCTGGCACCAAACCTGCAATATCTCTGAGGTATGCCTGTATCTGTATTACCTGTGGGTCACAGGTGGTCAAAATTAGGTGGCTGTTTAGGTGGTGCTAAGCAACTTTTGGAGTTCGAAGTCCCAGCCAGTAATAGACAGTGTACCTGGGCTTCTCACGTTTTCTGTGTTCTATAGAAATCTCCTTGAAAATCTAGCTATGCCAGGACCTGATGGCTTACACAATAAAGAATTCAAAGACTTGACTATGTTTTTGATCAAAACTAGACTAATTTCTCCTCTTATTCTGTTGGTTTAGGAACTTTAGGGAAATTAAACATGATTGTATATTATGTTCTAGCTATTACATGCCTGTGCATTTACATGCTTGGAAATCCCTATCTCCTACATTCCAGCAATCTGGATATAATATTTTATTTTACTTCACTTTTTGTTTCTTTAAATTAAACTATAGCACACATGGAGTAAAGTGTGTAAAATAGTATCTTAACTGTAAGTCTCATTGAGTGTTTAAATTATCCAGATCAGATATAGAATATTTCAAACAATCCCATAAATTTCCCTCATGTATCTTCTCAGACAATAACCAACCCTTCTTCAGAAAAATCCACTATTTTGACTTCTATGATTATCTAGTAGATCTATTATTGAACTTCATACACATGGAATCATGTTATATATACACTTTTGTGTCTGGCTTCCTTCACTCAACATAATGGTTATGAGGTGCACCCATGCCCTGAGTGTGTATTTGTTCTTTTTATTCCAATGTAGTATTCCATTGTATAATCACAATTTATTTATCCATTTCCTTATTTGGGACATTTGGATTATTTCCAGTTTTTGGTTATTTTAAATAAAGCTGCTTTGAATATTCTAATTAGGATTAGTGTAGAAGTATGATTGGTGAATAGTTATGTCTAGCTTTAGTAGATTCTACTAAACTCTTTTCCAAAGTGGTTGCTCCAATTTACACTCTACCAGCAATGTTTAAACTTTCCATTTGCTCGATGTCCTTGCCAATGCCTTACATTGTCGTCTTTTTAAATTTTAAACAGTCTGTGGGTATGTAGGGCTGTCTCATATGGTTATGATTTGTCTTCCCCTGACAAATAATGATACTGGTCCTCTTTTTAATTTTTATTGCCCATTTCGATTCTTCTTTTGTGAAGTCCCTTTCCAAGTCTTTTGCCCATTTTTAAAGTTGGGTTATCTGTCGTTTTATTATAGATTTGGGGGAGTTACTTTTATATTCTGGATACAATTCTATTGTGGGATATATGTGTAATAAATCTCTCCTCCCAGTCTGTCTCTTGCCTTTTCAATCTTTAATGGTCGTCCCATAAATGGGTGTTCTTAATTGTAATGAAGTCAGATGCATTTGTTTTCCATGGCTGCTGGAACAAATGACCACAGACTTCATGGCTAAAACAACACACTTCTTATCATATAGTCCTGTACATCAGAAGTCTGACAGGTCCCACTGGGCTAAAATCAAGGTGTCAGAGGGGTGGTGTTCCTTTCTGGGGGCTCTAGGAAAGAATCCCTTTCCTAGCTTTTTCCACCTTCTAGGAAAGTAGCTTCTGTAGTTCTTGGCTTGTGTTCCCATCTTCCATCTTCAAAGCCAGCAAACTTAATTCCATCTCAAACTTCATTCCCTTTTACAACGTAATCTAACATATTCACAGGTTCTGTGGACTAGGATGTGGACATCTTTAGGGGGCTATTACTCATATTTAATAATATTTAATAATACCACATCATATTTAATAATATATTTCTTTTACTGGTTAGTGGTTTTTTTCCTTAAATCTCTGGCTGTCCTAAGGATATAAACATATATTCTCTTATGTTCTCATCCAGAAGCTTGACTATTTTAGCTTTCATGTTTCAGTCTATGACCTATATTAAGTTTGTGTATGGTGTGAGGTAAGGTTTTTTTTTTCCCTCATGAATATTCAATTGACCCCCAAACCCTTTATTGAAAAGACCTTTTTTTCTTAACTGAATTGCATTGCAGTGTTGTTGTTCAAGTTACTCCGTAAAGGTAGGTCTGTATTTGGAGTCTCTTCTGTTTCTTCTATTAGTTTCCTGCAGTGGCACTAATACAATAACACAAACTGGTGGCTCAAGACAAAAGAAATGTATTCCCTCTTAGTTGGGGAGGCCAGAATTCTGAAATCAAGTGTTGGCAGGATCAAGCTCCTCCAAAGGCTACAGGGGAGAATCCTTCCTTGCTTCTTCCAGCTTCCAGTGGCTCCATAGATTTCTTGGCATAGAGCTACGTGACTCTAATTGCTGCCTTCTCCCCAGGGTGTCTGAGTCTCAAATCTCCCTCTGCTTTTCTCTTATTAGGATGCCTGTTATTGGATTTAGGGCCTACCTTAATTTAATTACATCTATGATCTAATCAGATCTATTTTTCCAAATGAGATCATTTTCACAGGTTCTGGACATATCCTTTTGGGGCCACCACTCAATCCACTGCATTTCTGTTTCATTGGTCTATTTATCTATTCTCATATTAATACCCAAAACCTAGTGTTAATTACTGTAGCTTGATAGTAAGTCGTGAAATTGAATTATATAAAATTTTCAACTTCATTCTTCTTCATTATTGTCTTGGCTATGCTAGGTCCTTTAACTACCTATATAAGTGTTAGAATTACCTGTCTATTTCCACAATAAACCATACTGGGGTTTTGATTGGGATCATGTTGAATCTACAAGTCAATTTGTGGCTAATTAAAATTTTAATAATATTAACTCTCCTAATCCATACTTGTGGGATATCTGTCCATTTATTTAGGTCTTTAAAAAATCTCTCAGCAATGTTTTATAGTTTTCATTTTAGAGGGCTTGTTTAACTTTCATTAGATTTATTCCTAGATATTTTATTTCTGATGCTATTATAAATTGTAAAAAATGCATTTTCTAATTGTTGCTAGTGTATAGAAACATAACTGATCTTTACATATTATTCTGGTATCCAGAGTTTCTGCTACTAATTCGGATGGTTTGTAATATAGATCCTTTGAATTTTCTATGTATACTACCATGTCATCTACAAATAGTGACAGTTTTACTGCTTTCATTCCAATCTTTATACCCACTCCTCCACCCTTTTACTTTATTGCACTTTTTAGAATTTCTATACAATGTTGAATGAAACTAATAATGGTAGCTGTAGGTGATTTGTAGGTGCAGTTTTATCAGATTATCAGATTAAGGGACTTCTATTGATCTGATTAAGGAATTTCCCTTTAATTCTTTTTTGCTGTCAGTTTTTATCATGACCAAGTATTTCTTTAATCAAGTGCCTTTTCACTATCCTTTGGTACAATTGCTTTTCCCCCTTTATTCTGTTAATGTGTTAAATGATATTGATTGGTGTTCAAATGTTAAAACCGCCTTGTATTCCTGGGATAAACACCACTTCCTCTTTTTTGTATATTATTTGACTCTCTTTGCTAATATTTTATTAAGGATTTTTGTATCTATATTCATGAGAGATACTGGCCTATGCTTTTCTTTTTTTCACTGTATCATTATTATACCAACTTCATAAAATATGTTGGGAGACATTCTTCCTTTCCTTAATCTCTGAGAACATTTGTGTGAGTTTGATATTATTTCTTCCTTAAATGTTAGTAATAATTCTTCCGGGCCCAGAGTTTTCTTTGTGAGAAAGTTTTAAATTATGGATTAAGTATAATCAAGCTCAGTTTTATATAAAGCATATATATGTTCACACAGCATATATATTTGTATTTTCATACTGTTTCCTTAAACTTCTAATGCATTTTACATATTCAAAATCTCAAATTTATATCTGAAACACTTCTATCATGTATCTGAATGACCTATAAATAGCCAAAGTAACCCTGCTAAGAAAAAGAAATATTTTCTCAGAATGTCTGAGAAGATTAATTAATTAAACCAATACTTATTGTATGCCTACTATGTGTCAGGAATTTTGCTAGTTAGCGGTACTACCAGCTGCTCAAAATAGAGTGAAGCCCACAGATAAAAATAAGTTATGGGACATTGTCACACATAGGCACACAAAGGAGATATCTATTAACCTAGCAGGGCTGGGAAGACATCACAGAGGAGTTTGTATTTGGGCTGGACCTTGAAGGACGAATAGAATTTCACCAGCCAGAGAACAGAGGAAGGACTAGGCTGATGGTAGGTTATATGTGAAGGCACACCTGTGGGAAAAAGTCAGATGTAAAAAGAGGGATGGGCTTGGTGTCAGAGGAGAATAGAGTGTTTTGGTGGCAGTAGTAAGAGTTGTTGCTCTAAAGGAATATCAGGATCTTTGGGAAGAACCATTCTTTGCCACAAAATAAGTTGAATTCTATTCATTAGGCAGTCTACAACCACCAAAGGATTTAACAAACAGACTGACCTAATTAGAGCTGTCCAATGACAGTTAGTCTGGCAGTGGGGTGGAAGACGTATTTGAGTGAGGAAAGACTAGAGGAAGATAAAAACAAATGGTGCATGACTAAACACAATGAAAATTATACAAGTATCAAGGAATAGTTTAAGTTATATGAGAACTAAAAATTCAGTACTCAAGTTCTTTTTACGGTGGAATACTCAAACATTTTTTTCTTTGTTTATCTAACTTCTATCAAGTTGATTCATTTTTATAGCAGGCTTGGAAAGACATCACTGTTTGGATTATAGCAGTCAGCACTCAGTCAGTAAAGCAGAGCCATGACGAGAGCTATGAGATAAGGGGTCTATTACAGGAACTAGATCTTATTAATTGTGCAAGAAGCTAAGTAAGTGAAGAGAAGGGGAAAATGGAAGATGAGAGTTACAATCACTAACTAGCCTTCCTGAAATTCTGGTGGACAAATAATAACATGCAAGGGGGAATGCTGAAAAGATGTGTCCAGCCACCATGGCACCTTGAATGAGAAGCTGTAGAGAGGTCTACGGAAAGCTTTCCTCTGTGTAGCTACCACCTGTGTGAGTTTCAGCCAAATATCAGTGGCCCTGGGGCTGCTATTGGTCAGCAGGGCCAGCGATTGGGAAGAAGATATGTAATGTGGAGCAGATGAGAGTGAGGTCAAGCTGAGATCTGCAGGGCAACCTTGCCTCTGACTTCAAAAGGACTTTCAAAGAACAAGTTTTATCATTTTCACTCTGCACCAGAATCTCTTACATGTTCCCCTTTTGGCCAACTCTAACCTGGAACAAGACATGAAAGATGACTTTGGGGAATGTATCTACCCTAACTGGGTTGATCATAGAACAGGTATTACATATAACACTTAAATATGGGATATAATAAGATATAGGACATAAGATCTAAGATATACCAAGCATTATGGAATAATTGTTTATCTGATAATGTATGTAAGGTATTTAGTCTGGGACTTGATACATAGCAAGTGCTCAGTGAATGCCATGATTATCCCAGAATCTCATCCCTATTTTTAGTGTCCTGCACAAAGCAACAGGAAGCACATTGCAGTGTCAATGATTGTATTAGGTTTGTCAAAAGTATAAACTTGAGAAGAGAGTCCAGGGGCAGCAGGTACTCTTTGTTGCCCACAGTTTCATTCTTATATTTTCTTTATTACCAACAGAACACAAATTTGTTTGTGGTGGCATTGAAGCCCTGAGGTCTGGTTGTGGACCAATGATATGAAAGCCAATGTTCCTGGTAGGGTTTCCCAGACAGCCTCTAAAAAGGCAGGCGGAATCAGGCTCTTTGATTTTCTACTTTTTTTCTTCTGCCTAGAACCCAGGCATGGTCTTCTTGTGACCATGAGGAGTCACACACATGCTAAGGATTGCTGAGCATAAAGCAATTAATCATAACAACACAAAGCAAAAAGAGCTGGAAGAGTAGATCTATCTGCTAAAATAAAGACATTTCCAAAAGAACTGCAAATCACTAGAGGTCAATTTGAAAGCAAAAGGATAAGCAGCTTGCAGTCTGAGGTTAATGAAAAGGATGTTTAAGTGCATCTTTATAATAAAGTTCTCTTAAAAGCGGCATTGTGAGTGTCCTCTTGGAATATTAATTGAGTTCTTGGATGTAGAAATTTCACTCCTCTTCTGCCTTGGGAATATTGAGCTCTTCTTTGCTCAATTATATTTAGGACATGCTCTGAATGAGCAGCTAAAGTCATCTCCACTTATGATTGCTGGTTAGTTATTTGAGTACTCCTGTTGCCCTTCTAGAAATAGTGGGCATTTCAAGTGAAAATAGAGGCCAATAACTGCCAGAAACATTAGACAATTAGGAAGAAAGAGGCACTCAAGGAATTCCAAGGTTCTCAATCCTCATTCACGTCCTCTGATATTTTTCTCTTTTCCCCAACATTAATGTTCCATCCTAGCTTGTCTTAACTGCTTGCCATTTTCTGAACACAAATGATCCATTTCCATCTCTGTACCATATCTCACACTGTTTCCTTGGTGTCTTAGTCTACTCAGGCTGCTGTAACAATCCCATAAATGACAGAAATTTATTTCTCACAGTTAATGAGGCTGGGAAGTCCAAGATCAAGTTGCTGGCAGATTCAGGGTCTGGTGAGGACCTGCTTCCTGGCTTGTAGACAACCACCTTCTAGCTGGGTGCTCACATGGCCTTTCCTTAGTGTGTGCTAGTAAGGAGAGGGGAGATGGGGAGAAGTGAAGGAGAGGGATGGGGGAGAAAGAGAGTCCTGGTGTCTCTTCTCCTTATTATAAGGGCACGAATCCCATCATGAGGACACCACCCTCATGATATCATCTAAACCTAATTACCTCCCAGAGACCCCACCTCCAAATAACCATCACATTGGGCTTTAGGGCCTTAATATAAATTTGGTGGGGGGGGGGCACAAATATTTAGTCCATAACACTTGGCATACCCTCACCCACTAGCTTCCCCTAGTAGTAATCATCGGGGAATGATTACTACTAGGGGGAGTAGTAATATCAGTTCAGGCTACTTATTATATCAAGCTCTGGATTATATGCATAAATCAATTTAATTCTCAGAACTGGCTTACAAGATAGGTATCGTTATTACCTTTATAAATGGTAAAATGATATCCTGAGAGGTTGAGACTTTTCTGAAGATCAGCTAGCATGTTTTCAAGCCAGGGTTCCATTCTAGGTGCTATAAAGCACCACAGCAGGTGCTTTAAATGAATTGCTCCCAAATTGTGGTTGTTGGACCAGCAATATCAGCATCACCTGGGAACCAAAGTGCTTGGGTCCTACCCCAAACTCACTAAATGAGAAGCATTGTGGGAGGAGCAGAAATTTGTGTTCCAACAAGCTTTTCAAGAGATTCTGATTCATGCTCAGCTAGAGAATTACTGCTCTAAATAAGGGTGAGAAAGGAATGATACATAATTGGTTATTTATTAGTGGACCAGGTTGTTTGCATGTTAATATTGGGTATATATTGATGTGAACAATATTCATCAGATGTGTTATTATGTTAATACAGGCACCTGTGACTCAAAACTACTATATGAAAAACCTCCCCATCCTCCTAGGTCTAGTTTAAATCTGACTTTTTCTGTAAAGGTATTTTTTGTTTGTTTGCTTTTTTTTTTTTTGCCTTCACTTCTATTTTGCTTGTCTTATACATGGTCAACATGAAGTATCATCTAGGACTTCCCTGGTGGTGCAGTGGTTAAGAACCCGCCTGCCAATGCAGGGGACACGGGTTCGAGCCCTGGTCTGGGAAGATCCCACATGCCACGGAACAACTAAACCCATGTGCCACAACTACTGAGCCCACATGACACAACTACTGAAGCCTGCAGGCAGCAACGAAGGCCCAACACAGCCCAAAATAAATAAATAAAAATATCATCTATTCATCTCCTTCAGGGTTGGAACTACCTTCCATGTTTTGACTCAGTACAGCAATAAGCATTGTCTCATGTATACTATTTGCTCTATAAACATGTTGGATTAATAAATCTGTTTCTATTTACAGAAATGCTTTACTTGGTTCCTTATACTTGAAATTCTGCACCAGAAAAATCTGTGATCATACACACAAAAAATCTAATGCTTCTCTCCCTTTTCACTCTGGTGTATATTTATGTTGAACAATTGCTAGCTTGCAATAGAGAGGAGCATCCCATTTGTATAAAATCCATAGGTAATTCCCAAATGTAATATTAAATTGATGGATAACACATAACAGTTTAAAATGCCCAAGCATTAAAGAATAGGAGGGATGAAGAAGCAAATGAGGAAATCTGAGAAATATATATTATTTTTGGAAGAATTGCACATTGGCCACATGTTGAATTGGCTTAGGATCAAGTGAATAAAGACATCTCTGACAATGTTGTTACTTTTTATTTGCCTCCTGTTTGCCTGTTTTCCAGTCCACCCATAACACTGCTTTCAATGTTACTTAATAAGATAATATTAAGAATTTGGTCCAATTAGAAATAAAGATTGACAGACCCTGGTGTATCCAAATAAGTTTGTACTAGTTTGTACTAGTACTGAAGTATACTGCTGCATACATGTTCCGCACCACTGGTTTCTGTGGTTAAGTGATCCTTCATCCACCTGATATATCTTTGCATCCTAAGCAGGGTCTAGAAGTACTAGCCAAGGAGTACTGTCTTTGCAGCCCCCTTGGTACTACAAATTCAGTGGGATGCAATAGATGTTGCTGACATCCGTGATTCTCAGGTGACCAAAGCTACTATGGAGACTAAAAGCCAAGGGTCCAAGTGACTGCATAAACTGTGATGCTTGCTACCTTACCGGATCTCCAAGAAAAAAAAGAAAGAAAATCCTGATTTGTAGAATTTACTGGTTTCAAGGCATCAACTTGAACAAGTGCATAATCAACTCTCCAGCATACTACTGGGCTAAACAGAAATGGACTTAAAAAAAAAATTTAAGAATCAACCCCAATTTTTGCTTCCCATGCTTTAATAGAAATTAGGGACTTAGCAACAATACACACCATATTACAAATATCATCTTTTGATTTCAAATGTCATCCTAGACCAGTCAATACAAGAATTGAAGGTTGAAATTGAGAGAAATCTCCTTAAATGTGTATTTCAGTTTTGTCTCAGATAGGTACTTATCTCCAAAAACTAATTTTTCAGTTCCTTTCTCTCTTGAAACCCAAATTTTACCACAATCTTTGATATATTCAGAATCAATAGAATCATGTTTTGTCCTCCAGCCAATATTTGGGCACAAAACTTTCAGATACAGTTTTTGTGATGGTGCAGGAAGAGATGGGGATTCGGTGCAGGAGAGCATTTCTTATTTTAGTCTAAGTTCAATGAAAGCTCTTAAACTGTGTAAACTTTGGATTTAGATGAATGAGTCTGACCAATGAAATTTGGTGCATATTTTAAACAGAAGGAAAGGCTGTAATGATAGTAGAGGTTATTTTGGATATGATAAAACTAGTGATAAATTTTCTTATATAACAGCTGTAATCATCTGAGAAATAGGAGGACATTCTTTGTCTTAATTTTTTGCTCTAAATAAAGAAGAAATATTTTGTCTTTTGTCTTGAAATATATATAATCCTTTTTGTACTGAGTAGATAACTTTCTGGAAATTGATATACGAGCATAGAAATGTAAACCTTATTAAAAATTAAATTTCTTTTGTTAGTTTATTACCAAACCTGTAATCATAAAAGAAAAAAATCAAAAGATGCAGACCAGCAGAAAGAACATAATATTGGTGCATATACTTTCAGATACTTTAATGTATTGCTATTTTTGTTACCTGATTTTTTTCCCTTAAAATATGTTTACATGTCAATAAGTACATATTACCACATGACTTTAACGGAATTTACAGCCTTTCATTATGTGGGTGTACCCTAACTTAACCAATCCCTTTTGTTGGATCTTTATATTATTACAAATTTTTCTATTACATGCTATAATATCCACATGACCATAATCTTTATAGGTCAATTTTTCTTCATATTTTATATTTATTTTCTTATAAAATACATCTAAAATTATTTTCTTAGTATAAAGAGGTAGAATTACTGTATCAAAGTTAAGAAATACTACTGGAATTATTTCCTAAAAAATAGATGTGGAATTTTAGGTCAAAGGTCAAACATGTTATCCTGACTTCTTAAACATATCACCAATTACTTTCCCAAAACTTTGGACCAATTTATATGACCATCAGGAGCTCATCACACATGATGCAACGCCCTTCTCAACCACAATTTCTTTTTATACATTTTCCTAACATAACTAGTAAAACATTAAATTAAAATTATTTCTCTTTATTTGTACAAGGAATGTCTTTTAAAATGTTGTTAGCTATTGGGTCTTTTTTATGTTAAGTAGGATGTATTTGTTACCTATTACAACCTTAAAATTATTGCAGATTTAGCCACTTAACACAACACTAATTTATGATCCCACAGTTCTGTAGGTCAGGAGTCTGGTGAGCTCAGCTGGTTCCTCTGGCCCGGGTTTCACAGGCTGAGATCAAGTTGTTGGCAAGCTGGACTCTTATCTGGAGGCTCTGAGGGAGCGTCGGTTTCCAAGCTCGTCCAGGCTGTTGACAGAATTCAGTTATTTGGGCTTTAGGGCTGAGGTCTCTGTTTCCTTGCTGGCTATCAGCCAGGAGCCTCTCTCAGCTCCTTAAATCCACCTGAATTCCTCATCATGTTGACCCTCCATCTTCAAGGCAGTGACATCCTGTTAAGTCCTCTTCATGCTTTGAATCTCTCTGAATTCTGCTGCATCTCTTCTGCCTCCAGAAAGTTCTCTGCTCTTATGGACTCATGTCATTAGATTGGACTCACTTGCATAGGACAAGCCAGGATAATATCCCTGTTTTAGGTCTGTAAACTTAATTATACTTGCAAAGCCCCTTTTGCCATGTAAGGTGTATTAGTCAGTATTCTCCAGAGAAACAAACAACAGGAGATATAAATCTATATCTGTATCTGTGCATATATATAGATCTATCTATCACCTGTCTGTCTATCTAAGTCAAAGTCCTTAGAACAAGGGAAGCTGTTGTTATAAATCCTAGTCCTACTGCATCAATCAGTGAGGCAGAAAAAAGGAGCAAATTCCTCCTTTGCCTTTTTTTTTTGTGTGTGTGACGATGTTAATGGCAATTGTTGATAATGAAATAAGAATAATAACACACTAAGAAATTGAAGGGTCTTAAAGAAAATAAGATTGTAATTTATCTTGTCCTCTCTGCATGCTGAATTACCAGTTTTAATAATCTTGTCTCTAAATTAACTTACTATTTTACTCAATGATTAGGTATAAGAGGCATGGAATAATTATAAACTATATTATTGGTGTTATAATTAGCATCATTAATTTTTTCTTGGAAAAATCATACAGTGACTCTAATGCAATTTCTTTTTCTTTTTAACATCTTTATCGGAGTATAATTGCTTTACAATGGTGTGTTAGTTTCTGCTTCATAACAAAGTGAATCAGTTATACATATACATATGTGCCCATATCTCCTCCCTCTTATGTCTCCCTCCCTCCCACCCTCCCTATCCCACCCCTCTAGGTGGTCACAAAGCACGGAGCTGATCTCCTGTGCTATGCGACTGCTTCCCACTAGCTATCTATTTTACGTTCGGTAGTATATATATGTCCATGCCACTCTCTCACTTTGTCACAGCTTACCCTTCCCCCTCCCCATATCCTCAGGTCCATTCTCTAGTAGGTCTGTGTCTTTATTCCCATCTTACCCCTAGGTTCTTCATGACTTTTTATTTTTTTCTTAAATTCCATACATATGTGTTAGCATACGGTATTTGTTTTTCTCTTCCTGACTTACTTCACTCTGTATGACAGACTCTAGGTTCATTCACCTCACTACAAATAACTCTATTTCATTTCCTTTTATGGCTGAGTAATATTCCATTGTATATATGTGCCACATCTTCTTTATCCATTCATCCGATGATGGATACTTAGGTTGCTTCCATGTCCTGGCTATTGTAAATAGAGCTAAATGAACATTTTGGTACATGACTCTTTTTGAATTATGGTTTTCTCAGGGTATATGCCCAGAAGTGGGATTGCTGGGTTGTATGGTAGTTCTATTTGTAGTTTTTTAAGGAACCTCCATACTGTTCTCCATAGTGGCTGTATCAATTTACAGTCCCACCAACAGTGCAAGAGTGTTCCCTTTTCTCCACACCCTCTCCAGCATTTATTGTTTCTAGATTTTTTGATGATGACCATTCTGACCGGTGTGAGATGATATCTCATTGTAGTTTTGATTTGCATTTCTCTAATGATTAATGATGTTGAGCATTCTTTCATGTGTTTGTTGGCAAGCTTTATATCTTCTTTGGAGAAATTTCTATTTAGATCTTCTGCCCATTTTTGGATTGGGTTGTTTGTTTTTTTGTTATTGAGCTGCATGAGCTGCTTGTAAATTTTGGACATTAATCCTTTGTCAGTTGCTTCATTTGCAAATATTTTCTCCCATTCTGAGGGTTGTCTTTTGGTCTTGTTTCTGGTTTCCTTTGCTGTGCAAAAGCTTTTAAGTTTCATTAGGTCCCATTTGTTTATTTTTGTTCTTATTTCCATTTCTCTAGGAGGTGGGTCAAAAAGGATTTTGCTGTGATTTGTGCCATAGAGTGTTCTGCCTATGTTTTCCTCTAAGAGTTTGATAGTGTCTGGCCTTACATTTAGGTCTTTAATCCATTTTGAGTTTATTTTTGTGTATGGTATTAGGGAGTGTTCTAATCTCATACTTTTACATGTAACTGTCCAGTTTTCCCAGCACCACTTACTGAATAGGCTGTCTCTTCTCCACTGTATATTCTTGCCTCCTTTATCAAAGATAAGGTGACCATATGTGCCTGGGTTTATCTCTGGGCTTTCTATCCTGTGCCATTGATCTATATTTCTAGCTTTGTAGTATAGTCTGAAGTTAGGGAGCCTGATTCTTCCAGCTCCATTTTTTGTTCTCAAGTTGCTTTGGGAATTCGGGGTCTTTTATGTTTCCATACAAATTATGAAATTTTTTGTTCTAGTTCTGTGAAAAATGCCAGTGGTAGTTTGATATGGATTGCATTGAATGTGTAGATTGCTTTAGGTAGTAGAGTCATTTTCACAATGTTGATTCTTCCAATTCAAGAACATGGTATATCTCTCCATCTGTTTGTATCATCTTTAATTTCTTTCATCAGTGTCTTATAATTTTCTGCATACAGGTCTTTTGTCTCCTTAGGTAGGTTTATTGCTAGATATTTTATTCTTTTTGTTGCAATGGTAAATGGGAGCATTTTCTTAATTTCACTTTCAGATTTTTCATCACTAGTGTATAGGAATACCAGAAATTTCTGTGCATTAATTTTGTATCTTGCTACTTTACCAAATTCATTGATTAGCTCTAGTAGTTTTCCGGTTATATCTTTAGGATTCTGTATGTATAATATCATGTCATCTGCAAACAGTGACAGCTTTACTTCTTCTTTTCTGATTTGGATTCCTTTTATTTCTTTTTCTTCTCTGATTGCTGTGACTAAAACTTCCAAAACTATGTTGAATAATAGTGGTGAGAGTGGGCAACCTTGTCTTGTTCCTGGTCTTAGTGGAAATGGTTTCAGTTTTTTACCATTGAGGACAATGTTGGCTGTGGGTTTGTCATATATGGCCTTTATTATGTTGAGGAAAGTTCCCTCTATGCCTAGTTTCTGCAGGATTTTTATCATAAATGCATGTTGAATTTTGTCGAAAGCTTTCTCTGCATCTATTGAGATGATCATATGGTTTTTCTCCTTCAATTTGTTAATATGGTGTATCACGTTGATTGATTTGCGTATATTGCATATATTGAAGAATCCTTCCTGGAATAAAGCCCACTTGATAATGGTGTATGATCCTTTTAATGTGCTGTTGGATTCTGTTTTCTAGTATTTTGTTGAGGATTTTTGCCTTTATGTTCACCAGTGATATTGGCCTGTAGTTTTATTTCTTTGTGACATCTTTGTCTGGTTTTGGTATCAGGGTGATGGTGGCCTTGTAGAATGAGTTTGGGAGTGTTGTTCCCTCTGCTATATTTTGGAAGAGGTTCAGAAGGATAGGTGTTAGCTCTTCTCTAAATGTTTGTTAGAAGTCGCCTGTGTAACCATCTGGTCCTGGGCTTTTGTTTGTTGGAAGATTTTTAATCAGTTTTCTCCTTTGCCTTTTGTTTTATCCCAGTCCTCAATGGATTAGCTGATGCCTACCCATATTGGGGAGGGGAATCTATTGTACTTTACTGAGTCCATCTATTCAAATGCTAATCTCATCCAGGAATACTCTCATAGACAGAGAAATAATGTTTAATCTGGGCACTCCATGACCAGTCAAGGTGACACATGAAAATAACCATCACATTAGGTAAAATATTTATTGGTTCCAAGGCTTAGGGTGTGGATATTTGGGGGCCCATTCTGCCTACCACACCATACAAGGCCTCCACTATTTGGCTTGCCTGCTGCATTCCTTAATTCTAGAGCAGGAACATGATGTTTTTGTCTTTTGTAACTAAGGGAGAGTGTTCACAAACATCTGTAATAAGAATTATTACTTATATTATTTACTTATAAATGAACATATTCAAACATACTCAAAAATAGAGTGAAGAGTCAAGAGAAATCCATGTACCCATCACCCAACTTCAACAATGCTCAGTATTTTACCAATCTTGATACATCTATTTGTTCACACTCTGAATTTTTGTTTTGATGTATCTTTTGTTGGAGGAAAATATCTTTATTTGTGAAGACTAATTAAGCTTCATTTTGGGGGGAATTGTAGTAGTTTCATATAATACAAATTAAAGAACAAACAGTTAATAATCTAACGAAGCAAAAAGGATACTAGTGCTTTCCTCTCATTTAGTTGGGGGTATTAAAGTCTTGCCTAATTTACATAATTACCATTATGATTCATTGATATTTTGTATTAATTGTCTCACAATATAGGATTCTCTTATTTTATTCTTGTGCCGGTACATAAGGGAAAGCTGAATGAAAGGGAATGGGAGAAATAGTCAGCTTTTCTCAGAGAATTTAAGAAATGAAACCCAGATTGCACATTTCTGCTTTTTTTTTTCCCCTCTCTTTTCTCTCTATGCCAAGCCTTGGGTATTTGCAGGGTAAGTTGTAATAGCAGATATTTTACTATAATAACATGATTAGTTACCATCATTGGGCAGCATGGAGGTATAAATAGACCAAAATCCATGTATAATCCAAAAATAACATTTCTGTATTTGCAATGTGCTTTCATATCATATTTAACTGAGCATGTGCTGATGTTCTGGGAATTTGGTTGGAACAAAGTAATAAAGTACACCATAAAAATCTGGCTTCAGTCTGCGGACACCTGGCTCCGAGATTGGTGGAAGGGATTCCTCTTTCCAAGTGTTACAGTGAAGACAAAAATCATGACCAACTGTTTCATTTAAAAATCTCTTCTCTATGTAAATATTTTTTAGATTGAACTACATATAAAATATTGTTTAGAGAATCATCCTCAAATTTATCATGTTACAAAACTGTATTATCTTATTCCTTTTTCCCCCCATTTTAGAGAGTGATACATTCCTCTTTTACAACAAACACTTGTGCTTTTTTAAAAAAAAAATTACTGGAGTATAGTTGATTTACAATGTTTTGTTAGTCTCTGCTGTACAGCAAAGTGAATTGGTTATACATATACATATATCCACTTTTTTTAAGATTCTTTTCCTATATAGGTCATTACAGAGTATTGAGAAGAGTTCCCTGTGCTCTACAGTAGTTCTTTATTAGTTATCTATTATATATATAGTAGTGTGTATATGTTGAACACTTGTGCTTTTAATTCCAAACTTTCTCATCTCCTCTGGAACTATGCTCCATTAAGTATCACTTTTTTTTTGCCTCTATCGAGCCTTCTTACATTTTCAATCACTCATTTAATTTCACCATCACTTACAAATATGATTCACTTCTGTCTGAGAAACCAAATCTCTCTATTTCTTTTTTGCCTTTACCAATGAATTTCTTAAATATCCACTTCATCAGCAGTGATGTGGTTTTAAATTTGTTCTAATTTGTTTTCTGTCCCCATCAGATTTACACAGCATTCTTCACAACCCCCAACAACTTACTATTCCCTGAATCCAGCCATTTTTTCAGTTGTCATATTCTTTAACCTTCAGTATTAATTGACACCACTAACCAATCCACCTACCCATCCTTTCTTTGCCGAAATCTCTCCTTTGTGTCGCTTCAGACATGATCTTATCTTGTTCTTATGCTACTCCTCCAACTACTCTCTTTACTTTTTTCACGTGTGGTATCCATTTAGATATGGGAGTCCAAGGAACATCTATTCCTTGTTGCTTCCTTTTCTCTGTGTTTTGAGCTCTCCTCCTGGACAATATAATTCCATGGCTTCAACTTTACTTTCTGTGTAAACGGCTTCCAAATCCACATTTATACTCCTGAATTTTCCTCCAAAGTTCAGTCTCAATTTTCCAATTTCTGGCTTGACATTTCTGTCTGGATATCCTTCTAGCACATTCTGTATAGCAATTCAAAGAACTGAACTTCTTGTCTTCCCTTCTAAATCTGTTTCTATCACCGTTTCCCATTTTTAGTACAACTACTACCTTGTCATTTAGGCTCAACATATCAAGGTCACCTTTGATCCCCATTGTTCCTGTCTCTTGTCAAAACATCCAATGTTAATAAGCCTGTCTGAGTGTATACCCATAATGAGTGTCTCTCTCTCTCTCCACAAATTAAATATCATTTAATCGCTCACTTCCGATTCCATGAGCTCTTTTATATTTCAGAACCCTATTACCTTTGACTAGGAACATTGCAAAAATATGTTAGCTTTTCTCTCCCACCTACTCTACCAGGTTAGCTTTTGAAGTCTTGCCAGTTTAATCTTTCTTCAATTTAGTTTTTATAATGTCATCCTCCGGTTCAAATCATCAATGACTCTCTTTTGTTAAAGCAGCAGTTCTCAGCTGGTTCTGCTTACCTCACCCCACCCCCAACCCCAGCTCGGGATCATTTGGCAATATTTGCAGCCATATTTGACTGTCATAACTAGGGCAGGGGGTGCCTAGAGTGCTGTTAAATATCCTACAGTGCACAGGACAGCTCCCTATAGAAAAAAATGATCTGGCTCCAAATGTCAATTGTACTGAGGTTGAAAAACCCTGGTCTAAAGAATAATAGATGAATAATTAACTTGTCCTCATCTACACTTCATTTATAACTCCATGGAATTTTTACAATTTTTCCTCTTCTCCATTTCCCACCTTTGGGTCTTTGCTTATACATTTTCCTCCCTCATTGGTGTTTACTTTTCTTACCTTGTCTTCTCATTAAACAAAAGTCCCAATACCATCCATCTCTCGGTGTTCAGCTTTATTGCTATATCTTTCATAGGACCCCATAATAATCCCAGTTGAAAGTGATGATCCTTTTTCCTGAATCCTGATGAGGATTTTTTGGTGTGTGTCTGTCTTACCATTACTTGCTGTTTAATAGTTATTTATATAAATGCTTTCAATATTTATTAACCTTTACATTTATTTAAATAAAAACTTTATTGAGCTATAATTCACACGCCATAAAATTCACCCTCATAAGTATACAGTTAAGTGGTTTTTAGTATATTCACAGAATTGTGCACCTATCACCACTATCCAATTTCAGAACATTTTCATCACCCCCAAAAGAAAGCCATACCCATTAGCATTCACTCCCCATTTCCTCCCTCCCCCAGTCCCTGACAAGCACTAGTTTATTTTCTGTGCCTATGTTTTAGTATTCTGGACACTTCATATGAATGGAATCATATGATAGGTTGTGACTTCTTTCACTTAACAAAGTGTTTTTAGGATTAAAGACTATCTTGGGAAAAGCATGATATAAGATGTCTTATCCATATGACTGGCTTTTCACTTTGTAGTTACTGAGCAGTTTATTCAAGACTTTCCTGGCTTGTTTTATTCATCAACCCAGTCCCATTCATTTTTGATCTTTCAGAAATATGTTAATATTTCTTGTTTGTTGGCAAAACACCCTCCCAACCATTTCCTTACCACATTATCTTCTCTGTAATGACTTTATTCCTTTTCATACTTTTTTATCATCAGGGTTTGTAAAGTATTAGAGAAAAATATGTGAACAAATCTGCCATCTTTACAGAATTTTAAAGGCAAGAAAATTATCCTTTCTTGTTCAAATTTTCAAGTTCAGCTATGGCATTTGTGGAACAATTAATGCCATTAGTCAGGCTCTATTAACTATGATTTATGTTAAACCATAGTTTATGTTAAAATTGGGATCTGGCAAAAATGAGTGTCAAGTATATGGTGTTGATGGATATAATTAGGCTTCTATGAGTGGACAAAAATACTTAGAGCAAGAATTAAAGTGTCTATAAAGTATTTGTATATGAGGATCTTGCTAATATAACCAAATTGGGCTTGAGGTCAGTACAAAATAATGTGTAGTCTGCGTTCTAACATTTTATTTTATTTTATTTTTATTTTTTGAGTATAGTTGATTTACAATGTTGTGTTATTTTCAGGTGTCCAGCAAAGTGATTCAGTTATACATATACATATATCCACTGTTTTTTAAATTCTTTTCCCATATAGGCCATTACAGAGTATTGAGTAGAATTTCCTGTGCTATACCAGAGGTATTTATTAGTTATCTATTTTACATATAGTAGTGTGTATATGTCAATCTGTGTTCTCCCATTTTAAAAGAAATGCAAATTTTAAACTTTTAACTGTGCACTCCATAGCTTCTTGAGATCATTTGGATTATTGGGTGAAAAAGCATTTCAGGCAGAGGGAACATTAAGCACAAAGCCCTCCCTGAACAAGGGTCTTGCTGTTTTGTTGAAAGAATAGTGATGAAGCCAATTGAGTTAAGGTGGGATGAAAGAGTAGGGGGAGATGTAGTCAGAGAAGAAATGTGGATCAGATCACATAGGTCCCCATATATCACGGTAAGGACATTTAACTTTTATTCCGAGTGACCTGGGGAGACATTGAAATTTGTGAGTAGAGGAATTAGATTATATTTTAATAGAATCTCTATCTCTGCAGTTTGGAGAATATGCTGAATCTGGACAAACATAAAAAACAGGGAAGGCAGTTAAGGGGTGACTGTAATAATACAGGCAAAAATAATTGTGTCTTGGACTGGGTTGATGTGTGATAAACAACCAGATTCTGGATATGTTCTGAAGATAGAGCAAATAGAATTTACTGACAAATTTTGTGTAGAGTTTAAAAGAAGGAAAGACATCAAGGAGGATGCCTGGAGTGTTTGGTTGATAACTAAAAGGATGGTGTTGCCACTATATATGATGGAAAAGACTGGAGAGGGACAGGTCTGGAGTTTGGGGGAGAGGGGATGATAGGTAGTTATCAGGAGTTGGGTTTTAGTCATTTTGTTTGAACTGCCTTCCAAGTGGATTTGTTGGGCAGTCATTTGGAATTCAGAGGAGAGATTCCGATTGGGGATGTAAATTTAGGAGTCATTAGTGTGTGGATAGTACTTACAGCCCTGAGACTGGATGAGATCAACTACAGGAAAAGTGTAGATGAAAGAGAAGCAATCAAGGACTGAATTCTGGAGCACTCCAGAATCTAGACATCAGGAGATAAGGAAGAACTGGCAAAGGATGCAGGAAAAAAGGCAAGTGAGCGTGGAATCTAGCTCCTTATTAGATAGTGTAGGGACAGGAGTCCTACATGCTTGTTCAGGTTGTATCCTTTTCTAGCACCTCATCCACAGGAAGCAATAATCTGTACTGACTAAATAAATAAAACAATGTTGTCACTGCATCGATAGCTTGTATATGAAGCAGAGAGCAGAGAGGAAGAGTCTTCCTTTTCACATCCATGTGCCTCTTCCAGATGTCCTCCTGTTATTCTAACACTGGTGGCTCTAGCCCTGAAAGGCAGCAACTGATAATTCCTTTATTCTTCTAGATCATGCAGGACAAGGTGTTGTGGGGACCAGCTTCTCCTGTGCTTCTTCTAAGACTCATGGAAGATAATCAGCCTGCGTGTGCATTCTCAGGGAGGAAGAGAGGGCTTAGGTCTTTTATTCTATGCTTTCCACATTTTCTTTTCTCTCGGTCCAACACACTGTCCTAGTTGATGCTTTTGTGTTTTGGAAGAGAGTCACTTATGCCCTCTCAAAGAGACATCCACAATTGCATCAGTCTTCTGAGCACTCAACTTAGCACCACTTGCAGCACCGACTACCCCAACAAAGAACCCCATGAGTCATTTTCGTCCTGTTACTCTGGTAATATTGTAATATGGGTAGAACAAAGTGATTTCCTTGGTGATGCCTAGAAACTGTGTATGTTGACCTAGTTACAAATGTTCTCTGCATGGTGCAATACTACACAGCATGGAAGATTTATTCGAACATATATTTTAGAGTAAAATGATATAATGAAAAATAAAACTCAGAATTTTACTTTCAAAGTTTTTGCCAAAGGAAAAAATAACAAATTCAATTCATGAGGCTCATAATTCTCAATAAAAAGGCATAGAAAATATAAGAGAATACATTTTTGAGCTTTAGTTTGCAACAGTTCACATACTACTGTGACCATTCTTAAAGTTGTTGGAGAGATGGTGATGACAAATATGTTAGCTTAGAAATAAGCAGTGTATTCAGGCCATCAACTGACTGAGGCAGATCCAAATTTTGAAGGAAAAAAAAGCAAAGCAAACCAAAGGAAATGTTATCTTCAGAAGAACCAAACCACTGTCCTTCAATTGCTTGCATTGTTATGAAGACGTCAAGCATCCTTGTGATCATGGCTTAGAACATCCTTCCATTTACTGCTTTAAAAGTTGCTAAAGTGTGAAAGTAAACTACCTAGAGTGGTGGGATAGGGATGGTGTGAGGGAGGGAGACGCAAGAGGGAAGAGATATGGGGACATATGTATATGTATAATTGATTCACTTTGTTATAAAGCAGAAACTAACACACCATTGTAAAGCTATTATACTCCAATAAAGACGTTAAAAAAATAAAACAACAAAAAAATAAAGATATTATTTTGCTTACCAAAAAAAAAAACAAAAACAAAAACAAAAACTAGATCTGGATTTCTAAATCTACATTAGTATGTTATTGAGCACAAGAATGGTAAATGTGTAAAGCATGTGTCAAATTTCTCAGTTAATCTCTTCACTTCATAAAGGCAACTTTCATTCAAGGAGTCCATAATGAGGGTGAAGTTGCACATTGTTATCTTACTAATTTTGATTTGCAAATTTCTGATGATCAACTTTACATAAATACATGTAATATCATGAGACAAATATGAGAAATAAATATTTCTTTTTCTGTAGATCTTATGCTTTCTAAAATA
The DNA here is from genome assembly GCF_964374135.1 of Grampus griseus. Classification (NCBI taxonomy): domain Eukaryota; kingdom Metazoa; phylum Chordata; class Mammalia; order Artiodactyla; family Delphinidae; genus Grampus; species Grampus griseus. The sequence goes on along the minus strand of NC_138998.1, from coordinate 124,685,247 downwards.
GGCTGAATTGTTTCCTTTCTCCGATTTAGAAAATGCATTCGGGTTATATTTTAAAAGTAACATTTATGCAATTGGTTACCAATTCTTGATGAAATCTAAGAAAAGAATGGAGCATTTGCATTAGGTCAAAATGATTTTCAAACTTCCTCAAGGTTAATCAAACTTAATCAAAGAGTCTTCTGTCAAATGAGATGCAGACTGAATAAAAGTTCCCATATAGAACAAAATCTTTTTGTGTTTACTTTACACTAACTCATATTTTAATTTATCTTCTCTTCTATACTTTGTTACAAAGTATTCTCAAGCTTTTGGGTTAAATTCATGCATGTCAAATATTGTGCTAAAATTCTTTCTTGGATATAGTTACAACGACTTAAAAAGCCATTTTTCTTTGGTTTTCTTTATTGTCATAAAATCAATGAAAAACGTCAGAAGTTTGGGTTATTGGTTGTCTGAACAAAATGCAATAGAGTGGGTGGCTTAAACAACAGAAATTTATTTTTGCACAGTTTGGAAACTAGAAGTCCAAGATCAAAATGTGGGTCAGCTCTGTTTTGGCAAGAGGGCTTGTAGATGTGTGCTCACATAACTTTCCTTGGTGTGTTTATTTAGAGCAATCTCTCTATTTTCCTCTTCTTATAAAGCCACCAATCCTATTGGATCACGACTCTACTTGTATGAATTAATTTAACCTTAATTACCTCCTAAAAGCCCCATCTCCAAATACAATCACAATGGGGGTTAGGGCTTCAACATATGAATTTGCGGGGGACACAATTCAGTCCATAGTCCCAGTGGTTTAGTGTCCTGCACAATGTTTCAGTTTCTACAAGCAACATCTACAGAGCATGTACTCTGTACCTGACACTGTGCTAGACCTGGAGTGTTATAAAGATGAAAAAAGAGTCTTCTGCCTAGAAGCTTACAGTCTAATGGGTGAGATTGACGTGTATACCCACAAACATCATAATACCATGTGAGAAGCAAATAGAAATGTGCACATGCTAATTCATCAAAAAATTTCTCTCTATACTGTAGTTCCCATCAGTATATCTTAATTCATGATATATATATATATATATATATATATACATATATATTTACATAGTAGAAGTCCATTTTTTTCTGCTCTGACCTCTGATATAGCATGTATTGTCCATTGAGCCACAAGAAACCTATATTATGTTTTAGGTAGAGCATTTTATTTCTGAGCTGCCTTAGGATCTTGTGCCAGAATTTTTGCTTGTTTCAGTGACTGTGGCCAAGGCTATCCTTGTGGCATCATTTCTCTTCAATCTTTTCTCTTCTTTGATATATATCAGTATGATTTAGAATGCTTAGATGATTGTCACATCCTTGAAAAGTTAATTCATTTCTGCACCAATGTATAGGACTGTTTTTTTTAAATTGAGGGATAGTTGATTTACAATGTTTTGGGTGTACAGCAAAGTGATTTAGTTCTTTTTCAGACTCTTTTCCATTATAGCTTATTACAAGAATACATTGAATACAGTTCCTTCTGCTAGTCAGTAGGTCCTTGTTGGTTACCTATTTTATATATAGGAGTGTGAATCTGTTAATCCCAGATTCCTAATTTATCCCTTCCCTCTCCTTTCCCCTTTGGTAACCATAAGTTTGTTTTCTATGTCTGTGAGACTATTTCTGTATTGTAAATAAGTTCATTTGTATCATTTTTGAGGTTCTACATATAGGTCATATCATGATATTTGTCTTTTTCTGATTTACTTCACATAGTATGATAATCTCTAGATCCATCCATTTTGCCACAAATGGCATCATTTCATTCTTTTTGTGGCTGAGTAATATTCCATTGTATATTTGTTCCACATCTTCTATATCCATTCATCCGTCGATGGACACTTAGGTTGCTTCCAAGTCTTGGCTACTGTAAATAGTGCTGCTATGAATATTGAGGTGCAGGTATCTTTTCAAATTCGAGTTTTGTCTGGATATATGCCCAGGAGTGGGACTGCTGGATCATATGGTAACTCACTTTTTAATTTTTAAGGAACCTCCATACTATTCTTGATAAGACTGTTTTTAATTGGAGTTGAATCACTTGGCACTTCTGAAGAATATTTTCTCACAGATTTTTGAAATAAAATTAAGCAAGCGTTAAAGTTTTGCAATTGTGTCAATTTCTGTTTTGATGTAAAATGAAATTATGTGTGTCCATACATCAGTGTATTATGTAACTTATGCTTGGTAACCCTTTCATTGGTCACAAATAGTTCTGAAATTGTTGGTATCAAGAGTGGCCAAAAGACCACAGTTAATACACTTTTGAAACCCTGTTTAATATTGATGCCACTATCAGACCTTTTCAAGGCTGTTCTATGGTTAGTTTCCCAAGTGAGGCTGTAAAAGGTCAGGAGTACCCTGAGTTTGCAAGCATTAAGCCTGGCTTTGTCCTACCAGCTTCCTCAGTACTATTGTAAGTGTCGGGGTTTAAAACTCTTTCTATGTGTTTTGCCCTTTTATTTATTTTAGCCAGTGGACACACCTTTTCCTTTTTAAACTGGTATGTCGATAGCCTTTCCTTGTAATAACAGTTGACATAATCCTCTTGAGCTGAAAGAAAACACTATTAAGGAAAACACTGGCTATTTCCAACTTTCTCAGACCTCTGTAAGGAGGAATGCAGGTCTCTACCAGGATCAGGTGGAGACAGAGCTACCAATGGTTACAATTAAGAATTTCAGGTTCTCAGGCAGAATTCTCTGTGCTTGGGATTTACATCTTGGCCCCTAGCCTGGGATGCTGAATTGGAACAATAATGAGAAATCATTTTTTCACCTGTTGGATTTGCAAATATTTTAAACAAGCAATAACAACCATTGCTGGCAAATACTTAGGGATGTGAACGTTCCCTTACTTCGGTGGTAGGATTCCTCAACTATCCTGGCACCAATTATTTGAATTAAAGTTACTATACATTATATAGCAATTCAAGTTCTTGAAGTCTATCTTACATTAAAAAATTTACACCTGATAAAGGACTATGTGGACATAATGCTGTTTGTAGTATGGTTTGTAGTGTCAAAAAACCATAAACAATTTGAATGTTCATGAGTAAGGAATTGAATAAATCATGGCATATGTGTGTGCACGCACAGGCACACACACATGCGCACACACACTGTAAAATGATGTATTGGGATATATTAATGTCCCAAATGGGATGATTGTTCACAATATACAGTGAGATTAAATAAAGCAAATTCAAAGTAAAGTGAATAATATCAACCTTTAAAAAAACCAAACCTAAAAATAGGTTATGTAGTCCTTTTTTCCAGCTGGAACCATGAAGGGTGCAGAAGAGAAGAAAAGATGGTTCCTGCTGAAACTCCTAAAAAAAGTGAAGGAATTTCACAGAGCTCAAGATCAGGCACCTGAGAAAGAATTTTGCCCAAAAGATGTTTTGAAAGACAAGGACAAATCTTATATATGAAAAGGTAAGCCCAATCACAAGGAATATGGGCAGATGTACAGAACTGACACAAGAATGGTTAGGATGGCAAGATAAGCTGGCAACTTCCATGTACCTGCAGAACCCATTACTGGCATTTATCATCAGGATCAGTATCCATGGTGTGACTCCAAAGGTCTGAAAAGTGTTGCAGCTTCTTCATCATGTCATATCTTCAGTGGTACCTTTGTGAAGATCAACAAGGCTTCAGTTAACATGCTGAGGATTGTGGAACCACATATTGCACATAAATTGCCCTGACAGACAACACATTGATTACTGGCTCTCTTGTTAAATTTGGAATCATCTGCATGGAAGATCTGATTCACGAGATCTATACTGTTGAACAATGCTTTCAAGAAACAAACAACTTCTGCTGGCCCTTCAAATGATCTTTTCCATGAGGTAGAATGAAGATGATGAAGATCATCTATTTTGTAGAAGGTAGAGATGCTGGCAACAGAAAAGATCAAATCAACAGGCTTATTAGAAGGATGAACTAAGGTGTCTACCTTGATTCGTTTTGTAATCTAGTCAGTTAATAAGCAGTGACTGCTTTCAATTTGAAATGTAAAACAAACATCCCCCCCCAAAAAAAACCCAAATTATGTGATTAACAAAAGAAAAAATGGGACAAGTATATATCCAATTCTTCACATGTGTTAACTATGGGAGATATGGGGAATTATTTACTTGTCATTCATTCATTTATTCATTATATTAAAAAAGGGAAGACACAGAGAGTAGAAGAAAAGAGGTAGAACACTCTCCTGGTGTTGGATGTTGGGTGAGAAGAGGGCTGGACACCAATATGTCAGTCAACCTCATTATCTCCTCTGTAAATGGAAGCAGGGGGCTTCCTCTTACTTTTTAAGCACAGAGGTTTGGAGAAGGATGTTGCCTGAGAAGGAAGAGAATGACTGGACCACCCAAATTGCTTACACTTACTGACAGCCCCTCTCCCTTGTACAGTTGTCTTTAGGTTGCCCAGTGCAGCTCTTTTCACAGCTATGTGCAACCACCCAGTAATACCTTGCCTCAGGAGATGTTCTGCCCTTACCAGTGACAAGCTCAAGCTCCTAGGGTGGGGAGGATGAGGGCAGCATAAGGTAATTGATGGATGAAGGTACATCTACTCCAGGTATGAGTCAAAACTTCCAGATGAGTCAAGAACTTTGCCCCATATCCATGCTTCCCTCCTCATCTCACCCACAGAGCTAGGCCCCAATTTGTGTGTGGGTTTGACTGCCAAAGATTTGCTAGGATAAGAATATAGTAGGATAATATTTGAAGTTATTAATCCATACTTTTCCTTCTCCCTGTATATATCTTTTCATCTTTCTGTTCCTCCTCATTTAAGCAGATCATGGGGAAGTGTGAGGCAGGATATTGTTTCTGGCTATTAATTGCCAGTGACCGAAATTTGAAGGAGAAATCAGGCAAGATTTCCAGAAAAGGCAGAAAAAAAGAATATGAACCTCGACCAAGTAAGTGTCTGGGCCAGAGATATGATGGGGGGGGGGTGGAATTTTCCAAGCTAGAAAGTGCTTCCCATAGGAATAGGGAAGTGTAGGGAGGAGATGAAGGGAGGAGTCTGTAGGAGCAAGGAGATATGGTCAGTGCCTCATTTCCAACTATGTTAAGAAGGGAGTAGTAAGACTCCATGCAGAAAATGGATGCTTGGTATTGAAACAAATGAAACTAAGAGGATCCATTTCCCCCATGGCAGACATTTTGGTATTACAAAAAATGTTGCAATGAATTATCCTTGTGTCCCTGTACTAGATGTTTTTGGAATTTATATTTTAGAAGTTGACTTTCTGGGTCCTAACCTTCAAACTTTGCTAGATATTGCAAAAAGTTTTTAGCGTTATACCAATCTGCTCTCTCAATCTCTTAATCTTTTTCTTCTTAAATTTAAACTATACTCCCTATTGTAAAACTTCACTGCTCATTAATCATGGGTAATTAAGAATTTGAAATTTCCCATTTCCACGACTTCCTTACCACTACTTGTCATCAACAAACTTTTGAAGTTTTTCCAGTGTGACGACATGAAATGGTATCTTGTTTTAATTTGCATGCTTCTATTATTAGTAAGTTACAACTTTTTTTTTTTTCATATCTTTATTGGTCCTATAGAGCTTGTCTGTGAACTGAAGTTTTATATTCATTTCTTTACTGGGCTTTTTGTCTTTTTCTTATTTATAGGATATTTTTATATATTCTAGATGGCAGTTATTTCTCAAATGCCTTGTAAGTATTTTCTCTGTCTCTAGCTTGCCTTTCAAACTTTGTTTATGACATCTAAAGTATGATATTTAAAATGTTTCTGTTATCAAATTTATTCATATTTTAGTTTGTACTTAATGGTTTGTTTTTTTATTCTTAAAAGATTTTGTTTCAGAGCAATTTTATCTTCACAGTAAAATTGAGCAGAAGGTACCCAGAAATCCCATATACTCCCTGCCCCTATACATGCACAGCCTCCTCCATTATCAATAGCCCCACCAGAGTCATACATGTGTTACAATTGATGAACATTTTTAATTTTTAAGACATCTTTCCTTACTTCAATGTTATGAGATTGTCTCCTACATTTTCTTCTAAAACTTTTGAGGGTTACCTTTAAGTATTTAATCCATTTTTTCTTCCTATTTGTGTATGGAATGAGGAGGAATTCAATATTCTGATACATTTTAAAATTTGTTCCTCAATCACATGAGGTCAACCCATCCTATTGGCAGATTCACCTGCAGCCACACTGAAAGATCGAGGGTAGCAAAACAGTTCATAGCAGGCAGCAGGACTGAGCATTGTGGGTAAACCACTGGGCTCATGGATGAGCCTCATAAACCAAACAGTGAACTAGTGGTGTTACCTGGGTTAGTGAGTGGGATGACCTCTGTGGAATCCCCCATATCATGAACATTAACTAATGGGAAACCAGGGACATTCAACTGATTGAAAAAGGATACAGCGGGCCTAGACTCATAACTGGATATCAGGGTCTGGGTCAAAACAACAAATTAACCAGCAAACATAGCAGCAAATATGGCAGAACTAACACAGCCAAAGTATTATCCAACCAAATGTAGACAATCCAGAGGAAAGCATTTTCTGGATAATGTTTCCTCTCTGTAATGTCACTAATTTATTTAACATACACTGTAGTCTTCTTTAAGTTCTTAAAAAACTCAACACAGTGGAGAGAAAAGAAATATACTATTTTAATTGTTTAGTTGGAAAAAATAAAATTTATATTTATTTCTCCCCTGCTAAAACAAAAACAAAAATAAAATCAATTTTAACTATTTGAGCAGAGATTACAATTTTGTCCTATAAGTAAAACAACTACAAGAAATTTCACAGTAATTTTAGTATTTATACAGCTTTTTAAAGAAAATAAAACATTGAATTATAAAAAGCATTTATACTGGAACACAGAGAACTATATTCAATATCTTGTAATAACCTATAATGGAAAAGAATATGAAAAAGAATATAGATATATTCACTTTGCTGTACACCAGAAATTAACACAACATTGTAAGTCAACTACACTTCAACTTAAAAAAAAAGCATTTATACTGGTATTATGCCTTCTGAAGTAAAATCTCAGTGTACATCATCTAAGTTTTCAGAATTAAAAAGTATAACCCAGAATCCGGCGTGTAATTTCCAAGGTGAGCATCAATTTAAGTATTTGAAATACAGCTTGATCTTTGTGATAAAATTAAAAAAAGAAATTAGCTGGGACTATCCCACATGCATTCTAAAGCCCCCAGTTAGCCTAGGTAATTTTTCTTATTCTCCCACAACACATGGCATTCTTTCTATGAATGACATCAGTTTGGAAATACCCCGTGGTTTCTGAGTTATAAATGGATAGCTCACCATGAACTCCTGATTATATTATGATTCATACTTTCACTTCTGTTTTTATACTATCATTTTGAAATAGTGAAAGTGAAACTGTGTTTCACTGGCAAACAGTTCACTAGGGAGAAGAAAAATATGGTTGAATATAATAATTTACAAAATATTTAAGGTTTATTGTCTAAGAATATTGTGAAAACCATTTCTTAAGGAAAAAACAATGTAGTTGTGACCAAAAAATTGCTCTTAGAAAGTGAATCTTGGCGTTAACAGTGACGATTGTCAGAGTTCTGCTTTGCATGGGAGCATTGCTTATGATTCCTTCTGGCATCTATCTATCTATCATCTATCTATCAATAAATCTTTTAAAACTCTTTTTATTCATGGAACTGGTTTATGAATCATAGCCTTTTACCTCTAGAATTTGTTCTCTTAACAATTACACTATGATAGAAAGATGATGCTAGCTAGTTAGAGAAAGAATGAATGAGCAAGAAAGAAAAAAGAATCATATGGAAATTTCCAACATAATTCCAGTCTTGAGAGCCTTTATTCATACTTCAAGTTTCCTTAGGGCAGGTGTCATGCCTGTTCATTGCAGTGTCTTTTGTACCTTTGCCAGTTTCTGGCACATAGCAACATTCAACAAATATTTGTTGAGTAAATAAACACAGCAAGTTAAAAGCAACTTCTTGAACTTCATGGTTTTCTGTGGAAAACCACAAGAAAAAAAATGTGTTCTGAGGTCTCAGCATTCTAGTAACCAAGGAGTATCAGGAATCTAATGAGATCCTTCTCTTATAAGATCCTTCTCTTATGAGATCCTTAACATAGCGATGCTACTTTAAGGGTATCATAAGCTATGAGGTCGAAAACTAGATGCCTCAATGCCTTGTGATTCTTCATTTAACATTATTTGTAGAATGAGAATTTTCCCAAAGATTATAAACCCTTTCTAAAGACTAATGTGATTTAAAATATCTTTTATTAAGTATAAATTTATCTTCTGGGCTGTCTGTTACCAAAGGACAGTTCCTACCAAAGAATTATGTCTTGTGGGTCAATATGTGTTTTCCTATGAATGAATGAATTCCTCAAAATCAAATGTCTCCTTCTCAGACCAAAAATATTTTTCTATCTACACTGCTTTAATTTTTGTACTTCATATCTACCAGCTCCTTTAGTTTAAGGCATTGAAGAATGATCTTATCTAAGAGAGAATGTACCCTTCTATTTTAAACCATAATTAACATCTTAAAATGGGGTAATCTAACAGACCAGTTAGTCAGTCACTCTTTGTATTTCTAAGAGGTCAGAACACAGGAGGGATATGACTGTATAAGTGGTAAGGAGTGAAAAATGTTTAGAAGACTGTTTAGTAGGAAATAGAAAAGTTACTCCTTCCAAAAATTGTCTGGAAGCCCCCAAACATCATTTAAAAATATTAAAACATCCCAATGCCAGTTATACCAATAACCTGAGCTGAAAATAACATTGAGAATATGCTGAGAATAGCGGTGATAGTAAAAAAAAAAAAAAAAAAAAAAAGGCTCTTGCTTTAATCCATTACATTTTAGGATAGCAAAAGATTAATCAGCAATAAATTATCACAACAAAATTGTTATAAAGATTAAATGGATATTACTGAAAAGAATGTCAAAGAGTGAGCTTCTCTTTGAAAACTTAAGAAAATTAAGAGCAGAAATTGGAAGTTATCTTAATGAGACAGAATAGCTTATAAACAATTAAGACTTGATTTATAACCTGTTAAATATTTTTTTAAAGAAATAATAAGTTAAAAAGAAAGGGAGTTTGTCAGCCTGGCATATGAAAGAAGAAAACAAAGAACCTATGAAGTACACTTTGGCAGAGAATTCTAGAGACATTTGTTCCTGCGATTTGTCCTTTCTAGTGCTGATTGTTGAAATTGTAGCATTATTCTTTGCTTGATGCCATTAAACATCTTGTTTATATCAACCCTCACTTACTCTGAATTCATATTCACTAAGTAATATTTTTATTATAATTTGATTTCTGATATAACTTTACAAGGAAGGAATGCTTTGGCTAGAGGACCCTTTGGCAGTTATATCTCTCATTATAATTAATAAGAGATATTTTTTCCTGGTTTGTACAGAACCCTCTTGAATGTAGCTTGAATAAGTTACAATTCCCAAGTCTGACCAAGTCTGGGACACTGAGGAAACTGAATTTTCAAATAGACAAAGTTGAACAACAGATTGAGCTGCAATGGCTTCCCCAAGGGTGTCGCCAATTTGATGGGCTCTCCTCATTTCTTATGGGGACCATATGAAAGAGTATCTGGTAAAATGCATGGATATAGTGATGCACCACTTACATGAGGAAGAGGGAAAGAAAATAGTGTACTGAGAAGAAGCAGAGCAGAGAGAAAAAAGAGAGCATTCAGCATCCTTGCTTTATTGACATATTAAGCTCCGATATATGGTACCTTGTCAGGTATGATGGTTAATTTCATGTGTCAACTTAACTGGGTCATGGGGTACACAGATATTTGGTCAAACATTATTGATGATGATGATGATGATGTCAGTGAGGGTGTTTACTGATGAGACTGACATTTGAATTGGTAGACTGAGTAAAGCAGACAGTCCTCTGCAATGTGGATGGGTCTTATCCAATCAGTTGAAGGCCTGGAATGAACAAAAGGTTTAACCTCCTTCCTGCATGAGAGAAAACTCCTTCTGCCCTGGCTGCCTTTGAGCTGAGGCATCAGTTTTTTTGCATCTTTCAGACTCTAATTGAAACATCGTCTCTTCCTGGGTCTGCCTGCTGGTATTCAGACTGGAACTACATCATCAGTTCTAGTGAGTCTCCAGCTGGCCGATTGAAGATCTTGGGACTTGTCAGCCTTAATAATCATGTGAGCTTGTTCCTTATAAATAAATCTCTTTCCCCATCTATATACCTCCTATTTGTTCTGTTTCTCTAGAGAACCCTGACTAAATACATCAGGGGTCTTCCTGAAATGGCAATCACAAGAACATTTTACTGTTGCAAATGAATTAGGTCCTTAATGTACTCACTGGCAGGGGAAAAATGTTTTCACCTACACTAGATTTTTCTGTGACTCAGTGTGAATATGTTTCTTATTTTTTTCTTTAATGAGAATATATCCCATCTCATTAACACTTGTCAAATCTATACTCAGTAATGGAAAATTATATACAGTAATGAACTTAAAAGTTTGGTGTCCTCTTATGTCAGAGGTATCTGTGGTATATCTCACCTGGTTGGTTTTATTTGTGATGCTGCCACATTTGCTTTAGCTTAATAGGTTCTTCCCTCAAACTTGACTTATCTCTCCACTACAATGTCAACAGTTCCACAACTTGCAAGCCCTACAAAATTATTTTTAAGACTCACGTATTAAAGGAAAATATAAATCAACAGTTGACATACTCCACGATGGTAACAAAAGAACATGCATTAATTCCACAAGCATTTATTGGGCACATACCAATATACCAGACTGGAGAAACAAATATGAAACAAACACAGACCCTTTCCTTAAAGAGGGAGGATAGGAAAAGAGATATGAAGGCTAAGAGGAAAAAGAAAGTGCCTGGTGTTTATGGAGCTTCTACACTTTACCAGACACTATTAAAGACTTTACAGTGGATCTTCCCAACAACTCTCTAAAATAGGTACTATTATCCCTCTGTCATGTATGAGGACACCTATTCTCAGAGAGGTCCTCCAGTTAGGACAGTGGAAATTAAGACTAGCATTCACTAAGCCTCAGTGAAAGAGTGGAGTTCAAATGGGGTTTATACCTTCACACACTTTCTGCCACATTGTGTGATATGATAGCCACTAGATACATGTGGCTATTAGGCACTTGAAATGTGGCCAGTCCACAAAAACAGAAATAAAGATCAATGGAACAGGATAGAAATCCCAGAGATAAACCCAGGCACATATGGTCACCTTATCTTTGATAAAGGAGGCAAGAATATACAGTGGAGAAGAGACAGCCTATTCAGTAAGTGGTGCTGGGAAAACTGGACAGCTACATGTAAAAGAATGAAATTAGAACACTTCCTAACACCATACACAAAAATAAACTCAAAATGGATTAAAGACCTAAATGTAAGGCCAGACACTATCAAACTCTTAGAGGAAAACATAGGCAGAACACTCTATGGCACAAATCACAGCAAAATCCTTTTTGATCCACCTCCTAGAGAAATGGAAATAAGAACAAAAATAAACAAATGGGACCTAATGAAACTTAAAAGCTTTTGCACAGCAAAGGAAACCAGAACAAGACCAAAAGACAACCCTCAGAATGGGAGAAAATATTTGCAAATGAAGCAACTGACAAAGGATTAATCTCCAAAATTTACAAGCAGCTCATGCAGCTCAATAACAAAAAAACAAACAACCCAATCCAAAAATGCGCAGAAGACCTAAATAGACATTTCTCCAAAGAAGTTATACAGATTGCCAACAAACACATGAAAGAATGCTCAACATCATTAATCATTAGAGAAATGCAAATCAAAACTACAATGAGATATCATCTCACACCGGTCAGAATGGCCATCATCAAAAAATCTAGAAACAATAAATGCTGGAGAGGGTGTGGAGAAAAGGAACACTCTTGCACTGCTGGTGGGACTGTAAATTGATACAGCCACTATGGAGAACAGTATGGAGGTTCCTTAAAAAACTACAAATAGAACTAACATACGACCCAGCAATCCCACTTCTGGGCATATACCCTGAGAAAACCATAATTCAAAAAGACTCATGTACCACAATGTTCATTGCAGCTCTATTTACAATAGCCAGGACATGGAAGCAACCTAAGTGTCCATCATCAGATGAATGGATAAAGAAGATGTGACACATATATACAATGGAATATTACTCAGCCATATAAAGAAACAAAATTGAATTATTTGTAGTGAGGTGGATGGACCTAGAGTCTGTCATACAGAGTGAAGTATGTCAGAAAGAGAAAAAAAAAATACCATATGCTAACACATATATATAGAATCTGAAAAAAAAAAAAGGTCATGAAGAACCTAGGGACAAGATGGGAATAAAGACACAGACCTACTAGAGAATGGACCTGAGGATATGGGGAGGGGGAAGGGTAAGCTGTGACAAAGTGAGAGAGTGGCATGGACATATATACACTACCAAACTTAAAATAGATAGCTAGTGGGAAGCAGCCGCATAGCACAGGGAGATCCGCTCCGTGCTTTGTGACCACCTAGAGGGGTGGGATATGGAGGGTGGGAGAGAGGGAGACACAAGAGGGAAGAGATATGGGAACATTTGTATATGTATAGCTGATTCACTTTGTTATAACTCAGAAACTAACACACCATTGTAAAGCAATTATACTCCAATAAAGATGTTAAAAGAAAGAAATTACATTAAAAAAAATTGTGGCCAGTCCAAACTGAGATGTACTATAAACATAGACTGCAAATCATATTTCAGAAACTTAGTATGAAAAACAATGTAAAATATCTTATTAATAATTTTTATACTGATTACTTGTAGAATTGATAATTTATGGATATACTGATGTATTTGTCATGGTTTTCCAGAGAGACAGATCCCATAGTACTTATCTGTCCATCTGTCTATCATCTATCTATGTATCTATCTATGTATCTATCTATCTATCTATCATCATCATCATCTATCTTTCATCTATCTATCTATCTGACAGAGAGAAACAGAGATAGAGAAAGAAACAGACAGACAGACAGAGAGGAGAGAGAGAAAGGGATTTATTTTAAGGAATTGGCTCATGTGTTTGTAGGGGCTGGTAGGACTGAAATCTACAGAGTAGGCTGGCAGTCTGGAGATTCAGGTAAAAATTGCTATTGCAGTCTTGAGTCTGTGATCTGCAGGGCAGGCCAGGCAGGCTGGAAACTCAGGTAGTGTTATGGACTGAATTGTTTCCACCTCTTTTCCCTCTCCCAACAATTCATATGTAGAAGCATTAACCCACAGTGCAACTATATTTGAAGATATGGCCTTTAAGCGATAATGAAGGTTAAATGAGGTCATAAGGGTGGGGCCCTAATCTAATATGACTTGTGTCTTTATAAGAAGAGGAGGAGTCACGAGGAATGCATGAACTCAGAGAAATGGCCATGTGTATACACAGTGAGAAAAAGCCTCTCTGAAAGCCAAGGAGAGAGGCCTCAGGAAAAATTAAACTGCCAACCTTGATCTTGGACTTCCAGCCTCCAGAACTGTGAAAAAATAAGTTTTTATTATTTAAGCCACCTAGTCTGTGGTATTTTGTTAAGACAGGCCTAAGAAACTAATACAGGTAGGGTTTCTATGTTGCAATCTTGAGGTTGAATTCCTTCTTCTTTGGGAAATCTCAGTCCTTGCTTTTAAGGCCTTCAACTGATTGGATGAGGCCCACCCACATTATAGAGAGTAATTTGCTTTACTTAAAATCTATTGATTAAAATGTTAATCATGTCTAAAAAATATTTTCACAGCAATATCTGAATCAGTGTTTGAGCAAACAACTGGATGCCATAGCCTAGCCACACTGACACAGAAAATTAACCATCACACTTGGGCTCAATAAAATATACGATTAAAATTATTTCCTTTTTTCTTTTTAAAATGTGATTACTAGAAAATCAAAAATTTTGTATGTGGCTCACATTTGTCACTCATATCAGATTTCTATTGGATTCTACTGCTCTAGACATTTATGAAAGTAGATAGCAAGTTTCATAGAAGATATATGCACAAAATGCCATGTGAGCATAAAAGAAAGACATTGACATCTATTTGGGGCTGTTAAGGAAGATTTTGCAGGGATGGTATGATGGTTAAAGTGCAAACCCTGGAACCAGAATGCTTGGGTTGAATCTCTGCTCTGTCACTTCACTGGATGGGTGGACTAGAGCAAGAAATTTACTCTCTCTGTGCCTTGTTTTCCTTATCTGTAAAATAGGGGTAGTAACTAATCCTCCTGCATGGGGTTGTTATGTAGTTTAAATGATTTTATACATTAAAGTATTTAGAACAGTGTCTGAGACAGTGCATTTCAGTAAATATTACTTAAAGAAGGTTGTGCTTGAGCAGAATCTGGATGGATGGGGAGCTGGACAGATCCTGAAGGGCTTATTGAAACGGGATGAATTTCCAGTGAAGGGAACATCAGACCTTCTTCTCTGGTCTTCACTTTCTGTCTTACCACAGGAAATCAGCAGCTGGGTCTCAATTAATATATTCTGTGACTTAGAGTTCAACCAACTTGAGTTGACTTCTTGTATCATTTGGCGAATGCACTTGACACTGTTCTTGGCACTCCTTTTTGTTCTGATTCTACCTGACCTCAGCAGCACTCAGCAGTGCTGACCATGGCCTTCTTTTCAAAACACTGGATTTTTAGCATGATTGTTGCTTGGTTTTCTCCAGTCTCCTGTGTGCTCCAACTTTGGCTCCTTTGCACAATTTGTCCTCTTCTGGCTCAAGTTCAATCCTTATCTCTCTATTCTTCTCATTTTAATCTCTCTTCCTAGAAAATTCCATACATACTCATGCAAGACCTTGGTTACCACATATACTGCACATGACTCACAAATTTGTAGCTATAGTCCAAACTTTTCCACTGAGCTCCGGATCTGAATAATCAAATGCGTACCGGATTCCCTCCACTCTACATCTCAGAGACATCTCATATTCAAGTCTTAAAACGTGTTCACCTGCCTCTCTCCATCACATACACCTTGTTCATTTTCAGTGTTTCCAACTTGTATCTTACAAAGCCAGAAACTTATGAGTTATACCTTATCCCTCTCATTATTATTCTCCTAATCCAACACAACATCAAGACTTAGTTCTATTCCTCTGAATCCAAGGCTGCCATTGTTTCTCACTGGATAACTGGATTAATCTTTGCACTCTTTTTGACCCCCTTCTAATTTCTTATCCACACTGTAGCCAGGCTGGTATTTTTGAATTTCAAATCTCATCATATAATTACTCTTCTAAAAATATTTAATAATTTCTCATGTTCATTGGATAAATTAAGGTTGTAATTTCTGGACCCTAACTACAACTGCAGCCCCATTTCACATCAGGCTTCTCGTCATTTGGCCACACAGATCTTTTGCCATTACCTTGTTCCAATCATGCGCCTTTTGGCCATAGGACCTATTCCTCCGCCTGCACCCCCCTTCCCTATGTTCTCAGAGCATTATTCTCCTTCAGAGAATTTACCTTAATTATTCATTACCTTTGTTCATATGATCCTTTGATTATTATCTGTGTCCTCCACTGGAATATAAGCACTCAGAAGTCCAAAAGGGCTTGTGTCTTTATTCCCCTCCTATTGTATCTCTGCTCTAACAGAGAAGGACAAATAAGTGTATGGTTTCAATCAGTGCTCACATCAACTCTCCCTTGTAGCTACTTTCATTCCACAGTTTCCATGTGCAGCCAGAGAGGTTCAGCTGGTTTACTGACACACCCAAGATTGGAAAATTGGTAGCTGGAAGAACTTGGAACTGAAATCAGATCATGCTGTTTTTACTCTTCCATACTTTATTTTAGACCTCCCTGTTTCTTAAGCTTGGGGAAAAAGAACCACATGACTATGCCCATCTCCTCTTCTTTTGTTAGTGATTATACTGGACATCTAGGCTCTCAGGGACTGTACTTATTTATGCACATGCATTTTTTGATTTTCATTTGTTTATTAATTAACTTTTTTGGGGAGAACAGTTTTATTTATTTGTTTATTTGAAGTATAACTGTTCAGGTTTGTTACAGCAAAGTGATTCAGTTATATATATATATATTCTCTATATATTTATATATGTATACTTTTTCAGATTCTTTTCCATTTTATGTTATTACAAGATATTTAATGTAATTCCCTGTGCTATTCAGTAGGTCCTTTTAAAATCTATTTTATATACAGTAGTGTGTATCAGTTAACTCCAAACTCCTAATTTATCCCTCCCTCACCCACCTCTTTCCCCTTTGGTAACCATAAGTTTGTTTTCTATGAACATGCATTTTTTTTGTTTTGTTTTGGAAGAATAAACTGACAAATTTTTAATGAAATGTGATTAAGAGAAAATCACCTCTGATGGTCCCATAACCAGGACCTCTGGATATTTTTGATTAAGTGGAAGAAAAATATAGACTCATAAAACTGAGAAAAAAATCTTTATTAATGAATAGAAAGATTATTCCAGATATTCTTCAAGAAAAACAAATCCATTGAGGTGAAAAGCAGGATGGTTTAACTCAAGTACATAAATAAATACATTGACAAAATTTTACCATCTCTAATAGCAATAATCAGAATGATTTGTCTGGTTATACATTTTTTATTAAGTTGGACCACATAAAATTGATGATGTTTGACTCTTTTTGACCACAAAACAGCATTTTCTTATGGTTCAATTCCCTCATAAAGAGATATTCCCCTATTTCTTCTCTGAGATCCAGGAAAATTTTACTTAACAACCCATTAAAAAGAGGCCAACTTTGATTGACTTTGCTGACTAGAATGTTGATTCTTTTTTCCTTCCACATTACCATATATGCACCTATTTTCCATCTGGATGCTGTGGACTAGTTAGAGGGAATTGCTATTTGACCAAGGGTAATGGGGCCCCATGAATAATGGAGGAGCTCATGAAACTCCAAAGATCTACTGTACTTATAATTTCCTTTTAGAGAAAATGACCTGAAGCAGTATCTTCCTGCAAATTTTGATATGACCCATGGCATACTCATGCTGAATGAAAACAATGAGTGTGGTGGATTAGACTGGGGACCAGGAGGTAAAGTCTGTTAGAGAGAAGGAGATGAGAAATCATGTTGACCAGGAGAGATGTTTTCAGTTACTGAATTTCCAGTTCCTAATCTCTTTCTAAGAGGCCCTGCTATACTTTATATCTTACCTATGAATATCCATGAAAATTTCCTTTTGTAGCCTTCTAATAAAACTCCTTTTATTTGCCCTTGTTGAAGAAAATGCTTTCCCTCACCAAACAGTCACTGACCAAGACAAGAATTAAATGGGATGACATATGTGAGGTTTTTTTCCTTTTCTTTGATAAATTATAAAGATAAATATGAAGACCAACTATTGAAAAAAATGAATTATTCTTCCTCTTGGGAAACTTAGGTTTCAGAACGGAAATTTATTTCATGTTGCCCAAATAGATTGTGAAGAAACAGTAGCCAAGCCAAGGAAGATGTTGCTTCAATGAGGTATGAAATGCATGTTATTAGATGGGGTTTTATCTTAGACATTCAGCCTAAGTGTACAAGCAAGCATCATTTATTTCCAATCCAGAGGATTTTAGAAGTCATTCAGTTGGATTTTCCCTCTTTCCTTCAGAAGAGATTAGTCTGAGCTCTTGAAGTTTATGCACAACCAAAGAGATCACCTCTGACCATACTTCAAGATTTAGTGACACAGCAATAATATCAATTGGGCTAGTCCTTAGGTCTCATTCCTTATGAGAAAGTTTCATCCCTGTAGCTGTATGAACAAGTGTTTTTAGAAAAATTGTTTTCTACAGCATAGAGAAACACACTGGAGAATATTATAAATGTATTTCATTTATTTCACAAACCTTTTAATTAGCCTTCAGAGGGGGTTATTCAAACAAAGATCGAGCTGAACTCAAAGGTTAAAGATCTGAAATCAGAAGACTCATCTTTCTTTTCAGTATATATATGTGTATGTATAACTAAGTCACTTTGCTGTACACCTGAAACTGACACAACATTGTAAATCAACTATACTCCAAAATAAAATAAAAATTTTAAAAGTTAAAAAAAGAAGAATCATCTTTATTTTCTTTATTGCAGAACATGAGTTCTTCATAGCTCTCTAATATGTGGCCTTATCTATGGATAAGAAGATCTGGGGTTGACCTACAGTTCCTTTTGAAATGTTTTTTCAGTAATTTAGAACAGATATCTTCATCTATTTTATGTTTTATCCCTGGTACCAGATATCAGTAAGATATAGGGTGATTTTGGAACTTTCCCAAGGGTAAATGATGAGTGTAGAGTTCACATCAAGAGCTTTTTTTTTTTTTATAAATTTACTTATTTATTTTATTTTATTTAATTTTGGCTGCTTTGGGGTCTCTGTCGCTGTGCGCGGGCCCTCTCTAGTTGCGGCGAGCGGGGACTACTCCTTCGCTGTGGTGCACAGGCTTCCCATTGCGGTGGCCTCTCCCGTTGCGGAGCACAGGCTGTAGGCATGCGGGCTTCAGCAGTTTTGGCACACGGGCTCAGTAGTTGTGGTTCACGGGACTAGTCGCTCCGCAGCATGTGGGATCCTCCCGGACCAGGGCTTGAACCCGTGTCCCCTGCATTGGCAGGCGGATTCTTAACCACTGCACCACCAGGCAAGCCCCACATCAAGAGCTTTTAAGAAGATAACATTTCTGGTTTAGAGCCCCAAAGACAATATCTCTGAACTGGGAGTAAAGATTGGATATGAGGAATTATGTTTCTTATTTCTGACAAGCAATATGTTGCATACAATGGGATGTAGATTTTATGGTGATTAGAGAGGGACTGAGCTTGGAGGGAACTTTTTATTATGAGATAAAAGTGCAGACCTTCATGAAAGTGTTTTCCTTAAAGCCGAGCTTGAGACTTTGTATAGCCTTTCATCAATGTCCGCAATCATTCAGGCATTCTAGGATCAGTAAAAGTGTGTCAATATTCTGAAGGCTCCACTAGTTCTCTGTCTGCTTGCCATTGCTTCAGGAGTTCACTGACCACTGCTGTCAACAAGGGGGCATCCATAGCAAATGTTTATATCCTTTAAATATCTACTATGTACCAGTTACCAGTTGGGCAAAATGGGTAAAATGATGTCACTCTATCATATTTAAGGCATTGTGTCAAAGCCTATGTACTATTTCAGTTTAATCTTAAAAGAAACCCTAAAAAGAAGATATTATTGAAATATATTTTACAGATACAGAGGCTGGAGTTTAGAGAGGTAAGCCTGCCTGCTCCCTTCTACATATATACACATAACTATTAAGTGGAAGTTTCAGGATTCAAATCCAAGTTTATTTTATTCTTAATCTGGTGCTCTAAACTAATATACCTACTGCTTCCAAATACCTTTTTTTATTTATTTTTTTGCCTTCAAGGTGAAACCATGGATAATCATTAATTAAATCCATTTCTCCTGTAATCTGCCTTTACTAGTCAAGGTCATTTTAATTGCTGCCACAAAAGACTTGCATGTCCTCCACGTTGCACATAGCCTAAACAATAAGATGTTTGCTTAAACCATAAATAGTTTTCAAGAGACAGTTCTGTCTAGTTCGAGCTGAGCTGTTTAAGACTGCATGGGACCAGTGACCCTTCAACTGGGCATGTGCAAGTGTCTGCTTGGTGACCTTTTGAATGTGCAGAGGCCTGTAGCCTAGTTATACCTGCACAGGATGATCACTATGGCACCTTTTTCCAATCACCTGTATCTACGCTCCCCATGCTCCCCACCCTGCTTCTTTACTCTTTAAGCCATAAATACCACAAGTCCTTGCCTTCAGGGAAGTGGATTTGAGGTTTTTCTCCTGTCTCCATGCTTGGCTACTTTTCAAATAAACCCTCTCTTTACTGAAGATTTCTGTGTCTCAGCATTTTGGCTTGAAGTGCATCAGGCAAAAAGAACCGTGTTTGGTAACAGAGGGACTGAAATTCGAATAATAGTAGTAAACCTGTTAGTAATCAATCAAGCAAATTATGATGGAGGAAAGCACAGACACTAAGAGAATATGGGGGAGACAAACAAACTTGATTGATGCAATAAGACATGGTACCCTGGAGAAAGTGATCATGCTGATAAGTAAGAATCAGTCAATAGTGATGGAAGAAAACCGTATTTCAGACATTGGGAAGGG
Source organism: Grampus griseus (assembly GCF_964374135.1). Lineage (NCBI taxonomy): Eukaryota > Metazoa > Chordata > Mammalia > Artiodactyla > Delphinidae > Grampus > Grampus griseus. The sequence goes on along the minus strand of NC_138998.1, from coordinate 124,664,937 downwards.
CATGTGCACATATTGGAAATGACATATTATTTTTCTGCAGTTGACACCCAGACATATTTTGCTATTAAAAAGTAATTTATGCAAGAAGAGATGAGTCCCCAAATATGATATTTATGCTGTGGATGAAGAGGAAGAGAAGATTTGAGAGATGTTGAGAATAGGATTTACTAAATTTGGTGATTAGATTGAATGTAAAGAGGAGATGAAAAAGAAGAAGACCTCAAAGATGATTGCTAGTTTTCTGTATTGGCTGACTGTTTTATCAAAGGAGTGGCTACATAAGAGGAATAGGTTATTAGGAAAATGATGGGGTACTTCTACAGGACACACAGAGGGGGAGGTTTAGAATTGTACCAATGGATCTGGAGCTCAGCAGAGAGGTCCAAGCTAAAGATATGCTTCTAGAACTCATCAGCATAAAGGACTTGGTAATTCAAGTCCTTAGAGGGAATGAGATGTTTTAGGGATAGTGTGAAGAAAGAGAAAGAAGAGGATGAGTAGAGGAAGCTCCAACATTTAAAGGATGAGCAGAGGAAGAGGAGCCTGTGAAAAACGAAGAGAAGGAAAAACCAGGTAGGTGGAAAATAATCCAGGGTTGACTATAGTCAATAGAGCAAAGGGAGGTGAGAACTTCCAAAAAGAGTATGTATGGAACTGCTTCAAATTCTACAGAGAAGTGGGAAAAGATTGAAAAGCATCCTTTGAATTTAGCAATAGGGGGAAGATTGAGATAACATTCTCTTTAGTTTAATGACAAATTTTGATGCTCACTTTCTTCACTGAGATAAGGCTTTGTATGATTAGAGATGGCTGGGGAGGGAGGTGTCAACTTAGGGTTTGCACACTGCTCCAATATCCATAAAGAGGTAGCATGGTAGAAAAATATTTCTTCTGGCTCCTTGAAGTAAGATTACTGAAATCAGCCTCACATAATTTCTCTATGTGTGCACCCCACTAACAGAGATCAAGGGACTTCTCCTTAGAAGGAGACTGCTGCAAGAATAAGGATTTATTCTTCTCCACCTTCAGAGCCTCTCTGAGTATAATCTATGCAGCAAACATTGGATGAAGAGTCTGTATTTTCAGTATCAGAAGTTGTGGGTGTCCAAATTATGTGTTTGTAGATTAGTTTTAAGAATATAACTTCTACTAATCACACTGAATGAGAATTGTGCTTTTACACATTGTGACACCAGGCAATTAATCAGAAATAAGAACTTTCAAGGTTAAGCTTGAAGTCAGGTAAGCTTGTGTGTAGATAATGCCTCGTACTTTCTGGGTGATCTTAGGCAGTTACTTAACTTCTTTTAGTTCCAATTTCCTCCTAGGTGAAACAGGAATGATGACAAGGTTTTTATAAGTATTTAAGGAGATAATGTAGAGCTCTTTGCACATAACCACTGCTCAGTAAATGTTAACCACTATTATTTCTACTTTAATCTCTAAAGTTAATTTTTCTTCTCTGTGTTGGAACCCATCCTTGAATGGAGATTTTCATGCATTGCTCCCATACCTCACCATAACCCATTCTCCTTAGGGTACTCAATCTCTCTTTTTGTTTCTTTCTTTTTAAAAATCTTTCTTGCTATTAGTCATGCCTAGTGGTCAATTACTTTAAACAAATTAATGCTTTTCTTTGGAACCTGATGCCTATTGAATGAACTTTGAATTTATTTTCTTCCTTTTTATGACCAACTCTTTCAAGAAATAGTCTACACTCACTCTCATTTTTCCATTATCTGTTTTGTTCATAAACTTTGACATGGAATCTTAGCCTCCTGAAACTGCTTATGGGAATGTCATTGGTGACATATTTCTAGTGAAAATCAATGGCCTTTTAAAATTCTCAACCTCTTGGGCTATTCAGCTGCATGTGATTCTATTGAGAACTGCCTTCTTGAAAAACTCTCTTACCCTTTTCTGTGTCACTACAACATCCCCAATTTTTTCCCCACTGGCACTTCTTTTCCCCCTACATCCCAGTCAGTGGAGTTTCTCAAGGATTAGTCTTTAACTTTCTTTTTTCTTTTATACACTAATTTCTTCAGAGTTTTATTTACTTACAGTTTTCATCATAACTTTGATGACGAAAAGTATCACATCTTCATGTGTTCTGAGTTTTTAACTTGTACTCAACCTTCATATTTCTGAATACCTTGAACCCCTGCTATCTTCTCATTTTTCAGCTTTTACTTTCATCTCTTTCTTGGGTTTTACTACTTTCTAGCCAATAAGGACAACTCCCTTTTCTATATTTCTTTTGTACTGTAACATTCAGGTTAGAATCTGCTTTGAACTCTGTGAAAACACTGTTCTCGAGCAGCTTATTTGCACTTTGAGGACAGCACTCAAATTAATATTTCTTCTGTGAAACTTAAATACTCGATAATTAATTACTATGTCCATCAAAAAAAAATGTCAATGCTGTAGATGAAAAACAAAACATAGGTAAACATTGGAGAAGAAATAGTTTTACACCCTAGAGTGGTGTAATACTTATTTGGGAACTTGTGTTTATTGTCAAGCTAAGTTTATTTAATAATATTAAGAGACATAATAGGAATATGAGATTTAAATGTATTAAATATTGGGGGTCATATAAAACAAATATACTACACAAATTTTTTTTCCTCTTTTTTGTTAATTATTTGGCTTTGGAACATAATCCATTTAATATGTTTCTCCATAACCCTGGTTAAGAAATGAATACAATTTTTTTTTTCTGGAATATTAAAATTGGATATTTAGCAAACATTTTATGATTCATAATTTGGAGAAGGCAATTAATGTTGAATATAATTACTCTCATTAAAATCTGATTTGTGCAGTTAATTAGAAAAAATCCATGGGTAGCAAATTCTATGTTGAAGAAATACTTTATTTTGTATGGTGCTGAGAAAGCTTTCCTAAACTTTCAGGTTATTTTCTTTGAAAAAATTCAAACTAAATCTCAAATAAATTGTAAATTCAGTAAGAAAAAAAAATATATAAATGCAATAAGCTCCTTGATACAAATCCACACAAAAAGGGAGCAATTTTTCACTGAGTTGAAAGAAAGAACTATTTCTCTTATTCCTACCTAGTATACCTAGATTAGTCTCAGAAAGTACATAGACTTGTTTGTGTGTTGTCTGGTTGAGAAATGACTAAGATTCTATTCTGGACGAGGTCACTTGGAAAGCTTCTGGTGGTGATCAAACAATAATTATGATACTATTTGGGGCTATATGTCAGAATATTGAAAGCTCAGTTTGAAGTCTTTTCAGCAGCTGAGTCACTGTAGTGCCCTTGCAAATGACTTTTATTTTTGCACCTCAATTTTTTCTATCACAATCCAAAGGGGAATTTCAATCCAAAAATACAATGAATTGCTTAATAATGAGAAAAATTTGAAATCAGAAAAAGGGAAAAGTAAAAAAGCTAATAAAGTCTTACAGGAATTTTGCCAGCTGAGAGGTAAGGGCCAAATGTGGGTGAATTACAACTGAGACAGTTTGATAGCACCAGTATTTTATTTTAGTCTATCTGAAGGAAATACGTCTCCAAGATGCCATATTTTCAGCCCCAGATATCAGCTTTATTTGATATATTGCTATTGTGATTTTATTCATTCACTCTTTTATTCTATCAAACAGATATGTGTTAAATACCAACTATAAAAAAGTACTAATACATATACATATATCCACTCTTTCTTAGATTCTTTTCCCATATAGCCCATTGCAGAGTACTGAGTAGAGTTCCCTGTGCTATACAGTAGGTCCTTATTAATTATCTGTTTTATATATAGTAGTGTGTATATGTCAATCCCAATATGTATATATATAACAGATTCACATTGATGTACACCTGAAACGAATACAACATTGTAAATCATCTATACTCTAATTAAAAAAAGAATGTTTTGAGAAGACTACAGAAGAGCCAGTTTTAATGTGGATGTTGAAAAAGGAATAAATAAGCAACATTTAAAAATTTTTTAAAAAATTATTAATGATGGGTGCCACCAGCAAAGTGTGTGATGAAGTTACAGCCCTTACCTATAAGCAGTTCTTCTCATTCATACTCACCCAGGCCTTATTCCAAGATGGGAGCCATTTGTAGGTTTTATATGCTGGAGATTATGGGAACCATGGAGGCTACAGTATTGGGAAAATGTGTTCCTGGATTTTTGAACCCCTCATATTTAATTTGTTGTCCCTACCCTGCTGAAAACAGCAAGGAATTAAAGATTAAGAAGTAGACCTTGGAAAGTCAGAAACCTATATTAAATGGCTCAGTTCCCCTCGAGAAGGGGACGATGACCACTGTGAGTTCCAGCTGTGTGGGTGTGGAGTCTGTTGTTAAGACTACACTTAATGATTTGTGATACATGTTTAAGTGGTAGCTGAGATTTTTACAGATCTTTTCAAGAAGAAATTTTTACAGATCTTTTCAAGAAGAGATTTTCATTCCAGGTGTACTTTTCTTCATATCCTGTCTCCTTTCTTTCTCCCTCCTTTTTACTGTTACACTCTGCATAACTTCAAAGATATAATCCTTTTCCTTATATAAAAATTTTAGAAGTTTATAAATAAATATACCCACAAAAACAACAGGATGGACCCTCCTTTTTACAGTTAGGTTTATGAAAATATAGAGGAAAATAACTTAGTTGGAACTAGATTGATTCTATTATGCTAGGGATAGAAAAGGCAGAGAGAAGTGAATTTGCATAGTGTTTTCATATGACACATAAAGTTCAAGTTACTCCCATAGGGACTTGTCAGTCCTGAAGGATATTTTTTACATAGGGTGGAAATTTACTACTGTATTACTGATAACCTCCTACGGTTTGTCCCAGGCCATATCTACTCTTCTAGGCATCTCTGACCCAGTATAAGTTACAATCAGAGGGGAATTTCCTTATTTGATGTCTTGTCACTTCAGTGACTTTATAAGTAGAAATGAAAGAACCCAGAAAAGTTTTGAAAAAAATTTTAGTTCTTCCTGGCAATTACATATTCTTTTTTCTGTATGTCATTTGTACATGATAAACTCTTATTACCTTAGGAACAAATACAAAACAGTTCTCTGGAAAAAGGAATTTGATTTTGGGTCAACATCTTGGAGAATACTTTTTTTTTCCTCTGGTAGCTCCATGATAAAATGTATGTTCAATATAACTGAGGAGAAAGACTACAAATATTGCTTCTGATTCATGTGTGTCCCTCTGTATAAGTACAATGAAGGTAAAATTTGAGTAATTAAGAGTATAACACTTTAATACTTAAACAAATTTTATACTATGGACAAACATCTAGAAATTTACTTCAAATTTCCACTGATTTTCCTATATAGAAACGGGTACTGTCATATTCCTTTTCTGAAAAGTAAAAAAGGGAGCGACCATGAACAAATGTTTCATGGGTCATTGATTATAAGACTCAAGAAGATTGTGTGTGTGTGGGTGTAGGTATGTAAGAAAGAACAAAAGAAAGAGAGGGACAGAGAGAAAGAGACAGAGACAGACAGGGAGACAGAAGAAGAGGTGTTTGAAGGAGGAGAAAGAAGAGTGGTAAATAAAAAGTACACATCTATACTTAAAGTATAGACTTTGGTCTAAAATAATGCAAAGTAGAAAAACATGGCTATAAGGGAATACTAGGGAGAAAGAGATTGGTTAGATAGGATATTTTCCTTAGTAATTTTTATTTTAATTTCTTTTGGCTGCATTGGGTCTTCATTGCTGTGTGTGGGCTTTCTCTTGTTGCAGTGGGTGGGGGCTAATCTTCATTGCGGTGCACAGGCATCTCATTGTGGCAGCTTCTCTTATTGCAGAGCATGGGCTCTAGGTGCACAGGCTTAAGTAGTTGTGGCTTGTGGGCTCGGTAGTTGTGGCTCACGGGCTCTAGAGTGCAGGGTCAATAGTTGTTGCACACAGGCTTAGTTGCTCTGTGGCATGTGTGATCTTCCTGGACCAGGGCTCAAACCCATGTCCCCTGCATTGGCAGGTGGATTCTTAACCACTGCACCACCAGGGAAGCCCTGTACATAGTAATTTAAAAATTCTATAGTTATGCCTTTATTTCCTAAGGTACATGAATAGGTTCTGGTCCAAAATTTTACCTCAATTTATAATTTAGATGTGATTTTTCTGTTTTCCTTCATATAACTGTCAAGATGATCATACTGTTGATAAGAAGGATTAGGTAAAATTAATATAATTATTTGTATTATATTATTATAATTATTAGGGCAATGAATTAGACCAGAATCATCCTTTAAAAAGTTTTAAAGTACTGTAAATTAAATCTATTCAAGCATTTTGCCATAAAAGAATGAAAAACAGAGACCAGAGACCTTTAAGATGGCAGAGGAGTAAGACATGGAGATCACCTTCCTCTCCACAAATACATCAGAAATACATCTACATGTGGAACAACTCCTACAGAACACCTACTGAATGCTGGCAAAAGACCTCAGACTTCCAAAAAGGCAAGAAACTCCCCACGTACCTGGGTAGGGCAAAAGAAAAAAGAATAAACAGACAAAAGAATAAGGACGGGACCTGCACCTTGGGGAGGGAGCTGTGAATGAGGAAAGGTTTCCACACACTAGGAAGCCCCTTCGCGGGTGGAGATGGGAGGTGGGCGGGGGAGGAGAAGCTTCGGAGCCACAGAGGAGAATGCAGCAACAGGGGTGCAGAGGGCAAAGCAGAGAGATTCCTGCACAGAGGATCGGTGCTGACCAGCACTCACCAGCATGAGAGGCTTGTCTGCTCACCCACCGGGGCAGGTGGGAGCTGGGAGCTGAGACTCGGGCTTCGGAGATCAGATCCCAGGGAGAGGACAGGGGTTGGCTGTGTGAATACAGCCCAAAGGGGGCTAGTGCACTACAGCTAGCCGGGAGAGAGTCCGGGAAAAAGTCTGGAACTGCCTGAGAGGCAAGAGACCATCGTTTCAGGGTGCGTGAGGAGAGGGGATTCAGAGCACCGCCTAAACGAGCTCCAGAAACTGGCACAAGCCACGGCTATCAGCGCAGACACCAGAGATGGGCATGAAATGCTAAAGCTGTTGCTGCAGCCACCAAGAAGCCTGTGTGCAAGCACAGGTCACCATCCACACTTCCCCTACTGGGAGGCTGTGCAGCCTGCCACTGCCAGCGTCCTGTGATCCAGGGACAACTTTCCCGGGAGAACACACGGCACGCCTGAGGCTGTTGCAATGTCACACTGGCCTCTGCCTCTGCAGGCTCGCCCCACATTCCATACTCCTCCCTCCACCCGGCCTGAGTGAGCCAGAGCCCCCTAATCAGCTGCTCCTTTACCCTGCATCTGTAGAATACCTGAATAGACAACAAATCATCACAAAATTGAGGCGTTGGACTTTGGGAGTAACTGTAGACTTGGGGTTTGCTTTCTGCACCTAATTTGTTTCTGGTTTTATGTTTATCTTAGCTTAGTATTTAGAGTTTATTATCACTGGTAGATTTGTTTATTGATTTGGTTGCTCTCTTCCTTTTATTTAAATAAATAAATATATATATATTTTTTCCTTTTTCTCTTTTTGTGAGTTTGTATGTACATGCTTCTTTGTGTGATTTTGTCTGTATAGCTTTGCTTTTACAATTTGTCCCAGGGTTCTTTCTGTCCGTTTTTTTTTTTTTTTTTTAAGTATAGGTTTTAGTGCTTGTTATCATTGGTGGATATATTTTTTGGTTTGGTTGCTCTCTTCTTTCTTTCTTTCTTTCTTTCTTTCTTTCTTTCTTTCTTTCTTTCTTTCTTTCTTTCTTTCTTTCTTTCTTTCTTTCTTTCTTTCTTTCTTTCTTTCTTTCTTTCTTTCTTTCTTTCTTTCTTTCTTTCTTTCTTTCTTTCTTTCTTTCTTTCTTTCTTTCTTTCTTTCTTTCTTTCTTTCTTTCTTTCTTTCTTTCTTTCTTTCTTTCTTTCTTTCTTTCTTTCTTTCTTTCTTTCTCCCTTTCCTGCTGAGCCTTGAGGCTGACAGGATCTTGGTGCTCCAGGCATGTGTCAGGCCTGTGCCTCAGAGGGGGGAGAACCAAGTTCAGGACATTGGTCCATGAGAGACCTCCTGGATCCACATAATATCAAACAGCAAAGGCTCTCCCAGAGACCTCCATCTCAATGCTAAGACCCAGCTCCACTCAATGACCAGCAAGTTACAGTGCTCGACACCCTATGCCAAACAAATAGCAAGACAGGAACACAACCCCACCCATTAGCAGAGAGGCTTCTTAAAATCATAATAAAGTCACAGACACCCCAAAACACACCACCAGACCCAGTCTGGCCCACCAGAAAGACAAGATCCAGACTCATCCACCAGAACACAGGCACCAGTCCCATCCACTAGGAAGCCTACACAACCCACTGAACCAACTTTAGCTACTGGGGGAAGACACCAAAAACAATGGGAACTACGAACCTGCAGCCTGTGAAATGGAGACCCCAAACACGGTAAGTTAAGCAAAATGAGAAGACAGAGAAAAGCACAGCAGATGAAGGAGCAAGGTAAAAACTCACCAGACCAAACAAATGAAGAAGAAATAGGCAGTCTACCTGAAAAATAATTCAGAATAATGATAGTAAAGATGATCCAAAATCTTGCAAATAAAATAGAGAAAATACATGAAGTGTTGAACAAGAACTTAGAAGAACTAAAGAGCAAACAAACAATGATGAACAACACAATAAATGAATTTAAAAATTCTCTAGAAGGAATCAATAGCAGAATAACTGAGGCAGAAGAACGGATAAGTGACCTAAAAGATAAAATAGTGGAAATAACTACCATAGAGCAGAATAAAGAAAAAAGAATGAAAAGAATTGAGGACAGTCTCAGAGACCTCTGGGACGTTAAATGCACCAACATTCGAATTATAGGTGTCCCAGAAGAAGAAGAGAAAGATAAAGGGAATGAGAAAATATTTGAAGAGATTGTAGTTGAATACTTCCTTAATATGGGAAAGGAAATAGTCAATCAAGTCCAGGAAGTGCAGAGAGTACCATACAGGATAAATCCAAGGGGAAACACACCAAGACACATACTAATCAAACTATCAAAACTTAAATACAAAAAAAAAAAAAAAAAAAGCAGCAAGGGAAAAACAACAAATAACATACAAGGGAATCCCCAGAAGGTTGACAGCTGATCTTTCAGCAGAAAATCTGCATGCCAGAAGGGAGTGGCAGGACATATTTAAAGTGATGAAAGAGAAAAACCTACAACCAAGGTTTCTCTGCTCAGCAAGGATCTCATTCAGATTCAACGGAGAAATTAAAACCTTTACAGACAAGCAAAAGCTAAGAGATTTCAGTGTGACAAACCAGCTTTACAACAAATGCTAAAGGAACTTCCCTAGGCAGGAAACACAAGAGAAGGAAAACAACTACAATAACAAACCCAAAAGAATTAAGAAAATGGTAAGAGGAACATACATATCGACCGGTACCTTAAATGTAAATGGATTAACTACTCCCACCAAAAGACATAGACTGGAGGAAAGGATACAAAAACAAGATCTGTATATATGTTGTGTACGAGAGACCCACTTCAGACCGAGGGACACATACAGACTGAAAGTGAGAGGATGGAAAAAGATATTCCATGTAAGTGGAAATCAAAGAAAGCTGGAGTAGCAATTCTCATATCAGACAAAATAGACTTTAAAATAAACACTGTTACAAGAGACAAAGAAGGACACTACATAATGATCAAGGGATCAGTCCAAAAGAAGACATAACAGTTGTACATATTTATGCACTCAACGTAGGAACACTTCAATACATAAGGCAAATGTTAGCCATAAAAGGAGAAATCAACAGTAACACAATCATAAGAGGAGACTTTAACACCCCACTTCCACCAATTGATAGATCATCCGAAATGAAAATAAATAAGGAAACACAAGCTTTAAATGATACATTAAACAAGATGGACTTAATTGATATTTATAGGACATTCCATCCAAAAACAACAGAATACACTTTCTTCTCAAGTGCTCATGGAATATTCTCCAGGATAGATCATATCTTGGGTCACAAATCAACCTTTGGTAAATTTAAGAAAATTGAATTTGTATCAAGTATCTTTTCTGACCACAATGCTATGAGAGTAGATATCAATTACAGGAAAAAAATCTGTAAAAAATACAAACACATGGAGGCTAAGCAGTAGACTACTTAATAACCAAGAGATCACTGAAGAAATCAAAGAGAAAATTAAAAAAAATACTTAGAAACAAATGACAATGAAAACACGACAATGCAATACCTATGGGATGCAGCAAAAGCAGTCCTAAGAGGCAAGTTTATAGCAGTACAATCCTACCTCAAGAAACAAGAAACATCTCAAATAAACAATCAAAACTTACATCTAAAGCAATTAGAGAAAGAAGACAAAAATTCCCCAAAGTTAGCAGAAGGAAAGAAATCATAAATATAAGATCAGAAATAAATGAAAAAGAAAGGAAGGACATTATAGCTAAGATCAATAAAACTAAAACCTGGTTCTTTGAGAAGATAAACAAAACTGATAAATGGCTAGCCAGACCCATCAAGAAAAGAGGAGAAAACTCAAATCAGAGGAAGTAGAAATGAAAAAGGAGATGTAACAACTGACACTGCAGAAATACAAAGGATCATGAGAGATTACTACAAGCAACTCTATGCCAATAAAATGGACAACCTGGAAGAACTGGAGAAATTCTTAGAAATGCACAATGTTTAGAGATTGAACCAGGCAGAAATAGAAAATATGAACAGACCAATTACAAGCACTGATATTGAAACTGTGATTAAAAATCTTCCAACAAACAAAAGCCCAGGACCAGATGGCTTCACAGGCGAATTCTATCAAACATTTAGAGAAGAGTTCACACCTACCCTTCTCAAACTCTTCCATAATATAGCCGAGGGAGGAACACTCCCCAACTCATTCTACAAGGCCACCATCACCCTGATACCAAAACCAGACAAAGATGTCACAAAGAAAGAAAACTACAGGCCAATATCACTGATGAACATAGATGCAAAAATCCTCAACAAAATACTAGCAAACAGAATCCAACAGCACGTTAAAAGGATCATACAACATGGTCAAGTGGGGTTTATCCTGGGAATGCAAGGATTCTTCAATATATGTCAATCAATCAATGTGATAAATCATATTAACAAATTGAAGGATAAAAACCATATGATCATCTCAATAGGTGCAGAAAAAGCTTTTCACAAAATTCAACACCCATTTATGATAAATACCCTCTGGAAAGTAGGCATACAGGAAACTTACCTCAAAATAATAAAGGCCATATATGACAACGCCACAGCCAACATTCTTTTCAAAGGTGAAAAACTGAAACCATTTTCTCTAAGATCAGGAACAAGACAAGGTTCCCCACTCTCACCACTATTATTCAACATAGTTTTGGAAGTCCTAGCCACAGCAATCAGAGAAGAAAAAGAAATAAAAGGAATCCAAATTGGAAAAGAAGCAGTAAAGCTGTCACTGTTTGCAGATGACATGATCCTATACATAGAGAATCCTAAAGAGGCTACCAGAAAACTACTAGGGCTAATCAATGAATTTGGTAAAGTGGCAGGATACAAAATTAATGCACAGAAATCTCTTGCATTCCTGTCCACTAGTGATGAAAAATGTGAAAGAGAAATTAAGGAAACACTCCCATTTACCATTGCAACAAAAAGAATAAAATACCTAGGAATAAACCTACCTAAGGAGACAAAAGACCTGTATGCAGAATACTATAAGACACTGATGAAAGAAATTAAAGATGATACAAACAGATGGAGAGATATACCATGCTCTTGGATTGGAAGAATCAACATTGTGAAAATGATTATACTACCCAAAGCAATCTATAGATTCAATGCAATCCCTATCAATCTACCAATGGCACTTATCACAGAAGTAGAACAAAAAATTTCACAATTTGTATGGAAAAACAAAAGACTCTGAATAGCCAAAGCAATCTTCAGAAAGAAAAACTGAGCTGGAAGAATTAGGCTCCCAGACTTCAGACTCTACTACAAAGCTACAATAACCAAGACAGTATGGTACTGGCACAAAAACAGAAATGTAGATCCATGGAATAGGATAGAAAGCCCAGAGATAAACCCACACACATATGGTCACCTTATTTTTGATAAAGGATGCAAGTATATACAATGGAGAAAAGACAGCCTCTTCAATAAGCGGTGCAGGGAAAACTGGACAGCTACATGTAAAAGAATGAAATAGAACACTCTCTAACACCATACACAAAAATAAACTCAAAATGGATTAAATACCTAAATGTATGGTCAGACCCTACAAAATCCTTAGAGGAAAACATAGGCAGAACACTCTGTGACATAAATCACAGCAAGATCCTTTTTCACCCACCTCTTATAGAAATGAAAATAAAACAAAAATAAACAAATGGGACCTAATGAAACTTAAAAGCTTTTGCACAGCAAAGGAAACCAGAAACAAGACCAAAAGACAACCCTCAGAATGGGAGAAAATATTCGCAAATGAAGCAAATGACAAAGGATTAATATCCAAAATATATATGCAGCTCAATATCAAAAAAACAAACAACCCAATAGAAAAATGGGCAGAAGTCCTAAATAGAGATTTCTCCAAAGATATACAGATTGCCAACAAACACATGAAAGGGTGTTCAACATCACTAATCATTAGAGATATGCAAGTCAAAACTACAATGAGGTATCACCTCACACAGGTCAGAATGGCCATCACCAAAAAATCTACAAACATTAAATGGTGGAGAGGGTGTGGAGAAAAGGGCAGCCTCTGGCACTGTTGGTAGGAATGTAAATTGTTACAGCCACTATGGAGAACAGTATGGAGGTTCCTTAGAAAACTAAAAATAGAACTGCCATAAGACCCAGCAATCCCACTACCTGGAATATACCCTGAGAAAACCATAATTCAAAAAGAGTCATGTACAACAGTGTTCATTGCAGCTCTATTTACAATAGCCAGGACATGGAAGCAACCTAAGTGTCCATCAACAGATGAATGGATAAAGAAAATGTGGCACATATGTACAATGGAATATTACTCAGCCATAAAAAGAAACAAATTTATTTGTAGTGAGGTGGATGGACCTAATCTGTCATACAGAGTGAAGTAAGTCAGAAAGAGAAAAGCAAATAATGTATGCTAACACATATATATGGAATCTAAAAAATATTAAAAAAAAAGCTTATGAAGAACCTAGGGACAGGACAGGAATAAAGATGCAGATGTAGAGAATGGACTTGAAGACATAGGGAGGACAAAGGGTAAGCTGTGACAAAGTGAGAGAGTGGCATGGACATACATACACTATGAAATATAAAACAGATAGCTAGTGGGAAGCAGTTGCATTGCACAGGGAGATCAGCTCAGTGCTTTGTGACCACCTAGAGAGGTGGGATAAAGAGGGTGGGAGGGAGACACAAGAGGGAGAAGATATGGATATATATGTATATGTATAGCTGATTCACTTTATTATAAAGCAGAATCTAACACACCATTGTAAATCAATTATAATCCAATAAAGATGTTTAAAAAAAGAGTGTCTAAAGTGAGCCTATAAAGAGACACATTCAAAATTTGAAAGCATTCTTTTCATATTGAAATATCTAGTAATATTTTTCATATAAGAAAATCAATTTCCTAGAATAAATCTTTTTCTAATTTTTTAAAGCTTACCTATTAGGGCAAGAAACTGACCCAATTTCTGATACATAGCTCTGTAACGTATTAATAAACTCATTCAGGACTCTTCTTCTCTGCTTGTTCAAATCTTGAAATAAAAAATTTCTTTTATACCGACTGATTTCTGGTGGATCCCAGTATATTTATAGGCCTAGCATGAATTTTGAGGCTTTAAAATGCTTTCCAATATATTTTAGTATAAATAGGACGTTTGATTTTGAGTTCCTTGATATTTGGGATTAACATATAGAGCAATATTTGGCTCATAGTAGGTACTCAATAAGTGTTTGTGGAAAGAATGAAATTTTCAAATTAAATATTCTAGAGGGACTGGTTAGCTTTGATTTGCTCCATAAAAATAAGCTGCTTTCCTAAACTTATACACTACTTTGCAACTTTCTGCTATAAGTCATAACTAACCTCAGCCCTCTTCAGTATATAGATGTACCTGAACCAATTGACCACCAATTCTACAAAAAATGATTTAAAAACTGTCCAAGGATTATTCCTCTGGAAAAGTATATCAAATATTTGTTGGTATTCAAATTAAAATGTCATTCACACATAAAAGTTAAACTTTACCAAATTTTACAAAATTAAAAGTGAAAACAAAGCACCTAGTTTTATTACTGTTGTTGAATTGGAAACCCAGACAAGCTACTGCACTGCTGACATTCTGGCCAAGGCCAGGTTCAATCAACAGCCAACACCATGAGCACTGCAGATAGAATGCTGATTAGGTGGGCATACCCACCTCCCACCCCAGAAAACATGTAGGCACCAGAGGCCCCAGATACATATTAGAGAAGAGGTTCATACCTTGGAGAGGAGCAACTGGTCTCCCATATTTCCACTTATTTGTATATAGAGATGAAGCTTGAGATGAACCCTTAATATTTATAAATATCCAAATAATTCTAATAAACCACTTAAAATGTATACTTTCTAGATTATGAAAATAAATTTTCCTGGAACATTAATTACCTGTTGTTTCAGGGAATGTAAATAAGCAGATTCCTTGAGATACAGTATTAGACCTCCTGGGTTCCATGCTTGCCCTTCCTTGATGAGTTGGTGTCTGGTCTACTATGGAATACTCCTAAAACTCTTGTAGATTATATAATTTAAAGAGATTATAAATATCACTCATTCACTTATTCTTTAAATCATTCACCAGATATTGAGAGTCTTAATGGGTTTGTACTGAGGGTAGAGAAGTGAAAAAGACAGAAATAGCCTGTCTTCATGGGATGAGCATGAAAAAGTTCTTACACATAAAAAACTGTTATGAAGGCAAAGCCTAAGGCACTATCATTGGATATAAAAGTTGGAAGGAATAAATAAGGAAAACAGAAATGCACAGAATGTGGATTTTTCTCGTGGCCTTTTTAAAGCTCTTTCATGACACCCTTCAGGGGGATGTCACTGATCACAGTCCAACTCCCCAGCCTGGGCTAAAGGCTCCATCTCTGTCCTTGTTTAGTGTTTTGTGCCCATGTTTGTACTATTTCATTGCCTTCACAATGTTATTAGAAATGATCTCTTCATGTATTTTTCTCATACAGTTCATGAGGGCAGTGACAGATATTATTCATCTTTCAATCCCAATCACTAACAATTTATTTATTTATTTATTTTAATAATTTATGGAATACCTTTTATAAATACTGCACTAAGATTAGTATTATACACAGTCTCCATTGACATACCCAGATTGTGCACAACATCAGTGCACACACAAGTCTCATAAGGTAGTCTTCTGGATGGGTGCTGCTTACATGGTTTTGACTCATGTCAGTCACTAACAATTTAATTGAATAAGTAGACTGATTGATTTGCAGAAGGTTGAGTTTGGGGGAGGAGGCGTGATGAAGAGGAAAAGCTTCATTTTTGGGGGAACAGGAAGACTGAATTCTACTGTTAGGCTGCTATGAACAAGTTTGTTGTGGGAACTGAAAAGAAGAACATGACATGAACTTGGGTGTGTGCTTTGGGCACTGAGTTTTGGCAGATGCTTTTGGTACCCTGCATCTCTTCTTCTTAGCCCACCTCTGATTTCAGCCACAGCTTTGCTGGACAGTCCCTGGGAGTTCAGACTCATCTCCTGCTGGCAGATGTGTCCTGTTTTCCTGGGAATTGGCTCAGGAAAGTTCAGACTGGAAGTAGCAGGACTTTATGTCCCTGGGAGCAACTCTTAACCAAAGATGATGGGAAGCTGCTGGAGAAATGCTTCTGCCTCTTGGCCTTTAGGGGATGATTCTGAGACCTCAAAGAGGCCTTTGTTTCTCTTTTCAGTGGTCCTGGCAGAATCTAACCCTCCTTTATGATAATGAAGCCTTATATTCCCTTTTCTTTTTCTTTTCTCATTCTTTTGCTCCCTCATTCCTGCTTCCTGGGATCTCATTTCAAAGAAATACCCAAGTCCAAGTCCTCATCTTAGACTATTCTGTCAGGGAAACCCAAACCAAGACACCAGCCAAGTAGCAGAAGTCTTAGACTATTAGTAACCTAATGTGGCCAGTACTTTTCTGCTCCAGGTTTCCATATAACACCCAATATGATTTCCCTAACAGCCTGCATGCACTTCCTTATTTACGGGTAGGTCCAGCCAAGGACAACCTGACTGATATTTTTTGTCTTACAACATCTTTCCTCTATTTGCTATGTAATATTTATGTCATTTTGCTATTTGTCTCATTTGTTGACAGTGAACTCTGGCCAGTAAACACACACAAACCCATGTAGTTGCCTAAGGAACAAACTCACCCAGCTGTACTTGGAAGCCTTTATAATTTTCAATGGCAGGGACCATAAGCGACAAGATTTCAAGAATCCTCAAGAAGAAGAATGTGTGAGCTAAGTATTCCCAAGACCTTCAGCTGTCTGGAGTTCTCTGCTCTTTCAAATACAAATACAATAACTGAGACCCTCCTACACAAATGCAGTAAATGATATAATCAGTCTAATTCCCTTCCTTTTATTTCCCAGGTAAGAGAGTGAAGGAGAATGGGTACAAGATGCCCTTGGCTCATTTATTCTTCCATTTGCCATGCCTCCCAAGCTCCCAATATCCATTTCCTATCTAACTTTCTTCAACTCTGTATCTATCATCTTGCTGTACCTGTGTCCTGCCCACACTAGTTCATTCAAAGACAGGTGAACATAACAGTCACCTGTCCTCTGTTCCTTTGAGTTTCACCAGCCCAGAGCTGCTATGGAGATTTTTATGTGAAGTCTTGGTGATAGTGGTGAGGAATTAAAGCACAAATCAGCAAAGAACCTAAATTCGCATAAGTGAATCACTTTGCCTCAAGTTCATCAGCCATTTCTCCTCTACGAGATTCTTACTTTTTGTCCTTTTTTTTGGCTCCTGGCCTGCTGATGTTTTTGTGGGTCTTCTCTCTCACTCTACAGTCTTTTTTCCCCTCCTCTTTACTCCAAGTCCCCAAATTCACCTCGACCTCATTTTAATGAAAAAAATTTAAAAAATGTTATTATTGCATGTGGAATTTACTGATAATTTGTTAAATGGAACAATTTAGCTCCCTCTTTGTCAACCTCCTCATTCCAGACTCTGCCCCAGACATCGTCTTTTAAAGTCCCAATAATATATCCCCTCAAACAAAATTCCAGTTTTCAATGCATATTTAGCAATCCAAGAATTGATAGAAACTGAAAACTCACAGCTTTTCTTGAACTGTTTAAAGATAAAATTCTTAGGTTGTCTCAAGGTCAAAGTGCTACTCATAGCTCCTTGACCAGGGGCTTTTGTTAAAGGAAGTAGGGCAAATGCAGACTTCTTTACCCATCCCCAGAATAGAAAATCCAAGGGTCAGATTTACCCCATCTGCCCCTCCCTCTTGACCTAATACAGCTCCTACTGCCAAATTTGGGGTGTGGTCCCCTTGACAGCCCTACTTTTTGTCTCTGGAGGGTTCTCAGGTACATATCATGGGAAGGGACTGGAACTGATAGTGAACTTGAAAATTATTAGGGTCAGAAAAGGAGTTTTTGAGTTATACAACGTATATCTATCTATCTATCTATCTATCTTTGAATTGGGCCTGGGATGCTACATTGACTGCCCTCTGGTGCCGTATCATGAAGCCAATATGATCCTTCTAAAATTTAGCAAGCCAGACTCTAGCTTCCAGGGATAAGTGAGGTAGGAGAAGCAGGGAATTGATGGTGCTAACTTAAAGGAGTGTTATTCAGATCTTTAGATTCTTTTTCTGAATACATTTCAGCCCCATTCTCTTTCTCCTTCCTTTCTAAGACTCCAACAACACATAAGTTAGAGATCTTGTTATGGTTCCACAGGTCCCTGAGGTTCTGCTCATTTTTCCCCTCAGTCTATCTGCTCTCTGTTTTCAGACTGGGAAATTTCTATTGTTCTATCTTCAAGTTCACTGATTCTTTCTTCTATCTTCTCTATTCTGCTGTTGAGACTATCCATTACTTTTTTGTTATTATATTTTTCAATTCTAAAATTTCCATTTGATTCTTCTTTATATTTTTTATATCTTTGCTGAGACTTTCTATGCTTTTATTTGTTTCAAGTATGTTCATAATTGCTTGTTGAAGCAGTCCTATGATTCCTGCTTTCACATCATTGTCAGATATTTCTAACCTCTGTGTCTTCTTGGTGTTGATGTTTGTTTATTATCTTTTCTCATTCATGTTGAGATTTCTTTTTTTTTAGGTTAATGTTTATTTGTAAACAAACAATCTCCCCCAACCCCCAAAACCCCAAAAACTTTGATGAACTTCGCCTCTTTCGAGAGTGAATATTCTCTTTTGAGGTGATGGAAATTGCATGAGTAAAGGAAAATCTGACTGGCTTTGGTAATTAAAGAGTGTAAGAAAGTCAGGATTTCTTACAGCTATTTTAGTAGGCAGTGTGCTTCCACTTGGGGAATAATGACACAAGAAAATGTTGAGATTTTCTTGGTTCCTAGTAGGATGAGTGATTTTTGGTGAAAACCTGGATGTTTTGGGTATTCTGTTATGAGACTCTGGTGTTTATTTAAAGCTTCTGTTACAGCAGGCCTCCTCTGACTCTACTCTGGTAGTTGCAGGGGGGCCCTGCCTTGTTACTACCAGCTGGGAGTAGAAGTCCAAGTTCCCCACAGACACATGTAAGGAAGTTGCTCCTCAACACTGCTAGGTGTGGGTGGGAGTTCTGGATTTTTGCTAAGCCTCCGATGATACTACCCTGGTTTGGAGGGGTCAGAGTGCCTTGTTACTGCTCCCCACGTGACCTCTTTCAACACCATGGGTACGAGGGTATCCTTCTTACCTATAGGTAGTGATGAACGTCCTGACTTTCCTCTAGGCTTCCTCTGACACACATAGTGGGGAGAGATAAAGGTGGGTTTGGAAGTCCACCCTCCCCACTGACACTACCAGGATGGGGTTGGGGTGGGGGTGGGGCCTAACATGAAAATCTGCTCCCAAGTGCAGATTCTCTGACACAACTTTGGTGGAAGGGTGGGTGCCTCATTCCTTGCCTTCCACCCTGACAAGGGTGGAAGTCTAAGTAGACACTTTGCCTTTGCTGGTGGGAGCAGGATGGGGGGGGAGACACATTTTTTTCTGAGATATTTAGCTAGAGTAGAATGGTATTTTCTGAAGAATTTCTGTCTTGCTGGGATGCTCCTTTTGGATAAGGGGAGCAAGCTTTTCTTTGGGAGTTTTTTTTTTTCTGGTGCCCATTTGTGTTTCTGGGTTGCTAGCTTCTCCAGATAGAAGTCTGGAATACACAAGGCAAAGAAAACCCAGAAAAAAATCCAAACCTAGAGAACTCACTGTTGTGTCTTTCCATGGGTCCTGAGGCCCCTAGCCAGTTTACTTTCTTCTCTTCACCTTTATCTTCATCTTCTTATATGACGTCCGCCCAACCCACCACCACTTTTCCACTGTAGTTAGCAGAAGGACTAGGGAAAATTATATCTAGTCCATTTTTCCAGAAGTAGAAAGTCTCTGACATCTTTTAAGATAGACTAGCTTCCAGGCTTTGCTCAGCACTGACCTATCTAGCCAACCTTTGAGTTTTCAAGGCTCAGTCGGCTCTCCCCAGACTCTCACTGTCTGGTTACCTGCTGTAGTCTTAATACCAAGCCACTCAGAGGATTATATGGCTACATAATAGGTGTGCTTTTTCCAGCCCAGGCTGCTATTTCATGAATTCCCCACTCTGCCCTTATATCGTCATGTATGTATCTTTTCATGTACTTCCTCTAGGTCCTTCCCAGTGTCGTGTCTATCTCTGCACTTTGTTGAAAATTTGAATAAAATTCTCTATAGCTTGGAGAATGAGTACCAAAAGGGATAAGAATGAGTACCAAAAGGGATAAAAATAACCTCAGTTATGTTATGATTTGACATTCTCTAATATTTGTTCAAGTCAAATTTAAAGTTATCATTTAGTGATTTCATTTTTAAATGGGTTTACTTGAATATTATAAACAACTATTTTCTAGAAATAAAAAGCTTTGATTTTCTTTGTAAGAAAACCATTGTGCATGTGCTATATTGCTGAATAGTAGAGAAAGACTAAATAATGTTGAGAATAATAGAATAAATGAAAAAAATTTAGCTTACAAACTGTCTCTGTCTTGTTAAAAAACTACTTGTATATTTTAAATGTCAAATGTCTCAATACTTGCCATTACTGTTTTTTTCCTGGCATTGAGATTTTAAAAAGTCAGACAGGAAGAATGTGAAAGAGAATGGTTGCTAATGCAGAAAGTGTGTTTAACCCCAGAACCTTAATATCAATTAAACTAATATTATGACTTCATGATTTTCTTTCAAAAATAATTTCCCCTCTCTAAACCATTTCTGACAAGCTACTTCTTGCTACCAGCCATGTCTCAAGGGATATGTACTGACTAGAAATTTTGAGCATCTATAAAAGCATTTATTGAATTTTTGAATAATTAGGTTAAAAACCAACAATAAGCAATCATCATTTTCATGTTTGTTGAACATTTGTTCCTAGTTGAACCACAAACTTCAGCTACAAAATTCTGAAGAAAGGGTAATGTTTTTTGCAAGGATAATACATTTGTAGTCACTAAAAAACAAATAAACCAACCAATCAACCAAACAAACATCAACTAAAAACAAATCAAACATGAAAATGACATTAGAACAAGTCCAATATACCTGGAGGAAGAAAATTATAACAACAGTGTGTGTTAAACACAGTTCTTTTCTGAAGCGTTTATGTCCAACTTTTCTTTTTTATGCAAATTTCCTCCTTTAAACTTAGGATGGCTTAAGGGGAAGAGGGTTGATGTATCAATTTTTTCTTTTCCTTCACTTACAAAGGAAACCTGAGAGTGTGGAAAGATCTTCAAGTTTCACACCCTGCAACTACCTGTCCAATGAAGAACTTCCTCCTCGAGATCACGTCTGATTGAACAAGAGCAGGGGCAGAGAACTGCTGTCACTTTTATACAGGCTATTTTTTTTTTGTTAGCTGCAATGGTTGGAAAGTCTTTCCTCATTCTGAGCTGAACTGTTTCTCCATGTTCCAGTTTCCTCCTAGGGAGCACTTTTAGGCTCTCTTCCATAACATGGGCTTATAAATGTTTTTTTTTCTTCTGAACGTTAAATATTCTCAGGTTCTTCAGCAGTCCATTTTGGCTAGCTCTTCTAGACCGTTTATCATTGTAATAACCACCTTCTTTTAGTGCCCCCTATAACAACATCTACTAAAATATGATGGGAAAAGTCGTTTTAAGAAAACTTCCATTCAGTTCAATTCAGAGAATAGTTATCAAGCACTTATGGTGTGCCAGACACTCTGTTGGGCCCTGGGGCTAAGTCAGTGAACATGGCCATCTGTCCTTCTGAAGATCACAGTTAGCAAATGCAGATATTCAATGAGTGATTACAGCTGTGATGAATGTTCTGGAAGAGGCTGTAAAGTTGTTTAAAGCAAGGCAAATTTAATTAATCCTGAAGAATCATGGAAGCCTTCTATGATGAAGAGATGTGTAAGGGAGGATTTGAAGTATAAGTAGAAATTAGTCAGGATACAAAGATCCAGGTAATGAAAATGATACATGGTGAAATGATACATGGGGAAGATGTGGGGTTGAGAGATGTCCCAAAGTCAAAGGGAAGAGAGTGTTTCAGAAGAGTATTCCAAGTTCTCATATCAGTGGAGAAGGTCCTGGGTGGTTGCCACCACAAGGAACTCAGTTGTTCAGAAAAGAGCAAACCTTTGACTCTCTCCTTTCTGTGTCAGGCTACCTAGCTTCCATACTGTTTCCTCTACTTATGTACACATGGTTTTAACAACTGTCCCTGTTATGTGAACATACTGTCTCAAAAATAAAGGCTTTAAAGTTTTAATTCTTTAAAGAAGTGCTCAAGGCAGACAATCTTGCTTCTTTCTACTTAGCTATATTTTTGTGACACATGGCCAATTAGGTAAAGACCCAGAAGTGTTCAATGGATTTAGCAATAAGGAATTCATTGGTCACACTGCAAACAGCCCTTAGTGGCTTAGTGGGAAACGAAATCAGGTTGCAGTGGGTTTTGGAGTGAATAGGAGGTGAATAAGAGGTGAGTGTAGTGGGTGAGTGCAGTGAGGTGAGTGCAGTGGGTTTCTCTAGTGAATACAGAGAATGCAGACATTCAAGAATCTTAGCTGTAGAGGAAAGAAAAGAGATAGGGTAAGTATCTAGAGGAAAAGAGGAATAAAGAAGTGTCAATGTTTTTGGAGAGGAAATTGGCAAGTTTAAATAATGCTGGAAGGGCATTACTATCTAGGTAAAGTAAGAAATATGGGGAAGAGTTTTCCCCAAGGAATGCTTTGTCTATGTCCTTTGTTTCCAGCTTGGTTGGGTAGACAAATTTAACATCTAAGTAACGTCTAGGATAAGACACCCTGTGATAAAGAACTTAGTTGTTTGATGAAAGAGAAAAAAAAGAAAAAAGAAAATTAGGTAGTATATACTGAGGTGATCGTACATTCGAAAGGTGGTAGCAAGCCTGGAGATCAACTTGGGCTGGAGCTTTAGAAGCAGAAAATATTTGGGACTTCCTTGGTGGTCCAGTGGTTAAGACTCTGCACTTCCACTGTAGGGAGTGTGGGTTTGATCCCTGGTCAGGGAATTAAGATCCTGCATGCTGCACAGCCAGAAAAAAAAAATGTTGAAAAGATTTGGAAGCTTTCAATCAATTTGACTTTGGGCAAGTTATATAGCCTTTCCAAGCCTCTGATTTCTGTTTGTAAAAAGGGCATCATGATGCTGAACTCAATTTTTTTGTATGTGTTTGTGAAGAAGAGATAGTTTTTGTAAAGCTTCTACTATGGTCAATATACAATAAATAAGAGTTCATATAAAAATTTAATAGAACATGGTACTTGAAGGACAGAGTGACTATTACTCTATCATGCTTTTCACATAGTAGGTGTTCACTAAAAAAAAATAACTGGGGAGAAGGAAGAAACGAGAAATGCATATTGTGAACAAATATGTGAAGCTAAAAGAACATATGTGAAGGCAGATGATGACAAATTAGCTGGGTCTATAATTCACGCAGCAACATTTCACTGTGTTCATGATATTAAGAAAATCTGGGATATTAGGTATTTGGAAGCTAATTCATAAACTGTCATTCATGGATTAGCTTCCAAAAACCTAATCATATTATCTGATTGTTAATCATATTATCTGTTATACGGACACAAATCTCAGTCCAAAATATACCAGATGTGTAAGAAACATAACTTTATTCTACATATCAACCAGATTCTTCTTTGAATTTTCCATTCCCCAGGACATCAAACACTAAAATTGTCTCTCTTTTCTCTGACTTGTTTCTAAGTTCCAGGGAGATTTATGTAATTTCAAGGTATTGTAGGACCCATCTTGTCTGAGAGTGATCTGTTCACACAGATATTTGCCAATCAACCCAAGGTTCCATTTGGTCTTTCCTCACTGATACATGCAGGAAACTGTCAAGACAGCTCTCATTCTTGTTTACCCAGGGCTTCAAGTCCAGGGGCTCTCTCTGCTGCTTTCATGCCAGGCTTGAGATTTGAGGCATTATTCTATTGCTTCCATGCTATTCCCTGCTAAGGAAGTTTCCCTGGGACATATCTATGGCTTCATTTGCCTTAATGCTTAATCTGTGGCTTTATCGCATCTATGGGTTTATGATCTAAGAAAAGGAGCAAATATCCACATTTGTTCTCTGTCTCCTAAACCATATCAGGGTCTTGCCCTCTCACTGAAGTTCCAGTATAGAAAGCAGAGTCAGTAATTACCTTTCTTTAAACCACCATTCTTTGGCTTTCTTTGCTCTCCCCCAGCCTCGTAGAATGTTTTTCCAATCTTCAGGGAAAATCTCTCTCTATATAAATCTTGATGGCTTCCCTCAGAGTCAGTTTTGCTCCTAAAATAACTCTTTTATGGGTTTAAGATTTTGGAAAATATAAACCAAAAGCTTATAGGAAGTTTCTGTTTTCCACCCCACCTTGTCACACCCACATCCTCAGGAAATAACTAGAATAGACTATTTGCCTGAGTTGGGTGAGCAGGTGGGAAAGGGAAAGAGAGAACTTTAAGGAAAAATCCATTTATATTTCAACCTCCTGTGATAATGACAGTGCATCACATTGCCTTACAATTTGCTACATAAATTATAAATAGTAAATTGATAAAGTCCTACATTGGTCACTTCAGTTTGATCAGTCTTCTACAGCCATGCACTTCAGCACGTGTTTATTCATCTGCATTCCTCATCCACATTGTTTGGGAAAAAAATTCTGGACAAATTCCTTTAACTCAACTGATGAAAAGTCCGATTAGTTGGCAGAAATGTGAGTTCTGGCAGTCACAATTCTGAGATTATAGTGGCAACATTTTAAGATGGCTTCGATGGGTCTCATGGCCCTTTTCACAAGGGAGATTACCACAATCCAGATTTTCTTCTCTTGGAAGAGTCTTGAAAAGTCAATATTGATTTTTGCCCAAGGATTCTTGGTCAATTCCCAAGGGCATAAAATTAGTTTTGGCAGTTTTGTGCTAAGAAGTGTAGCATATTCTATTTTCACTTACTTAAAATTTTATTCATATAAAAACAATTAACAGGCTTGTAGATTTCCAGTTTTAGTCAATGCCTTCATGGAAATAAATCCCTGATCTGTGCTATGCAGAATTGACAAAATATCAGAATGAGTTCCATTTGAAAGCAAATTTTCTAATCTAAGGAGTGTTATAGGGTTTGTAATTGCTTTTATTGTCCAGGCAGTTTCTCTCATCGATATCCTCTCCACACTGACTTCAAGATAGTTTATCATTCCCCAGAGATATTTATAGGATTTGATGTTCTAAAATCAATATTTTCATACATAGCACAATATATTTGGAGATTGGCAAGGTGATGGTTCATGGCATGAGTATACGATATTGCTTTTCTAAGTGTCCAAATAAATATTTTGTTCTAGATTTTGGATATAAACTTCCAGTGTTACATAGAGGAATTCATAGTTAAGAGTAGTACAGCCCTTCGGGAGAGTTTCTAAAGAAGCTCATGATCTATACTAGTTGTACAAGAACAAGAGTGAGTGCGGCTATAAGATACTCATCATCCGTGCTAGCAGCAGAGCCGTTGTTAAACCATACTGCTATTCAAAGTGTGTGTGATGTTATTCTTGAACAATTGATGTCTCTGGGCCATCTGGCATTTCATGGTTGGGTCCTGCACCAGCATCATATGGTGAAGTGCCAGGGGCAGGAAACTGTGGCTTTTTTCATTGTACTTTGCTAACAAAGACTCAAAAGTCAGTAACTGCCTGACATTCCTGCAAGTGTCCCAGTTGGAGAGTCCACACTCAGACAATGAAATAATGAAAGGGTTGTGCAGTGAATGTGCATGTGTGTGTGTGTGTGCAGCACACAGAGTCACGCCAGGGATATGTGAAGGTCTGGTTTTCTTTCTGGAGCAGATCAGTTATAGAGTGGTGTGATTGCCAGCACACCACAGTTTGGAATGAGTGAAGTAATTCAAGCAGACAAATATTTTAAAATGTTAGAATTTCATTTTCTGTTTCCTTCCTGGCTCAGACACATGATGTATAACCTACACGAGGTATCTAGAATAGTCAAATTCATAGAGTCAGAAAGTACACTGGTAGATGCCAGGGGCTGAGGGAGGCGGGGTGGAGGGGGGAAAGGGGTAGTTAGTGTTTAATGGGGACAGAGTTTCAGTTTAGGAAGGTGAAAAATTCGGGAGATGGATGATGGTGAGAGTAAATATGGCTAAAATAGTACGTTTTATATTATGTGACTTTTACCACAATAAAAACAACAACACAACAACAACAATAACAAAAAAGACAAAGGAGTCCTCTTGAATTCTGCCTCTGACTGTGTCTGATGTTAGTCCTGTAGTTAGGCCGCATTTACCGAGGACAACACACCAGGAATCCCAGATGTCAGGTTTTCGTCAGAAGCATTAGAAAATTCCAGGAGATGCAGACTTTCAAACTGCTTTACCTGGAACATCAATCAACAGGTGTCAGTTGTTTGATGTCTACAGTAGCATCTGATGATCAAAACCATTGCTACGTTTGGGCCAGAACGTCACAGAGTGGCTAACTACAGTTCTTATCACACAATTGTGCTTAAAGTCAGGGTGATATAGTTGAAACATAAAACGAACCACTACACTGTTTTTACTGTTGAAATAATAAAATGTTAAACTTAATGAAAAATCATATCATAAATCAAAACTTGTCCTTGGAACTTTAGTTTTCCAGAACTTGATAATTCCTCTTTGGAGAGTCTGTCATTTCTCTCAGATTCAGGATTTATTTTAAGTTTCCTTCAAAATTCTAAGTGCTCCTAGAAGTTATTGCCCAGCATCCTCCTTTACAATCCTCCTAAAATTTATCTTTTTAACTGATATCAAAATATTCAAATATTATCCAGCCCTAGGAAAGAACAAATGTTATTTCAATTTTCTTAAATTTATCAATGTTTTTTAGGATGATCATATAGAAAATAACATTTGTTTCACATTCCATATGTCCTTGATAGATATTTCAAACTTGCTTGTGTGCAGAATTTCCACTGGAGTGATCATCTGTATTCAATTCCCATAAAACAACTCTCACACCAAGAAAGCTGTCTTGAATTTTTATATATTTTTAAGCAGGTTCATAAAAAAAGAGATCCCTTGCCCTTTCATAGAGAGAAAGAGCAATAAATATATTTAATATCATACACAGAAGTGTGAACATAAAGTGAACTTCATGCACCCTGATTCTAATTGCAAATCGTTCTCACTCTTTTATGGTCACATTGCATATAACCAAATTTAATCCGAGGTTACTTTTAAGAGCGAATCCTTGGCCTAACCTGCTTGCTTGCTCCAACTCTCTGTCTCCTACACTCAGGTCCTCTGGGTCTTCTGCTCTCACTGTGAAATTCAAGTCCCCACATAGGCTCTTGTTTCAAGCCAGGGGTAAGATGAAATAACTGTGACTTCAACTGAATTGTGACTTATATGAGAATTTGTGTCAACGCATACGTTCTTTCATTTGTGCTTTGAGTGGCCTTCACCCCATGAACAGTAACATATTTAAATTAGGGGAAAAAAGATTGTTAAAAATTAAATTTGCTCTGTGTTTACATAGGTAATGAACCATACCCAAATAAATCATTTAAAAAAAATCCTTTGCTTCAAGCTTGGCCTTAAATACAGCTAGAATAGTTAACTATATTGTATGTGGTGTTACTTAGAGTGAGGTCTCACGGCTGCCTAATACATTCTTCCTGTTAATAATAATTAACATGTCTGTGGTACTTTTACT
This sequence comes from Grampus griseus, assembly GCF_964374135.1. Classification (NCBI taxonomy): domain Eukaryota; kingdom Metazoa; phylum Chordata; class Mammalia; order Artiodactyla; family Delphinidae; genus Grampus; species Grampus griseus. Next base: position 124,637,370 of record NC_138998.1, on the reverse strand, counting down.
GTGTGCCAGGCTCTGTTCTCCATCCCTCCTCTACCAGAAAACGTTCACTTCCTGGAATAAACTCAACTCTCATAAAGCGCCACCTACACCACCCACATCCAGTCTCCAAGTGCAAGTGTTTTCATTATCCTTTTTCCAGTGACCTCTTTTCCCGATATCTACTATTCAAAATCCCACAAGAAGACACAAATTCTATTCTTCTAGAATAAGTCTTCCTAAATTTCACTAAAGAATGCTTCTTTCTCCTTATGCCTTAGTCCTGTTAACACCTTAACTAATGCACTTTTCCATTTTAATTATTAGAAATCGTGCAGACTTGACTACTAGACTTCCCTCATAAATAAATTCCATCTCTCCACAAGGCAGGCATCTAATCACGATAGCTGAACTTTAAGGGCTACGTTACAAATGGATCGTTATTCCTGAAATTAGTTAAGACTCAATTTGTATAGAAAAATAAATCAATTGCAGGAAATCAGATATTAAATTAAAATGCTTTTCAGAACATTTTTATGTAATTAGAAGACGATTAAACTTAAATTCAGAAACTTAAAGGAAAGTTTTTTTTTTTTTTTTTTACTGGAACACATTTTAAGTAAGACTATCAAAAGGTGACATTGAATCAACAATCAGAAAATTCAAATATAAGTAACAACATAGATTGGAAGTTCTTCCAGTGGAGATTTTTAGACATAATAATTTTCTGAAATAGGTATATATTATAGAGGTAATTAATGAGTTGCAGGTTTCTAAAGTCCTGAAAAGAATCCATTTAGTCACTTCCATGAAGGTCCAGTGGTTAAGACTAAAAGCTTCCACTGCAGGGGGCACGGGTTTGAGCCCTGGTTGGGGAACTAAGATCCCACATGCCACACACACACACACACACACACACACAAAAGAATCCATTTAATCTCTATCTCTGTATTATAATGTAGAATGTATTCATGGCCAGATGAGCTCTTTAGGCAGACTGCTTGATTTGAATGAAGTAGAATAGAACCAAGTGCTTGCATTGACTGGAAAGGTTTGATATTTTTGGCATTTGAAGTGGCATCGGGCTTGTACCTTCTATAACATTTATGATTTTCCTTTTGATTTTCCCACAATACTTACATAGGTTTAACTGAGTTCTCGCATTAGCTGTCTGGAATAGAGAGATGAGCTGAGGTCTGGAAAACTTCCCCAACGCAGTCAAGTTTCTGTTGACTAATTCTGTGATCATCAAGAACAGCCTCTGAGTCCTTGCGGCTAAAGGCGGTGGCACAGGCTCTGCCTGGAGTCGAGAGTGTGGTTTCTGAGAGATATCGTCTCAGTGGATGAGGGGAGGATCCAGCAGAACTCTAATCACACATTCACAAGCCCTGTTGATGGTGGGGGGATGAGGGTGTGAGTGGAGGGTCTGTGGGCGTGATGAACGCCTGAATGACTCACAGGGGAGAGGGGTGTTCACAGGACTTTGAATCAGATGCCACTTGCTATAATTTTCATATGATATGCTTGGAAAGCACCTCTGCATGGAAGAAAGATGGGTTGATGCTCTCTCTTTCAAATGTACTCCAGTAGAGAAAGGCATTTTCATTTTGAAAAACCCTGAAAGAATCCCTGAAAGAATATCTGGCTAGTCAATGACCTGGAATCCTCGTTCTCATTCCAAATTGTGCTGTTTATTCTCCCCCTTGGAGACCTGTACTGCCCCCACTGCAACTTGAATCTCAGAGAGGCCTAAACCCGCTCAACTGTTTAACCCTTCTCTCAGCTCATATAAGTTTGTGTCTCAGCTACCCAAGGGTAACTTCTCCACCTAGAGAAGTTATTTTATTTACTTAATAAATTTACTTAATAAATTTATTCATTTTTTATTTATTTATTTTTGTCTGTGTTGGGTCTTTGTTGCTGCGCTTGGGCTTTCTCTAGTTTCAGTGAGCAGGGTTACTCTTCATTGTGGTGCGTGACCTTCTCATTAAAGTGGCTTCTCTTGTTGTGAAGCACAGGCTCTAGGTGTGTAGCTTCAGTAGATGTGGCACGTGGGCTCAGTAGTTGCAGCTCGTGGGCTCTAGAGCACAGGCTCAATAGTTGTGGAGCACAGGCTTAGTTGCTCCACGGCATGTGGGATCTTCCCGGACCAGGGCTCGAACCCATGTCCCCTGCGCTGGCAGGCAGATTCTTAACCACTGCACCACCAGGGAAGTCCCCAGGTTTCCTATTTTATATTTTAAATATTATTTTGAAAATTTAATGGGTTTGGAGGACTTCCTTCACTCCCCTACTCCTTTAATAAAGAGAATAATTTCTCACTACAGGAAAATTGGAAAAGTAAAAAGAAAACAAAATTATTTACTGTTCTGATGAACCAAAGTAAACCATTGCTAATTGTTAGTTTTTTTCTTTTAAATCCAAACTCCCTCACCCTCTTGCTCCATATACACTTGTCCCATCCCTTTTAGTGTTGGCTTTTGTCATATAGTTATAACTCTCTTGAGTTGTATGTGTTCACTTTAGATAATTTGGTAGATGAAAAAAATATATATAGAAGCAGAAAACAAAACCATCACCCATGTTAACATTTTGGCGTATTTCTCTACCAGTGGTGGTTCATTGTCAACATATAAGAAAGTTTACTTTTGAAAGCTGAATAAGATAGAACATTTTAAGGATCTATCAAAACTTAAAAAAAACAAAACAAAACAATGCCCTTCCCCCTCCCAGTAAGCTGGGACGAAGTGAGAGAGTGGCATGGACATATATACACTACCAAACATAAACTAAAAAGCTAGTGGGAAGCAGCCGCATAGCACAGGGAGATCAGCTTGGTACTTTGTGACCACCTAGAGGGGTGGGATAGGGAGGGTGGGAGGGAGGGAGATGCAAGAGGGAGGAGATATGGTGATATATGTATACATATAGCTGAGCCACTTTGTTATAAAGCAGAAACTAACACACCACTGTAAAGCAATTATACTCCAATAAAGATGCTAAAAAATAAAACCAAAAAAACAGAAAAACAATGCCTCCAAAGTATTTCTAATATATTGTTTGTTGAGTAAACAAAGCATATGGACCATATTTGAGAAGCTTGCCTCCTGGAGGGACTTCTTCCACACAGTCCTGCTTCTTCTCCTTTCCTGTTTCAGGCTTTTTTCCCTAATAAACATTTTGCACCCAAATTCCATCTCCAGGTCTGCTTCCAGACATCCCTCTCTGTGACACTCAAAAGAAACTGGAAAATTTTGTCTCATTTTGACTTTTCTCCAAATCCCTGCAAATATCGATTCTCTGAAAATGTACAAAGATTTACAGCAAGGAATGGCAGCTTGTATTATTTTAGTCCTTTTATGTACTTCCTACTAGTTTTATTTTTGTTTTTATACACTCTGTCTTATCTATAGTTCATGAGGAATATTTCAAAACACAGACAATGGTTATTTTTCATGTAATGAAGAGTTTTGAGTACCTACTGAGGGCAAGGCACATATCAGATGCATTTCCTGTTGTTAAGAAACAAGACAGAATGAATGACTTGTGTTTATGTTGTATCAGCAAACAGATGAAAAACTCAAGGCTGTCCTCTGGAATACAAGAATCCAGAGAACCACAAAAATGCATCAGAGAGCATGCCTGGAAGAACGTCAGCGAACCAAAGATTCCAACTTCTGTGTTTGGGAAGAATCGCAGATGTGATGAACTTCAAAATTAGAATACTTTAGTTTGAAAGCTTTTATTTAATTTTCCAAGTAACCCTGCACTTTCCCTAGATTTATTAACAAAAGCTTACAGAAAGAATAATTTTAGTAGCTTTTCACTGGCCATGATCAATGCAGACAAAATCATCTAGTATTTCGATTACACAAGAACAGTCCCAAGTTATGAATAATTGATCTAATTTTCTAAATGATTAATGAAACATTCTTTTTGTTATTAACATGTGATTAAAGGTGTGAGTTTTTTCTTACTCTTCTTCCTTCCTTCTTTCCTTGCCTTCCCTCTCTTCCTGCCTCTTTCCCTCACTTTCTTTCCTGATCCTTTATTTCATTTTATAGAATTTTAAAGAAGACCTTCAAGGTATAATAGTAATGTGTGCTGTAGAAGAATTTTTGTTACATTACTGAGATATTTCATATTGAATTACCATTTAATTCATCATATTTATCCCAAATTTGAATGAACGTACTTTGTGTGTGTGTGTGTGTGTGTGTGTATTTGGCTGTGTTGTGTCTTCGTTGCTGCATGCAGGCTTTCTCTAGTTGCGGTGAGCAGGGGCTGCTCTTTGTTGCAGTGTGCCGTCTTATTGTGGTGGCTTCTCTTGTTTCGGAACATGGGCTCTAGGCACGTGGGCTTCAGCAGTTGTGGCACACAGACTCAGTAGTTGTGACACATGGGCTTAGCTGCTCCATGGCATGTGGGACCTTCCTGGACCAGGGCTCGAACCCGTGTCCTCTGCATTGGCAGGCGGATTCTTAACCACTGTGCCACCAGGGAAATCCAACACATTTGTCTTAAATAAATTTGTTTTAAAATAAATATGTCCCGGTCTAATTATCAAATACTATTTTTAAACTGATTCACAAGAGATTTTGTGTAGAAATCAGCAACTTCCCATTTATGCTCATGAACTCCCTGAATCCTTATCATTGAACGAGACATGCTGAAAAGTGGGTTATTGGCAAGGACTAAATTCTGGTGGCTTTGGATATTTTCTTTCTGAGGAGGTGTGGAGACGGAGTATTATGTCTTCCAGCATGGAGCTTCCTTTTCCCAGGTAGGTAGTTGATGAATAACCTGAGCAACTAAACATCCTCAGTCTTTTCTCAGATTTGATTCTGGTTCTACCAGTGAGTAGAGATCAAGACATAAATGACGTGACAGCACCTTGGACTCTGGTTAGCACGCAGTGTGAGGGAGAGAGAGATCTAATGCTTTTGGTTATAGGCTGGTGTGAAACAGAGGGGATTTGACAGTGAGCAGCTGAAGGGTTTGATCTCACGGTCACCAGCCCTTGCTTGAGGGACCCACAGTAGCGGGTCCCACCATGCCTTTGTCTTGTGAAAACACCAGTGTTTTCCAGGCAGCTTAGCTCTTTGTAGACATGAGAAGATGGTAGAATGTTCATATAGGAATTTGCATCAAGGCTAAAATAGTGTCTTGAGGGCACTTTGGTCTCTTTTGTAGCAATCTGGGGGCACTTTTCAGTTTCAGGGTCTGACATTAGCAGTGACGACTTATCTCCTACCTGCTCAGTTTGTGTGGAGTGGGTAGGGGCTCTGATGAAAGGAGCTGTGAATGAGCTTATAAATGTGAGCCACGACTCCTACGGTGTGAGACGTTCTGACAACGTAAGTGCTTTAAATTATATATGGCCAAACTATTATCTTCATTAACATGTATTGATGCACCTACATGGGAGAGTCTTATCTAATGTTATTTATTGTATGCAGCTTTGAAATTGTCCCTTTGGAAATATGATGCAAATGGTCAGCAGAAGGATCGAAAGCTCTGATATCTATCCCCCTTCTGGGTGTTAGTTATGGGTAGAGAAATGTGAAAGATAGGTAGTTTTGTGGGCAGATGCCAGAGAAGTCTTTAATTCAGTGCTAGGGAGTTTTGATTTTATTTCTTGGTTGAGGGGCACCCATAAGAATAATTAAGAAGGGGAGTGACACTGTATCTTTAAAAAAGGATGTTTAATCAGGCAAAGGTCTGCAGGATGCAATGGCGAGAGGAACCCAGGGAAGGGGCCGTCAGTTGTCAAGGCTTTAGCCCAAAGTCCAACTTCCAGAAAACTGTTACCAGCCCTGGAAAAGGCAGGGAGGAATCTTTAGACTCTGAAAGGAAGTGCTCTCTACTCAGACTTGGAAGACACACCCTTAAACTGCATCCCCAATCCAACCAGAGGATACCAGGAACCATCTTGTGCAAATGAGAACAAATCTGCTGGCATGGGTGCAAGCACAGTTAAGGGAGACCAGTGCTGGCTGCATGTCTGCTCTACATACCTGAGCATAGAAATGCTGAGGGTCCCCCACTAAGGACCACAGCCAGCCTCTTCTTAGAGCACTAAGTCCCACAAGATGGGAACCCTACTGGTGTCTCAGGCACAACATATTCAAATGGCTCTGGTGCCATCTGGTATAGTGTGGTCACAGGTCATCTTCCCACTGATGTTGTTTTGATTTTTCCTAATCATCTCTGCCTGATCCTGTCATGGGTGTTCACGTGTGATCAAGCTCCAGCTGCCCTTCTACTAATGACAGATTAGCCCCATTGCTCCCTGGAAGGGTCTCTTGCTCTTGAAGCTGAAGCAATCCAAGAGATATGGGTATGCTCTAAGTAAGTGGCAGTGGGAAAGGAGAAATAGGTTTGCCTTAGAGAGATATGGAAGGTTGAATGTGCAAGATTTGGTAGTAGATTGGGTGTGGCTATTACAGAAGAGAGAAGAAGCACAGCTGACCCTAGTTCTTGGTGTTTAAACTCTTTTGAGCTCTAAAGCTAAGGATATTATCCCCAGAAAGACCCACATACACACCTTTTACCTACAATCTCAGGAGGTTCACATGTGTGGTAGCCAAAAGTTAAGAACTTGTAGAGGAAAATCCTGGAGTAGAACTGGATGACCTGAGAGATTCCTTCTGCTTGCTCAACATTAGGGTGGTTATAGAACTTAAGTACTGAGGCATTGTTGGAGACATTGATAGCAAGTCAGGATGGTGAGCTGGTGCATATGTGAGGCACTAGGTAGTGTATGGGGAAAATGTATTTTGTTTAGACCTGGTCAATCTGAAGTGCTGGTAAGGCATATAAGGAGATGTTGAGCAGATCATTAAAGGCACACTTTGGTAATGTGTTTATTGCATTAGATCTGCACTGTCTAATATGGTAGCCATTGGCGACGTGTGGCCACTGAGGATTTTAAAGAAATATGGTTAATCCTGAGATGTGTTTTAAGTGGAAAGCACACTTTTGTTTCAAAGACAGTCCAAAAAGCAAACCCAAAGGAAAAAAAAAAAGATAAATATCTTACTTTTAAATCATTGATTACATGTTGAAATAATATTTTGGATATACTGGGTTAAATAAAATATGTTATTACAATTAACTTCCTCTGCTTCTTTTTAAATGTGGCTACTAGAAAATTTAACATTACATATGTGGCTTGTATTTATGGCTTATATTATCTTTCTCTCAGACAACACTGCTGTAGATAATGTTTATGGGTCATTATTGGTGACAACTTGGGAAGTGTTGTGATCTCTGTGGGGAGGATATAGAAAAGGAAATGTGGAGGGTTGAGGACATAATTATGGAAATGCCCACATTCATAGGTCTAGAAGAAAAAGGTGGCTAAGAAGGAGTTAGAGAGTAAACAGAAGATGAAGAAGGAGCTACATCACAGGAACGAGAGGAAGAGGGAGCTTTAGGGAGGAGGGTCTAGGGAAGAAGATCACACGAAATAATTTGGCCTTTATTCTATTGCAGAGGTACTTCCCCCAGAAAGTGAAATGATCAAATTTAAATTTTAAGATGATTTTTGGCAACAAAATACAGGATTGGGTTGAGGGAGAAGCTGAAGTCCAGGTGGCCAGTTAGAAATTCAGGGAAAAAGAACAACCCAAAAGCTCTTAAGCATCTACCAAGCCAAACAGAAAAGAATCATTTTCACTTTGAGAAAGAACTTTCTATTTTATTTATCTATTTTTTTTGTGTGTGTGAAAAATGATCATTTAAAGCAGTGAAAAATGGTAATTTAAAGCATGTGTCTTCTGTTTCTAGAATCCAGGAAAATGGGTTGCAATGAAAATCAATGTCACAGATGATTAAAGATGCTTTGTGTAGGAAAATAGAAAGATGTAAAGAAACTAAGGACACAAAAATTATAGGATTTCTAAGAAACAAAGGTTGTCTTTTGTATAAATGTCTCACTTAGGAAAAAGAGAAGAGAACGTTATTCCTCATCCTTGAGAACATGGCAGCAGGAAAGAATGGTTTCTAAAAAGAGTTTTCCTTGAGGCTCTGGCTCCATAGCTATGATCATTTCATTGTTCAAATCGAACAAACTGTGCCCTAGGATGTCCTTTAAACAGAAAATTTGCTACATAAAATGAATGATTTGGAGTTCCATTTAAGGCATAGAACAGATTGAAGTCTATGAAAGTGCAAAACTCAGGGTACCAAGTAAAGGTGAGCTGAATGTTTTGAAGGTATTTGGATACTGTTTAAATTTATGTTTTAAATTCTTTGCTAGTTTAAAGGAAAAGAGGAAAAAAATGATGGTAAAAGAAAACCAATGGGGGACCTCCCTGATGATACAGTGATTAAGACTCCATGCTTCCAGTGCAGGGTGCGGGGGTTCAATGCCTGGTGGGGGAACTAAGATCCCACATGCTGCATGGTGTGGCCAAAACAACAACAACAACACAAAAACAGAAAATCAATGGAAGTAGTTCTTTGAGGGGACTAAAAAAAGGGAAATGGCTGATTCATTATCAGCCATTCACCTATCCTTGGAGGATAGGTCTAGGTGGGGCACCATATGAGTCAGACACTGTGCCGGAAACTATGGAATCTATATATAGAATTAGGACAAAACATATGTCTGTTGTGGAATAATAATAGTAATAATAATAATAATTACTAAGTAGCAGTAACAAACACTTATTAAGCATATATTATGTAATAGATAGTCATTTATGCATTTATAAGTTTTCACTCATTTATTTATCACAATAACCTCACAAAATAGGTATTATCTTAATGTTATAGATGAGGCACAGTGAGATTAGGTCATTTGCCCAAGGTCACACAGCTAGCCCACTGTATCATAGGAGGACACAAGTTGTATCAGGCAGCATTAGCTGGGTTATGCTGGGGTAACAAATGGCTCCTAAAAATCTTAGTGGTCTCTAACAATAAGGGTTTACAATTTTTGTTAGTTTCTAAACTCCATCGCAGGATACTTGCTCTGCTTCATTCCTGAACTTTGGCTGAAGAAGCAGCCCCTGTCTAGGGCATTGTTAGTCTTTCATCAGAGAAAATAGAAAGCAATGGACGAACCATGTGATGGCTCTAATAACTACTATTGGAAGTGGAACATACCACTTTGACATTTCTTTGACCAAAGTACATCCTGTGACAAGCCTGCCAGTGGTGTGAAATGGGCTTTGGAGTAAGAGGACCCATGGGGAGGGTGTTTTCTTCTTAGTTTTGTTTTGTTTTGGTCATATGACTCTTTAGCTTTACAAGGATAATAATCAAAGATTGCCTGGTTTGACTTTGTTTCACCCCAAGGAGTAATGTTATGATCCCAAAAGTTAATTCTTGGGTTGTGGTACTTAATGGGGATGGAGAGAGGGTCATGCAAATGGAAGACTCTGAAATGGAGAGCAGCTGTCCCTCTCCATGACCAGTGGGGGCAGCTAGACCACTGCCAAAATCCTTGCTAAGCAAGGCACGTGGGAGGAAGACTGAATTTCAACAATATATCAGGTCACAGGTAACAGAAGGTAAGGACGGAGCTGGGTTGAGAGCTGGTAGGGAGGGTCAATCAAGCAAGGAGAGAGCAATCTCAGGGTTTAGTGAAGGCTGAGGTTTAGTTCAGTTATCAGGGGGAAAAACCAATTTTTGAGGGGGTGCATGCCCTGAATTCCTTTGTCTGAAAACCCCTCCCCTCCATGAATTCCTGGGGAGTGTGCTATGAACTAATGGACATTAATGAGTGAAAACAGGAAAAATTATAGACAGTCCTACTTATTCAAATGCACAGGAAGATGAACACATGTCTATACAAACCAAGCAACTAGAACGTGGGCTCATGTAGGTCTGTAGGTAGAACAGACACAGGAGAAAATGGAAAGAGCACTTTAGTTCTTGAACTGATGTTAAATTCAGCCTGAATTTATTGGACAAATTGCTCACTTTCATGCAAGTAAATCTGGTTTACAGATTCTCACTAAAGACATTTCCACAGAGATGTAAGTTGGTATTGATGAATACAATAAAAGCAAGTAATAATCACTTTTTGGAACCTAGAATAAATTCACATCAGGTGAGGGTAAAACATTTAGAAACAAGACAGTTTCTTTGCCTTTCCAATACTAGAGAACTGTAAAAATTGTGACAATAAATTGGAACATTTGGGAAAGGGAGATTAAAACTAAGATTTAATCTCATCACCCATTATATGCAAAAATTCTTCTAATTTTTGCGCGTTCCTTAGAGTTCTTCCCCACAAATATATAAAACCTGTGTAATTACAGATTTAAATGGAAAATGGTACAGATGAACTGGTTTGTAGGGCAGAAATTGAGACAGATGTAGAGAGCAAACGTATGGACACCAAGGGGGGAAAGCAGCAGGTGGTGGGGTTGGTGGTGTGATGAACTGGGAGACTGGGATTGACATGTATACACCGATGTGTATAAAATGGATGACTAATAAGAACCTGCTGGGCTTCCCTGGTGGCGCAGTGGTTGAGAGTCCGCCTGCCGATGCAGGAGACACGGGTTTGTGCCCCGGTCCGGGAGGATCCCACGTGCCGTGGAGCTGCTGGGCCCTGAGCCATGGCCGCTGAGCCTGCGCGTCTGGAGCCTGTTCTACACAACGGGAGAGGCCACAACAGTGAGAGGCCCGCACATCGGAGAACCTGCTGTATAAATAAATAAAATAAAATTCAAAAAAACATTTTATTATAATACATCATTTTCCATAAACAATTTTCAATATTGAAGCGTAGTTCTTATGATTATAATGGCAGGAAAATAGTCTGCTGCATAGAATTAACATAATTTAATTCATTATTTTCTTATTATTAAACATTTAGTTTCTTTCAGTTCTTCAACATTATTAGCAATGCTGACTAAATGGCTAAGTAAAATATATGTATTTAAAACATTATTTTGTTGTGGCACAATTCTAAAACTGGCTCAAATGTTGTAAAGTCTTTATGAGTACATGTAAGTTGATTTTAAAAATAACTGCATCAATTTACCTAAAATGTGTATGCAATTCATTACACTTTCACTTGGTTTAGGAATTATATTTAAAGGTCATAAAAATTGGCTAATGAATACAAAAAAATCTTACTTACAAAAATATCTTTTTAACATTTGTATGTTTGAATACTTGCAAGGCTGAGTATTGTTCCATGTGTTTATTTACCAACAGCGTGGGTCATAATTCATCAGTTTACTCTTTCTTTCATTCCATCACTGGACAAATACTTTTTTGAGCATCTACAATGTGCCAGGTACTGTTTTTGTTTCTGAGCACACAGCACTGAAGAAAACAAAAATCCCTGCATTGGATTTGTATTATAGGGTAAAAAAGACAATAAGCATAATAAGTATTAAAATTGTGTAGTATGTTGAATGTTATAATTCCTATGGAAGAAATAAAGCATGGTGAGAAGAATAAGCAGTTTGCTGGTAGGGAGTTGCATTTATAAATAGGAGGGTCTGTGATAAACATATGTTTGAACAAAGCCTGAAGGAGGTGGGGCAGGTCCCATGTGGGTACCTGAGGAAAGACTGTTCCAGCCAGAAACACTAGGTGGTCCAAGGCCCTAAGTGGGGTCGTATTTGATGTGTTGGAGAAGCAGAGAGGCTAGGTTGGCTGGAGTGGAGGGAGATCTTTTGATGATGTTCATTTGTTTGGTAGGAGGAGAATAAAGGGAGAAAAATCTAACTAAACCAAACAGAAGAAAAAGTTTCAAAAAAGAGCTTGCTACCAATGCCCAAATTAGCCACCATATCCGAGTTGAAGACAATGAAAACAACGCAACCACAGTCAACAAAGATGGAGGCGGCCAGATTCCATTTGCCAGAGCTCAGTCACGTGGCCATACCCCGCTAAAGAGAGGCACTAAGTGGAGTTTAGCTGTGAGCCCAGAAAGAAGAGGGTACTGGTTGTGTAGGAAAAGCTTACAAGCTCTGTCACATCCAATCTAAAATCAATTGTGTATCATCAACTGGGGTAATTGCAAAACTATCCGAGGCCTCTCCCTCAAATACAAGATCAAAATATCAAGGGATGGATCCCACGAATGTGTTTTCTGGTAACCCTCTTGGGCATCCAGGTTTGGAAACCACTGAGTGAACCTATCTTTTGGAAATAAAAATACATTAAAACATGTCTTAAACAAAACACCCCCAAGCCTTGAATAAAGTAGGTCTGGTTATAATACAGAAGAGCCACCAGGTGGCAGAAGAACTCCATTCTTGTAAGCTTCTCGGTGGCTTCCTTATTTCACCTTCCCTATTCCTCCGTTTAATTTTCTGTCTTTTTTTTTTTTTTTCTTGGCTTGTTGGCTTGAAATATATAAGATTAAGTTCCTTAAAAAGATTGATGCTAACATTCTAAATAGATTGCAATATTAAGAATGTCTTTTCTTATCGAGAAGAAAAATACCTAGAGTATTATGTTAGTGAACTGAATTGATTCTGAATTAATGCTATTATAATTTTTTTGGTTTTCAATGGAAGCAACATGTGTTAACTGAATAACACTAAATATTAGGAGGTCAAATAACCATAAAAAACTTTTCTTCGTGTTTAATAAGCAAGTTTTGAGGCACAGGTTTTATAGACATTATTAACATATATTGTATATGCTAAATTTATTCTTAAGGGAAATTTTAATTTTTGTTTTCGTAAAATTGAAAGCTCTAATGGTAGTTTTATACACTGAATTCTCATGAGAACTGTGTCCTGGACTTTGAAGAGTCAAGGCTATTGGTTCACATAGATCTTGTATAAATCTGGGTTCCACTTCTTCGGAGATTGACCTTGAGCAAGTTTCTTAGTACTTCTCACCTTCTGCTATTAAAGTGGAGTAATGATGCCTATTCTATAAGGTTGCTGTGGAGAGTCAGTGATGACGCAAGCAAGTGCTTTATACATACAAAACTAGGTAAATAAAGTAAATAAAAAAATTCCTTCCTCGATTCCAATTTTTTGTAATGGCAATTATTACTTGTGCTTTAATGCAAGATAGAAGGCTAAAATACACATGTAGCTGGCAGAATCATAATCTAGTTCAGATGTTAAAAAACATCACGCTGTAAAAAGACGTCAGAGTTGGAAACCTGTGTTCACTGTTCTGAATCTCTCCACTTCCTCTTAGGAAACATGATATTCTTTGAAGTGCGTTTTTTGGCTTCATGAGTTGTAATTATTCATTTACTGTATAAAGTATATAATAACTTATGCCCTACGGTGTATTCAACATTGTAGAGAAAGGAGAATAAAGAATGTGTTTTATCAGCAGGCAAGGATCATCCTCTTTATCCTTTATCCTCTTTACCCTCACATGTAATTTACTAAAGAGCTGACAAAATCACAGCACAGGCTGCCTCTCACCGTATTTGTCTGCAGACAGTGAAGAGACTAACTCTGAGGCTATGCTTTCTAACTGGGCCCATGTAGGAAATCTGATGAGGTTATATAGATTCTTCATTTCTATACTGTGAAAGAATGAGGTTGCTTATAAAAAGGAGGCAGGCATAAAGGCATGTGCTTTGGACAAAGCCCCTGGCAAAGATGCTACAAGGATGCTTAGCAACCCAACATTTGAACACCGAAAAGGCATCAGATTCCTCTTTCATTTGGCCACAAGGAAGAAATAGAAACATTGAAGAAAAGGTCTGAAAAAAATAGGCACTGGGGGGAAACATAGGGAGTTTGTGCTGCTGATGAAAGGGCCATCTATATCAGGGGCCCCCAACCCCCGGGACACTTCTCCCCATTGCTCACATTACCACCTGAACACTCCCCACCCACCCACCCCGCCCCCGCCACCGTCTATGGAAAAACTGTCTTCCACGGAACCGGTCCCTGGTGCCAAAAAGGCTGGGGACGGCTGATCTATATGAAGTAGATGATATATATTTACATTTGATATATAGATTTAATTTTAAGTAATTTTGTAATAAATACCTTTAATTCTAAGAATTGAAAACCTTGAGAGGAATTCAAATGTATATTTAATTTTATTCCAACAGCCTGATGGTCTGGAAAATTCTAGGTTTTTAAAATCTATTTGATGACCTTCAGAAGCAGGGAGAAGTATTTTCAGAAGAACTTGAATGGGGGAGAGGAGACCCTGCATTTCACTGGGTACCTCTTTCTTCATAAATGTCAACTATTTCCTGTAATTACTGTCTTCTCCCTCTTCTCGGCTAGTTAGCAATCATGAAAATGGAAATTACCTTAGCAGTGTATTCAGAATATGTTCTAAATGTGATTGAACAAAGATTTCAATATTCCCAAGGCAGAAGAGCCAATGTCTTTGCTTCTGGAGTTGAAAAGTCTGTAATAATCTCCCCAACTTCCAGTGTGGAAATTCTTCCTGTCCTCAAGGTCTCTATCATGAGATACCTCCATGATGTTTCTCCTGACTCTCTGAGTTAAAATACTCTTTCCCTTCCCTACACTCACATAGCCATTATTTTATCAAGTGGTAATGGTTTCCCCAAACACAGCAGGTGGCCCCAGTGTGGCTCTCCCAACTTCTGACATTGGCAGTGGCTACTGGTCTGGAATTTTTCTCAATTCCCAACAACAAAGAAAATCAAAAGCAGTTTTCTTTTCTTTTTTTTTTTTTTGTTATTGTGGTAAAATATATTGTAAGGCCAACAGGTCCGGGGAAGGGCCCAGGGAGCCAGACGGAACCCCCGCCAAAGTGGCTGATGCAACAGACACCTGACGCAATGTCACACCACTCGGCCCCAGTCTTCCGGCTCCCCGAGGGGCGGAGCCAATGGCTCTGAGGCTGATGCAACCGACACCTGACATTGCCACAACACCCGAGAGATTACCAAAAAAGGGCTGCGTCACACAGCAAGCACCTCCCCTGCGTCCACCCCTATAAATTTTGTTCGTGCCCACACCCGGGCGCGACTTCTCTGGCCCCTTTCTCTCGGACCAGTGAACCTCGCCCGGGAGCGTTCCCAAATAAAGCTTGTTTAAGTTCTCCTCCGTTTTTGGTGCCGTTCCTTACATTTGGTGCCGAAACCCAGGAGGGGTACCCAGCCCCACAAATTACCGCGGGGCCACCCCTCCCGACCGGGGACCTCTGCTCACCCACCCAATCCGGCAGAAGCGGGGTAAGTCCCTCCTTCGTTCCCCTTGACCCCCGGGGTCCCTACCCACCGGACTCCGGGTCCTTAACCGTGGCCGCGTCAGGGACTCCTCCGTCTTCCCTCCGAGCCTCGGGCGATTGTGGAGACGTCCCAACCGCCTGACTGCTCTCCGAACCGCCGTGACCAGAGACTGAGACCAGAGACGTCTCTCTTTCTTTGTTCACCCGGGGACAAACCGGAGGTCATGGGGACTTCAGAATCCAAACCAGATCCTAAGGCACCCCTGGGGTGTCTCCTGGCCAACTTTACAAAACTCGGCTTTTCTCAAGACCTCCGCCACAGGCGGCTCATATTCTATTCCACCGAGGCCTGGCCACAGTACCCTCTAGA
This sequence comes from Grampus griseus, assembly GCF_964374135.1. NCBI lineage: Eukaryota > Metazoa > Chordata > Mammalia > Artiodactyla > Delphinidae > Grampus > Grampus griseus. The sequence continues at coordinate 124,621,910 of NC_138998.1, read as the reverse complement.
CAATCAATCTAAATGGCCTCCTGAAGGGACTTTCGATTTCAACATCCTCTGCGATTTAGATAACTACTGCCGCAGAACAGGTAAATGGTCCGAGGTCCCCTACGTCCAGGCCTTCTGGTATTTACGCTCCCGTCTTTCCCTTTGCGTCAATTGTTCCACCTCCCAGATCCTTCTTGCCAAACAGACATCTTCTACATCCAAGCCCCTAATTTTCTTTGACTATGACCCCTCTCCACTAACCGACGCACCCGAATCTCTCACCTCTCCCCCCTCCAGAGCTCCTCTCCAACCCCCACCCTACCCTGGACCGGCCCCTCTCCCTCCCGAGCCCACTCCATCGCCCTCCACTGCTCCCCCGCTCCCCCTGGCAACCTCCCCCTTGACTTCCCCTTACCTCACTTCTCTCTCCTCGCCCCTCTCCTCGCCAGTCAGCTCACACACCCGCTCTCACTGCCACGACTCCCAGGACCCAAACCTTCTCTGTCCCTTAAGAGAGGTGGCCGGAGCAGAAGGATTAGTTAGAGTTCATGTTCCCTTTTCCCTTCAAGATCTCTCTCAAATAGAAAAGCGATTAAGCTCCTTTTCTGCCGACTCCTCCCGCTACATCAAAGAATTTCGCTACCTCTCTCAAGCTTACTATCTAACCTGGCACGACATCTTTGTGATCCTATCTTCTACTCTGACCCCCGACGAGAGAGAAGGAATTCAAACTGCTGCCCGAAACCACGCAGATCAGGTCCACCTCACTGATAACTCTATGCCCGTCAGAGCCACTGCTGTTCCTGGCACCGATCGGGGCTGGAGTTATCAGGACGGCCAAGACGGTCGCCACAAATGCGATCTAATGATCCAATGCCTCTTGGCTGGTAGGCAGGCTACCTCCCACAAGATTGTCAACTTCAGAAAACTAAAAGAGATAACCCAAGAGCCCAGTGAAAATCCAGCCGTTTTTCTCAACTGCCTTACAGAGGCCCTAACTCTCTACAACCACTTGGACCCTGACACCCCCGCAGACGCAACGGTCTTGGCCACCCACTTTATCACCCAATCAGCCCCTGATATCAGAAGAAAAAAAAAAAAAAAAAAAAACTTAAGTGGGCAGAGTACGGCCCCCAGACTCCCATCCAAGACCTGGTAAAAATGGCCTTTAAAGTCTATAATGCCCGTGAGGATTTGGCAGAATCCAGCCGACAGGCTTGGATACACCAGAAGGTGGCCCTCCAAACCCAAGCCATCGTAGCCGCCCTGCGGCCAGCCGTCTCCCATGGACAGCATCCTCGGGACCCCCCCAAAGGCAACCCCACCAGGGGCCTGTTTCAAGTGCGGAAAAGAGGGGCACTGGGCTCGCCAGTGTCCCAATCCCCGGCCTCCTTCCAAGCCCTGCCCTGGCTGCGGGCTAACAGGCCATTGGAAGAGTGACTGCCCTACGGCAGGCCCTCCCTCAGCGCCTCCACGCAGAGGGTGAACTGACCCAGCGGCTCTACCACTCGAACTCCTGGGATTGGCTGAAGACTGACAACACCCGGACTCGAAGACCCCCATCACCCTCACCGAGCCCAGGGTAACAGCTAGCGGGTAAGTCCATCTCATTCCTGGTGGACACGGGGGCTACCTATTCAGTCTTGCCTACATATTCCGGGCCAGTTTTTCCTTCCCAGATCTCTGTTATGGGCATCGACGGTAAGCCGTCCTTCCCGCTCCAGACCGGCCCCCTCTCATGTTACATCAAGAGGCTCCCTTTCACTCATTCTTTCTTAGTCATACCATCCTGCCCGGTTCCTCTGCTAGGTCGTGATGTTCTCTTCCAATTAGGGGCCTCTCTCCAACTTGCCAGACTTGATCCTAAGGCCTCCTCCTCTCAACTCCTGCTCCTCCTCCTCGGTCTGGCAGCGGAGCCCTCTCCCTCCTCTCTTCCTCCTCCCATCTCTCCCAACCGGATAGACCCCCAGGTCTGGGATACATCAAAAGCCATAATAGCGACACACCACCCCCCTGTCCTAATCCATCTTAAAGACCCCTCCAAGTTTCCATCCAGACCCCAATTACCCATTTCTGAAACTCATCTAAGGGGCTTATGACCTATTATCACCAGACTCTTAGACCAGGGGCTCCTCATCCCCACTGGCTCTCCCTGCAACACCCCCATCCCTCCTGTCCGCAAGGCCTCAGGAGATTACCGCCTGGTCCAGGACCTCCGACTAATCAGTGAGGCGATAATTCCCCTCCACCCAGTTGTGCCAAACTTTGCTCTCCCATATCCCCCCATCCACCACCCATTTTACGGTCCTAGATCTCAAGGACACCTTCTTTTCTATCCCCCTACACCCTGATTCCTACTTCCTTTTTGCTTTCACCTGGACAGATCCAGATACCCAGGCTTCCCGCCAGCTCACCTGGATGGTTCTTCCCCAGAGCTTCCGCGACAGCCCCCACCTCTTTGGCCAGTCTCTGGCGTGGGACCTCGCTTCCTGCCCTCTCACTCCCAGTATAGTCCTCCAATACGTGGATGACCTCCTCCTCTGTAGCCCATCTCTCAGCCTCTCAAAACAACACACTGCTGACCTCCTCAATTATCTCAGCTCTCGCGGCTATCGGGTCTCTCCAACCAAGGTCCAACTATCTACACCCTCAGTAACCTACCTGGGGATTCACCTTACCCCCACAACAAAAAACCTGACAGCCGACCGCACCCAGGCCATCCGCGACCTCCAACCTCCAGAGACAGCTGACCAGATTCTCTCCTTTCTGGGCCTAATAGGATTTTTCCGACACTGGATCCCTAACTTTGCTCTTCTTGCTAAACCCCTATATTTAGCTGCTAAAGAAACCCCCCAAGGACCCCTTACCTCTCCCTCCCAGAACTTACCTTTTCCCCCTTTAAGAGTCCCCATATTTCTTGATTTAGAAAAAAAGAACCTCACAATTTGCTATGGCAGCCGCCCAAACTTAACTAATGACGCACTCCCTTTCAATTCATCCCTCCCTGTAACTATGACAATGGGGGCCCCACCAGGCTTGTTCTTTTGGTGTAATGGTGCCCTTACAAAAGAGGTCAACTCTTCCTCCCCCTTCCCATGTATCCCCATCACCCTTGTTCCACAACTCACATTATATGACCAAGCCGAATTTCTCTCACTTACCACACAACTCTCTAGCCGACAGAAAAGGGCCATCTTTCTCCCTATGGTCGCAGGCATTTCCCTCGCCTCCTCTCTCATCGCTGCGGGCATCGGGGGAGGAGCCCTAACACACAGTGTCTCAACATCCCGCGACCTAGAACAGAAACTCCAGCTAGCCATCGAGGCCTCTGCTGCCTCTATCACCTCTCTCCAGCGCCAGATCACCTCTGTAGCCCGAGATGCCCTCCAAAATCAACGCACTCTGGACCTTCTGACAGCTGACAAAGGAGGTACCTGCCTCTTCCTACAGGAAGAATGTTGCTACTACATCAACGAGACAGGGGTTGTTGAAGACAATGTAGATGCTCTCCGACGCTTAAAAGAAGAACTCCAACGCAGGCAGCGACAATCCACCTCCCCCATCCCCAATTGGTGGCGGTCCACCTTCTATACCTGGCTGACACCAATCCTAGGCCCCTTAATCCTTATCTGCATCCTATTCATGCTTGCCCCCTGTTTCCTCAGGTTTCTCCGCAGCCGTATACAAGAAGTCTCTTGGGTGGCGGTGAATCAGATGCTCCTCCACCCATATGCCTTACTACCCACAGAATCCCCCGCTGCCCGCCTGATTCCCTTCCGGCACCCCCGTACAGCAGGAAATAGCCAGAGACCAAACGTCGCCCCATTACACCGAAGAAGTCGGGATGTAAGGCCAGCAGGCCCAGGGAAGGGCCCAGGGAGCCAGACGGAACCCCCGCCAAAGTGGCTGATGCAACCGACACCTGACATTGCCAAACCACTCGGCCCCGGTCTTCCCGCTCCCCGAGGGGCGGAAGCAATGGCTCTGAGGCTGATGCAACCGACACCTTACATTGCCACAGCACCCAAGAGATTACCGAAAAAGGGCTGCTTCACACAGCAAGCACCTCCCCTGCGTCCACCCCTATAAATTTTGTTCATGCCCACACCTGGGCGCGACTTCTCTGGCCCCTTTCTCTCCAACCAGTGAACCTCGCCCGGGAGTGTTCCCAAATAAAGCTTGTTTAAGCTCTCCTCCGTTTTTGGTGCCGTTCCTTACATATACCATCTAAATCATTTTAATTGGTCGATTCTGTGGCATTAAGTGCATTCTCAATGCTGTGCAACATCACCACTGTGGAATTTTTGTGTGGAATTTTTAGGGTTGTCTACGTGTCATCTGTGAACAGAGATTGAATTTACTTCTTCCTTTCCAATTTGGATGATTTTTATTTCTTTGTCTTGCTTAATAGCTGTGGCTAGAACTTCTAATACTATGTTGAATTGAAGCCAGAAACAAAAGGACAAATATTGTTTGATTCCACTTATATGAGGACATAGAATAGCCATATTCATAAAGATAGAAATTAGAAGAGTGTCTATGAGTGTTTTGGGGAGGGAGTAATGAGGAGTTATTGTTTAATGGGTATGGAGTTTCAGTGTGGGAAGATAAAAAAGTTCTGGAGATGGTATATGAGCTTTTGTCTTAGACTCTACTTTCAGAGGAAAATGTTTAATATATGATGCTCTTTTGCTAGTGGCTAGAAAACAAGGGTCTGGGAACCGAAGGATAGAAGTAGGATTGACTCTTTTAAACATCATTCCCAGAGACTCACTTGGGGACCAGAGTTGTCCTCACAATCTTAGGTTCTTCCTGAATATGAAGTGTGGGTCTTATGTATATAACACACCTATTGAGGATACAGTAAGTGTTCCACTGAATGAAGCTATACTACCCCAGTCACTGTTGGATCCTCATGTGAGAGGACCAGTAAGACAAGATACAAGTTCTATACTGGTGGGGAACTTGAGTCTGATTATCACAAGGAGATACTGCTACCTAGTGGGATGGAGGAGAAGTAGCTCTGAGATTTGGGAATACACTGAAGTGTCTTTCAGTGATTCTGTGGTCAGTGACAGCTATAAATAGGCAATTGAGCAACATTGGCCCAACTAGGACAAGAAAAATAAAAGCTCAGGTTTCTAAGTGATGAAAGTCTAGGTCATTCGACCAGAAGAACAATCTAGAGCTGCCAATATGCTGCCCAAGTTTGAGAGAAATAGAAAAATGATGATACAGATTGATGGTGGTATCAGTTATGACTTCAGGCCGACTGCAACAGCAGAGATAGCTCCATCAGTCTGTTGTGTTAGGTCCTTGCAGGCACTGTGGCTGGTCATAACTTGAAGGGGACTATAATATTTTGGACTTAAAGGAAGGCATGTCATGAACCGTAATGTTAGAGGGAGACTGTATTGGGCATAATTACCTTCCTTTTTTTTTTTTTTTTTTAAACCAATGAATTACTTAACAATTTTTTAATGAAATGCCCTATTGATTTACTTTTTGGCTAAGTGCCATGATGTCATAAACACAGTAATAGAAATTCCTAGACTTACATCATTGACCTGCTTGGAAGCCATCAATATTCCCTATTGTTGACCAAATAAAGCTCATATTTTCAGTCTAGAATTTTAGACCTTCCATGACTTGGGTCCAAGATACCATATAAAACTTAGGTTCTATTATTTTAAAACACATAACTCAAACTCCAGTCAAATATATACTCTTATGGTTTCTACACAGGACTTGCATATTCACACATCTGCACTTTTGCTTATGTTTCTGCTCAGGATTATCCCTCTCCCCCATTCATTGTTGGATCCTCTTCAAAGAAGCCTTAAGGCTTATTCAAATACAATATCCTGAAAGTTGACAAAGAATAGATTTCCCTAATCACAACACACATACAATTATTTATCATCATAGCTGAGAGACATTGTAGCTTGGAGTCTAAGAACATATATCAGGGGCTAGTATATTTGAATTCAAGCCTAGCTGCATCATTTACTATCTTTGCCTCCCTTTCCTTATCTTTATTTATTTTTTAAACATCTTTTTTTGGAGTATAATTGCTTTACAGTGGTGTGTCAGTTTCTGCTTTATAACAAAGTGAATCAGCTATACATAAACGTATATCCCCATATCTCCTCCCCCAAATGTGGAATGCTTCATGAATTTGCATGTCATCCTTGCTCAGGGGCCGTGCTAATCTTCTCTGTATCGTTCCAATTTTAGTATATGTGCTGCCGAAGTGAGCATGGGCATAATACCTTCTTTTACTCCATCTACTTCTGTGACCACCAGCCCTATGCAGGACTTGACTAACTCTGCACAGATGCCACCAGACAGAGTTTCTACCTTGTGTTTTACTACATTCTTCTAACTTGCTACCAAGGGCTTCTGTGCTGCCTTGGCATTGACATCATCTTGGGGAACCTGCTCAGTTCTTGCGTATGTGCAAACTGGGTGCTGGGGGAGATCATGCCCTAGGGACACTCTTGCCCAATAGAGGATGCCAGCCAATTGATAAATGCTCTCTGCTTTTATCTGACTGTCCCGGGCAGGCAGTTCTAAGTCATATTTCATGAGTCCTCAGAAAGTCCTGGGAGATCAAGCACCAACTTGATAAAGCAGTCTTTATTGAATTTCCATGTTTCCCTGTTTTACTTCCATCATCCTTCATTCCTACTCCCTAGGAGAATCGCTTCCCAAATAAAGTGTTGTACTGCCAACTTTGTCTCAGGATCTCCTCTCAGGGGAACAGGCTAGGCATAGCTGAATCATCTGATGAGCTAATTTTGATGGGGTGGTGTTACCGTTAGAGATGGGATGACAGAAGTAATAACCATCATGGTGGGTCTAATTTCATTAAGTAAAATATTGAAATTAAAAGGCTGTTATCAGGTCATAGGTGATCTGACTTTCAATTTTCTCCAACAAACTCCCATTACACATTTAGTTTCCTTCATTTTGGGATTTCATCATTAGCAGCTGATCCAGTGATTGATTGATTGAGTAGAATGATGTATAATTATGCTGAAGTTTAGAAGTGTGGTGTATATTTTGAAGGTATTGGGGCCCGAAGAATGAGTGGATACAGCTCTGGATCCAGAACTTCTCCCTGTAGGATGCCTGACGAGAGGAATGACAAACTCAAGGTTTAATAGCCAGAAAAGAAGTAGAGTGCATCTCATTATGGCAAAGTGTGAATTTATTAATCTCTCTCAGTACAGGCTCATCGGTTAAACCAAAGGAAGGACTCCTTCTTTTTTCATGAATCTAATACTATTCAACTGTGTGCTCCGTGGAAAGAAAGGAGAGAATGAGGGAAAGAGAGAGAGAAAGAAAGAGAGGGAAGGGAGAGAGAGTGGGAGAGAGAATTGATTCTGGAAAGTCAGGCCTCACCTGGGTCTGCTTACTATGAAAATTCAGAAGGGAGGAGGGAAAAGCAGAGAGTTTTCATGGAGTCTCTTTTAGGTACAATGTGCCCCTAACCATCTCCATTTCCTCTCTTGTGGAAGAGTTAATAAGGGGTGGGTCAAGGAGCAGAAGTGGGTGGGGAGAGAGATGGGAAGTGAGAGGACCAAAAACTCATCCTCCACTCCAGGCATAGATGATGATGTGAGATGAAGAGAAGGAGGTGTTTCCTTGGCTCCAAATATTAGCTGTATTTCACCATGTGCTGCGGGGAGTTTCACTCTGATCCCCAAACGCTTGATCTTCTGCTCCAGCTCAGAGCACCTGGCGTGTTTAGCAATTTCCTGAGCCTGGAAAATGTATCTAAGGCAGGTAATCAAACGTTCAGTAAGGGATTCTCAGCTGAAGGCAGAGAAGCCTGTGGCTTTATATGAGGGCCTTGCTAGACCACAATAAAACAAGGTAAACAAGGTCCTCTGAGAGTCACCTGAGAATGCAGTCCTTCACTTGGACACTTTCCTACGTTAGTCATAGAAGTACAGCTTACATAAATGAGTACAAGATAAAAATGAGTCTATTGTAGCCTTTTCTTTTTTTTTTTGAGTTGGTGGGGGAAGCTTGTGTTTGTGGGCATTTTGTCTGCAGAATCCTTTGAACTGGAGATTATCCTAAGTTTACTTAGAACAAATGCTATTCTGTACTAAGTAAAATCGCAATTGTGTGCAACATCTCCTGATCAAGGAGTTAACTGCAACCTAATCAAGTTCAGAACATTCAAGTCCAAAGGTTATTCAACCAAATAGGGCTAAGGAATGTTCAGAGTGGTCCACGGTCCACAGCATTGCCTGACTTGGCAGCTGACAGGCGTCTGCGGCTAAACTGAAGTAAGGAGGAGACGGTGACCATCTGAAAAAGTGACTCTCCTGTGGTTAGTGACTGGCAATAAATGAATAAGTTTACACCCACAGAGTGTCTCTGAGCGGAACGCGACGAGGGGCGTTTACTTGAATCAACTTGTGCAGGTTGATTCTGGAAAACTGCATTTGCCTTACATGTCTCACTTTCTTCCCTTTTAAGGACTCTGCTAAGCCCAGAGTCAAGTCTCAATATGGAGAAATATTGTCGTTTTGGAGGGAATCTGGGATTTGGTGTTAGAAAAATGCTATGGTCAGAATATTTGTGTCACCCCAAAGTTCATATGTTGAAGTCCAAATGCCCAGTGTGATGGAATGAGGAGGTGGGGCCTCTGGGAAGTGCTTAGATCATGAGGGTTCAGTCCTCAGGAATGAGATTCATGTCCTTATAAAACAGTCTCAAAGAGCGAGCTCCTCTTTTTGCCGTGTGTGAAAAGGCATCAGCTATGACCCAGGAAGGGAACCCTCATCATAAAGCAACTATGCTGATGCCTTCATTTTAGACTTCCCAGCCTTCTGAATTGTGATAAATACATTTCTCTTATTTATAAACTACCCAACCTATGGTATTTTGTTATAGCAGCCCAGATGGACTAAGACAAAGAAAGTGATGTCCATCCTGGCTATGCAGCTTGCCAACTGTGTGACTTTGGGTAATTTATTTAACCCTGTTGTGCTTCCATTTCCTCCTCTTTATTATTATTTTTTTTATTTTTAAATTTTAATAGCAGTATTTTATTTTATTTTTTAATTTTATTTATTTATTTATTTATTTTGCGTTACGAGGGCCTCTCACTGTTGTGCCCTCTCCCGTCGCGGAGCACAGGCTCCGGACGTGCAGGCTCAGCGGCCATGGCTCACAGGCCCAGCCGCTCCGCGGCATGTGGGATCTTCCCGGACCGGGACACGAACCTGTGTCCCCTGCATCGGCAGGCGGACTCTCAACCACTGCACCACCAGGGAAGCCCTAATAGCAGTATTTTAATGTGAAGTATTTATATAAAGGAATTTATATAAATTAAATGTATGTATTATGCATGTCCTCTGTCATAACACCCACATTTGTAGATTTCTTCCATTGAATAAATTTCAGGTGGGCCACTACCTAACAATATGTATTGAGATACTTGCCTTTTATTTTTTAAAAATTTATTGGAGTATAGTTGTTTACAATGTTGTGTTAGTTTCAGGTGGACAGCAAAGCGATTCAGTAATACATATACATATATTCATTCTTTTTTAGACTCTTTTCTCATATAGGTTATCACAGAATGTTGAGTAGAGTTTCCTGTGCTATATAGTAGGTCCTTGTTGGTTATCTATCTTATATATAGTAGTGTGAATGTGTTCATCCCAAGCTCCTGTTATAATGTTATCAATTGTGTGGAGAATTGGAATATTTATACAGATGTATATTCACGGGAGTGATCTCAGAGTGACATCAGTGTGCAGCGGCTTGAACCGAGCTCTTAGTTCCCTGCCCAGGAATTGAACCAGGGCCCCGGTGGTGAGAGCACAAAATCTTAACCACTAGACCATCAGAGGCTAGTGCCTCCTGTTTAAAATAAGGTATATAATAATAAATATGCTTAGAAAATCAAGTGACAAGAGTGAAATTATTTATAAATAGAAAATTGCTGTCTACCTCCAAGTTACAGTGTGTCTTCTTTTCCTGGGGGAAGCTGGGGGGTTTCCATGGCATGAAATTGATGTCACAGATTGGAAATTTACCTTTTCCTCTGCCTGTCCTTTTGTCTGCTTTATTCTTCATCCCATTTGGAGGGCATGATGCCATCCAAGTGTGCATGGTTCTATACCTCAATAACAACTCCGCAGAAGTTGAACTTAATGTATGCTGCAACACGTGTCTGAGAATAAATGGGCTGTGAGCAGGGAAATGCCACTTCTGCCTCACTCCCAGTGAAATCAAGATGAGATAGCTGTGCCTATAAATGAAGCCATTTGAAGAGTTAACATGGAAGACAGCCCCACGTAATTTTGAACGTCTGTGGAACTACTCACAGACCATGTCTGGAAATTAATAAAAGTCCTGAAGAAGGTGGGAAGGGTATACAAAATGAAAGCCAAATGAATAATTAGTTTTCCCATCTGACTCAACAGCAGTGAACCCAAAGACCACTAGGCTCTGCTGGTCTATGGTTTAAATGGTATTTTGAATGATTTACACCAAGGCTGTGTAGGAAATCAAAGCAAAGCAGAATAAAAATAAAGAATGATTACACTTGTGTTCCTAGTGGGTAAAAACACATTGGAAAAAAGAAATAAATTGTAACTAAAAGTAAAGAATTCCTTATGTTTGTCGCTAACTTGAGAGCTAACACATTGTCTGTCAACATTTTCAGCATTCATTTAATTTCATAAGAGCTTCTCATCCATCCAAAATGTTTGTTTGTTTATTCATTTATTCATCACCCCAAATCACAGTTTCTTCTATGTACCGGATACCAGGCTTAGAGCTTGCATAAACTCCTCATTTAATTCTCACAACCATCATTCTCCACAGGTATTATTATTATCCTAAGTGTTTTTAGTGAAGGAAACTGAAATGCTGAGCTGTTAGTAACATGTCAATATGATGAGAAATGGAACTAAGATTTGAATCCATTTTTTTTCCTTCAGTGTCCAATATCCTTTCCACTACAAAACCTTTTATATATTCAATTGGTATGTTAAAGTGAGCTGAAATTTTTTGAATTAAAAAAATGTGAAGTGTTTTTTCTCTTTCTCAATTTCTTTATGGCCTCTGCAAATTGGAGGCAACAAAATTGGGCACTTTTACTTACTTATAGTGCTGCCAGAGTGAGAGAAGTGGTAAAATTCTGTCTTTCTCTTTGTGCCATTAATGTCTATTATATTGCATTATATATACCATGGTTCATTCTGCCAGGTATAAGATAATTTCTTTATCTTTTTTGTTTCATAGTTCCACCTAGACCATGGTTTCTCATTAGAAACCTACAACAGAATCACGTGGCAAGTTTTAAAAATGCAGATTTCTGAGCTCCATCCATGTTTTATTGAATCAGAGTTTCTGGGGTCAGGAAAGCTGCACTTTAACAAGCAGACCTATTTATTCCAACATGTGTTGAAGAACCACTGTCATAGTTGATCCTCTAGACAGAGCCCACCCACAGTGGTTGGTGGCAGTATAGCTGACCCTTTGAGTCTAGTTCGGCTCATAACTTCTGGTCCACCACTTCTGGGCCCACCACCAAGTCAGGCCCTTCTACATATGCTACATCACATGAAATTGCATCACATCAATGCCCATCTATCATTTTGATGCCCATCACATCAAAGCCCACATCCCATAATAGCTCCTAGTTCACACAAGTCCCCACTCTGAGTTCAGAGTCAACCTTTATGGATCCTGGAAGCTCTGGCACATTTTCTATCAGAAACTCAGTCAGGTTGTGGTCTCTCCTTCTTACCTCCAATATCTAGTCCTGTGCTATGACCCTGATATGATACCTGGATTCTTTCTTGGCCAACATAGGCATCTAGTTCTATAGAAGAAATCTCTCATTGCCAACTAAGTAAAATATTTTTTTTGCTGTTTGATTTATGTATCAAAATGAAAGATATAAAAATATGTATTTACTCAGTTAATGATGAATTAGCATCTTGCAGGAGTCATGATTAATCATGCTCCACCTAGAAGCCAGTGACAAAATGACTCTGCTAATAGAATCCATCAACTGCTGAAGACAGTGATTGCACTGAAGGGCACTTTATTGTTTAGTTCCTTAATTTTATATTCTAGTTGCATATTGATATTCCCTAATAAAAGTTGTTTCGATTTCTCTCTGAAAAATTTGGGGTGAGTCTTGAGAAGGTAATTTGCATTAGCTAAACACTGAATTATGAAACTATTTCCATTATTCTGGCAAGGCAAAGCATAGTTTATTCTATGAGATTTAAGCAATCCTTAAAAAAAATCCTTAAAAAATTCTTAAGCATTTCAGCAATTCCAGTCCTGGGCATACATCTGGGAAAGATGAAAACTCTAATTTGAAAAGATACATGCACCCCAATGTGCATAGCAGCACTATTTACAATAGCCAAGACATGGAAGCAACCTAAATGTCCATCGACAGATGAATGGATAAAGAAGATGTGGTATAAATACAATGGAATATTACTCAGCCATAAAAAAGAATGAAATAGTGCCATTTGCAGCAATGTGGGTGGACCTAGAGATTATCATACTAGAAGTGAAGTAAGTCAGACAAAGAGAGACAAATATCATATATCACTTATGCGTAGAATCTAAAAATGTGATACAAATGAACTTATTTACAAAACAGAAATAGACTCACAGATAGAAAACTAACTTATGCTTACCAAAGGGGAAGAAGGGTAGGGATAAATTAGGAATTTGGGATTAACAGATACACACTACTATATATAAGATAGATAAACAACAAGGACCTACTGTTTAGCACAGCAGACTGTATTCAATATCTTATAATAACCTATAATGGAAAAGAGTCTAAAAAGGAATATGTATATAGCTGAATCACTTTGTTGTATACCTGAAACTATCACAACATTGTAAATTAACTATACTTCAATAGAAAAATTTTAAAAATAAAATTATCATTTCAGAACAGCAAACGTAATAATTGTTAAAAGCGTGAGGACTATAACATTGTATTAAAAGAGTACTCAATCATTAATCAAAGTATTTCTTTGCTGCCTCCCATACATGGGTAGGTCAACATTTTGTGTGAGTAATGGAATAGCTGAGGTTAGACATCACCTTCCAGAAGTCTTCACGATCAGTGATTTTCTAGCTCAGAATGAATTTTTGCTGTCAACTCAACCAGCCATCAGAGGAGCTTTGGCAGCTGGAAAAGGCCTTCATAACTCTGTCTGTGTTACTGTTGTCAGCTGTTTGCTTGGATTTGATTTTTGTACCTAATGGGAACAACAGGGCAAGGGGACCATGCCTTGGAGAATCAAGTTGGCTCTCGACACACCTGGGAAGGGTGGACAATTTTATATCCTCTACTGCCATTTTCAGTCCTGAACTTTGATGGAAGTGGACTAAACAAGATTTTCAGAGTCACGGCTGAGTATAAATCCTTGCTTCACATTTCACAAGGAATCTGGGAGTTAAATTTTGGGTTCTCCTCTCATTTTTACATAGAGTGCCTCATCTTAAACTACCCTGGCCACATGTTTTCATCTGGCTAAGCTTCATGAGTCAGCTCAGATATTAATTCCTCTTGGAAACCTACTCTTAATTCTTGGGTCAGAGAGGTAACACTTTTCTCTACACTTCATGTCCCTCATCATATTCTACTTTGCCTGTGTAATATCTGCACATTTAAGGGCAGGTAACTTCATGATTCAGACATGTCACTCAGGAAGGTGTGAATAAACATCTGTGAAAAGTTTGATCTGTCAAATATAGATAGAATACCTTTTTCAAAAAATAGTCATAAAGACTGAATGACAATAACATTTGTAAAGTTCCTGCCATATAGTAGGAATTCGATAAATTCTAGTTTGCATTCTTCTTCTGTTCCTGACAATGCTAGAAACACTATGGCCTGTCCTTCTCCACCACCACCCCTGCACGTCCCCCACCCCCCCAACCTCCACCAGGTTTTATGAGGCAGCCCAGTGTGGTCTTTTCTTAGCTTTATGACATTGTCATAAATCCCACCTGACAGGTCTTCGTCTGTTGCGGGGTTCATTCTCCTGAAGCTGAGGTAGAGTTTGGAGTACAAAATGTTTACTGGGAGAAGTGTCTGTGAAAAAAAGGGGGAGGAAGCAGGGTTGAGCAGATGTTGAGCTCAGATGTTGAGATGAGGTTGAGCAGATCTCTGCAGCCTGCCAGGGAATCCCAGAACAAAGCTTGCCCTTTAGAGAAGTCCTGTCCTGGGTCGAAATGATGAAGTTCTTTGCAGCCCTGCCTTGCTGGGTCATTGTCTGAAGTGTCCTGAGAAAAACATGACCTTGACTACCATCAAATTGATGAGTGGCCACAGCCACTATACACTGAGAAAAGTGTGACCTGGTCTCACACGCTGAGGTGGATTGTGAAACTGCTAACAGCTGGAGAGGGTCAGTCAGCTACAATCCTCACAGCTGGACAGGGAGTTCTTTCGTGATGGGGGATCTGAGTGGTGCCTTTCTGTGTCTGCTTTAGTGACAAGGATTTAGAGTTAGTGTAATATTCTTCTAGGGATGCTGTATGTTTATGGAATTCTCTTAAAAGGCAAGAAGATTTATGAGCCACTAGAATAGCCTTCGTGGCCCTGAGATACAGGCAAATGTTTGAACTGGGAGCTTTTACACACCTTTCTGAAACTTGCCTAATCTACCTGTGGCCAAAGTTCTAAAAACTGGGGGTGGTTGATGCTGTTTGTGTGCTCTTCCTTTCTTGTTTACCTTCCTCAGTCATGCCTTTTGGGACAACAGATTGTGGATGTCTAGTTGACTCCTGTGATCTACATCTTCCCTGGGCAAGGAATAGAGATATGTAGTCAAGCAGCCTTGTGGTTACAGAGACCCTTGTCCCTTGCATTGAGGGCAACCGAATGCCATTGGTATAATGAAGGAGAGTAGTATATTTTAAAATACATAAGTACATTTTATAAAAATGATCATATAAGTAGATGTCACTCTCATTTTATTTTAACATTCAACCAGAGATTAACAGTGCATTTTTATATCAGAAGATATGTACCTAGAACATCTCTCTGTATAAAACTACAAGACATAGGATAGAAAGTGGAGATACTAGAGTCAGACTACAGAATGGGGTTATACCCAGGGCTAGATTCAGCATAGACAGAGCAACAAACAGGGCACTTGGGAGTGTTGGGGTAGGACTAGCTGGGTGGGCTCTACCCTAGCTCTTGCTTACTAGTCAGTCACTATTCAGATGTCATAAATGTGTGCAGTGTTTTGCAAAAATGTGTACAGTATTTTGTTAAAATAATTTTCTTAGAGAGTTCTACATGTTTTAAAACACAACAAATTTTCAGAGGTTAAGAATACGGTAAAGTATGTATGACACATTAGTTGTATGGATGAAATTTTTTTTTTTTTTAAGAAAGATATCATATTTTATTTATTTTATTTTTTTAACATCTTTATTGGAATATAATTGCTTTACAATGGTGTGTTAGTTTCTGCTTTATAACAAAGTGAATCAGCTATACATATACATATGTCCCCATATCTCTTCCCTCTTGTGTCTCCCTCCCACCCTCTCTATTTGGTCATAAAGCACCGAGCTGATCTCTCTGCGGCTGCTTCCCACTAGCTATCTATTTTACATTTGGTAGTATATATAAGTCCATGCCACTCTCTCACTTCGTCCCATGGGTTTTTGTTCAAGATCTTGAAAACTGATTAAGAATTTTGTAATGTTCTCTAATTGTGTAGGCCAGGCAGACAGGGATTATTATGAAGACATTGGTGGAACAGATAATGGGGACTCACAGTTCAGTCTAGACTCAGGGTCTAGGGTTAACTCTGGAATGGAAGATAACCTTTGAGAGGGGAGACCTAACAGATCCCTATGAAAGGATGGTACAGCATATAAAACCAAGATTCGAGTGGTTTCCATGCGAGCACTGATTTAACCAGGACAGCTGTGGTCCTCCTAAGTCACTCGTGGTATAGGAGGTGTGGAAATGAAATACCTGCTGGGACTCTAGTCTCTTATTTAGGGAGTGCAGTGACCTCCACTCATGGTACCAGCTGACTGGGGCAATGAGTTGTACTACATCCTGAGGTTAAACTTGGATCTTCCTTGGGGATGAGAGATGGGCAAGGTGACTGACTGGTTTCTCTCCTACTGAATTACATATTCACTTTTGACTTGTAGAGGTTTAGTGGTGGGATTCCATGTATTCTAATCTCACCTCTTTTAAGAGCAAGAAAAGAATGTTAGAAATAACTATACTAAGAAAATTCTTTTCATACTCATCAGATTAGTCATTGTCTTCCCGTGAAAAACACAAACTAAGAGCAGCCTAAAGATATATCTTTATATATTTAAAACTATTTATATATTTCTAAAGATAAAACAGATATATCTTTTATTTGTCTGTATAGTTTACAAAATACCTTTTTTTTCTTTTGGTTTATAGTACTCAATGAACAGTTCTTAAAAAAGTATAAGATGAAATGCAAGGGTGCAGGAGAAGAAGAAACTTGCTAAGAGATAATTGTCATTTTTTTGAAGGACGTGAATCTTTTTTTTTAAGATTATTTATTTATTTATTTAATTTTTATTTTTGGCTGCGTCGGGTCTTAGTTGAGGCACTCGGGATCTTCCTTGAGGCATGCGGGACCTTTTGTTGTGGTGCGCGGGCTTCTCTCTAGTTGTGGCGTGTGGATTTTCTCTTCTCTAGTTGTGGCTCGCAGGCTCCAGGGCGCCTGGGGTGTGGCACGAGGGCTCTGTAGTTTGCAGCACGCAGGCTCTAGTTGAGGCACGCGCGAGCTCAGTAGTTGTGACGCGGGGGCTTATTTGCCACCGGGCAAGTGGGATCTTCTTTTCCTGACCAGGGATCGGAACCCTCATTACCTGCATTGGAAGGCGGAATCTTTACTATGGACCGCCAGGGAAGTCCCGAAGGATATGAATCTTAATTAAAAAAAAAAAAATTGCTACGTGTTTGAAATCACTAAAATAAATTCAACATCTGAATCCAAAGTGTCCTTAAACCCCCATTCATAATTTATTCTTTCTTCCTTTTCTCCAAAGAAATACTTTTATCATAAATTTAATGTATGTTCTTATAGTTTATTTTCATTGTTTTACACAAATATAGCATTCTTGAGCAGTATAAAATATTATTTTGATATGGTTTAAAATTTTATACAAATGATAGCATATTTTAATAAATTCTGAAATAAGCTTTCTCCAGCTACATCCATGACGCTACAGATATTTTATTTTTTAAATTGCCTTGAATAAACCTATCATACAGTATGCCACATTTTATTTATCCATTACTCCACTAATGGGACATTTAAAAAATGTGTATCATTTAATGACATTCATCAATGTAACATTTATTTAAAAATAATTTTATGAACTAGTACTATGTGTGGGATGTTCCAATAAAATGTTTTGGAGTATGAAGACCTTCTGCCTGTGCTATATATAGGAAGTTCCTATTTTTAGAGAGTTTAAATACAATGAGACAAAACCTGAAATATTTCCTGAATATATTTCTATTCTATTATGTTTCAAGTGGTTCTTAAAGATATTGTCAAGTTTTATGCACAAATTTTGTTGTACTCAAGAAGAATGTTGTCGGGTTTAGGGGAATGCTAATTCTTGTAATCAACTAACACTTTCACTTTTGTACGATTCTAGCCTACAAGAGCAATAGATACCAGAATGACATGGTGAGGAAGTATAGTATTATTATTTTTTTAACCTCAAAATACAATACAATAAGCATTTTATAAAGTAAAGGCATTACACAAGTAGAAGACTTCACTTGTGTTGTGAACAACCTGCCTTTTCAGGCACTAGCTATTTGAGCTCTTACTACCATTTACCTGCGCACCTAAATGTTACCCCCAATTCATTAGCTTTCCCTAGAGCACTACTCTGGTCATATCATTCACCAATACATAGCTTTCAATGATGCACTGTGATCTAACAAATGCATTAAAAATCCTTCAGTCTAACAATCCACATTCCTACCACACCCCATTCACGTGTATTTTGAGGCCAAAATGTAGCCTTCTACTATTCTCCTATTGGCTCGTCACACCTACATGCCTGAAATAATTAAACTACTAGAGATGCTGCATTTATTTTCTTGCTGTAGTTCTGAATTTTCACTCATGGAAACTATTA
The DNA here is from genome assembly GCF_964374135.1 of Grampus griseus. NCBI lineage: Eukaryota > Metazoa > Chordata > Mammalia > Artiodactyla > Delphinidae > Grampus > Grampus griseus. Next base: position 124,603,736 of record NC_138998.1, on the reverse strand, counting down.
GAGGTTGGGTTTGAAGAGGCATGGCTTGTAAAAAAAATGGCTCCACAGAACACATCCTGTAGTCCAGAATTGTGTTAGCAAACTACAGAATAGGACCAGTTATATGATTATTTTAGGTTGAAATATTGCAGGTGTAAGGATTTTGTGGAATGGACTAGACATTTTATCCAATGATGTATTTTATCATCATGCCCTCTTGATCTTTAACTCATAGATATACATACATTGCATACACAATCTCGATAAACATTTAAGTGAATCAGAATGCCTAGTATCTTAACAAAGCAAAACGCAATAGACAGTAATACTGCCCCAAATCTATATTTTATAAAATTTGTTGCAATTATGAGTAGAAAGGTTTGTTGAGTAATTATTTTAGTGTTTTAGAAATATTCCCATTAAGAAGTTATGTAAAATAAAATGTTAATATTCTTTCAGAACATAATGCATTTGCAAAGTATGGAAGCACTTTCATTATCCTTATACACAGGAGACCTCAGTAATGACTTTACATAGATAATTTTACCTCAACAGAAATAATAGAGCCATAGACATTGATGACAAGAAAGTCTCAAGAGGTACTTTAGTCCATTAACATGAAAAATTACTGTATATCTTAAACTTCTTGTGTTGATTTTAATTTGTATGATTCTAATGATATCACTTTTAACAATTTCTGAGGAAAAGTTTTTGAATTTTCAATTGAGATAGTTCTCATTTTACCTAAGGTAATAACCAGAAACTGCGTGATAGAAATTAGAGGCCATGTAATCTTCAGATAGATGTTAGGTGGCTGGCTTCAAGTTTTTTGTTTTTTCTTCTAAACACGATTTATGGTTGCATTTTATCAAATCACAAGAATATAACACCAACTAGTTGACTGGGAGATCCTTTGTGGATGCAATTATACTTTCCTGGTCAGTGTTGAAGAGATAGACATACTACTCATGTGCCTAAAACTTTAAAAGCCACCTCTGGTCACAATTGAAAGCAGATTTTGTTTCTATTCAAATATTTTAACTGACAGTTTCATGGCAAGTCCCTTGCATTTGCTCCCTTTCTTTTCTTTTTTTAACTTTTAATTTTGAAATAATTATAAATTCACAGGAAGTTACAAAGGTACTACAGAGAGATCCTGTGTACCCTTCAGCCAGTTTCCTCAATGGTTACATCTTATGTAACTGCAGAACAATATCAAACCAAGGAATCTGACATTGGTACAGTATGTGGATACAGTGCAATGCCATTTTATCACACATGTAGATTCATATAAAAACCATTGCAACTAAGATACAGAACTAGTCCATCACCACAAAGATCTCCTTTATGTCATCCCTTTATAGTACCCATACCCCACTCCCCTCTCTAACCCCTGAGAACCACTAATTTGTTTTCCATCTCTATCATTTTGTCATTTCAAAACATTATATAAATGGAATCATATACCATGTGACCACCTGTATCGACAGTTTCATGGAAAGTCCCTAGTTCCTGCTCCTCCTTTAAAAACTCCTGGTTATTGTCTACATTTCACCCATGTACAGTTATTTTTAGCTCTACATTTTATAATATTTGTCAAAGAATCAAGTGTAAAAGTGTAAAATGACTTAGTCACTCTGCTAATTAGTATGAAAATTTGGAGTTCTTATTTTTGGATGAAGAACTCATTATGAATGTATATATTACTTCAGGATTTCATTCATATGGAGAGGTGGAATATATCTTCTTTTCAAGAGCATGCCTTACTTATGACCATATCTTCCCACATAGACTAGTATTTGACATGTCTTTAATACATTTTGTGGGAGGATGAATGAATAAAGACATTTTTATTTCTAGGAGGGGTGAAGTTGATGGCTTGTGAGGGTCTGTGTCTGTGTTAATGAACAACTTATGCTAAATGGCCATCAATAGTCATTTAGCACTAGGAACATCAAATGATGAAAATGTTACTGATGACTATCACCTGTTTGCTTAGTGATTGCTTCCTCCCTGTGCTGCAGGTGAGTACAAGGATCTCCCAGCCTAGGTAGAGGCACATTCTGCCATTTGTAGCTTAGGGGTTCCTACCTGGCAGAATATGGGTTCCTCCTCCTGGTTTTGGTCCTCAAATGAGAACTCAGGACACTTTCCTAAGTGCATCATGCTGAGGCACTGTCCACCTCTTAGCCTATGACCTCAGGAGGTTCTAAAGCTCACCTTTTCTCTTCTCACCGGTCATTTAAGTTAGTTTCTTTGGTTGCCAAATACAAAGTAAAACTCCATTGTCTTAGCTTAATAAGTTTTACATGAGTATTTCTTAGATTATATAATAAGACTATACCATGGTGATAGGAATAAAAAAACCCTCACACAAAGTATTGCTTTTTTCTCCACTCTCTGATAATCTTTCACAAGATCCTCTGGACATCTTTCTAGGTCCTACTTACTGGGAATGTAGCCAGAAAAAGATGAGCAAAAGCCATCAAAATGGAGAAATAAATATTTATTAAGACAATGAGTTGTGAATGAATCTCAAGTCTCTCCCCACTTAGCGCTAACGATTATCTGTACCCATTGCATCAAGTTTGTCAGCTTCAAAATACATGTGAATGGGGTGTGGTAGGAATGTGGATGTTAGATTGAAGGATTTTTCATGCATCTGTTAGGTCACAGTGCATCATTGAAAGCTATGCATTGGTGAATGACATGACCAGAGTAGTGCTCTAGGGAAAACTAATGAATTGGGGGTAACATTTAGGTGCGCAGATAAATGGTAGTAAGAGCTCAAATAGCTAGTGCCTGAAAAGGCAGGTTGTTCACAACACAAGTGAAGTCTTCTACTCGTGTAATGCCTTTACTTTATAAAATTCTTATTGTATTCGTATATTAAATGTTCTTAAAGACTAATTGAGTCTGGGTAGATTTTAAAGTTAGGAGAACAAGGGATAAGAGGGCATGTGGCTTGTTCAAGACCACACATTTAGGAAGAAAATAAGGCCAGAGCTACAGTACAATTGGTACTAACAACCATTGATTAGTTTTAATTCTGTTATTAAAGCTTGGCCAGTGAGTGAACCAGTGAAGGACACACTGTGTTGGTCAGTGTAGGAGTGGGACCAGTTGCCTTGGGCAGGGGCTGAATTGTATAGAGTTTGAACATTCCTGAAAGGCAAAATAGAGACCTTTTATTCAGGGATAACTTGACCCAAGAGGTGTAGAGAACATTTCAGATATTCAGGTAAAATAATATTTTTCAAGCTGTCGCAAACTTGTTCCTATGCCTTGTTGTACACTGAACCAGGTAAACAGGCATGATCCTTGGTACTGTGCAAATTGGTAAATGGCTCTATAGATACATGAATAAAGTATGTTTTGACAGCTCAGCTGCCTTCTACACAGATTTGTCAATTGAAAATATACTCAGAGCATGTAATGCATAAAAACCTCATTTCAATTTATGTCCTATCTCTGTTAATAACAATATCTACTGAGACACTCTTATAAAAGGCTATGATATTAATTTAATGAAATGATTCCAATTGACCCTTATGAGACATTTTTCTGTCTGTTATGTGAATGCTGGCACCATAATAGATGTCTTAATTTAATGAGCATATTATACTAATTGAAATAAAGACCTAGGGGTGTAGAAATAGCAGAGTAACACTTGCTAGTCATCACCAAAATATTAAATTTTTGACACAGAAGATCACCTTAATTATTATAGAATTAAAGGCAAAATATTCATTTAAAAAGAAAAAACATAGCAATCTAGGAGAGACCAATGGCAAGCAAATGGAATTAATTAAAAATGATTTAACAGTAATGCAGAAATGAAAAACTTAAAAAAATCAAACACCACTTAAATAAAAATAAACATACAACATTAAATAAAGGTGGAAAAGGGGAATTCCCTGACGGTCCAGTGGTTAGGCCTTGGCGCTTTCACCGTGGTGACCCGGGTTCAGTCCCTGGTTGGGGAGCTAAGATCCCACAAGCCATGCTGTGCAGCCAAAAAAAAAAAAAAAAAAGTTGGGTAAGTAAACTAATTTTAGAGAGAATAATGTAGACCTGAAAGCCTAAAACACTCAGTAAACATAATAAATAATGTTACGTAAAAATCTGTATCTTAGAATCACCCACATGGGAAAGGGGGACTTTAGACATCATCTGATTCTATCCTGTCTTGGCAAATATTCATTTAAAAAGTCTTTCTTGAGCACCTACTCTGTCCCAGGAACTCTGCCAAAAGCTGGGGCTACGAAAATAAGAAAACAGGCATTGTCCCTGCTGTCATGGAGCTGAGAGTTTAGCAAACCTTATTTAAATAACCATAAATAATAAATATAAAATATTTAATAAAATATAAATATAAAAATTTAAAATGTTAAAAGTAAAGCATGTGATGAACTGAGCTGATTTTGTTTAGGTCAGAGAAAGACTCCCAGAAGGAACAATATTGAGGCAGCCATCTGAAGGCTGGAGACGGTCAACTAGATAAGGTGAGAGAAGAATATTGAGAGCATTCCAGGCAGAGAAAACTATGTCTGTGGCAAAAAGGAGCTTGGTGTCCTTAGGGACCTGAAAGAGATCCACTGTACTGGAACATAGGGAATGTGGAAGCAATATGTGCACATGAACTTGAGCCATGGGAGGGGATCAGAAAATGTGGAACTTTCTAGAAGACCCAGTCTAGGGGGTTACCAGCAATGCAGCAATGGGTATACATCAAAGTGTTTCAAACCTGGTTATGACATTGTCATACTTGTTTTGAAAAGATTATGCCATCAGATGGAGAATAGATGGGAAATGGGGCAAGAATGGATGTCCTCAGAGCAGTTACTTCTAACTTATAGAATTCTTATAGAATCTGGGACAGTGTTGGTCTCTTGGACCAGGGTGATATTGGAGGAAATACAAAGAAGTGGGCAGGTCTGGAAAATCAACAGAACTTGATAATCGGATTTTAAAGAATGTGGAGAGGGAAATATACATTTGATATTTAGGATTCTGGCTTGTGCATAACTGGGTGGGCAATGGTAAAGAATACTGAGACAGGGAACATAAGAAGAGAAGTAGATTTCAGGGGGGCAGGGAGATTGGGGAGAGAGTGGAGATCTTGAGTTCAGTTTTGAATGTGTTGAATTTGAGGTACTTTTGCCAAGGCTACCATGTTCCATAATTCCAGAAGGTGCCATTCACATAGATTTCAATACAAACGTTGCCCCCGGAAATGGTCACCACAATGACCACTGAATGCTTATTTCAAGCATTCAAGTGGATACAGTGACTAGATATATGGGTCTGATTTTTCAAGGAAAGACTTTATTTCACTGTATCTGAGATACCACCAATTTAAAATCGCACCATTATTTTATATGCCACTAAGAAAGAGAAAAATACAGCCACAACTAGGGTATACCATCCACTTTGAGACCCACTTTCATTTCAAAGATGTTAAAATGTGGAAAATAAACATCTTATAATTGATTAAATGTAGTATAAATTTGAATGACATAGGCCTAGTTGGGTGATTTTAATTGTATGCGCAGATAAAATGCCTAGGGAGAGAGTGTTGAGGGAGATGAAAAGATAGACTAATAAGCAGTCTGAAGGAAATACATTAATGGCCAGGAGGGAAGGATAATTTAAGGAAGTCAAAGAAGTAAGACAGGTCACTGGGGAGGCACAAAAACCCAAGGAGAGAAAAAGTTATTTGAGAAGGAAATAAAGTGTGTTAAATGCTACCCCCAAATACCCATGGAATTTATGAAAATGGAAATTTAGGTGACCTTGGAGAGCAATATTTGGTTGAGTGGTGGGGATGGAAGTCGTACTGGAGTGGGTGGGGGGTGAGAAGGAGATGAGAAAATGAAATCAGTAGGTGAAGACAAGTTTTTCAAGAAGTTTGGTTCTGAAGGGTAGGAGAGAGACACAGGAGTAGTTGAGGAAATAGAGCTTGAGTGACACTTTCTTTGTAAGATGAGAGAGATGTGGGCATGTTTAAAAGCTGGTGGAAGAGGTTGAATATACCAGAGAAGATGGGAAAAGACAGGGCCCAAAGCACAGGTGGAAGGATAGGTTTCTGATAAACTCTTATATTGAACACAGGCAGAAAGAAAGAAAACAGATGAGACCAACCAGAACGGGGTTTTGCTAAATGGGTAAAAGAAAAGGCAGAGGGAGAAAGGATTTTATGATGTAGGAAAGAATGTTACTAAAATGATGGCTCATGTAATCTAAGGTGAAGATTGAAGTGATGAAAGGGAAGGTCTGACAGACTGCGAAAAGTTAGAGGTATTAACACACAAGATTCTTTTTCTTTTTTTAACATCTTTATTGGAGTATAATTGCTTTACAATGGTGTGTTAGTTTATGCTGTATAACAAAGTGAACAAGATTCTTATTCGATCAACTCTTCTCTTGTATGTTCAGCTTGCTTCAAACAAGTGGATCTTTCTCACTGGCATTGAAACATACACATATCTGTCCCATCTTAAAATGATCTTAATTGTGTACCAATGAGTCTAGAATGATACAGCCTTGTGGATGAAAAGCAGGAGACTTGATTTACAAATTTTTCAGGCAGAGCAGCTATGGGTTAATAGAGTATGATCGTGGTTGTAGGTGAGTTAAGTGGAAGAAAGAGAAAGCCTTTAGAAGAAGGAAAACATCTTCAGAGACAAAGAGATTAAGGGGTTTGGGTGAAACAAACTCCTTGATGTGAATGTGGATGCCACAGGATGTAACCTGGCATGAATGGGATGGCTGTGAACAGGAAGCTGGTGGTGGACATCAACCAGGAGAGGGACAGTGGGCAGTGGGCATAGCTAAGTAGCAGGAGTGACAAAGGGGTGAGTTAATTTTTTTTAAAGAAAATCCTTTCAGCTTCAGGGTTTACCAATTTAGGTAATATGGTGTGTGTGAAATGAATCCCATAGGGAGGGAAAGATGGCAGGAAAAGACATAAAAAAATATATGTGTATGGGAATCTAAACCTAATAAATTCTACACAGAAAGGGCTACTATCTCTTTTCTTCTTGCCTCATTTAATAGCAGAGCTTCTACTGTAACCAAAGAATGGAACCAGTTCCCACACAGATTTGTCTTGTTGCTTGAAAACAGAGTCAGGTTAAGAATGCCTGATCATTACCTGTGCACAAAGGGGCCCTTTTGGAGTAGGTGCTTCAGCATTGAAGCCCTAGGTGAGCAGCCTAGCCTCTTATGTGAGTGTTGAGGATCACTTTGCCCGCCTCTGTTAAGGCTTCTCTTGAACTTGCAAGAGAGTAGCACTATTCTCGAACTTTCCTAGGTCCTGCTCAGCCTTCTAGGTACATTAAGAGGAAGAAGATATGAGTGGAGGAAGTGAATTTTGACTCTTATTTGGGCTTCACAACCTTCTATAATAGACCCACTGAGAGCCCTTGACAGCTATATTTTACCTTTGATACTGATTTACTATTTTTTACTGTGTAAGGATGCAGTGATGGTAGAGACCTAAAGGAATGTGCACAGCCTTGAACTCCCCTGGAGGGGTAGAGGGTCATCAAAAAGAATGTTCCAGTCAATCATATTTATGCTCATTATTTTGAGAAAGTGAGATTTTACAAGAGTCATTTTATTCCTTAGAATAAGATACAAAATTATTCAGCTTAGACTTACTTTAGATGAATTATTTAGCTGATTCATGATATTTAGTCAATTCTAGCTTCAGTTAGCATACCACTGGGGACACATATAGCCCATTTTTTTCCCTACCATGCAGTATAATATTCCGCCACATATCATAAATGAGTACATTGAGATTGAAAGGCCAAATTTAAAATGAAATTCATAGATCTCTTCTTGAGATAATATTTGTAGTTTGTTTTGGTTTTATTTCCTGTTAGAATGAGAAGACAGAGGAGTATGTTCCATTTGAAAGAACAAGATAAAACCCCAGGGAAAAAGCCCTAAAGAAATGGAGATAAGTAATTTACCCAATAAAGAAAAGAATGGAGGAACATGGTGAGAACTTCAACAAAGAATTAGAAAGTATAAAAAAAGAACCAATCAGAACTGAAGAATACATTAACTGAAATGAAAAATACACTAGAGGGAATCAGCAGCAGATTAGGTAATACAGAAAAACACATAAGTCACTTGGAAGACAAAACAGTGGAAATCACCCAGTCAGAACACCAAAAGGAAAAAAAAATGTTTTAATTAAGATGGTTTCAGGGACTTCTGTAACAACATTAAGCATACTAACATTTGCATTATATGGATCCCAGAAGGAGAAGAGACAGAAAGGGGCAGAAAACCTATCTGATGAAATAATGGATGAAAGCAATTTAATTTTTATACTGTAACAGCACAAATTCAAGTGTGACTGTCATTTTACAATATAAGCAGGTGATCTCATGTATTATTGTTTTATGTTTCATCTTATTTTAAAGAATTTTATTTTTGTTCTTTTCAGTGCTGGGTCTTTTGAGTTTGCATGTGCATTTATGCATGGTTGCTGAGGAAGAGGGGGTCTGAATGTACAGTCAATGTGCCCCACACCCATACTTTTGTACTACCTAGTTGAACAGAACTGCAGTGGTGTGAGTGCTATAGGAAATGCATCCTGATGATTTTTGCCCATGGACCAAATACTTGCTTTACCAGTGAAAGAGCCTGGGCTCTGCAGAGAGATACTTTGCCTGCAGTTTACCAGCTTTCTGACACGGACATGATGAACATTTTTCTCAATCTCATCTTTCTTCTCCATAAAATGGGAACAATTCTACATTCAGCCTACTTTTTTTGAAAGTATCACACCAGATATGTACCCTTCAAGACATTTGTAGAGCACCCAACATATATTAGGTACAGAAAAGTTTTCTTTCTTTTTCCCACGTTGGAATAATACACTTAAAAAATTACAACAGATTACTTTTCACTTTAAGAGTACACTGGAAAGAAGAAAAACCTGTACATTTTTATTTTTTTAATAAATTTTTATTTATTTATTTATTTATTTTTGGCTGTGTTGGGTCATCAGGACTGCGAGCCGGCTTTCTCTTGTTACAGCAAGCGGGGGCACTCTTCGTTGCAGTGCGCAGGCTTCTCATTGCGGTGGCTTCCCTTGTTGTGGAGCACAGCACTGGCTGTAGGTGCGCCGGCTTCAGTAGTTGTGGCTTGCTGGCTCTAGAGCGCAGGCTCAGTAGTTGTGGCAAATGGGCTTAGTTGCTCTGTGGCATGTGGGATCTTCCTGGACCAGGGCTCGAACCCATGTTCCCTGCGTTGGCACGTGGTTTCTTAACCACTGTGCCACCAGGGAGGTCCCCACCTGTACGTTTTTTATCAATATTATAATAGGGAGAGAAATTGCTTAGTATTAATCCAATGATTCTATCCAATTTTGTTCTTGAAACTTGACATGATTTATTTCAGCAGGAATTTTTCTTTAGCATCCTTCATTATAATTTAACAATGGTGGATATTCAGTACTGCTAACATTTATTCAGGGAATAAAGCCAAGTGTTTCTTCAGTGACGTCAAAATAGGAAGCATTTTTTTTTTAATATATGACTTTTTGCAAGAAAAAAAGGGCATGCATATGTGCATGTGTGTGTATAAGCTCCAAAACATTTAAACAGACCTCAGGGATGAATATGTTACTAAAAGTTCTTTTGAAAATGGCACACATATTTAGTTATTTTAGAAAAAGATTTTTTTTTTTTTTGGCTAGTTTTCTCTCCCATAATAAAAACTGAAATAATCTAGTTGGGATTTTATTAAAATATCATATGAAAAGTTTTGTCATTAAGAAATTTGAGATTGCAGAGTTATAAAAGCACTCAGTTGATTGAATGCTTAGATTTTAACTATTTATACATATAATCCTGAATTCTTTTTTTGAGGTTAAGGAAAAGATCAAAAGTTTTCATTGTTTCAAGACTCCATTAAGCGCACATTTTAATTCCATTCTCCCTTCTCTAGGTTCATAGATGCCTTTAAAATCAAATTGTCTTCTTAGGTGTTGTCAATTTTCTTTTTTTCCTCTCATCTTCTTCAGAAAACATTAAGAATTCCTTTGACAAGGTTTGTTATTTTTTTAGCTAGTACACTAAATTCAGAGTGAGTAGCACATACTTTGAGAATGAATATGAAAACAGGCTTACTTTGAATTTCTTTGTTTTTAACTATTTAATGAAATATTTGGAAAGTCATCTCTGTTTCCCTTCTCCATCACAATGTCTAATCCCAATTTATGCTAAAATATTTTAGAGTGCTTCTGGGGTACTCTAATAATTAAGAAGTTATGAGCTAGCTTGAGTTTAGGAATAAGCAATGACAAATTCTCTAAGCATACTGGCATGTGAAGATCGCTAGGGACAATTTACATAAGATATTATAGGTCCGATAATCTTGTATAATCCTTTCAACAGCAGTGTCAGGATCAGGATTGTTATCATCACTGCATTGATAAAAACAAGGAAGCAAGCACTATATGACCACGAGGCTGTAAGTTCTTCTGTAGTTCTAGCTTTGCATTCTCCACTGCTGATGAACTTACCTACAATCTTAAGCAACTCTAGACAGAGCGTGAAATCTTGCCTCTTGTCAGAATGTTGTATAAAACATGTCCAAAGGTCTAGAAAATGGTGGAATGGAGCTACTTTTTAAGAAAATATTGATTAGGGTAAAATTATTGGTTACTTATTTTTCTGTTCTTGGTTATCTCTCTTTTTTTAGGTTTATGTAAACTGATCCCAGCCTAAGGATTTGTTCACTATAGAACTGCCCAATATATTTGTCATCTATAATTAACCCTTAAAGCAATTATATTCTAAGTTCTTGCAACTTAACTTGAGATCTATGGACCAACAGCGTGGGCAGCACCTGGGAACTTGTTAGATTTGCAGAATCTCTGTCCCCACCCCAGACCTATGCAATCAGAAACTGCATTTTAAAAAGATTTCCCAGGTAATTAGAAGGCACTGCCCTGAGCCAGTATCTCAAAGTGAGGGTGAGCATACCCAGGGTGGGGCAAAAATAAGCCACTGTGGTGCACTTTAAGTTATTTTTATTTAACATGTGTAAGCAAGGAGTCAAGCTTATGGATATTTACTCTGTGGACTGACTCTGGCGCCCCGACGTGGTCCTACACCCGCAGCCAGGATGCTCAAGGTCTCAGAGCTCCCCACAGGATTGCTTCCGCGAGTTGGTAGTATATATAAGTCCATGCCACTCTCTCACTTTATTCCAGCTTACTCTTCCCCCTCCCTGTGTCCTCAAGTCCATTCTCTACATCTGCGTCTTGGGCATTATCTCTTTGGAGAAGAGAAATTGGAATATTAAGAGGTTATTGCTTAATCTCACATTTTAAATAAAGGGACTCATATACAGGTCTTAAAAAATTCATTTTCTCTTCCCTATTTTCTACTGTCTCAGAATTATTTTAATTCCCATTGATGCCATATTTGATTGATGGCACATTGATGTCACAAAATTAGCATCCTGAAATTTGTTACCACTTGTGTTCTCAAACCAATGGCTTATTTTCATGAGAGAGCAAAATGATTGTAATTATCTTTATACTTTTGTTACTTTGTATCATAATTACTCTAGCTTCCTTGTAATGTGTTAAAATACTTTTTCAACAATTAAATGTGTTAGAACAGTAGTATCAACAAGAATTTTGTGTACAACACATATTGCATACACTCTTATTTCCATGATTTGTGGAAACCAGAATCCCTTCTCCCCTTCTTCTTGGGCACTTGGCAAGACTATGGTTTTCAAACTCCCTTGCAGCAAAATCAATCAAAGGACCACACTTTGAGGTCTTCATAATGGAATGAGAGTGGAAAGACTGTGCTTTCAGGCTGGGGTCTTTATCTGAGTGGATGTACCTCCTCCATGGTCTTTTCCCCTCTCTGCCACTTAACCTTGGGCATGATATAGCAGCCTGTAGGATGTGGGCAATGATGGCAGAGTCCTGGATGCAAACAGCCTGGAGATCTTCATCCCTGCATGGAGGAGAGCTGCTTGTCAACCAGGAACACCTGCCTGGACTATTGCGAGAGCAAGAAATATAAACTCTATATGGGTTTATTTGTTGCAGCAGTTTATCCTATATTAACAATGTGCTTTTAGTACAATGTGTTTAATACAGTATGTTTAATGAAGTATATTTTAATTTGAATGATTTGAAGTGAGTTCTTTCGAAGTTCACAACCTAGTGTGTGTCTCTGTTGACCTTGCTTGGATATTTTTTCTGTCTCTGGGCTGTAATTTCTGGGTCATACCATGGTGGGCAAACTGATATTTAAATCTCATTTCCCATCACATTTGATAGGAAAGCCTCTTGCAGCTTTTCTGTCTGCCTGTTTATGGTTTTCTGCTAGGCTTGCTTAATGTACTGATTTACACAGTGGGATAAACTAGAAAACATATTTTAAATCTGAAAGCTTATAGTCTGCTGAACATAGCAAATATTGTGAAAAAGCACTAAAATGTACAAAATCTGTCAATTCTCTACACCCCTGCATTGTAAAGGTTCTTGTTAAAAACTCAAAAATGGCAGAAAGCAAGTTGTGTTTATGAAAATTGTCTTCCTGTGTACCACACGTAATACATTCGACGCTTCTGCCTGAAGAAATTTTATGCTGAACACTAGCCATTTTAGGAGATAGTCCTACACACTTGACCACATTCATAACTATTTTATACTCTGCTTTGCACATCCCTGGTTATTATGGAGCCTTGAGAATGACCATCACAATTTGGAAACTATAAAAGTGTGGTTCATTCTGGGACGTCTACTGTACTGCTGACTTCCTCAGCTCTAGGGGATATAATTCTAAGTCCATTTCCAAGGTTCAGAGACTTTTCCCTTCATGAATCATAGAATTATTAAGCTGGGAAAGTCCTCAAGAGACTATCTGATATGAATTCCTGCACCTACATAGACCACAGTCTATGGAGAAAGTAAATTCTTCGAAATCCCCTGGTGAATCATTTCCACACTTAAAATCATCCTTCCATGTATTACTTGAGGATGTAGGCAACAGATTAACAGAAAAATAATGACACTGTGAGAGAGGAAAAAATTAGCCCTAAATCAAATGTTTCAAACACGAGGAAGTTGGGGATAGAAGTCACTTTCCTGGAGTAGGAATAAATATGATACTAAAATCTTCTTATATTTTGTTGCATTTGACTCTCAGAACAAAGCCTGTATACTAGAATAATTTGAAGCTTAGAGAAGTTTTTTAGCTTACTTTGAGAAAACAAAATAGGGGTACCTGGAGATAAAAGGCAGGTTTTTCTTTATGCTGCTCCAGTGCCATTTCCTCCTGTGACACACAGCCCATGTCATTTCTTCTACACAATGTGGTCTCCTTTTCCATTTCTCCGTAATTCAGAAAACCAGAGCACAGCAGGAGCAATTTATATCAGGGGTAATTTTCTCGTTGGGAATTTTAGAGATTTTGCAAAACCGATTATCTTGGAAACAATTATTAGGTGGGTGGGAGGGTCACCAGTTTCGGATAGGTAGGGTAGAGGGATGCAGAATCTGGTAAAATTTGCATTTAATAGTCAAGTATGGGTGTACCACACAATAGACCTACTTTAATGAAAGTAATTTGGAAACCATTCCTAAAATCATTCTCTTGATGCTGAAGAATGTGATTCTTCATACAGTGAAAACCAAAAGTAACATTATATTTAAAATTCAAGCAAACACATACCTTAATTTTGATAACTAAAATTTAAAAAAAACATAGAAAAACCTACAAAAAAACACTTTATTTAGCTTTCCCCTTTAACACCAAATTAATAGTTTAAGCTTTTTAGTTTTACTCTTGGCTTTTTAGACCGATTTTAGTTGTGTTTAATCCCTACTTAATTTTATTATTTAAAGGTAGTTTCACTATAAAAACATGGATTATTTTCCAGGATTTGCTATTCATGAAGAGAATGTTCTGATGTGCATATTGCTAAGGGTCTTGGGAAGCTGTGAAGTCTTGATGGCTTCCCGAATTATACAGCTAGGAAATTGTCACATACCTGAAAACTTGAAGCCTAAGCAAATTTTAAACCATTGTCTATGTCACTCAGCTGACAAATGCGCATTGCTTTACCCTTCGGAGCATCAGACTAATGAAAACAATGTTGGTTGGATCCAACAAAATCAAGAGTTTCTTAACACCTTTAAAACAACAGAGTTTGTATCAATTAGGATGCCTCCAGGAACAGTTAAAAGAAAACTCACTTCGAAGGGGCTCAAAGGTTGAGAAAGTTTATTGCCTCATATAATTGGAAGTCCAGAACTAGCAATCTGGAACTAGCAATGACTGTAATGTGTTGTGGAGTGAATTTACCAATCTTTGTTTCCCAAAGTATTTATTTCGAAAGATTTGACCCACAAATTTCTAGAAAAACATTTTTCTTTTATCTCCAATGACAATACCTTTCCCATATACTATCAGATCATTTAATTTTTCTTGCTAATTTTACAATGATTTAGTCTATTTTTATTTTATGACCAAAAACTAAACAAAAAATGTGCTCGAAACTACTTTTTAAACTAATTAATCACAGACTGAAGGGTCTCCTGTTTAATAGGATAGAATAAGTATTCTTTCCTTTCTACCTTTCTTTTTCTTTTCTTTTCTTTCTTTCTCTTTCTTTTTTTCCTTCCCTTCTCCCTATCTCTACATACTCTTTTTATGTGGAATTGTACTCTTTAGAGAATTATATATTACTGCTTTTATGTGACCACTTTAATGATTATTCAGGCAATAATTCTAATAATTACAGATTTTATTGCTCACCAAAAATCATTTTATTTGGATGTTTTTCAAAGTTTGCTCTAACATCTCATTTGAGAAAAATAATACATATGGGGGACATTTTCTAAGTTCTTGGATAGGAGAATGTCTTTGTTGCCTCCAAACATGAATGATAGAGTGGCTGGGCACAGATTTCTTGAGTCCAAATCAATAGTCATCTTAACATTATGGATGTTGAACAGTTTGCTTTTGAAATATAGAATTGTGAAGGAGAATTATGACATTGAGATGGTTTTCTTTTTTTGGCTGTTGCTCAGTTTTCTGCCAGGATGGTTTTAGGTTTTTTCTTATTTCTTTATTCTTGTACTTACCAAGACCTGTTTTTGTCTTTTAGTTCACATTAATTTCGTCTAGTATCCAGGTACAATTTTTGATTTACGATCTCAGCTCCCTTCAGCTCAGTGAACTTATCTTCACTTTTATTTTCTTTGCTGCTTCTCTCTCCATCTTCTGCAGATAGCTTTTCTCCATCAAATCACTGCTTTTGGAATTTTTATTATGAACATAGGGGAACTCCTGGATCAATTTTCCATCTTCCCATTATCTTTTCACTTACCATATTGATCCCTTGGCTATTTTCTTCTATGCTCTGTAAATATTTCTTGGGGTAGTCTAGGGCATATTTTACTTCTGTGGCAACCAGTCTACTGCTCACCACCTCTATTGATTAATATTCAAAAACATAATTTCCATCTGGAAGCAACTTCTCCTTATCTCAGACTGTTCTGTTTTATGTACTGCCCCTTCAAATTTCATGAACAATAAAAATAAGAGGCTTTCAAAAGTTTCTGTTTCTCTCAAGAAGTCTGATTCATAGGTGGAAATGAGCTTTGATATTTCAGATAGGTATGCATGCTTATAAACAAATTTAAACATGTTTAGTGCTTAACATGTTAAAACAGGTTTTATTTTTCTGTGTGTTCATCCTTACAGAAAATATGGGTTTATTTACTATTTAGAAGTGAAAGAGTTCTTACTGAGATTATATGGAACCCCATTTAAAACTTTTGGATTCAGAGACACAATATGTATGTTTATTTATTTATTTATTTTTGCATATTTGCATTGAAATTGTCTTTAAGGAGAGGAAGAATGCTACCAGCAGAGACATTTGCAAGGTAGAGAGTTTCATTCCTGTGAGATTTTCAAGTGTTGGCAGTGGTTGTCCAAAATTAACTCTAGCAATGTCAAATTCTCACCACCATGTTGAAGTACTTCCATGCCCTGTGTGACAGGCCATTTCCCCACACCAAATACAAGCTTGGAAGGACTGCTGGAGCATACTGCTTTGTGTGCCAACATTTATTACATTTTCCAAAGTCTCTTTTGAGGTTGTAATCTGCCACTCAATGCCTGACCTGTCATTCTGAATTAGGGTTCTGCTTAAGTTCTCACACACTTCCTCCCCAGGCTGGCTTTGTCTTTGAATTTTTACCCCTCAGCATGTTCCTTGTCTTCATATGGTCTTGTCAAACGTCATTACAGTGGAGATTCCTGAAGTTTCTGCCTGTGTATACCATCTTTCTTATTTTTATAAACTTCTTGTGATGATAGACATTTGTCCCCATTTCCTTTTATTTCTTTGGTTATTCTACCGAGAATCTGAGAGGTGGAAGACTGATGAATTAAGAGAGCTTCCTTTCTTATCTCTGTCTTTGCCCTAAACTTTTTCTTTGGTTATGTTTGGGTCTGAGTCTTTCTGGTTTTGTTCCACAATATTCACTTCTGAGCCCCATACTGGATGGGTCATTCCCTGAAACCAAAGCTAGTTTGGATTCTCAGTTTTTTGTCTCTTATTGTTCAAAGCCATCATTAAATAGATTCTTTTTCTTTAACTATTTGGAATCCATTAACCATCTATCCAGAATTCCCAATTTTGCTATTTCCTCATCTATTTCCATTGCACAAATTTATACAGAGCAGAGTCTATGGGATTTCTCTATGCAATTCTCTTTGAATTCCTTGGAGTAACTGCTGTCTTTGGTGATGGCTGGATTATATAACTCTTCTTGCTTCCAGAAAAGAAAAGAAAAATCAACTTCTTGATGAATATTGTCCAAATACTCTCACTCTTACATTTTTTTTTTTTCTTCTGCTTATTATACAAAGCTCTACTTCAAAGAAGCTTCTGCTATTGGTGATGAGATTAACCCAGCAGGCAGAATCACAGTGTTGCTATTTAATTATTTTAAGTCCATTACATAAGAGGAAGATGAAATTATTAGGAAAAAAGTCTCAAAGACTTTTTAAAGTTAAATAATTCAATAATATTGTTTACAAAACAAACTTTCTCCATGAGAGATTCTCAAAGAAGTATTTCCAAAAAAGGAGTGTTTTCATTTATTCTAACACATTTGCTTAATTCTTCTACTTATCTTTTGAATAACATTAACTAAAATCTACTTCAGGGGATCAAACAGTTCATACCCTTAAATCACTCTTCTGAAACAGTTTTCCCTTTTTAGTAGCATGAGGCTGGAAATGGTAATGAGATGAAAATATTAATATTTTAATCATTTTTGCTTCATTACAGGTCAAATCACAACATTAATTAGATTGTACTATTTGGTTTTACTATACTCAATGAATCAAAACAAACCAAAGTTAGAATTTTGTCTCTTAAATATTTATTCTTTTATTCACATAGAGGCTTTAATGATTGGAGTCAGAGCGTGCCATGAAAATAGGAATAGAGCAGCTTCTCAATCTGTTGCTCCTTCAGAGCCATGAAATAATCCACAATCAAGATTAGCACATCTTCTGGGGCAGAGTTAGTGATGGTGATGTTAATGGTGGTGATGGTGCTCATGATCATGATGTCATACTAGAGCCACATCTTCTTCCAGGTGTCCAGGCTACTATTTGAGAAGCATCTCAAATTAGCAGAAGTATCTTAGGCAACAGGATGGTCTCAGCTCTGTGTTTACTTATGAAGATGCACTGAAAAATTTTTTTTTACCCTATAGTCTCCCCTTCCTCCAAATCCCACTTTGTTCTAGCTGTTCTTGACATATGGGCCTCATGAGTCAGGTAGTTTCAATTTAAATACCTAAACACTTTCAATGTAGTAGAATTTGTACAGGAAAATTTTGTAAAACATCAGGGATTTCTACACTTTCTCCAGGAAGACGGCTGTAGATATTACTTGTGGCAGCCCCATTATTTGGATGGTTTTCCAAATGAAGTTTGGAAATCCAAGAGTGGTAGCTGGGAGAAACCTCTCCACTTGTCTATATTTCCATTGTAGATTGGGTTCCTGGAAAGAATCAATATATTTTGTATTTTTATTCTTTTTTTTAGAAAGCTATTGAGTTTCAAGCTTAAAATACTAGTAGTTTGAGATTTCATTCTTTGTAAACAGTGGTCTACTGACTAACTCTGCTTCTTTATCTTCTGAAGCTCTGCAGTATTCTGCCACTCCTGTCAATCTTAATTGTGGGCATCTCCTAAAATGGGACCTTTGAATTTTTCCTTGTTTATGTCTCTTCATTTCTTGCTCAGAAAAATGATCTATTTTCACAGACTGAGTGTTCACCATAATACTTTTTGTGCTTCTGTTTTATGGTTTGTACTAACTAATGATTATCACAATGGTGAAAAAACAGCAAGATGTGGCCACTACTTATAAAACTAGTTTTGTAATATCATCTTCCAAATCAATAATCCCTTCCAGATTCTTTATTGTATCAACGGCTAATATGTTTAAATCTTATCCTTTTCAAAGAAGGTGTGTTTTCTGAGGTCAAAAGCCTATTCTTACATTATTTTCATTTCTTCTAGATCCTTGCTATTCAAAGTGTGGTTCATGGACAGATAGCACTGATGTCATCTGGGAGCTTGTTAGAAATGCAGAGTCTTGGGCCGTATTCCAGAATTTCTGAATCAGAATCTGCATTTTAACACAATTCCCCATGTAAAAGCATTATGTCTGAAACTTTAGTGTGAATACAAATCACCTCATATCTTGTTTTAACAATTGTAACAAGAGTTTAGCATACACCCACGTTAGGCTGATGTGACTGAAACTTGGATCTCATTTTGAATAGCAAGACTGGAGAGAAGCGTTGTCCAATAGAACTGTCTATGATGATGGCAGTGTTCTATAGCTGCTGTTCAGTAAAGTAGCCACAGGCCACGTGTGGTTAATGGGCTAATAGGCTTAAACAATTTAAATTTAAGTTTAAATGGCCACATGTGGCTAGTAGCTATCCTATTGGACAGTAGAGCAAAATCCAGGTCATTTAGTGGGAACTTAATAAACACTAGGGAAGTGAAATCTAAAAACTTAATGCCACTAAAATAAAAATTAGTTTCAGACTCTGATACATGTATGTAAAAAAAGGAAAGTAGATTGAATATATGTAGAGTTCCTAATAGCCACACCTGTTGCCTGCCAACAAATTGTCTTCAACTGTTATCAGTGGAGTGTGCTATATTCAAACCACTTGTACTATTTGTCAAAGTGGATTATTCCTTTGTACCAAGGAGCTGACATGATTTTTTAAAACCCAAAGTTGCACAGACTTGGGAATTACTGGAAACAGCACAATGTTCCTAAAGAAGGACTTTTTAAAAATTAATTAATTAAGTTTTGGCTGCATTGGGTCTTCGTTGCTGCACGTGGGCTTTCTCTAGTTGCAGTGAGCGGGGCTACTCTTTGGTGTGGTGCATGGGCTTCTCATTGTGTGGTCTCTTTTGTTGCAGAGCATGGGCCCTAGAGTGCGCGGGCTTCAGTAGTTGTGGCATGTGGGCTCAGTAGTTGTGGCTCGCGGGCTCTGGCGTGCAGGCTCAGTAGTTGTGGTGCATGAACTTAGTTGCTCTGCGGCATGTGGGATCTTCCTGGACCAGGGCTCCAACCCGTGTCCCTTTCATTGGCAGGCGGATTTCTAACCACTGTGCCACCAGGGAAGTCCCTAAAGGACTTTTGTACCTTCTGTTTCAGCACTTCATTTCCATAGCTTTCTGAGTTTTTTTTTTCCTATTTAAATGTCCCTATTTACTAATTTCCTATTTAGATTTATTTCAGTTACCACTGAAAATTCCATATGTTAAAAGGAGCTGGTAAAGCTTGTTTCTCTGATGATTTATTTTTAAGTTTGGAATGGGGAACAGAACAATAAGAAATTCTGAACAACACATTTTAGAGCATTATGATGTTTTGATTTTAATGTGACTCAATTACTTAAGTATGACTATTCATATGATTTTTTAAATAAAATATTGATTTGTTAAAATTTTAATTAAATTTATTTAAAAAGTGTGCTCATATTTATAAAACCGTTCTGCATCCTTTAATGTAAAAAATGTGATTTTGCTTTTTGCCAATGGGAGTGTTTTCCACTGTATAAAACATTTTCACTCAACAGATATTAATCAGACTGGAAACAGTATGAGAATAAAGGAAGCAATGATCAAAGGCAAGACTGTGCTGGGCACAGATGTGAGAGGGAAGACGGGTCTAAGAAAGGGTAGGAGCTATGTTCGAAGGCACCCTGCTCTGGCTGGGGCTGGGCCGAGGCCAGAGGAGCAGCTGTCTCTTTCATCCTCCTCATCTCCTCACCTCCTGGTGTCTATACTGGAATGGAGAGTTTAAGGTTTTCTTATTTCTCTTCCCTGACACTCAATCTCTGACTTAGAATGGGACCCAGAACCATTATTAAAACCATTGCCAATGTCATGTCTCTTCTTTAATTTCTTCTTTTGATTAGTAACTCCTTAATTTACATTTGCAGGGACAGCACTGTCTCCATAAGCTTATTTCCTCTTATCAAAAGGGAACAGTGGAAGATATAAGTACCAGACCTTAAGCAGATTAAAGCACAGTTGTTAAGTCCATCCACCAAGGAGATCTGTGAGTATTAAGGATACCCTGGAGGTGAATGGTAGCTTACTTTAGAAGTGTCGTTGCTTTTGTACTTTGAGGATTTCTTGTGAGTTGTTTCTTTTTTGTTTTTTGCAGTACGCGGGCCTCTCACTGCTGTGGCCTCCCCCGTTGCGGAGCACAGGCTCCAGACGCGCAGGCTCAGCGGCCATGGCTCACGGGCCCAGCCGCTCCGCGGCATGTGGGATCCTCCCAGACCGGGGCATGAACCCGTGTCCCCTGCATCGGCAGGTGGACTCTCAACGACTGCGCCACCAGGGAAGCCCCTCTTGTGAGTTTTTTTTTCAACTTTCCATTTAGAAAGTGGGTCATTAAGGATTGTCATTTGCTGAAAAATTAACACTAAGTGCTCTAAGTGAAATGAAGGAAATGAAGTAGATTTTTAAAAGTTAGAGAATGCAAGTACTTTAGAAAATGTTTAGAAAAGAATGAAAAGGGTTTACACTTAGTACATTTTAGAAGAGACATAATATAAACGTAACTGCTGCCAGCAATGCATGTCTACTACTGCTCTTGCTCAGAAAAAATACTCTTGTCAAATTCCTTGTGTATAATGAAGCATCTCTCCCGGCAGTGCTGCTACTGATTTACCCTTCCAGGTAAGGCAAATTTTACGACAGGTCAAACCTGATATTAATATCATGGCATTCTCTGTTTTTCTTGTTTTTATTTTTTTTTTGAATTTTTGAATCTTATTTTATTTATTTTTTTATACAGTAGGTTCTTATTTATCAACCATTTTATACACATCAGTGTATACATGTCAATCCCAATCTCCCGATTCATCCCACCACCACCACCATCCCCCCCGCCGCTTTCCCCCCTTGGTGTCCATACGTTAGTTCTCTACATCTGTGTCTCAATTTCTGCCCTGCAAACTGGTTCATCTGTACCATTTTTTCTAGGTTCCACATATATGTGTTAATATGCAATATTTGTTTTTCTCTTTCTGACTTACTTCACTCTGTATGACAGTCTTTAGATTCATCCACATCTCTACAAATGACCCAATTTCGTTCCTTTTTATGGCTGAGTAATATTCCATTGTATATATGCACCACGTCTTCTTTATCCATTCACCTGCTGTTGGGCATTTAGGTTGCTTCCATGACCTGGCTATTGTAAATAGTGCTGCAATGAACATTGGGGTGCATGTGTCTTTTTGAATTGTGGTTTTCTCTAGGTATATGCCCAGTAGTGGGATTGCTGGTTCATATGGTAATTCTATTTTTGTGTTCTTGTTTTTAATAGTCTTCTTTACACTTAGTATAAATACAAGGTTAAATAAAAGTATGGCAAAGGTGACGTTTCATTTTTTTCATTTCTGCAGAATCCTGATGTAACTGTAAAATAATTACTGTATTCTTTAGCTCATGACTATTAAATTAGTACCTTTATTTGTAACTTTATAGAATATTAAATTAGTACTACCTGCAGGCTAGTACTTCTGCTATTACCTTGTACAAGTTTGAGGTTATTAACTCAAACTAGTTAATAACCTAGTTAATACCTGTCTTCATGGCAAGGCCCTGTCTGTTTAATAAACTGTCACATCCTTTTGTTTAGAATTATTTCTAGTACTTAGTAGACATTCTACTTATTTATTCTGTGGAATAAGTGAATGCATAAAAAAATGAGCAAATTGTAAGACTGAGAGTGAAGATCAGCCAGTCATTAGTCTAAAGAAGGAACTTTTATAAGCATGGTTTGTTCTACCAGATTCTGGTAGAAATGAGAAGAAAGTATTTTTGATTCTCCATAACTTTAATCAACATTCATTATAGTGGAATACAAACAGTGAAACACTAATTTATTGGAAAGTTTGTGTCTATATATCTTTGAGCCTTTGGATGGATAATATAATTTAAAGTTTATTTCTTCTCCCAACATTACTTACACCGGCTATACTTCATCCTCTGGAAAATCTCTTCTGATGCTTAGCGTTTTACGTAAGATTCCGATGACCTTGCTCCCTGGCTTCACTGAATTCATTGCCAAAGGAAACTTCTACAAACAGAAGTATTCTTCCTTTAAGGTAAGTAGGAAGAATGACCAGGCTTGAATTTGAGATCTCATAAAAAACTGTACACAGTTCAATTCTACTACATAATTTTAAGCTGTATAATTTGCACCATTTTTATTTCAGGTGAAATAATCCAATTTGGTAAGCATTATTAAAGCTCCCCTTATTATGGCCAATTCCAAGGAGAATTATTAAGCTTCCTTTCATTAGCTGATGATTTTGCTATAATCATGAGCAAAATATCTAAAATTTAATGTCCAAAACTCATGCAGAATGAAGAGTGAGACTTGAGATAAGTATCTCAATACTGATTCTGCTGATCAAAAATCACCAGATTCCTGCTCAAACCTTTGCTGCAGTTTGCCCATGTAAACATGAAATTTATAATCTTGGAGTCAATTCAATGAGAAGAAATTACTAGAGCCTTAGAGGATAGTAGACACATATAGTCTATGTTTATACAAAACTTAAACTTTGATTAAATGTCTTCCTATTTATGCTTTACAATGAAGGAATCAGAAATTACATCTAAATAGTCTTGGGAAAAACATCATGTATTTATCATATGAACAGTGTATACTCAGATCTAATGTTTTGTCATACAAATTTCAATATATCCTCTTTTTAGGAGAAGAAGCAAGAATTTGATTCTTTATTGCAAGCAATGCTTTAGGTGCAATAAATTCAACCATTCTACTTGTCTTTTTTGCGAATGCTTTCTAGCTTTTCAGTTAATTGATGCCTCTTTTCTGTTTATATAGTTTATCAGGGGTTACTTATGAGACTAAAACTAATTTTACACCATTATGGCCCCTTAATCATCTCACATTTTTAACATGGAATTACACTCTTTCTTTACCTATCCAGAGTGCCTCTCTTAAGGTCACTGATGTATTCGCATTACATCGTTCTGCATTTTCATGTGAAGAGGATGAAGTAGAGAGTCAATGCGGTATTTGAACATATTCAAATTGAGCTGTCTCATTGTCACAAATCCACCTCCTGGCCTGACCACTGCTTGGGCACTGGCCAAAAGAGCAAGAGAGAGGGTGATTCAGTGTGACTCTGATACTCTTAATGCAATATTCAAATATCTTGATAAGCCACTCATTTTTCTTAAACAGGAGGATTATTATGAGGATTAACATAGACAAAGTGCTTACTGTGTACAATCTGAATCACTTTACATATATTATAACATTTAGAATTAAACCACAAATCCATGTTCCATTCTGTGTATCAGTCAGGGTCCTGGCAAGAAAGAGATGGCACATACATTCCGGGCAATTTGAAGAAACTTTATAAAGGTACTATTTACACATCTGTAGGTAGGGTTTAAGGAAAACAATTAGCACAGTACTGTATAGTACAAAACCCTGGGGCTAGCAAAGAAGGGAGGCCATTCCCACCCCAAGACCTGATGGTACAAAGGGAGAGAGCAGTTACCGGAATCTGAAGAGCACAGTTGGATGGAAAGCTACAACTAAAGAGAGCCGTGGCTTTTATAGAAGAGTACAATGAGCCATTAGGGATTTAATAGGAAAACAGCTGGGAGAATCAAAACCCCTACCCCACTCTCCTCCAGGCTTCTGAGCTCGTACCCTACACTGTCGAACCCAACTGAAAAGGATCCTTTTATTGGAGTGGAAGTGAGCCTCCTGGGCACAAAGCAGGATGCAGAAGGGTAGAGAGGGGATTTGGAGGGCAAATGGAAGGCATCCTGTATAGCCTCCAAGCACAGCTTACATCCATCCCTGCCTATACTCCCTCCCCGCCACCCCATGCCTAGCTTTGGATCACTTTACCTACTATTTGTTTCATCACTTCCTTTTTTCTGGCCTTTGTATTTTTTTCTAAAACTCAAGCTCCCAGAAGCCCTAGAGACTTTGTACCTGCTGAAACACATGTTTAGAATGCTCCCTTCTGGAGTCTAGACTTGGCTGGCTTCCTCATCCCATTTATGTCAGTCTCCATTGTCATTTCCTTCTAGATTCCATCTCTAATCATGTCATATGTCCCCTTCATTAGTCACTCCTTTACACATCATTCCCTTTATTTTACTCATGATACATATCATGAAAATTCTCTTGTTTCTTTCTTTATTAGAATTTATGTTTATAGGACAAAAACATGTATTCTTTTTAATCACAGTATTTTCCAGTGTATGGACCAATATGTAGAAGCAATTCACTAATATTTAAATGAATCATATATAATGAGGTCCTTATAACAATGTTCCTAATTTTACAAAGGAAGACCTGAGGGATAGATGTGTCTAAGAGAATACAGCTAGTAAATGATAGGACTAAAATGCAAACACAGATATCCTTCATGCCAGTGTAAGACATCTAAACCACTAAGTTATACTGTCTTTTAAGAGGTTGAGAGGAAAAACCCTATGTCTTTGTTCATGATCTGGCTAAGTTTATGAAACTTTACAGGATGACTAACTTGTAAAACAGAATAGGTTAGCAGTGTAGAAGATTCTGAGGCAACATTAGCAGCAGAGTATAGAGGAGAATTTAGAATTCTTAACTCCAGGTTAAGTAAATCTACATAATGGTGGTTTCAGAATATACCTTTGGACTGTAAATATTTTCCGGTCTACCATATTTCATACAGAAAACAACAACTCCTCATTGCTTTCCATTTTGGCTGGGCAAAAACAGAAATAGTTTGTTTGTTGAAATGTTAGCTCTTTTGATTAAAAAAAAAAAAAAGCAAATTCAGCTCCTGTTGAAAAGAAAATATACAATTTATATCCCTTTCTCATTTTATAGTTCAATGAAGCTAATTTCTCCCCCTTCTCTCTTGCCTTTTGAATCAAATCCAGTTGGAATGTGGAGAGTAATGTCACCTCTGGTCAAAAATGGACATCTTTGCATTTACGTAGTTGTTTCCACTATTATTCCCTGGCTTTTGTTACACAAAATGAAAACAAAAGCTGATAAAGATGTTGGCAGAAGAGGTGGAAGTGGGAGGGAGTAGAAATGGGGAGAAGAGAATGGGAAAGAAAAATATGTTTTAGGCATTCACAATGGTATTGTTTCCACAATTTCTTTTTATGTATAATTCCACTGAGAGCAACCCTTCTGCTGAGAGAGAAGAAAAGAGCAACCCTTTCTTTCCATACAGTACACATTTCTCACTCACATCCACTGCTCCTTGTTTTATGAAAAGGTATGTGTAGAGGGGGAGATAAACACTACCTTGACTATCTGGATTTCTCACCTTGACATTTACTCTCACAATTTATTAAATTTTTTTTGGTTGACAGTGAGAGATAAAGCATTTTATCTCCATAATTATTCCATTTTATCCATTTTTACTTCCTAAGCTTCCAAGCCAATCCTACTTTCCAGGGTTGTGTTTCTGTGCAACTATTTCCACGTTAGGCTCCTGGTCAAGAGATGTTTACTCAGTGATAGACATAAAGTTGTTTAATGCCCTGTCCCAACTGCTCAGCATGTTGGGGGAACCCTAAACAGGTGCCTGGAGAACATCACTCTTCACGCAGTAGCTGACCATTTTTGTAATGAATGTGATTTTTGTCCAAGATTTCAGGAGCTCTCTGTTTCTTAGTGTCGTTAAATGTAGGATAGTTGACATAACATATTTGTTGTTTTCAAACATCATAGTGATGTTGAAAGAATTTTGGACCAAAATATTGGACAGCTTGAAATAAATCTCTTTTTAAATGTACAGATATTTTGCTATAAAATTGGTGCAGTTTTTTATGGTTTTTACACTTCTCTTTAATTCCCACCTAAGCCTCTGGGTAATATTGTTTAAAAATGCATCAGCCTATGCTATACAATCTGAATGTTATTTTAACTGATAGGGTTTTCTTTTTTAATATATATTTAACTACAAGGACAGTTTAGCGATCAGTTACTACATTTCACTTTAGCATATCTATTTACAGAAAGATTACTTTAAAGATTACTTTAAAGATTACTTTAAACTAGCACATTTTTATAATGTGTATGTTAAAAAAGAACATGCCAAGATTTTGTCTGACTCAACATTCATTTTGATGAAAAAGCAATTTGACCATAAGATATAACACAGATAGGAGGTCCTTTACCACAAAGCAGCTATTTTCCAAAACTCAATACTGATGAACATATATTAAAATAATTGCCTATTTATTAATCTACAAGTAGACAATAATGTTGGCATGTTCTTTTCTGTTTGTCTCTTAATGGGCCTGCTTCTTAACGATATTAGAAATGTTTTATAATAGCAGTTCATGTTACTTTTCTGGTCTTTTCATGGCATATGAGTAAATAAACTATTTACACTACTAAAAAAAATGATACAAATGAATCAAACCTTGTCTCTAAAGGAAACATGCAGAGAGGATCTTCTTCGCTCCACTAGAGCATTGTTAATTAGCATAACTATAATTTTCAAAAGGTCACATGACCATTTTTTCCTGCTTGCATAGTAAATATAACTGCTTGTGGTCCTTTTTTTTTGAAGTAAAATCTGGCATGAAGAAAATTACTGCCAATCTTGCCTTCAGGAGCAAGCTAATGCTACCTACCTTGAATTGAGATGACCATAGTGCTTCATTTCTTTGGTTGTTTTATGTTTTTTAAAATTCCAAGTTGGATTGAGAATTAGGTAAGAAATTCATAAATGTGGAAGTTTAAGGAAAGCTACATTGCTCAAATGTAATTTCAAGGAAAGAAAATAAAATGAGACTTGGAAAAATGAGTTGTTATGAAAAGCTTTACTAATTTAAGGCATTGTTATTACTATTCCAAGTGAGTCACTCATTGCTGGATTGTGTGACTAAAGTCATTCTAGAGAGTTATTTAAAGGACAGCATTTTTGATGTGAGATAATTTTCTTTTGGCCTAACTGACTAGATGCATTTGTATTTCGAGGCTATGTTTGTCACATATCCTTTGTTGTTGCTGCTTCTGAAATAGTCCATCTTCTATGCTTCCCCTATTACTCACTGGGGTCCAGAGTTCACTTGACTACAAGCTTATGGATGTCCTGGCAAGTACTGTTCTCAAGCCTGAATAAAGTCCTCTTGTTCAAAGGGGGAAATGCATGGTCTGAGTCAAGAATAGCTCCAGCCTCCTGGTAGTTTTCAGAGTTTAGCTTCACAGGGTCTTCAAAGTTGAGAAGTCAGAGGCTGATGGCTTGCTTGAGAAGAGCCTTCTGATTGCAGATGATCTTGAGCTAAAAATCCAGAGTCTGGCATATGACATGTAGTCAGTATTGTCTTAATTGAATTTACTTTGTGAATGCATACTAATTTTTTTTTAGCAGGTAGTAGTAGGTTTATGAGCAGAAACAACACATCACAGGTAAGAATTAGAGAAACCACAACATAGCAGAGATATCCTGAAAGCAGCAGGAACAGGCAAGTTCAGCAGAAGTTGTGTCAGCCCACTTCTGAATGTAGAAGAGAGGGTTTGGGTGTTGAGGGGGTAGGTTATATTTTCTCTCTCCTTATTCCACTCTATTTGCCTTCCCCATCAATTATACTCTTGAAGCCCTTTGAAATTTGAAGCAGATTCTGCATGGTGAATGGCTAGGAAATATGACTGGAAGGTCTCTAAGGAGATGGTCTTTGTGTCTGTTTATTTCACCCTTCCTTGGTAGTGGGAGTTCTTAGTGAACTAAATAGAAGTGGAATGAACGAGAAGCTCCCCAGCCCATAACCCCATCAGGCAGGATACAACCTGCACCACAGTCTTGGGGAACTTGCGTTTTTAAACACTTAGCTCTAACTCTCCCCTCTCACATACAACATGCTTCTTTTTAATTTCTCAAGCGACCAAAGAGTATCCGAGGCACACTGTGAACTCCTTATGCCCCAACTGTTGTTTGTTTGTTTGCTTTTGCTTTCCACTCTCTTCAACAACTTTTTGTTTTTATTCTTTTTTTCTACTCAGAGTAGTCATTTGGTCAGAAGGCTTTATCAATCCATGCCCACCTTTTAGTGGTTCTTATTTCTCTGGCTGTAATTCACGCAAAGCACAGTTCTTGATTCTAATCTCTTCTATCCTGAGTTTTGGATGAAATTGAATGAGAAGAGAGGCTCTTGAAGTGAATGTCCAATTGGCTATGTTTTGGCCTCAGAGTGGGAACCTAAGAAATGTAACTGACACTTTTAATTCGGAATAATCTTGGGTTGTATAACCCATAACATTATAATTCTTTTGTTTGTTTTCTATTTCTGTCTCCATTATTCTCATATCTGTTTTTCTTGGTCAACTTCTTGACACATCATTTTTCTCTTGTTCCCTAACAATCATATTGATATTCATACTTTGGCCTTTGAATTTTGTTATAATAATGGTTATGATAATAATGGTAATAATAATGGCTAACATTTATTGAACATATACTATATGCCAAACATTTCTTCTGCATTTTATTTATATTTTCATCTAGCTCTCATACAATGCTTTGAATCAGGCACTCATCCTCATTTTGCAAGTTAAGAAGCAGAGTGCAAGAAAAGTTAACTCACTTGCCAAAAATCTCATAGTTATTAATTGATAGAATTCCAAAATTTGTCTGAATTCAGAGCCTATATTCACTTTAAAGTTTTTATTTATTTATCTATTTATTTTTGATTATACAATGCAGTGTTATCATCAACTATAGTTTCTAAGCTATCCATTAGATTCTCAGACCTTATTCATCCTATAACTGGAAGTTCATACACTTTTATCAATCTCTCCCTATCTCCCCCACCCCTCCAGCCCCTGGCAACCATTTTTCTACTTTCAGAGCCTATGTTTTTTTTTTTTTTTAAAGTCTATGTTCTTAATCATGACATTTTATTGTGAGTTCCACTCATGAAATATTTATTACCATACCTGGTTTGCATCACAAGCTTAGGGGGAAAGTAAATCAAAAGTATCAACTTCTTATTTCTCTTTTTATTTTATTATATTTTTATGCACTGAATAAAAAAAATCTGTTCTGGTAGAGATGAGCTCATATAATGGGAGATGAGAATCCTCACATGTCTTCAGCCTCACCAAGATGGTACTGGGAAGAGATTGGGCAGGGACCCGAAGCTAAGGAAACACCTGAGCAGTCATGCCCATGGGAGTGAGTCAGAGTCACCACTGGGACCATAATCTGGCTGGTTGCTCTGAAGTCTTCAGACAAACACACAGACAAAAATTCCCAGAAGTCATTTCCCAACAATTATCATGTTCTTATATAATGAGAAACATGATAAACTATTCAGTGACCAGGATATCACAAGATCATGGTTATAGGAAAGTTAAATACTTCAGTGACTTTGGTATGTGATTTAATCATATTTCTACCAGTTGTCTTTCAACCCTACATTAATTATGGCCTATTATGTTTGGAGCAGGAAGATAGGACTGTTGCAATTTTTTTCAGTTCTTTGATTTCCGTGTTGAGAGCCCTCAGCTTTGATACATTCTTGAAACAACTCTAATAAAGCAATGTGTTTTATTTTTTATTTAATAAGATAAAACCAGTGGGATGTCCTACTTTCAGAAATGTTTGATAAAGTATCCCTCTCACTGAGCTGAGAGAAAAGACAATGGATTTTTTTTTCCATTTTATGAGCTCTAGGAGGCAAAGTCCCTAAGTATATTACACTGTTCTTTATGTGACTTTCTCACAACATCCTGTTTTCTCTCTTCCAGTTCTTCTGAATATAAATCTCACAGTCCTTGGTGAGCTGCTAATCAGTTTATTCTGTGAATCTAGGGTGGAACAAAGTACATTACTGGTGCAGGGAGATGAGATTTTTCTAATACAGCATGGCTATTTGACACCTTTTTTCATTTA
The DNA here is from genome assembly GCF_964374135.1 of Grampus griseus. NCBI lineage: Eukaryota > Metazoa > Chordata > Mammalia > Artiodactyla > Delphinidae > Grampus > Grampus griseus. The sequence goes on along the minus strand of NC_138998.1, from coordinate 124,573,210 downwards.
ATCAGACCTGAGATTTAATAAAATTTTTAGTAAACTATAGCTTTTCTTTGAAAAGAAAATTTAATTTTCTTAAATTAATATATTATATTAATATGAATTAACATCAGATAATACATATTATGAACTGAAATTAATTATACATGTTTCTGATTTTGCAAGAGCAGGTTTTACTTTTAGGCCTTTTATTAGCATATGTGAGCCACTATTAGAAATAGCTCAGTCTCAACTTAGTGAACACCCCTTGCTGAACCGGGCAATACCTTGTAGGATTTTAAATATAGCAAGTCATGAGTAAATGACAGCCAGAAGCATACTCTCTTCACTTATGTGTTTTCTGTAATTACCTACAGCATTTTGAGGCTATGTACATGTCCATCCACATTTCATTATTTGATTTCATTGTATTGATTGTGGCTTAGTTTCTATGGGTTTAGAAAGTAGTACAAATCAAATAGTAAATTGTTTTGAAATTACATATAGTTTAAAAAGAAAAAAACAAGGGAGATTTGACACAAACTTCTGACTCTGGCAGTGTAAGTGAAGCTGAGCCACTATATTCAACACCACCATTTCCCTGATGGCTAGTACATATGTTGGGTGTTGGAGTATAAGAAGTATTTTTACAGTGATTTTAAGAAAAATTTCTTAGATTTTTTACATATCAGAGGAAGCTCTCATATGCTCTACTTTTCTTAATGACACTGGGTTTCCAGACCTCAATTCTTTTCATTTTGGCTTTATTTTGAGAGTTCACAAATTATTATTATTATTTTAAAAATAATTTATGCCCTGATATTATTAAAGATATGAGTATTCATTATTATTTAAAGATATTGGCTATGTTCTTTTTCAACCTATGTGATGATGATTGAAAATTGGGCATCAACATATTGAATAACTTATAAAACCTTTTTCCTTTATCTTCCATTATGTGGATGAAGGCTCTGTGAACTTCCAAGCTCTCTCACCATCCCCCAGATTTCCTTGAATAGAAGTGCTCAAACTTTGGTTTGTATGGGCATCATCTGGGGATATTGGTAAAAATACAGATTCCATGTACCCCGTCCTAGAGATTCTGATTTGGAAGAACTAGGACACATTACATGACTGTATTTTTAACAAGTCGCCCAGATAATTCTGATACCAGTAGTCCATACTCACACTTTGGCAAACACTGGCCTGTGTCATGGTCATTAACAAAGAATGGGAAACATAATTTGCAAGCAACCGTGGGGAGTTCACAAATTATAATGGAACATTATTATTATTATCCCCTTGCTAAACATTCTTTTCGTATAAACACTCATGTTTCATAAAATGAACAATCAATGACTCGGATTTGAAATTTTGTTAAACAAGTTTATTTGAAATGAGAAGCAACTATGTGTAGAGCTCATCTTTTACATTTGCTTTGAAAGCAATTTTAAGAGGCTTTACTGACAAAAAACCCTGAATGTATTCAAGTATTCTTTTTTACCCCCCAAGTCAAATATTTTTCTTTGGAGTGTTCATTATAATAAGAAACTGCTAGAAAAGAAAAAGAGTCTTAAAATTTATCTCATTAAAGAAGATTTTCCTGGTTAGTATCATGGCAGTCCTACTCTAGATTTTGTCAGTTTGGAAAAACTTAGTGAAAACAAACAAAGGTTTTTCGGTAAGTTATTTAAAAACTGGACTGTACTTGACTGAAAGGTCAACTCAAAGGAAAAGAAACACTTCATACTCCAGTTCCATCAAGAGGCAGGTGGTCTCCACTTGTGTCATCCTTTTAAGCTCACTTGCTGGCCACAGATAATTTTTAATTTTTATTTAGTGCCCAGAAAAGCAAACAGCTTAAATGACATTTTAAAGCAGACAGTATCAAAAGAAAAAAAAAAATAATAAACTCTCTGACCTCTCTGGAGAGAACTCTCTGGTGACCAAAATCAATATTTTTTGTCAACCTGGGGAAAGAAATAAGAAATATATGGGTACAATGGAGGGGAAACTGTACAACTTTCAAAAAAGAAACAAATTGAAAACCCTATTCAGGCATATGTATTTCCAGGCAAAGACTCCTGAACTGTAGGGGGTTCAGCTTTGGTGTAAAGATTTGAACTTCGCAGATCTGATCTCAGTAGCTTTGCAGGATAATCCTCCAGTGACTTCAATGGTTTTAAAAGCCTCCTTAGATCATCACAAGTTGGATTCATCTGCACTTTCCAAATCAAAATTCACTTATTTACTGAAATGCCAAGCAAACTTGGCTTCTGTTTTTGATAATTATACAGTGACAGCTACAATACTTTGATGTTAATTATCTTGCTTAATTCCATGATAGGTATTCTATCATTATCTCCATCTGATTTTACAGCCCATATAATTTAAAAGAAAATTTTATTGAAGTATAGTTGATTTACAATTTTGTGTGAGTTTCTGGTATACAGAAAATGATTCAATGATTCAGAATACAAAAAAGAATATACACACATATATATATTTTTTTGCGTTCTTTTCCATTATGGTTTATTACAAAATACTGAATATGGTTCCCTGTGCTATAGAGTAGGTCCTTGTTGTTTATCTATTTTATATATAGTAGTTTGTATCTGCTAATCCCAAACTCTGAATTTACCCCTCCCCAACTCCCCTTCCCCTTTGGTAACCATAAATTTGTTTTCCATGTCTATGAGTTTGTTTCTGTTTTGTAAATAAGTTCATTTGTATCATATTTTAGATTCCACATATAAGTGATATCACATGACATTTGTCTTTCTCTTTCTGATTTACTTCATTTAGTATGATAATCGTTATGTCCATCCATGTTGCTGAAGATGGCATTATTTCATTCTTTTTTATGGCAGAGAAGTATTCCATTGTATACGAATATCCCACATCTTCTTTATCCATTCATCTGTTGTTGGACATTTAGGTTGCTTCCATGTCTTAGCTATTGTAAATAATGCTGCTATGAATGCTGAGTTTATGTATCTTTTCGAATTAGAGTTTCCTCTGGATATATAGAGCCCACACTCTTAACTGCTATGTATTATGTGCAAGGATGCTGGGGGATTATCTATATTTAATTTGTTATAGTGGACCATCTCTAATTCTTGATTATGCTTTAATGCTTTTGAAGCACTTGAGTGGAAATATGCACTCTGTTGAAATATCTAGAATAAGCTATTGCAAAGTAATATAATTATTGTTAAGACTTGATTCTGATATCATCCATCGTGTTAAAAATGTAAATTTAGCCATGGATTTTCCCATCAGTGTGCTTAGTCACGTTATTCATATCGTCTATGTCCTTGCTGACTTACTGTCTAGTTGATCAAGTAGAATATTATGTCCTTCCAAGAAAATTTTATTTTAGATATTGTATATTTTGAGTTGTAGGATTTCTTTTGATCTTTTAAAAATTTTATTTTTATTATTTATTTTTTTGCTGCTGCTTTAATTTCCTATCTTTCATTCATTGACAGCATATTTTAGTTTACTTCATTGAGACAATTATAACAGCTTCTTAAAAATCCTTGCCTGTTAGTTCCAACATTTGGGTAATTTTGAGGTTGGTCATATTTGATTTCCTTTTCTTTTGAGCATGTGTTCTATTTTCTGAGTTCTTCATAATTCTGAATTGTATACTGGATGCTTTAAGTGTAAGTCTGGAAACACTAGATTATGTTATTTTTCTCTGATGAGTGTTCTATTTCTTTCTGAAGGATATTGCATCAATTAGATATGAACTGCAAACACTTGGGTAGCAACTCTAGTCTCAGATAGGCTCTTTGGTCCTCAGCTGAACTACTTTGAGTCTGCTTTGCATAAGTGTAGTTCAAGTGTCAGCCAGAGATGTGGGAAGACAAATATGGAGAGATGCTCTCAGACTCTTTCCCTTCTAAGATCCTCTCTATCTCTCCAGTAGCCATACTTTCTTCAGATGCAGCATTCTAGTCCTCCAGGTCAGAAACACCTGGGTTTTCATAGTTTTCCCTGCTGTCCTGTGGGTCACGTACACTGCTGTTGGCACAGGGTAAAACTGCAAAAACATTAAATCACTTTGTAAATCTTCCCTCCTTTGAGTGTGTCCTTCCCATCAGAATCTACCTGCTTCTCGTCCAGATTTTAAAATTGTTTTCCACAAGTCATCCTACTAGGGCTTTACTCATTACCAGAAGAGAAAGTCCAATCAGATGTATTCTTAACAAAATGCTCATGAAGAAAAATCCGTGATGGTTAATTTAGGGAGGCGTCTCTTGATAAATCTCTGAGACTGTTTTTTGTTTGCTTGTTTGTTTTTCCCACTCAAGAGATGTTTAGCACTGTGGCATTGTTGGCAACTGCATTAAATAACTTTCTATCATAACTTTTGAGTTGGGAACAGAACATTTCATGTTACTCTTATGCTAGTTCACTGTTTTTAAGTGATATAAATATAGAAGAAACAAAGTGAAGCGGGAACACTTTACGGATGTCAGTGGTGGAGTGGGGAGAGGAAAGAACAATCAAGCATTGAGCACTACCTCCTTGTTTCTGTTTTCACAAGTAGAAGAAATGGCAGGTGACCAAGAATTACTTTCCCCAGAATTTCTTTGTGACTTTCTTCACTTTTTGCTTATCCTTTCTTCCCTTTCACCATCATAGCGATCTCTGACCTCTCCCTCCATTGTTTCTTACAGGAAGTGGAGGTGGCCTGTAGATGAACTGTGGAAACATGGCCCCAGGCAGTGGTGGGATCTCACCTACATTGATCTGCAGATTTCCTTTCTTAAACTGCATAGTGTGGCAGGAAGTTGATTCAGCATTTACTGTGCAGCAAGCTCCCAAGTGCAATAATACACTTAACTTCACTGACACTCTGAAAGGAACACAAAGACCCTTAGGGGTCCATGGAATATCGTTTGAAAACTGCTATTCTAAGCCATATAAACAGCTACTAACATAAAGTTTGTTTTGTTTTATTTTGCATATAAGTCAGGGATAAACTAGGTATTTGATGGGATTCCCAGACCTGTGTGTTCACATGATAAGAGGAAAAAGAATCAGTGTTGCTTTGATAATTAATATCCCAAGGATCATAAACACTTGGAAAATACTGTAATACCTCCAATAATTATAAGAGCACAGCCTTATATTAACTTTAATTCTTGTAAAATCCCATTAATAAGATTTGAGTCTTAGATGCTCTTTGAAACAAAATGCTGGGATAAAATATATATAAAGAAAATACAAATGAATGATAAATGATGTTAAAAGATACATCAGTTTGGGCTTCCCTGGTGGCGCAGTGGTTGGGAGTCTGCCTGCCGATGCAGGGGACGTGGGTTTGTGCCCCGGTCCGGGAGGATCCCAGGTGCCGCGGAGCGGCTGGGCCTGTGAGCCATGGCCGCTGAGCCTGTGTGTCCGGAGCCTGTGCTCTGCAACGGGAGAGACCACAACAGTGAGAGGACCGCGTACTACAAAAAAAAAAAAAAAAAAAGATAGTCAGTTATAAAAAGATTTCCTTAAAATGTGAATAATTTTTCTCTCATTCACTGAATGTATTCTGAAATGTATGATGAGAGTTTTCTGAGAATCATAGAATCATGGAACCTCAAGGTTGGAAGCTATTCCTTCCAAATGATGTTTCCTGTTCATATTTGGACAGCTTTTGTGATGATAACCTCATTATCAAACTTAAGGTGTTTGGTTATGTCTCTGGTATCTATTTCCCAGTTTTAGATATTCTTATTTCACTGTTTATTTACATAGTGAATATGTTCCTGATGTTGCCTTCATTCTGCTCATCTTACTTATGGAAAGATCTTGGACCATGATCTTCCTAGATGGGGAGTGAGGGGCCTCTAAATCAGGTTCTTAAAAGCCCATTACAAGAAGCTATTTGCCTTCTAAACTCTCTTAAAGTGTCTTCATTGGTTCACTAGTTTGGAGACTGAAATCAGGTATTCTGAGTATATAATTGGCCCAGAAAACTGATTTTGATTTAAATTGCAGTCTTACAGAAAAGAGAGCACATAATATTGTTCTTCCATCTGAGTCAAAGGAAATTTCACAGCCAGCATTGATGGCATTTTCTGAGGCCAGCTTCAAATTCATGACATTTTGGCAAGTGGAACAATATGATATTCACTGTTCTAGAAACACATAGTAAGATGGATGTCACCAAGCTACCAATATTCCTTCACGTCAGAACCTGTTTTAACACTCAGTGTGACTGTAGCTGTCATATTCATCTTTCAGTTAAAAGGTTTCACCTTCACTGAGCCAAGATTATGAGTTTCGAAAGTTTAAAAAAAATTAAAAAAGACCTCATAAAATATTTGCAGGTAATATGCAGCCATAGCAGTCTGAATTCTGATAAATAAATTATATTTTTCTCTAAAAATGAATTATTTTCACAGGAAACAACATCAACAAAAAGAATGTTTCCATATCCAGGAAAACCCAATATGCCAAGAGGTTAAAATCAGCACAAGAAGAATTCAGAAATATTATAGTGGATTAAATATCAGCATTTTCCAAATAGTCTGAAATAGAAACACCACTTTCTCTCAAATAATAATGCTCTGAACTGTTTGTTATCAGGAAATGCAATTTAAAATTAGAGCAATATATATAATAAAAACTACTTTGGTATATTAAAGGTGGCATTATATGCAACTTATTGATTTCTGGGTTTACTTAATGACAATTATCCTTCTTGTCTGTCTTCTATGATGTCTTCCTTATATTCTCATATCCACCTTTTATGAAGGCATCAAATGCCAAGTCTGAGATTCAGTGGGCCTTGCTGAGAGAAGGAATGAGATAGTGAAATAAATAATCATGCCATCTTGCCTTTACTACCTTGGGAGCTCATCTGGTTTTAGGTTATCCCAACAATTTCCTGTTCCAAATAGGATGGGCTATGGATGTGAAATGTCCACAGATGTGGTCTAGAGGACCCTCATTAAGTTATTTAATTTATTTTTAAAAATCAATTAATCATTAAATTATTATTAGTTATGATTAATAATAATTATTATTACAGGAAATGTGTGGGGACTACAGTTCTGGGTTTGTCATTCCTCTCTCTCAGCATAGAATTATGTCCCAATGAGACCACAGATGGAATTCAGATTCTCTGAAAGATGTTGAGCTAGGGTTGCCAGATAAAATACAGATAAATTTGAACTTCAGTATAAAGTACAGTTAAATTAGTATTTCAGATGAATATATTTTCAGTATGAAAGATAGTTAAATTAGCATTTCAGATAAATAGCAAATACTGTTTTTTGTAGAAGTATGTTCCAAATAGTGTGTGGGATATACTAAACATTATTTGCTGTTTATCTGAAATTCAAATTTCATGGGGTGTCCCCTTTTTTCCCCTCTTTAAATCTGGCTAACCCATTCTGGGCTGAGAATGTCCCTGTGCTGGACTGGATCTTGGCACTAGAGTAGACTATCTGAGGAGAGTGATATGATCTAGCAAGTGTAGACACTTGTGTTGCGTAGGTATGGAAAACATACTACATTGCAACATTGGAGGATGACAACTGCCTACTGGCATTAAGCTTGATATTTGCTAAAAATTAAATTTGAGCTTTTTATAGGATACCACCTGAAACTTCACTCAACTTTGTTATTAAACATAGGACGACCAATTAATAATGCCAAATATTTTATTTGAAATATAACAACTTTGTTGAAGAATTTGTGATTTTTGTGGCCATGTTGAGGCTTAGTGGGAAGAACATGATGTGTACAGTCAGAACAAGGTTTTGAAACATGACAGGCAAGCTTCTTATCTTTTGAGTCTTGACCTCCATATCTATAAATAAGGATAATTTAAGCCTAACTGATAGAGGAATGGTGAGTATTAAATGAGATAATGCAGATGGAAAACTTGCATGCAAGTTCTCCCCACCCCACCCTCGTCCCCAGTAATGGGAACTCTGATGTTAGATATCAAACTCTACTATGGAACCAAGTCAGTTTCTCAGCCAGATGGAAAATTGGACGTGTAAGTTTCTCTCTTTTTATAGCTTTTCCTGCAACACCTCAGCCTGACTGATTTCATGATATCTTTTTATTTTCAAAACCATGGTAATATTATTAAAGTCTAACCACTATGTTGGAGGTTGCTTAGGGTTATCACGGCTCAGAAATTGTGTGGCAGTTGATGGTTTGGGGAAATGACTCTTTGACATCCAGGAATGTCAATGAACCTATTTAATGATGTGAAATAACTGGCCCTCATTTTTATTTAATGAGAGAGTCTTAGTCTACTTGTGAAAAAAATGACCCCCATAATTCAGCATTGCTGTGTTTAAGACATAACTTATTTTATACCAATTTTACCTTCTTATTGAAATGTAATGGAAAGAGACTGAGAGCAGTTTCTGCAGAGTAGCATTTTAACAGGTTTTATCATTATTTAAGTATAGGAAGGGCAACACATCAGTAAACAACTGCAATTGAAAAGGTAGTTTGTTATATCCCACAGATCCCAATTCCCATGGAATTGAGCGTGCCATGGGGGCTAGATGGGAAACCACTGGGTTTGATCAGGAGACAGGGAACTGTGGGCAAGAACATTTATTGTAGTTTCCAAGGGAAAGAATCAATGAGGCAGGGCAAACAGCTTTAGGATTGGCCAGTTTAAATAATTTCAGTGGGCTCTGAGGCATATGTGTTGTCCCTAGTTGTCTGGTACCTGGCCTTGGGGTGATTGGCTGTTGGATAGTGGTCCAGAGTGTAATAGCCCCATAAAGGAGGCATTTGGGGATTTGGGCCCCCGGATTGGGTCGTTTGCGTTTGAAAAGTACCCTCATGGGTGAGTTGTTTATCATCTCTAGGAATTCACTAACCTTGGGAGGGGCAGTCCCTCCAGGATTTGCAAGGCCCCAAGGGTTAAAACATTAGAATACGGAAAATATAAGACATGATTAACATAAAGAGAGAGCCTAGAGGTTGACACCATGGTTACTTATCTTGGTTCTGCTTGGTTTTAAAATATTTTTCAAAAGAGAGCTTATCTTTAGAGATAAATACTGAAATATCTATAGATGTCTGTAATTTGCTTTGCAGTCATCTGGAGTGGAGTGGGAAATAGGTGTAGAAAATGTATTTATACCCATTTTGTTCTAAAAATAATCTCAGATGATTCTCTGCCAGTAAATGATTGTACAGTGTTTCAATAACTTACATTAGCTTTATGAGTCTCATTTTCCTCACCTCTTAGATAAGAATAGTAATATTTCTCTCACAGATACTGTATTGGAGAAATCTAAAATATGGACAAAATTAATATTATTAATAATGTGGTGTCCGGCAACATATTGTGTCTTAATGTCTGATGTGTCTGGTTATGAACTAATATGAATATAAACAATCTGTTCATCTTATTCAGAAACAGTATTGTGGTTTTGGTCCCTGGTAATTTTATTATGTGTTTTCACTTTTATCAAGGTCTTCTTTCCTAAGTGGTGATGACTTGACTTTTTAACTAACAAGTTCAACCTGTTTAGTTATATTATCAGGGGGTAATTTCAAATTCTTTGCTCTCTATCTTTTAATAATTGCAAATATACATTTTTGATGAATCACTTGTTTTTCTATGAGAAGCCACAGATACTAACATGTATACTGCTGAGATGGAGTCTTATATAGGAAAGATTCTCCAGGGTTGGTAAAGAAATACCGTAATAGAAAAATTACTTATCTAGAAAGAAAAAACATGAACCATCTTCAATGTAAAACATTTTTTGAGGATCAGCAGGGGGCACTAAGATTCCACAGGAAAAATATATTCCTGTAGCATTCATAAATTATTTTTCTTTTGCTTTAACTCCAAACTGATAACACCATAAACTCCGCACATTTTTATCTTCACTATAGCTGATAGTGTATCTTTTCTTTTTAATCCTCAAGTTGTAGGTGCACTTAACAAATTTATTTATCTGCCAATTAAAAAAAAAAAAACCTTCAGATTAATTCATCTGCACGCTGGTTTACTCCTCATTCAACATTCAAATGCAATGTTATTTTCCTCCCTTTGACAAACATACAGTAATTAGGATTTTTCACAGACAAGTGATTACCTAATAAATGACCTTCTGCAGGCAGCTCTATTAAATTGGAGCAGAAAGGATGTTTACTACAAGCAGTGGCCAAGAAAGAAGGTGCAGGGAGAAGACAAATTCAGAATAACCAACAGCTTCTTCATCTCCAAGAATAATGAAGGCACTTACTGGACTAGCAGATCTGAACTGAAAATAATTATAAGCCTCACAAGACACTAAACTATAAACACAGATTGTGATTGGCTATTGCAACAGTTCATTAATTCTGTGGAAGTCCAAGGATAAGGTAATAATACTTATATTCACATGGGACATCTGCAAGTAAGAAAAAAATCAAAGTGTATAAACTAGGGAAGAATGAAAAGAATACTAATCAATTTTCATATGTCTTCTCTGATTCTAGTACATTTAAAGGATGAGAAAAAGTTTGAACTCTAAGTAGAATATCTTTGAAGTATATTTTTGTGAAGATGTAATTTTTTTATAAAACAAATTGCTGCAGGGTCCTTGGAATGGAATGTTGGCTATGGCCACATATTTTTGCCTGTACCCTTACTTCACATTTATAAACTACTTAAAAATATAGGCTTTGCTTTGGGTTATACTGGCCATGACTTTAGATAACTTATAGATTCCTAGTAAATATCCTTAGATCATAGAACCTTAGAAGTGAGAGAAGCTTTGTTGATTATATCAGCCAATCCTTTAATTTTATAAATGAGAGATCTATAGGGTACAGAAAGATCACTCAGAAAGCTTTATAAACTGAAGTGAACTATCCACCATAGTATCTGAACTAGCAGTAAAGTTCCTGACTCTAATTCAGTCTTTGCCATACTGCCTTTCTCTTTGAAGTATAACCTATTCACTCACAGTTTATATGTAAACAGTGTTTATATACATATATATGTTATATATCAATATAGCATATAAAAACAGGTATATATACAGCATATTATAAAACAGTTATTATACATACTATTATATACCAGTTATATAATTGCCACTATGTAATGGTTATATATGTTATATAATGACATATTTGTATATTACATTAAATATATATGTAATATCATATTATATATACACACAATATGTAATATATATACATATATGTGTTATTTTATTTTTAACAATTTGATAACAATGTGATCCTAAGGTAAACAGGTGAAAGTTGACTCCATGTGCACTTGGTAAATGTCCCTGGACCTTTTAAGCAGAGGATACTTTGGATTACAAGAATGAATATGCAGGACGATTAAGGAGAGGTCCAAAGGAATGAGCATGCCACTTATTGTTTTCCCTACTGGTACAGTGGATGGTCTAGGAAGAATAAATAAGACATCCAACAAGGGAGAGTTGCTTTTCAGAAAGACTAGCGTTGCTACCAGACAGGACACCTGAGGACGGCAAAGTCAAAAAGGAGCATCTCAGCTCTATACTGAAAGCGTATCACTTCTCTATAATTTGGAGCTGGGAGCTGGGTGCCTTGCTCTCCTCTGGTTGATTCAGTCGATCTCCTCTCTATTCTCTTCAACATAATTAAATCAATTTTATTATGCTGAGTCTGTGATGACTCAGTGTGGCTGTGTTAGCTGCCAGTGGAAATGGTCTGTGCACTACATTTCATGCTGGTTCTTTTTCTATTAACAAAAATGGAATTTTCAGGCTTCATTACAAGATTAAACTCCTGATAGAATTAAAGACTGTTGATCCTCTCTAGGCAGTTTTCTCCTTGGGGACCACCATCCTGAAAACTAGAGCTCCAGACCTCAATTTCTTCAGGATTGCATTTTTCTGTGCTCACAGGGAGAAAACTTCACAGTGTATCACTGAACCTGGCAAAGGAGGTAGACAGTGTACAAATAAATGAATTCTTTGAAATACATGAAAGGATCTCGCAGAATAGACCACCTCAAAATACCCATGAGCTGTACAATATTAGCTGTGACTCTAGGGACATGGAAAGTTGAGATTTCTGTGAGATGGTAAAAGATGCCTTTTAACTTGATAGAACAATGATTTCTTTATTCCTTTGGGGTATTGAAAATGTAAGCAAACTTTCTTTTAAGTGGGCTTGGGATCGGTTTCCTTCTCCCTTGTAGCAAAAAATTTTTACAGAAACACTATATCATTGTCTGTTTGTTTATTTTTGCTACATGTGTTGAGTTGTCAGTATATTTTTGTTATGGCTTATCAAGAATTAGCCACAGGAGTCTGTGGCTAACAGATATAGACCCTAATGAAAGCAAAGGTGCAAACTTTCATTAAACAGACAATTTTGGGGCTTGCCTGGTGGTGCAGTGGTTGAGAGTCCGCCTGCCGATGCAGGGGACACGGGTTCGTGCCCCGGTCCAGGAAGATCCCACATGCCAGGGAGCAGCTGGGCCCGTGAGCCATGGCCGCTGAGCCTGCGCGTCCGGAGACTGTGCTCCGCCACGAGAGAGGCCACAACAGTGAGAAGCCCACATACCGCAAAACAAAACAACAACAACAACAAAAAAACCCCAAACCCCAGACAATTTCGATTGAAGTACCATACTTTTTTGACATATTCTTTTTCATAGTGAATTAAAGAAGAGAGTTGAATCCAAGAAAATGCAAGTGTTCATGCATGAAAATATGGTTGGATGGGGCTTCCCTGGTGGCCCAGTTGTTAAGAATGCACCTGCCGATGCAGGGGACGTGGGTTCGAGCCCTGATCTGGGAAGATTCCACATGCTGCAGAGCAACTAAGCCCGTGTGCCACAACTACTAAGCGTGAGCTCTAGAGCCTGCGAGCCACAGCTACTGAGCCTGTGAGCCAAAACTACTGAAGCCCGAGGACCTAGAGCCTGTGCTCCGCAACAAGAGAAGCCACCACAATGCTACGCCCACTCACCGCAATGAAGAGTAGCACCAGCTTGCCAGAACTAGAGAAAGCCTGCGTGCAGCAATGAAGATCCAAGGCAGCCAAAAGTAAATAAATAAAATAAATAAATTTATTTAAAAAAAGGAAATATGTTTGGAGAAGGTCTATTATTTAATGTAACTTGCTAAATGTGAGTTTGACAATCTCAATGAAGAATGCTAATTAAACATTTTTATATTTATTGAATTATTTTTTTCTCAGATAGCTTAAATGTGGACCTGAGAAGCTCTATAAGATTGGAGAGTTCTGAGCTGAATCTCCCTGGGTTCTTCACTGTCTCCTTCTTATTTTTGACAAAGAGTAAACTAATACATTAGAAAATGGAAATTTGTTCAATACCCAGTATGTATACTCACTATACCGCATGTGAGGTTAGAGTGGCCAAGCAATTTGGCTAAAGTCAAAAGGTAGTAAGTTGCAGAATTGAAATTTGAATCCAGGTCTATCTGATGTCAAAATCTATGTATATTTCCCCCTCTACATTATATTTCCTTTTATGTTCAATTCAATGGGCCAATGAATCTTTTAAAACAATGGAAGCATTTTTAATTGCCTCCATTAAAATATATCTATGTAATATTTTTTGAAAAACTTCCCAAGACCCAAGATCATGTCCCAAATAGTCAACAGTATGATATGGACTCACTTCAAAGATAGTAACATGGAGAGGGCTTTATTATGCTTTTTCAAATATTGAAGATTCACATCTAATAAAATGACAGTATGACAACTTTTCTTTTGCCTTTTGGCTTTGTTCCTTGATTTGGTTTCTAGCCTGGATTTCTCTGTCTGTTGTAAGTTAGTCAACAAAGCTCATTTGGTTTTATAGGAATATGGACATGGAAAAAAGTTGTAAACATATTTGGAATAATGGGAGAGGGATGTGATTGGGTGATTGCAAAAGGGTTCCTAATTCTTCACTTTTTCTTGTATAATGTGTTTTGCTGTGTGACACTGAAGCTTCTTCCATCAAGAGTTAAAGTCTAGGTCCCATTTTCTTGGACCTAGGATAACCTTGTGACTTGCTTTGGACAAAAGAATGTGGCAGAATTTAACTGTGTCAGTTCTAGGTTCTAGGCTTAAACTTCAGGAGTTCTTGAAAGCTTCTGTTTGATCCCTGCTCAGCTGCTGTGAGGGAAGCCCAAACTAGCCTGTTGGATGATGAGAGACACATGGCCCAGTATCCCTGTTGCCCCAGCCAACAACCAACCATGCACCAGACGTATGAGTGAGCCTATCTTTGAAGATCCAGGCCACGGCTGACCTGCACATACATAAATAAGCCTACATGACAGCAAACAAGCATAACCCAGGTTGGCAGAACCACTCAGTCAACCTGTAGTCATGAGCTAAAATAAGTGGTTATTAATTTAAGCCACTTATTTCTGAGATTGTTTGTTACATAGCAATAGCCAGATGATAAAGAAGACTAAGGAGCAGGGCAACTGAACATAGCAAAAGGGAGCAGGAGGGGGTGGGTCATCCTCTGGGAAGGATAATGAAGTAGGGAAAAGAGAGAGTTAAGAACTGGAAACCAAGGATCAGGTGAACTGGAAATACAGCTCAATTTGTGTGTGTGCATTGTTAATTCTAAAGACTAAGGTAGTTAAAAATAAGTATGCATACGTAAAATGGCAAACAAAAAGTAATATCTACAAAAAGTAATATCTAAGATTTAGTAAAACGTGTCAACAGGTATTAGCACTAGGCAAAAATGTTTGGCTTTCTCTCCCGATGGAAGAAAAAAAAATTCACTCCTTGCATTTTATTGGGATTTAAGTGGTCTGGCCTTAAGCTTCCTGCTATTTCCTGCCATCACTTGTTTGAAATGGCTGAATAAAGTAAATCATTTTGTTTTGGTATATGAGCTTTATTTTACTATTCTCTTTGTAGTTGAAATGAGCAGTGGAAAATAGACTTTCTGCAAGGTTAGTCTTTTAAAATATGCACCACTGTTCCAGACAGCAGGCTAATTTTCGAGTTCATCAGATGTGTATTTATATGGTAAATGTATCTGTCACATAAACATTTTGTCAATCATGCCTTCCTTCTGTTCTGACACAGTGTGCTAGAGCACCATCAAAACGTGCTGAATGTTGTGCTTGTTCCAAGGGAGAATTAATTATGGCAATGACAAGTGTGTTTCCAAAGCCACCCATTTTCTATGACAATACTTCATTAACAGAAGCAACCATTGAAGTTTCAAATAAAAATTAAGTCCACAGTTAATTTAGCAAATCCTTTAGTTTGGCCCTTAAATTACTTTATCTTTTAAATGAAATTTCTGCCTAAATCAACTCAACATAAACACTTGTCAAGCATCTAAGGTCTGAAACTGATCAGAATAAGGGAAATAATCATAAGTTCAGTGAGAAAATCATTTATTCTACTTCTACTCTGTATCCTTTGAGATTGATTTTAAAAAATTATAATGATATAAAAATAGCTTAAGAATTCAAAAAAGAGAGACAGCAGAAGCAAGAAGAACTACAATTCTGCAGCCTGTGGAAGGAAAACCACATTCACAGAAAGAGAGACAAAATGAAAGGGCAGAGGACTTTGCACCAGATGAAGGAACAAGATAAAACCCCAGAAAAACAACAAAATGAAGCGGAGATAGGCAACTTTCCAGAAAAAGAATTCAGAATAATGATAGCGAAGATGATGCAGGACCTCAGAAAAAGAATAGAGGCAAGAAATGTTTAACAAAGACCTAGAAGAATTAAAGAACAAACAACTAGAAAAATTAGAGAACAAACAAACAGGATGAACAATACAGTAACTGAAATGAAAAATACACTAGAAGGAATCAATAGTAGAATAACTGAGGCAGAAGAACAGATAAGTGACCTGGAAGACAGAATAGTGGAATTCACTGCTGCAGAACAGAATAAAGAAAAAAGAACAAAAAGAAATGAAGACAGCCTAAGAGACCTCTAGGACAACAGTAAATGCAACAATATTTGCATTATAGTGGTCCCAGAAGGAGAAGAGAGAAAGGACCTGAGAAAATATTTGAAGAGATTATAGTCGAAAACTTCCCTAACATGGGAAAGGAAATAGCCACCCAAGTCCAGGGAGTGCAGAGTCCCAGGCAGTAGGAACCCAAGGAGAAACACAACGAGACATATAGTAATCCAACTGACAAAAATTAAAGACAAAGAAAAATTATTGAAAGCAACAAGGGAAAAATGACAAATAACATACAAGGGAACTCCCATAAGGTTAACAGCTGATTTCTCATCAGAAACTCTACAAGCCAGAAGGCAGTGGCAAGATATATTTAAAGTGAGATGAAAGGGAAAGACCTACAACCAAGATAACTTTACCCAGCAAGGATCTCTTTCAGATTTGGCGGAGAAATGAAAAGCTTTACAGACAAGCAAAAGCTAAGATAATTCAGCACCACCAAACCAGCTCTACAACAAATGCTAAAAGAACATCTCTAAGTGGGAAACACAAGAGAAGAAAAAAGACCTACAAAAACAAACCCATAACAATTAAGAAAATGGTAATAGGAATATACATGTCGATAATTACCTTAAACGTGAATGGATTAAATGCCCCAACCAAAAGACACAGGCTTGTTGAATGGATACAAAAACAAGACCCATATACATGTTGTCTACAAGAGCTCCACTTCAGACCTAGGGACACATACAGACTGAAAGTGAGGGGATGGAAAAACATATTCCATGCAAATAGAAATCAAAAGAAAGCTGGAGTAGCAATATTCATATCAGATAAAATAGACTTTATTTAAAAAAATTTTTTTAAGTTTATTTATTTTTATTTTTGGCTGTGTTGGGTTGGTCTTCGTTGCTGCATGCAGGCTTTTCTCTAGTTGCAGAGAGCAGGGGCTACTTTTGTTGTGGTGCACGGGGTTCTCATTGTGGTGGCTTCTCTTGTTGTGGAGCATGGGCTCTAGGCACATGGGCTTCAGTAGTTGTGGCATGTGCGCTTCAGTAGTTGTGGCACATGGGCTCAGTACTTGTGGCTCGTGGGCTCTAGAGTGCAGTCTCAGTAGTTGTGGTGCATGGGCTTAGTTGCTCTGTGGCATGTGGGACGTCCCCGGACCAGGGCTTGAACCTGTGTTCCCTGCATTGGTAGGCAGATTCTTAACCACTGGGCCACCAGGGAAGCCCCTAAAATAGACTTTAATATAAAGAATGTTACAAGAGACAAGGAAAGACACTATATAATGATCAAGGGATCAATCCAAGAAGCAGATATAACAATTATAAATACATATGCACCCAACATAGGAGCACCTCAATACATAAGGCAACTGCTAACAGCTATAAAAGAGGAAATCGACAGTAACACAATAATAGTGGAGGAATTTAACACCTCATTTACACCAATGGACAGATCATCCAGACAGAAAATTAATAAGAAAACACTATCTTTAAATGACACAAAAGATGAGATAGATTTAATTGATATTGATAGGACATTCCATCCAAAAACAGAAGATTACACTTTCTTCTCAAGTGCATATGGACATTCTCAAGGATAGATCACAATTTGGGTCACAAATCAAGCCTAGGTAAATTTAAGAAAAATGAAATCATATCAAGCATCTTTTCCAACCACAACATTATGAGATTAGAAATCAATTACAGGGAAAAAAAAACGTAAAAAACTCATATACATGGAGTTTAAACAATACACTACTAAATAACCAAGAGATCACTGAAGAAACCAAAGAGGAAATAAAAAAAATACCTAGAGACAAATTACAACAAAAACATGACAATACAAAACCTGTGGGATGCAGCAAAAGCAGTTCTATGAGGGAAGTTTATAGCAATACAATCCTACCTCAAGAAAATAGAAAAATCTCAAATAAACAATCTAACCCTACACCTAAAGGAACTAGAGAAAGAAGAACAAACAAAACCCAAAGTTAGTAGAAGAAATCATAAAGATCAGAGCATAAATAAATGAAATAGAAACAAAGAAAACAATAGCAAAGATCAATAAAACTAAAAGCTGGTTCTTGGAGAAGATAAACAAAATTGATAAACCATTAGCCAGACTCATCAAGAAAAAGAGAGAGAGGACCCAAATCCATAAAATTAGAAATGAAAAAGGAGAAGTTACAACAGACACTGCAGAAAAAGAAAGCATCCTAAGAGACTACTACAAGCAACTTTATGCCAATAAAATGGACAACCTGGAAGAAATAGACAAATTCTTAGAAAGGTATAACCTTCAAAGACTGAACCAGGAAGAAATAGAAAATATGAACAGACCAATCACAAGTAATGAAATTGAAACTGTGATTAAAAATCTTCCAACAAACAAAATTCCAGGACCAGATGGCTTCACAGGTGAATTCTATCACACATATAGAGAAGAGCTAACACCTATCCTTCTCAAAATCTTACAAAAAATTGCAGAGGAAGGGACACTCCCAAACTCATTCTATGAGGCCACCATCACCCTGATACCAAAACCAGACAAAAATAATACAAAAAAAGAAAATTACAGACCAATATCACTGATGAATATAGATGCAAAAATCCTTAACAAAATACTAGCAAACAGAATCCAACAACATATTAAAAGGATCATACACCATGATCAAGAGGGATTTATCCCAGTGATGCAAGGATTCTTCAGTATATGCAAATCAATCAATGTGATACACCATATTAGCAAACTGAAGAATAAAAACCATATGATCATCTCAATAGATGCAGAAAAATTTTTGACAAAATTCAACACCCATTTATGATAAAAACTCTCCAGAAAGTGGGCATAGAGGGAACCTACCTCAACATAATAAAGGCCATATATGACAAACCCACAGCAAACATCATTCTCAATGTTGAAAAACTGAAAGCATTTCCTCTAAGATCAGGAACAAGGCAAGGATGTCCACTCTCGCCACTATTATTCAATGTAGTTTTGGAAGTCCCAGCCACAGCAATCAGAGAATAAAAAGAAATAAAAGGAAATAAATTGGAAAAGAAGTAAAACTGTCACTGTTTGCATATGACATGATCCTATACATAAAGAATCCTAAAGATGCCACCAGAAAACTACTAGAGCTAATCAATGAATTTGGTAAAGTAGCAGGATACAAAATTAATGCACAGAAATCTCTTGCATTCCTATACACTAACAATGAAAGATCAGAAAGAGAAATTAAAGAAACAATCCCATTCACCATTACAACAAAAAGAATAAAACACCTAGGAATAAACCTACTTAAGGAGGTAAAAGACCTGTACTCAGAAAACTATAAGACACTGATGAAAGAAATCAAAGGTGACAAAAACAGATGGAGAGAAATACCATGTTCTTGGATTGGAAGGATCAATATTGTGAAATTGACTCTACTACCCAAAGCAATTTACAGATTCAATGCAATCCCTATCAAATTACCAGTGGTACTTTTTACAGAACTAGAACAAAAAAATCTTAAAATTTGTATGGAGACACAAAAGACCCCAAAGAGCAAAGCAGTCTTGAGGGGAAAAATATGGAGCTGGAGGAATAAGTCTCCCTGACTTTAGACTATACTACAAAGCTACTGTAATCAAGGCAATATGGTACTGGCACAGAAACAGAAATATAGATCAATGGAACAGGATAGAAAGCTCAGAGATAAATCCACACACCTATGGTCAACTAATCTATGACAAAGGAGGCAAGGATATACAATGGAGAAAAGACAGTCTCTTCAATAAGTGGTGCTGGGAAAACTGGACAGGTACATGTAAAAGAATGAAATAAGAACACTCCCTAACACCATACACAACAATAAAGTCAAAATGGATTAGAGACCTAAATGTAAGACAGGACACCATAAAACTCTTAGAGGAAAACATTGGAAGAACAGTCTTTGACATAAACTACAGCAAGATATTTTTTGATCCACCTCCTATAGTAATGGAAATAAAAACAAAAATAAACAGATGGGACCTAATGAAACTTAAAACCTATTGCAAAGCAAATGAAACTACAAGCAAGACGAAAAGACAACCCTCAGAATGGGAAAAAATACTTGCGAACGAATCAACGGACAATGGATTAATCTCCAAAATATGTAAACAGATCATGCAGCTCAACATTAAAAAAATCAAACAACCCAATCAAAAAATGGTCAGAAGACCTAAATAGACATTTCTCCAAATAAGACATACAGATGGCCAAGAAGCACATGAAAAGCTGCTCAGCATCGCTAATTATTAGAGAAATGCAAATCAAAACTAAAATGAGCTATCTCCTCACACCGGTTAGAATGGGCTTCATCAGAAAATCTACAAACAACAAATGCTGGAGAGGGTGTGGAGCAAAGGGAACCCTCTTGCACTCTTGGTGGGAATGTAAATTGATACAGCTACTGTGGAGAACAGCATGGAGGTTCCCTAAAAGACTAAAAATAGAACTACCATATGACCCAGCAATCCCGCTACTTGGTATATACCCTAAGAAAATCATAATTTAAAAGGACACATGCACCTCAATATTCATTGCAGGACTATTTACAATAGCCAGGGCATGGAAGCAACGTAAATGCCCATCAACAGACGAATGCATAAAGAAGACGTGGTACATATATACAATGGAATATCACTCAGCCATAAAATAGGAAAGAAATCCAGTCATTTGTAGAGTCGTGGATGGGCCTAGAGACTGTAATACAGAGTGAAGTAAATCAGAAAGAGAAAAACAAATATTGTGTATTAACACATATATGTGGAACCTAGAAAAATGGTACAGATGAACCGGTTTGCAGGGCAGAAATAGAGACGCAGATGTAGAGAACAAACGTATGGACACCAAGGCGGGAAAGTGGGAGGGGATCATGGTGTTGGGATGAATTTGGAGATTGAGATTGACATATATACACTAATATGTTTAAAATAGATAACTAATAAGAACCTGCCGTATATAAAAAAAAAGAATTCAAGAAAGATTTGAAGAAGATTTTTGCCTGTAGATTTGATCCATGCAATTTGAATAGAAATAATGGTAAACTCGAATATTTGATATTTTTCCAGTATGATATTTTGGAATACCTAATATATCTAGATCATTTCCTTTGGACTTATTTTCTTAAGAACTTATTTGCTCCTGAGGAATATTACTGTAAAGAGGATAACATTAGTTTGTGAACATGACTGGATATAAATATAATCAAACAAGTAGCCTGAAGATGATAAATACTCAAATCTGGCAATTTAAAGATTAGTTTAGATTGACTAAAGAATGTTAAATTATATCCCCAGAGGTCTCAATATAAAATGGCTATTCAAGCACTGTACACACATACCTGAGTAGAATACCTGAGGTATTATATCAGACTCTCCTTATAGGCAGCACTGAATTAGTTTGAATAATAATGATGATGATGGTATAATAATAATAATAATTTTTAAAATAGCATGTAAAAAAGCCCTTATGTGTCAAGCATTTGGCCTACATTTATCTCACAAAATTCTTTAATATTTTTTCCAAATATACATAACAAATTATAGACAACCCATCTTAAATTGTCAACATTTTACTGTATTTTACCTAAAAAATGGCAATTTCATGTAGTTTAATCTAACAGGAGTATGGGTGAGCAGACCATAAGTATTTGGACGCCTAAAGCCTGCTAGGTCTACTAAGTTAAAAGGAAGAGAAGCAAATCATAGAAAAGAGGATAACAAACCAGACCCAATGAAAGTGTGGAATGGGAAGAGTATAGCTCTCTGATCCCTGGAAGAAAGAATAGCTACAGAATTAATGACCAAACAGATGAAGTTGGTGAGATAGAGACAAGTTACCAAATACACTCAAATGTAAATCTATAATCTACAAATAAGACATTGTGGTACGTGTTATGGAGGCAGAGAAACACAGCATGATGCCTTCTAAAAAGCATTTACATATAAGTTACAAATCCGTCTCTTTGCCCTACACCACATGCTCATCACCAGGGTTTTTTTGTATTGCAACTTTTAATTTAATTTTAAGGGAAGAGAAATATATATTTTATTATTAATTCTTTGAATGATATGAAGCATCTGAAAAGTTGTCAATTTAAGCCATTGGAAATTAGACACTACTTAAAAAATTAATAAGTGTTATATTCACACATCACCGGTACTTTTTAGCAAAAGAAAAATGAAGGGAAGTAAAAGGATGGCAATAAGGTATTCCCCAAACTTCTAGTGTCTCTGAGTAAAATTAAGAAAAATCAATGTACGTTGGGGAGTGCTATTGTGGAAGACCCTGAGAAGTCTTCTGTGTGGGCCTGGAGATCTCCCCAAACCACCATTTCCTGGCAAATAAATGGGATAGTAACTATTGATTATTTTTCCTGAACAAGATACATCAAGGCCTTTGCGTGCTTTCTGAAAGCAGGCTGACTCAGTACAACAGCAGAGAAGGTATACTGTCTGCTGACTAGTGATAAAAAGATCTGTTTAGAAGTTGTGTCTGCTTGCTTTCTATTTTATATAGAATAGGATAAAACCTGCTCGCCCTGCTTCTTAGAGCCCCAGGGTAGGTGAATCATCCTGACCCATAACTCTTGCTTCTAACAAAGTGCAAAGAGGATTAAAATCAGCTTTTTCCTTCACTGGGAGTTACAGATAAAACTGTCTGTTGCTTGCTCACCTCCATCCTCAACATGGGCAATGGCAACTCTGCAGCTTAGACTGGATATCATCTCTGACTGTTTCTGCCTTTGGATGACATCTAGGCATTGGCCAGACACTGTATTTGGTAAAATATGTAAAAGTCAGATTGTATGTTTGCCTTTTTGTGTCCTGAAATTTTTTATCATTCTGAAAAGAATAAAAATAAGAAGTATGATCTGGTCTGGACAGGTAAGATAGCCCAAGTTTGACAGATCTGTAGTACATGAACTAACTTTACAATTCCTGTCAAACACTTTAAAGACTGTGCAAAATTTTGTGTGCGTGTACTATATTTTTTTTTTCTGGGAAAAGGCCTAAAATGTTTGTATATCTTTAAGAGTATCTGAGATATAAGTAAATAAGTACAATTAAGAACCACTGATATAATGAAAAATGTAGGGGACTTCCCTGGCAGTCCAGTGGTTAAGACTCCGTGCTTCCAATGCAGGGATGCAGGGGGTGCGTGTTCCATCCCTGTTCAGGGAACTAAGATCCCACATGCTGCACGCAGTTGGGGCAGGGGGAAGAAAATGAAAAAGGTAGAACATCTACAGAAGGAGCCTGACACCATTACCAAAAAGATATAGCAATACGGCAAGAATGTACTTGATTGGAAAGTATCTGAAAAAACCAAACTGCACACGCACTCACACACACACCAAAATACAATCCAATGCATATTCTGTATCTGAAGGAAAATTGAGAAACTGGTCTGAAAAGTGAAATGCAATCATAACTTTTCAGTGTATCTCTAACATTTTGGCTAGAAAGAAGATTGACTCAATAACTCAAGAATCTATCTATAAAATGTTACATAGGTCATTGTTTGATGATACCAGCATAAAGATCATTCTCCCTTCTCTGTGTCCATACTCACCAAGCAAGCTGATAACAATTTGTCTTTTCATGTAGATATATACATCCACAGGTAGACAGTTTACTGCTTAGTGGATATGAGTATTTGCTTTCTTTGGTAGTTGAACTTCTCAATGCATCTGATTTATACATATGTCCATGAATTTGGTTACTGATGGTGTAGTACACTATCTCTACCTGAAACACAAATAGTGTGTTCAGGGTCTGATAATTCATGTTAATAAAACTTCCCTGAAAATCTTTTCTGCTTTTCAAAGAAGAATGCTATCATGGAGAATAATTGTTCACCAAGAAAATTCTTGTAATTAGCTTCTTACAGTTTAAAAAAATGTATAAAATTTATAATTATCAGCCGGCGTCTCAGATTTTGAAGGGACCTCAGACACTGAAAATGTTTTAGTAGATTAACTCATTGGATTAAAATTTGAAAACCATTCTTTATGTATACTGGATTGTCTTGTAATCAATAGATAATATTTAAGGTGACTTGTTAGGGTTTTCTAAGGCTCTAGGAAACCCTGAACATATAGAAAATACAAACTCAGTCAAATGTTCTGATTTTCCAGGAAGTGCCCTTTATCTGAAAGAGAGTTTTCTAGGTTACTGGATGTTAATAACTAATGTTGTGCTATCCAGGAAGATATGTGAGCTAGCAAGGCAAGATTAGGTGCAGGGAAAAGTAAGCCTAACATGAGAGTGGGCAGCCAGACATTGTGACATCTGCACTGCAGCAGGAGAACATGGGGCCATATTATCCAGGTGTTGTCATTTGACCTATGTTGGTAGTGGTGAATATGCCATTTAAAAAATACTTTCTTCCATTCAAAGAGGAGATACAATAATAATGTAAGAAGGTTCAAATGAGATAAAAATATAGCAGTAATTCACAGTTAATAAAATGAATAAAATTTATTATTATATTTGTGTGCATGGTTTTACACCATGGTCAGATTCTTTGTCTATGTCGGATGTCACTTACATTAACATGCAGAAAAAAGGTTCTAAGACTAACAACAACTTGATACCACTACTATTGAAATGACCCATAAAAGTGTTGCAATTTTTTTAAGTAAGAAGATTTATGGGGACTTCTCTGGCAATCCAGTGGTTAAGACTCCACACTTCCACTGCAGGGGGCACAGGTTGGATCCCTGGTCGGGGAACTAAGATCCTGCATGCCAAGGAGCACGGCCTAAAAAAAATAAATAAATAAAATAAAAATAAAGAAAAAAAAAGATTTATGGCAAATTTGAGTAGCCTTTCCAATATATATATTTTTTAAATCTTTGTACTTACAACTTCTTATTTATTTATTTATTTTTGGCTGTGTTGGGTCTTCATTTCTGTGCGAGGGCTTTCTCTAGTTGTGGCAAGTGGGGGCCACTCTTCATCACGATGCGCAGGCCTCTCTTGCTGTGGAGTACAGGCTCCAGACATGCAGGCTCAGTAGTTGTGGTGCATGGGCCTAGTTGCTCCGCAGCATGTGGGATCTTCCCAGACCAGGGCTCGAACCCGTGTCCCCCTGCACTGGCAGGCAGATTCTCAACCACTGTGCCACCAGGGAAGCCTCCAATATTTTTAAACTTGTATGTAAGTCTCATAATGTATGTTTCATAATATACCTGAGAATTGGCTACTTGGCTCCTTGGGGTTATTATTTTGTCTATGTGGATTCCATCTAAGATCAAAAGAAAAAAAAGGATTCACTAACATCTTGGCTTAAGAACAAGTAAAGTTTCTGGACATAAATGATCTGTCCGTTTCTGAGGAGCATTAGGAGAGAGAAATGTTTTGCCCTGAATACATGTAAATAGGGTGGTAGGAATACTGAAGTGGGACAGTTTAATGTTTTCTATGCCCATGACTGGTAATTTCCTAATTACCTGCTTCATTCTGAAATTGTGTTCCATCTCATGCTTTACAGCTGGTAATACCAAGGACATCTTCGGTAGTTGAGGAATGATTATTTACAAATAATCATTTGTAATGAACAAAATAAGCATTGGGGAAATCATGGGCTAGGGAATTAGTGTCTTCTGAAATAAAGTCAAAAAGCAATGGATGATTTACATACAATTAGAAAGAGGAGATGATGGATTAATCATTTATTTATTTATTCAGATATTGTATGAATATTGATTTGATATCTGGACTTCTGCTCCATTCACTAGTACAGAACATTCACTCAATTACTGAGTTTTTACTATACAATGTGGTCATTTACCTTGGCTTGTAAAGTTCTAAAAGGCAGAGTCTAAGGAAATCCTCATAATGCAATGCTTATAACATTAGCACATGTAATTTCTTGTTTTTTAGATGATGATAATGATGATTCTGATGATAGAAAATATTGAAAAATCCTCTTAAAATACAATGTAGAAAAATGATACAAGAATGAAAGTGAAAAATAAAGCAACATACTTAGTTTTATATTATTTTGCAGGAAAGGGAATGATTACTACTGAGGCAAGATGGTAAAGAGGTATAAAAATATTTTGTATCATCTTTAAAAACTTGCTAGTATAGTTTAAAACATTGTATAACAATCCATTATATGGCTGTACCACAATTGACTTAGTCATGTCCTTAGTGATCATTATACATTTATCTTGGTTTATAACTATTTACTGGTTCAAGATTTAACTCAACATAGATTCTCAGAAGTAGAATTCTGAGTCAAAGGGCATGGTTAATTTTATGGCTATTTGGGCATACCATCAAACTGATTTCTAGAAATTTGTACCACTTGATTCTCAAACCAGCAGTGTATGGTGAGGATTAACATAGACCTGAATGACTAAGAATAGAAAAGTTACACTTAGTATATACCTACTGCTCCAGGCACAATGCTTTCACACATACTGCATTATTTAAAGATCACAGCTACTCTGTGGAAAGTTTTGTGGTTGAAGTTAAGACTTGAGAAAAAACTTGAATGATGCATAGATTTGGAAAAGGTGAAAAGAATGAGGAAGTGCCTTCCAGATGGCAGAAACTCCTGGAACACGAAGTTGTAAATAAATATAGTTCTGTGGTCTTTGAGGTGAGCCTGAAATAGCACCCCTGGTCCCTCTATGTGCTCTGAACCGATTGAAAAGTATGACAGTAGTAAAGCAGAGGGGAACAAAAATGCTCCTTCTGTGGTCAAGTGTTTTCTAAAGTGAAAATCCCCAAACTAGTCAGCAAAGAGCAGCCTTCCCATTCCAACTCACCTCACTCCACTACAGCTTCATTTGGGAGCAGAACCGTTTAAAATTTGAGGCATGGAGTAAGGAGGAATATGTGTGTTTCCTGTAGGTAGGCTTGTTCACAAGGAGCCTGAATGGGGTGCCTAATTTCTCTTTCCAATCTCAGCAGTGGTAAATTCTTCCTCACTGGGGAAAAGCAGTGAGTGAGAGGATGAGGAAAGGCTGGGATTCCTACAGCTAGAAGAGTTCCCTCCCCAAGGAAGACAAAATCAGGAGTAGGGAATGAGTAGTTTACCTCTGACAACAGGGCACCTTAAGGAACAGTGCAGAGCGTGGCCCGGTTAAGGATGATGCTGGGAATTACTAGAAGGCTGAACTCTGTGTCATCTGAAGTGTCTCGCTGAGGTATCAGCCTTTGCCTTTGGGGACCTTTGGTGATTCCAGAGCGGTCAAGATGTAACATAAACTTTCATAATTGTCCCTTTTGACTGCTCCAGCTGTTGAATTCAACGCCAATGGAGAAGATGCAAGGTCTTAAGTAACAATTCTAGTTTATCTGGGTCCTTCTTCCAGGTGGCGTTCTGTCTTCTACTGTGTTCTTGTTTTATGGGCCAAAAGCGCCAACACAAAAATTGGCCATAATTCCATTATGGAAATCATTCTGAAAATAAGGTTTAAAGTTATGAATTGTCAGTGGCCAGAAATGAGGTAACACAATTATTAATTTAATCTTTAGCATGAGGTGGCAGGACGGCCAAATCATTACTATTTTGCTCCCCAGCAAACTCCCTCTCTGAGAAGAGATAATTCCATGGGCAACTCAGTGCACCTGTCACTTACAGTTCATAGATCAGGAGCAAGGCTAATGCCTTCAGGGTGGAACAGTCAGTAGGAGAATGATGGTGCTTAAGGAAGTGAAAGGAAAGTGATGCCCACTACTAGTTTTTGGTTAGAGGATAATGCTACCCTCAGTAGCAGACAATGACTTCACATACGTGTCCCTTACAGAGTCAGATGCAGGTTCTGTTTCAGTTTATGACCGTAATGGCCTTAAACTGTCAAGACAAAGTCTTTATTGCCATGGACAATTACCTGTGCTTTAGGGCTCTGTTGTAACCTAAAAGTCACTGTAGGCCTTAGTCCTTCCACATTCCCATAAATAACCAGTACAATGCATTTTTTAGGGCCCCAAGACAGCTCAAATCAGGGAACAGAGTATTTTTCCCCATAGATTTTAAAATATTGTTATAGAGCATATTTGAACACAGTATTTTTTCCAAGAGGGTAAAATGTTCTTTTTTTTTTTTTTTAACGATTGAAGTATACTTGATTTACAACTTTGTGTTAGTTTCTGGTGTACAGCAAAGTAATTCAGTTTATATATATATATATATATATATATATATACACACACACACACATATATATACATGTATATACACACATATACATATATACATATACATACATGTACATATTCTTTTTCATATTCTTTTCCATTATTGTTTATTATAAGATATCGAATATAGTTCCTTGTTGTTTATCTATTTTATATACAGCAGTTTGTATCTGCTAATCCCAAGCTCCTAATTTATCCCTCCCCAACCCCCTTCTTCCTTGGGTAACCATAAGTTTGTTTTCTATGTCTGTGAGTCTGTTTTCCGTTTCGTAAATAAGTTCCTTTGTGTCATGTTTTAGATTCCACATATAAGTGATATCATACGGTACTTGTCTTTCTCTTTCTGACTTACTTCTCTTATAATGATAATGTCTAGGTCCATCCATGTTGCTGCAAGTGGGATTATTTCTAAACTGTTCTTGTTTTTAATACTTGGAGGTTGATTAAAGTGGGCAATGAAAGCCACCCCACTGTTGCGTGGAGTTGCCCCTCACGGTGACTTTTACCCTGCTGGGCAGAGGCAGACAGCTCTGCGGAGCCCTGGCTGGCGTTGCGCTCAGCAAGGCCAGCTGGAAGGAGAAGGGCTCTGGGCATGGCTTGCCCCCCTGCTGTGTCCAAATGATGGTCCCTACTTCCCCCACATGAATGCTCTGCACTAGATATTTGTCTACATTTGGCACTTCCATAGTGTCTTTTGCATTCTCCCCACAGTAGTAACTCGTTCCATTGTGTTTTCCCAGCACTTTTCAGAGTCCACTCTTGGGCTTCAGCCTATATTTCCAGAGATCCCTGAGTGATGACCACTCTCATCAGGGAACAGAGGATGGTCTGTGGTTTGCAAATATAATGTTCATAATTTGCCATAGAATGAATTTCCCCCTCTTCCTCCTCCTCTTTCTCCTGTTCCTTCTGGTGAAATAAACAACTAAACCACATTCCTTTTACTCTCAATACATTCTTAGAGAGAATTTTTGCAGATTAACTAGGAAAGTGGCAGAGTTTAGGTACACCATTTTAACATGAGACAGGGAATATATTACAATGTAAATTTTTGTTAACAAGCACTCTTAAAATATTTCTTTCAATATTTGTAAAAAGGCATGTATGTGGTTACGGAAACTATGACTGCATGATAAAGAAACCCAATATATACTTTTAACCTGGTTTAGGACAGCCAAAAGTCCAAAGTGTTTTTAGTTGTGTTTCATGTAATGACAGGAAGACAGTACTGACACCCGATCTTCACACCCCATCACACAAGAAAATTTGAAGGCCATTGAGCACTGAATTTTCCATTGTACTGCAATTACAGGAACACCTGTGCTACCTAGCTGTGCACTGAGACCCAAGAAAGGCAATGTTCCAGAGCTGTCAAAATGTCTCATTTCTTGCCTTTAATTCAGGGCTCTAATTGTGGTCAATCTGGTTATTACGTTGTACTATACTTCATTTATAAGCACACAGCAGAAAGGCTAATAATTTTAGGTTAAATCCAGAGGGCTCTTGTAAATATTCACCCAGGTCTGTGTACCTTTCTTTAAATAGGACTTGTAGTATATTTGCAAAAGGAAAATGGGGTTTTCTGTAATATAAAAATAATCCTTAAATGATGAGGATGCTTTAGGAGGACATGTTAAACTGGACTCAAATGCATGTTCTTGGATACCTCTCAGCTCTAAGGTCTGAGTTACGCAGTTTAAGCTCTGTCCAATACAAGTAGAGGGAAGGCTGACTTTATTCACTGGCTGATACAGTGTAGTTGCAACATCTGAACAAATTCACAGTGATTAAAAAAAAAAATCTCAAATAAGATCAAGTGATCTGGAAAGGACATCATCTAATGGATGAAATTATTTATATGACTAATTTAGAAATTTTAGATTATATATTTAATAGATTGGCTTTATTGAAATGAATACAACTCTTAAGGATCAACGCTCTACTGGAAACTCCCTTAGAACTATGATGTGTCATTTCCAAATTTAAGAGTTTTCAAGAAAATGGTTGAGAAGAAAATGGTACAATTTGGTAAATACGGCAATAAAGTTGGATTCCAAAAAGATGTGTTCTATGATACAGGTGTATACCAGGTTAAAGATTAAGCTCTTGTTAAATTTTTCTAACACAGATGTTTCCTTCTACATATTCTTTAATTTAATATAAAATTCTACTGGGCTATGAGTTCTTTGAGGCTGAGGCTGTGCTTGGTCTCTATTATCAGCAGATCATATAATATCCAGTAGGTCCTCAAATATCAGTAACTTTTGTTGAATTGAAATAAGACTCATATTTGGTTATTAAATATTTTTATTGAAGCTTTGTATCCATGAATTTCTCTGACACCTGACTTTTAACTTTTCCTGAGTATCCAACTGAATTTAGATTTGCATTTGGTGAAAATCGAGACAGTTGTACCTAAAATGCCCTTGCAATGTGCTCCCATATTGCCTTATGCTTATCTCTCACTGTGAGACCATTTCATTCTATAACTGTGTTTATGTGTCTGTTACTTCAGCTAGCTACCTGAAGGACAGATGCTGGGTCTTTTTCATTTTTTTGTATTCCCTGCCTGGTACTATTTGCTTTGCAAATGGTGGGCTTTTAAACTTAATTAATTAAAGCTTAACATTTCGGTAATGGTAGGTAAGTCACGTATTATTCTGTTCACTGATATAACAGAACTTTTATGCTTAGAAGATTAATCGTAGCAATGTTTTTTTTTTTTTTTAGATTTTACTGTATTTCAATCTTTTTTGGTGTTTAGTTTGTCGGTATTCTAGAAATGCTTTAGGATTCTTAAAAATGTTAGTCTATAAGTTTAATAAGTTATTTTGCAAAATCATTGTATCAAAAAAAAAAGAGTTAGATTTTGTTACTCAACCTTTTCAGATCTTGTGTTATTTTATTTCTATTCTTAGGTCTAGTTCCCACCCTACTTATAAATGTATTAAAACAAAGTCATCAGAGTCCTGTACTTTACGTAATGGGCTTTCCCTGCTGTTCCACCATCAGGGAGAGTTGATGCTTCATTAGAAATAGAAGTTAAATTAAGGAATCAATTTTCTTCAGTTTTGTTTTTTCTTTTCTGAAGCTATGGTGCAGTTATGACACTAGATCAGAATTTTTTTTATAATTCAGAGAAACTGATTCATATGGAGATGGACTCTGATAGAAACCTTATTTAAGCCATTTATTGACCAATGAATTCCACTTTCTAAATGAATATACTGAAAAGTTGAGTAAAGGAAAATCATTTTGAGAACATCACTAGTTTACCTTAGATTTCCTAATACTGTGGCAAATTTCAACTGCATGCTTGATACAAAGATCAGTTTTGAAAGTAGCACCTATAACAAACCATATTACTATGCTAATGTGTTATTAAAGGCTTTTATTCTGTAATGAAAGAGGTACCCCAGACATCTTCTAATTAAAGGATATTATCTGGTAAGAAATAAAATTAAATCCATGGAATGGAGAGATGATAACAATATTTATACAAACATTTTATATAATTAAGTCCAAATGAAAAGACTATTACTATGTCTATGGAGTTAGATCAACCCTTCCTGTTAAACTTACCATCTTCCTTCTTCTCACAAAGCAAATGTTGTCATTCATGCCGCTTTTAATTTTCAAGTATATAGTAAGAAGCAAGATGATTCTAGAGTCATTCCTGAAGCCACGTGTGGTGTGAAAACAAAATGCTATCAGGTCTGTGAAGTGGCTATTTGAGTTCAACACAAATGAGACTAAGTCACTGTCATTTTAGACCTTCTCATGGTCTCTTCTGCCCTCTGGATGAGCTTCAAACACCCTAAAGAACTCCCTCCTTCCCCCCCGACTTCTGCCCATCTCTTCTGCCTTCTGTCTACCAACCACCTTTCACTTGGGCTTCAGCCAGACTGATCTATTTGCTAATCACCCAAATGCTCCACACTCTCCTTTGGCCCTGGGCATTGGCACGTGTTTGCTTTGTCTGGAGTGCTTTTGTCCTGTTTTGCTTGATTAATTCCTCATCCAGTCTAGAAGATAGTTGTTCCAAGAGTCTCTGCTCATCCCCAAAGTCGTGGTTAGTGCACCTATGATGGACCCTCCCAGGTGCATGGGGCTTCCACTGCTGCAACACTCAACTGCTCAAGGGGAAATTGATTGCCTCTTTTCTCCTCCAACTTTCTCACATGATTTCACACTCCCTGAGAGCAGGAACTATGTCTTCCTTAACTCTACTGTATCCCCAGTAGCAAGTACACTCAGTGCCTGGCCATTAGAAGGCTCTCAGTAAGTGTTACTGAATGAATGAATGATTGAATGCATGTAACCTGTTATAGGTACCTGTGTTTTCTTCTGAGAAGAGGTCTATTACAAGTGTAACTATTTAAACTTGATAAGATATTTAATAATTGCTATTGTTGCACTTATTTTTGAAGGATTAAGACCAAGGTTACTTATCTATTTTGTAGACTTTAGTTTTCTTTTAATGGCTTTCTAATGCTGTTTTTTGAATTTAGAAAGAAAAAAAGAAGTCAGTCCAACTCTGTCATTTGCCTAAGATCAATACTCAATACTAAATGAATAAAATGTGGCCAGAGCTCACCACAATTTGCTTGCTTTTGTAGTTTGACGTTAAGCGTGTCGTTATCTAAATATACCTAAAGGATCTCATTACCCAAAGCAGTCCTTCAACGTAAATGACCCTCCAGCTTTGGCTACCCAAGCACTGTGATGGAGCAAAGACTTACTACAGTTAATTTTGGAGCTATAATAGATGAATGAATTACATTTTAAAAACATGACTTTTATTACAATTTTCACTATATGAATTTCTTTTGTAATAATGAGAATGGAATTTTCATGTAGATTTCATTTCATGTAGATGTAGAAGCCTACCATCATTCTGTGGCACAATAGGACAGGGTGTTACAGACCACTGGGGTACCCATAACATAATTTTGCATTTATTGGAGTTCTTTTGACATCACTTTCTTTATATTAATTTCTTACTTCTAACATAAAAATTATTAATTTCCCCAATACTTTGACTTTATGGAAAAGAACTTTAAAAAGTTCTAATTCTTAGTTACCCTTATCTTTTGGGCAAAATAGAAATAAAAGGTGTAAAAATAATTTTCCCAGTGAATAAGGTGAATTATTTTGAATATCTTTATCTTTGCTGATGGAAGCCTGCCTTCTGGAAATAGCATTAGCTTAGCACTCTAGGGCCTCTGTCCATTTGCATCTGTTCCACATTGCATGGCATTAATGTTCTTAGCGTATACTGGGGTGGCCTCACCTCTCCCAGGATCTCTGTCCATAGTTATCTCCTCCGTATATAGTATAACATTCTCAGCTTGTATGGGGATTACCTTGCCTCTTAAGCATAGTTTGTCTGGATGGAACATCCAGCACAGAGTCAGGGCATTTTGGTCCCACATGAGAAGGTCAGCCTGAACTCCTGCATTCCTTTCAAGTTAATTTTAAAATCTGTCTTCTTTACTTGCCTGATGATGATACCTTGTGAAAGCACGGTTGATGGGAACAAGTAGTATAAATTAAGTTAGCCTTTCTATAGTTATTGTTTTTCACAATATATAACAAAACTGTGTTATAAAACTACAATAATTATGATATTTTAATTTCATTGAACTTAATTTTGTGTTCTCCTATTAAAGCATAGGCTCATTGTCCTTATTGGAAAGAGTTCTGTTTTAATGATCAAGAAAGCAATAGGTATTGCTAAGAAACCAGTAACTGTAATTTTATTTCTGAATGAAGGCAAGAACTACCCAAAAAGAATTGGAATAGTCTTGGCTTAAATAAAACTTCTTATTTGCAAGCAGAAAGTGTTTAAAATTATTTGTACTGAGTGTTTAGTAAATTAATTAAGTTTTATTAGATAAGTAGCATTTTAATATAATATATATATATATATATATTTAAAGGACGCAGGATACCAGTTTTTTACAGTGATGTATTAAATAAATGGGCATTTCTTGAGCTGTGCTTCAGGGAACACTAGTGTCCTGAGAACTGTTAATAGGTGTTTTGAGAAAAAAAAGAATTTCTTGGCTAAATTAGATTGTTAAATGTTGCAAGCTAAATTACCGTCCTAACTGTTCACAGTTTGCACTGGCATTTTAAAGGCTCTAAGAGCTACCAAAGTAAAGAAACCTGTTTAACCATGTTCAAACTAGAATTTTTTAAACTTCTTAAAAAGTTTTTTAACCTTAATGGTCATTATTGTATAAATTCAGAAAATCACATAAATGCACAGCTTAATGATTTGTAAGATGTACATCCTGGTAACCACCATCCAGGTTAGGACATAGAACATTCCCAGCCATCTTATGTACTTTCCATGTGCTCCCTCTTTCCCTCCCAGTCAAACTTTACCACTACCAACCCTACAAAAAGGAACCACTGTCCTGGCTTCTTTGGTAATCTATTTCTTACACTTCTTTTCCTCACAAATTTAGTTGTCATTTAATATATGTCTTTAAGCAGTTAAAAATCCCTCTCTCTCTTTTCGTATAAATATATATGTAATATTTATAAATATAAATGTAAATCAAAAATGTATATCCAACATCTTGGATTAGCTGTCTACTTCAGATACCATCTGATTGTGCTGGTCTTAGTCAGTAAAAGTCAGGTGTCAGAGACAGGAGTTACAGTCCATTCAGGACAGAAGGCCTGATATGGCTCCCTCCAAGGCAGCTATAAAGAGTTCTTTGTCTGCTGTCTTTTCCAATATGCATAATCTCCTAGTTCAGGACATGGGGCATCTGATCTTCATCCAAAGATAGATAACGGTGATAAGCTTCAGGAACAAACCTAGAATGTCCTTTTAATAAGTCAATTAAACTTTACAATAATGTAATATCACAACAGGGAGCCATCTGGAAAGTGAATCTTAGACAGTAAATACAAAAACCTCAAAGACAGCAACACTAGAACTTAATATCCACTGAAAACTAATTTCTTCTCTCCAAAATTACCCAAATTTCTACCAAACATAGCCAAATTAAGACTAATTTGTCTGCAAAATAAGTTTGGTTCAATAAACTTGGCCTGATTATTTACATAAGTGTAATTGATCATACAGACTCTTAAGTTGGCCTTGCTGGAACTTTTTATAAAGAATCTCAAATCGAACTTTTAAAAGGCCTCTCAAGGCCGGAAAGGTCATGCCAACGGCTTGCCATTAGATTCTGCCTGTGATATGCATAGATTTGGATGAATTCCTCTCGTCTTGAGGTCTCTCAAATATCTTGAGATTTCCGCACCTGTCAGGAGGTGGCCTTTCTTATTCACCTGATAATGCTGCTGGGAACCTAAGTGTTTCCAATTTCTGGAGGGATCAGGTAGGGAGAAAAGATAAATGTTTCAATTCTGCTCACAAAGGTATACTTTACCAAACTACTCTAAGTCATAATTCACATAAGGGTAAAGATTTCCTTATCTCTGGAAAATAAAGATTAAATAGCCCTATGTTACTAATTCTTGTTGATCTTTTTTTAGCAGTTTATGAAGCCATCAGTTTTTCTATTAGAATTCTTTAACTTCTTAGGCAGTTCAGTGGTATGATCTGAAAGTTATCAGAAACCTGTACTTGTCAAATGTCCTTTTTATGAATCTTCTTGACAATGAAGCATTCTTTGCAAAAGCATCAGAGTATAACAATAACTGTCTATAAATGACAAAAAGCTCAAAAATGCACTGTTAAAGCCCTGATTACAATGTATTTGATAAAATAAACTTGGTTACCACTATGACATACAACATTTTAAGATAACTAGACTCATAACTGAAAACATTATACCAGGACATGTTTAAATTTTAGAAGTTTTATATAGTTTCTGGAACATTTATATTAATGGCATTTACCTGTTTGGCATAACCCAAGAAGGATTATCACCACTCATTTGACAATGTGTCCCATGTAATTTAACATAGCAAACAAGCTTAATTAGTTTAATGTAGATTTCTGGGCTCTCAGAAGCATCACAAAGCTTAGCTGGGGGTCAAAAGAACTCAGAATTTGATGCTTGGGAAGTTTTTCAAAAGTATCAGAAAGGTTTTAAAACACTTGGTCAAATAGGATCATAGGTCACTGTGAAACAATACTTATTCACTTAACCAAAGTGGCAATAAAAGATTTCAAGGACAAATACAGAAAGTTACAACAAATTACTTAAAAGGTAAAGAACTTTATAATCTGTTACCAAAGGAACATCAATATTCTAAGAAAACTTTGTCCTCATAACAGAGAAAGAAACGAAATTCAGGTTTTGCACCATCTTACCTTTAATATTAAAATCCATTTACTCAACTAAATTTATTCTAATCTTAGTCAGTCCTGACCACACACTCTTTTCTAAAGATCCCCCCCCTCTTTTTTTTCTCATAAACCTTCTACATCTTTCTATATCCGTGTGAATTGGTACCTTATTTTCTTTCCTATTTAGAAATAACCAGCTTTAGGACAAAATTAATTTCTTTTCCCTTAACAAAATGTATTCCCATTCCTTATACCTTCTTTTTTCCTTGTATTCAAAGATGTTTTCCTCCTTAATTTTCAGTAGTTTTAGTTACATATTTTAATTAGAATTCTTAACCTTTAAAAAACGTAATTTCTTAGGAAAATTAAGAATGCAATTATGAACTCTTTTATGTTAGCATTCCATAAATTGGCAAACTTATAAATACTATTTATGGTTTCTAAAAGACACGTGTTCTTTTATAGAGTTTGTTTTTCAATGTGACACCAAACATATTTATTAATAGTCCTAAATCTCTTTAGTTTCTCTGTAAAAGGAAACCTATATTCAATAATTAATGTTCCAGTGTCTTATTTTATTTTGGACTGACCTAGATATTTAATAAACTTCCATCATTTAACTTCATTTATCAAGACTATAAAGTTTAAAGCTAAAAAAATTCTGGAAACTATTTTTAAGCAAACATACTATAAACAAATTTTTCTTAAAAAATTTACCTAAAAACTCTTAACCTATTTACATTTAATTTACTTATAAAAAGTTTATCATACTAAGTTATTTTTCTTGCTGACAAATTTGTAACAGAAATAATAAGACCTTATTTGACTTTTAGTAAACCTAGGTACAATCAAAGTATTATACTTAATGTTAATGACTCTAAAGACATGTCTACATTAATTAAACCAACAAACATAAACTTGTTTTTATTCATTAAAAATTAATACTAGATCACATAATCCTGATATTCATTTGGGTTATTTTCTATTTCTGAGTTTTTTTGTTTTTGTTTTTGTTTTTGTTTTTTTTGCGGTACGCGGGCCTCTCACTGTTGTGGTCTCTCCCGTTGCGGAACACAGGCTCCGGACGCACGGGCTCAGCGGCCATGGCTCACGGGCCCAGCTGCTCTGCGGCATGTGGGATCTTCCCGGACCGGGATACGAACCCGTGTCCCCTGCATCGGCAGGCGGACTCTCAACCACTGCGCCACCAGGGAAGCCCTATTTCTGAGATTTATATAAACACATAATTTCCTTTAAGCCAATTAAATTAAATTAATTTTACAAATTAATTTAGGCAATACCACACATCTACAACATATATATATGTATGTGTTATGTTTGTGTGCATGTTTGTATATACACATGTAGACACAAACAGAGACCCCATAGTTCACATAGCAATATTTCTGCCATGAGTCAGGTTCAATAATATAAAAATCATCAGTTACAAATGAGGTTGTATTTGGATTGGGTTTCTGGCAGATGAAACAAATCAAGGTCATCTGTTTAGATGGCTAAACCCTTTTCACTAATGTTTATGGAGAAGACACTGAAGATTTGTATTTGTCCTTGACAAGTCAAGTTCCAAATGACCTATCATCCTTTCCTTTTTTCTTTTGATAAGACTTAACTTCCTGAAATTTGTATTTTAAAAAGATCGCCCGGGGGCTTCCCTGGTGGCGCAGTGGTTGAGAGTCCGCCTGGCGTGGCAGGGGACACGGGTTCGTGCCCCGGTCCGGGAAGATCCCACATGCCGCGGAGCGGCTAGGCCTGTGAGCCATGGCCGCTGAGCCTGTGTGTCCGGAGCCTGTGCTCCGCAACGGGAGAGGCCACAACAGTGAGAGGCCCAAGTACCGCAAAAAAAAAAAAAAAAAAAAAAGATCGCCTAGATAAGAGATCCTGGAATAGACCAAGTAGAACATTTACATCTCAAAGGCATAGGAGAAATGCAAGCAAGTTTCTCCTAGGAGTTTTGTTCCCTAAAGGCCATTTTTATTTTTTAAATATGTATGTATGTATGTATGTATTTATTTTTTACTTACAAGCTTCTTAAATAGAGGAGGTTTTGGGAGTGATGGAAAGGATTAATGGGGTTTGAATTGTTTCTGGAGACACACTACTAGTTCTGTAAAGACTAGATTTATAAAACAATAACAGCTGTTTTTAATTCTTTAAAGAATTGGGTGGCCACCTAAATGATATCAAAGGACTGACATACCTATCTACCTATGTTGGAATGTGTTCCTTTCTCTCATTTAGCTTAGGAGAGAAGACCAAAAACAAACAAACAAAAAATCCTATCGAGCTCTGAATATCAACTATGGTCACAAGTTTAGTCATATAGGTGGCCTTTCATCTTGATAATCCATTTACAAAAAAATTTTTTTTTTTTTTTGCAGTACTCGGGCCTCTCATTGTTGTGGCCTCTCCTGTTGCGGAGCACAGGCTCCGGATGCGCAGGCTCAGCGGTCATGGCTCAGGGGCGTAGTCACTCCATGGCATGTGGGATCTTCCCAGACCAGGGCACAAACCAGTGTCCCCTGCATCGGCAGGCGGACTCTCAACCACTGCGCCACCAGGGAAGCCCCATTTACAAAAATTTTTGAGGATCCTTTCAAGGTTCAAGAAGTTCTTTAACTATGGCCTTTTGTTCAGCCTTGACCTGAAAAGGATCACCTACAGCCTCAAGTGCCCCCATTTCTAAAGGTAACCTTTTAATAGCATTTTCAGAGTGAAAAGGCAATTCAGATAGAAGATTACTAGAATGAGTACTCAAGGGATAGAGGGCATCTTCTATGTCAGGTTATAGTTTTTTGTTTTAGGTACCTCTTACATTATTTTATTATTATTTTAATTAATTAATTAATTATTTTTTGGCTGCATTGGGTCTTCATTGCTGCACACGGGCTTTCTCTAGTTTCAGTGAGTGGGGCCTACTCCTCATTGAGGTGTGCGGGCATCTCATTGTGGTGGCTTCTCTTGCTGTGGAGCACGGGCTCTAGGTGCATGGGCTTCAGTAGTTGTGGAATGTGGGCTCAGCAGTTGTGGCTCGTGGGCTCTAGAGCTCAGGCTCATTAGTTGTGGCACGTAGGTTTAGTTGCTCCATGGCATGTGGGCTCTTCCCAGACCAGGGCTCGAACCTGTGTCCCCTACATTGGCAGGTGGATTCTTAACAACTGTGCCACCAGGGAAGTCCCTATATTATTAATCTTCCATTATCCTTAATGGAAGGATTAATCTTCCATTATCCTTCCAAAATCCTTAAATGAGGCTAATTTGAAATTACAAAACCTTTGAGGCTTCTGCATACCAATTAAAATAGGTATAAGAATTTAAAATGAGAACTCTTTAAAATTTTAGCTCCATTTTAAAACGAAGTCTTTCCATTTAAATCAAAGGATCCAAAGAGCTAACCCTACACATATTTTCTCCTGCTAATCTAATTTTAGAAAAGAGAAACACTCTTACCATTACTGTCCCCAGTAGACCCTGAAGGCAGGGATCCAGGAGACTGACATGGTAAGAATTCTTACCTTCTGTTGACTTTGAGCATGCAAAAATCAATTTTGGAATGCCAAAAGAACCCCATCTTGGCCATTTTAGGGCAGGATTTCCTTTAAGTCCCAATTAGTAAATAGTTGCAAGTATCAGTTCTGTAAGTGTATCCTAACAGGTGGCTGTCCATCAGGGAGCTGTTTGTCCTTTGAGGTACAATTTCCTGTTATTAATTTGGTAGCTTAATTTAGATGTGAGATATGATCTGAACAATTTTCTGAGGACAGTGTGGGGGATCGGATCTGTGCTGCTTCTGAGTTAGCTCCCAAGGAGTTATCCTTGGGTTGGTTTGACTCTTTTATGTGTCTCAGTTTCTCCTTCCAACAGTCTGAAACTGCTGTGGGTGCTTGGAGCACTAGGTGATCAGTTTATCTTGTGTGTCCTCGGAGGAGCATTATTTGCTTAAGTTGTGGTGGGCTTCCCTGTGGGACTACTGCACATTACAAGGATTAATCCTCAGACACTTCCACTGTGTTCTCAGTCACCTGAGGATACCTTGTAGTTGGAAGGAGTAAATGTCCCTTGTTCTTCCTGAATAATGCTTTTATAGAGGGGACAGAAAGCTGGGATGGCTCTAGTAAACAAAGAGTCCATGACCTGTCATTGGCTGTGTCCTTGCCAGGAAAGAAGTGGAGTCTTTCTTCTTCCTGTTGGGCTCTGCTATCATCACAGGGCAGGGCAGCTCCCCCTTCTGGTTTTCCCAACTCTATTTAATTGAGGTTTCTGTTTATTAATTTTTTACACTTACAAAATGGTAACATCTACTCTTTTCAGATTTTCCTCTGTCTGTAGCCTCTCAAAAATAATCAGCCCAGAATAATAAATTTTCCAAACAAGCATATTTTGGTGAGGCTCATTTTGCTTCCCTCCAATAGTGACCAAGACAGAGTTAGTGCTTCCCCTCAGCTTGATTAAACTTTAGACAGACTTTTTCTTCACTCTAGACCCCTGACCTCTCTTTTCTTAGAACACTTACTTTAGACAACTTGTAATTATAATTTTTTTCTATGATCCTTTGAGATGTAAATCTTTTTAAAACCCTCTTGTTAGTTTTACAGTCTAGGATTGTCTTTCAAAGGAAGCCATGCCTTTGAAATATAATCATTTAGGAAGCTAGTGCTGCCATCTCTCAGTCTCTGTGGAAAGGTAGGAGCTTAATTTCAGTGGGCACTTTACTTCAAGTGAAACCGAGCAGGACCCTGTAGCTCTCCTGGGTACAAATCCTTTCTGTGTCCCCCATTTCTTGTTTGTAAGAAATAGGCTTCATTCAGCCTCCATGACTTTCCCTGAGTTCCAAAGGGCAGGTTCAAACTGTTACTTATCAGGGAAGGGAGGGGATACAGAAACAAGGGAGGAGCATTCAAGAAACAATAGAGCAACTATTAAAGTAGGGTCCTGGTTCATCTTCAAGGAATATACATAACAATATCTTTGAGTTCTGTAGGAACTAAGGTGCACACCCAGGTGGAGAATGGCAACTTCAGGATGAGCACAAGATTTCATGAACACTGTCCTGTTACCTCACCACTAGCCAATCAGAAAAAAATCCCAAACCCTGCAGCTCTCACCTCAAATTTTGCTTATAAAATCATTTTCCCCAAAACCATTGGGGAGTTTGGGGTTTTTGAGATTGATCCCACCATTATCTTTGCTTCACCCCACAATAAACCTTTCTCTGCTCCAAACTCTGATGTTTTGGTTTATTTGGCTTCACTGTGCAATGGGCTTATGACTTGGATCAGTAACACAAGTTGTAAAATTACCTCCTGACAAGAAGATATGAGAAACTTTACTTTTCCTTTGATTAAAAAAAAAATTAGTAAATACACTTTTCCGACCACAATGCTATGAGACTAGATATCAGTTACAGGAAAAGATTTGTAAAAAATACAAACACATGGAGGCTAAACAATACACTACTTAATACACTGAAGAAATCAAAGAGGAAATAAAAAAATATATACCTAGAAACAAATGACAATGGAGACACGATGACCCAAAACCTATGGGATGCAGCAAAAGCAGTCCTAAGAGGGAAGTTTATAGCAATACAATCCTACCTTAAGAAACAGGAAACATCTCAAATAAGCAACCTAACCTTGCACCTAAAGTAATTAGAGAAAGAAGAATAAAAAAAAAACCAAAGTTAGCAGAAGGAAAGAAATCATAAAAATCAGATCAGAAATAAATGAAAAAGAAATGAAGGAAACGATAACAAAGATCAATAAAACTAAAAGCTGGTTCATTGAGAAGATAAACAAAATTGATAAACCACTAGCCAGACTCATCAAGAAAAAAAGGGAGAAGACTCAAATCAATAGAATTAGAAATGAAAAAGGAGAAGTAACAACTGACACTGCAGAAATACAAAAGATCATGTGATATTACTACAAGCAACTCTATGCCAATAAAATGGACAACGTGGAAGAAATGGACAAATTCTTAGAAATGCACAACGTGCCAAGAAAGAATCAGGAAGAAATAGAAAATATGAACAGACCAATCACAAGCACTGAAATTGGTACTGTGATTAAACACCTTCCAACAAACAAAAGCCCAGGACCAGATGACTTCACAGATGAATTCTATTAAACATTCAGAGAAGAGCTAACACCTATCCTTCTCAGACTCTTCCAAAATATAGCAGAGGGAGGAACACTCCCAAACTCATTCTATGAGGCTACCATCACCTTGATACCAAAACCAGACAAGGATGTCACAAAGAAAGAAAACTATAGGCCAATATCACTGATGAACGCAGATGCAAGAATCCTCAACGAAATACTAGCAAACAGAATCCAACAGCACATTAAGAGGATCATACACCATGATCAAGTGGGGTTTATTCCAGGAATGCAAGGATTCTTCAATATATGCAAATCAATCATTGGGATAAACTATATTAACAAATTGAAAGAGAAAAACCATATGATCATCTCAATAGATGCAGAGAAAGCTTTCGACAAAATTCAACACCGATTTACAATAAAAACCCTCCAGAAAGTAGGCATAGAGGTAACTTTCCTCAACGTAATAAAGGGTTTGTCA
The DNA here is from genome assembly GCF_964374135.1 of Grampus griseus. Taxonomy (NCBI): domain Eukaryota; kingdom Metazoa; phylum Chordata; class Mammalia; order Artiodactyla; family Delphinidae; genus Grampus; species Grampus griseus. Next base: position 124,530,256 of record NC_138998.1, on the reverse strand, counting down.
TAATATATGACAAGCCCACAGCCAACATCGTCCTGAATGGTGAAAAACTGAAAGCATTTCCTCTAAGATCAGGAACAAGACAAGGTTGCCCACTCTCACCACTCTTATTCAACATAGTTTTGGAAGTTTTAACCACAGAATCAGAGAATAGAAGGAAATAAAAGGAATCCGGATCAGAAAAGAAGAAGTAAAGCTGTCACTGTTTGCAGTTGACATGATACTATACATACAGAATCCTAAACATGCTACCAGAAAACTACTGGAGCTAATCAATGAATTTGGTAAAGTAGCAGGATACAAAATTAATACACAGAAATCTCTGGCATTCCTATACACTAATGATGAAAAATCTGAAAGTGAAATCAAGAAAACACTCCCATTTACCATTGCAACAAAAAGAATAAAATATCTAGGAATAAACCTACCTAAGGAGACAAAAGACCTGTATGCAGAAAATTATAAGACACTGATGAAAGAAATTAAAGATGATACAAACTGATGGAGAGATATACCATGTTCTTGGATTGGAAGAATCAACATTGTGAAAATGACTCTACTACCCAAAGCAATCTACAGATTCAATGCAATCCCTATCAAATGATCACTGACATTTTTCACAGAACTAGAACAAAAAAAAAATCACAATTTATATGAAAACATAAAAGACCCCGAAGAGCAAAAGCAATCTTGAGAACGAAAGAGGGAGCTGGAGGAATCCGGCTCCCTGACTTCAGACTATACTACAAAGCTACAGTAATCAAGACAGTATGGTACTAGTACATAAACAGAAAGATAGATCAATGGAACAGGATAGAAAGCTTAGAGATAAACCCACGTACATATGGTCACCTTATCTTTGATAAAGGAGGCAGGAATGTACAATGGAGAAAGGACAGCCTCTTCAATAAGTGGTGCTGGGAAAACTGAACAGGTACATGTAAAAATATGAAATTAGATCATGCCCTAACACCATACAAAAAAATAAACTCAAATGGATTAAAGACCTAAGTGTAACGCCAGAAACTATCAAACTCCTAGAGGAAAACATAGGCAGAACACTCTGACATAAATCACAGCAAGATCCTATTTGACCCACCTCCTAGAGAAATGGTAATAAAAACAAAAATAAACAAATGCAACCTAATGAAAGTTCAAAGCTTTTGTACAACAAAGGAAACCATAAACAAGACCAAAAGACAACACTCAGAATGGGAAAAAATATTTGCAAATGAAGCAAGTGACAAAGGATTAATCTCCAAAATTTATAAGCAGCTCATACAGCTCAATAACAAAAAAAACAAACAACCCAATTCAAAAATGAGCAGAAGATCTAAATAGACATTTCTCCAAAGAAGATATACAGACTGCCAACAAACACATGAAAGAATGCTCAACATCATTAATCATGAGAGAAATGTAAATCAAAACTACAATGGGATATCATCTCACACCAGTCAGAATGACCATCATCAAAAAATCTAAAAACAATAAATGCTGGAGAGGGTGTGGAGAAAAGGGAACCCTCTTGCACTGTTGGTGGGAATGTAAATTGATACAGCCACTATGGAGAACAGTATGGAGGTTCCTTAGAAAACTACAAATAGAACTACCATATGACCCAGCAATCCCACTACTGGGCATATACCCTGAGAAAACCATAATTCAAAAAGAGTCATATACCAAAATGTTCATTGCAGCTCTATGTACAATAGCCAGGGGATGGAAGCAACCTAAGTGTCCATCATCGGATGAATGGATAAAGAAGATGTGGCACATATATACAATGGAATATTACTCAGCCATACAAAGAAACAAAATTGAGCTATTTGTAATGAGGTGGATAGACCTAGAGTCTGTCATACAGAGTGAAGTAAGTCAGAAAGAGAAAGACAAATACCGTACACTAACACATATATATGGAATTTAAGAAAAAATAAATGTCATGAAGAACATTGGGGTAAGACAGGAATAAAGACACAGACGTACTAGAGAATGGACTTGAGGATATGTCCATTGAGAATATGTCCAGAAGGAAAAATATTTAAATAGAGGATATGGGCAGGGGGAAGGGTAAGCTGTGACAAAGCGAGAGAGAGGCATGGACTTATATACACTACCAAATGTAAGGTAGATAGCTAGCGGGAAGCAGTCACGTATCACAGGGAGATCAGCTAGGTGCTTTGTGACCGCCTGGAGGGGTGGGATAGGGAGGGTGGGAGGGAGGGAGACACAAGAGGGAAAAGATATGGGAACATATGTATATGTATAACTGATTCACTTTGTTATAAAGCAGAAACCAACACACCATTGTAAAGCAATTATACTCCAATAAAGATGTAAAAAAAAAAATTAGTAAATAAAGATGGTCTTTGATTCTCCCCCATCCACCCCAGTTCTTAAAAGGCTTCCCGTTCTTTGTTTCAGAAGGGCATAGTGTCAGAATTCTATCTCTGGGCTCTTTTCTCTGTTGCTGGCTTTGCTCATCTTGTCCAGTGTGATTTTTCTTTAACAATAATATTTGATTATTATGGAGAACAATGCTAACGCAGTTGGTAGTGTTAAAAATTAACATATTAAAAAATCCAGCTGTACATATGTCTAAAACTTGAATTGTAGAGTCTACATATTTGCTGTTAGTAAATGTGATGGGATTCTGTTCATATAATGGTATCTGGATATGGTAAATAAACCTTTTATCAAATGATATATTTGTCCATAAATAAAAGTAAAATATATATATTTGTTAAGGTGGAAAAAAATGAAAAGCTAGATATTCAAACTCATGGGCAAGGAACACTGGTTTAAAAAACAAGGAAATGACTTTATTACTACTTACAAGAAAGTATTTGACCTGTGTTCTTCAGATATTTCAAGTAACTGGGTATTGTTTTTATATGACACCTTTCACCCAGGAATTCCATAGGTGTCTGAAATAGCAAGGATTATAGCTGACATCTGGCAGGTGAGGAAACTGAATGCTTAAATAAGTCTTCCAAGGTCACAAATCAATTAGTGGTGGTCTTGTGCTATTTTACATCATTTGTAAACTTACTCAATGACAAAGCTAATTTTGAACACAATATTTCAATATGATGGCTTAAGGAAAATCATTTAAACAATTAAGGAAATAACATTTTAATCAAAGGTGTAGGAAAAATCAGTGATAAAGACTTTAAATAGATGTATATTAAAAAACACACACAAAATGTCTGTCTGTGAATATTAGAAGTCAATTTTCTAGCTTATTATTCCTTCTTATTTAAAATTGCTTTTCTTGATTGTTGTTTCCTTTTTTCTCCCTTGTAGCACCTCTCTGATATGCTGATTACTTAATGGATGTTTATCTTTGTGTACACAAGTTGAGAATGTTTGTATTGTTGAATGTTGCTTTTCTAGTCTTGCTTTTAATTGAGCTACAAATGTTACACTTATGAAAGTAATAATAATCTCATTAGATTACATGAATGTGTTTGCAATATAAAAACCTAAGTATTGAGGAAGTAAAGTTTTTTTTATAGAAAATGTGATATTATTTGTAAAAACAAACTGATATTCAGGCATTTTACAATAATTATAAAAGTTTCCTGACAGCCAATATTGCTCAGAAATTAAATTAGAAGTTTCTTTACAACTATGATTGGAAGATTCATTATTACTGACCAAGATCTATTTTGTTTAAGAACGTGAATCCTTTACCTTTTATGGTTACACTTATTTTGAATTACTGGAAAAGGATTTAAAAATTCTGAAAGTGTATTGGCTACACTGCCTTTATTCGTGTTTTAAAAAGTGTTCTTTTATTTTTAAGAACAGTAGTAGCTTTGTAATATACTTTTTTACTTCTTCAACTTATATGATAGTTAACTATTAATTATAGTGTAAGTAATTTAGATTAGTTTTTTTTCCAAAGTAGTTCCATAGGGTGATCTTTGAAAAAAGAAGTCCAATATTTTATTAGAAATTTATGTGCACAGTTGCAAATCCTCCTGACTCTACCTCTTTCTCAGAAGCTGCTGCAGCCACCAGCTCTGAGCAGGCTCTGGATAACTTAGGGTAAATGTAATCTGACAGCACTTTTCCTCAAGCCCTATCCACATACTTCTCACAGCAGTTGGCCTTCCATAACCACAGGTTCAATGAACAAATGATCAAAAACATTTGAAAAGAAATTCCAGAAAATTCCAAAAGGCAAAACTTGAATTTGTCACTATTTCTGTAGCATCTACACTGTATTTACAACTTTTTTTTTTTTTGTGGTACGTGGGCCTCTCATTGTTGTGGCCTCTCCCGTTGTGGAGCACAGGCTCCAGACGCACAGGCTCAGCGGCCATGGCTCACAGGCCCAGCCGCTCTGCGGCATGTGGGATCTTCCCGGACCGGGGCACGAACCCGTGTCCCCTGCATCGGCAGGCAGGCGGACTCTCAACAACTGCGCCACCAGGGAAGCCCTATTTACAACTATTTACATAGCATTTACATTGCATTAGGTATTATAAGTAATCCAGAGATGTTTTAAAATATATGGGAGGATATGCATACTACACCATTTTATATAAGGGGCTTGAGCATTTGTGGATTTTGGTATGCAGGGGATGGGGGTGATGGGGCCCTGGAAACAATCCCCTGTGCATACGGAGGGATGACTCTCTATCCTCTGTGCTCCTCTGACGTTACAGCGTGGACTGTTTGAGAAAACTCACTTGTATTCACATATTTAAATTCTGGAAATACTGGGGATGTTGATACCAGTGAAATCACCCTAGACTAACAGGGTCTGAAGTCTGGAAAATGAGGGCTTTCCCCTTAAATCCTCTAAGTGTAGAGTTTTTTCAGCGGCCATGGCTCACGGGCCCAGCCACTCCGTGGCATGTGGGATCTTCCTGGACAGGGGCACGAACCCGTGTCCCCTGCATTGGCAGGCGGACTCTCAACCACTGCACCACCAGGAAAGCCCTAGAATTTCAAGACTAATTTCATAAGCCATCTCAGATGCCAGAGAAAACTAGGACTAGTTGCTTACAATGACAAATTTGTAATGAGACCTTTTATTAGTGTTTTCTAGTTTTTCATACCTGCTTCCTGAGATTAAAGCTCTGCTTTGGGGGAGAATGAAGGATAAGATGTGCATGTAGATATTTTTGGCAGATGCTATCCTAACTTCCTCAATTAATTAATAAAATGTGTTTATCATACTGGAGGCTCTGAATAGTCCTGTACTAAATAAACATGTTTAGTTTTGTGAATCTTAGAATTTCTCAAAGTTAGCACACCACAAATGCCCACTTTCACCACATAACAACTATTTCTATTGTAACACCTTGAGAAATGTTGACCTCAAGTTGAGGAACGGGATGCTATGTGAAAAGCATGGATTTCATTTGGCAAGTCCTAGCTCTGCTCGCATTTCAGTTTAATATCAATCACACTGAAACAGGGGAAAGGCTCACCCTGTTGCTTACTCTTCTGTGAAAAACAATCTTCCCATATAGCCTAGACCTACCTACATCTTCAAGGCTATTATCCAAAGGGCTAATGATTCTGATTTCAGCCCTTATTGCTTGTCTCTAACAACTCAATAAAAATGGTAATTTTTTAGATTAATTGATAAAAAGAATACTTAAATAATTATGCTGTGTCAGGCATTATGGAGAATTCTTTATGCCCTCAAGAAGCTTAAAAATTAAAAATATATATACATATATGGGGCTTCCCTGGTGGTGCAATGGTTGAGTCCGCCTGCCGATGCAGGGGACACGGGTTCGTGCCCCGGTCCGGGAGGAGGGAACCACATGCCGTGGAGCGGCTGGGCCCGTGAGCCATGGCTGCTGAGCCTGCGTGTCCGGAGCCTGTGCTCCGCAACAGGATAGGCCACAACAGTGAGAGGCCCACGTAACGCAAAAAAAAAAATATATATATACATATATATATATACATATATATATATATAAGTAAAAGTTGTGGTAGCTTTTTTACTATTTATAACATCCTTTTCCTCGACTTCCAGCCACATGGAAGATGGCACTTCTGTACCCCTTAAAGTTAGCTGTGGCTGGGTGCCTTCCTTTGATCAATGAAGGTGAGAAGAAATGACATGTGACACTTGTAGGGGAAAGCCTTTGATTTCAGATACTCAATTCTTGAGGCAACTATTTCTCAGAAATTGTGACAGCAGCAGTTTATATGGAGAAAACAAAGATGGAATCAGCCAGAATACAGAGCCAACAGGTGGAGAACAGTTGTCCTGGAGATTCACTTGGAAACACTGCAGACTTGGCCTGAATGAAATACTGTATTAAAACATTTATTTTGTTACTGCAGCTTGACTTAGCCTGTGCTAACTAATGTAATGAAGAGGATAACAAAGAAGCAAGTAGGTATTACTTGTCAAGAACTGTGAAGGTCTGAGATTGTATCTTACATAGAGGCTAACAAGTTAGCCAACTACAGTTTAATGGATGCAGGCAGAAGATACCAGACTCTTGGGTCAGAAACAATGACAGCAGCCAGAGTATCAACACTTGTACCAGTTCCCTGAGTCTCAATTCCCACAGGGAAGCACAAAGAGCAGAAGATAATACCTGTGAACACAGTGGGATGTGGTATAGAAAAAGAACTCTGAGTTTAGAGAGTCTGATTTTCTTCTAAGGGTCAGTGGGCCTGCTTGACCTCTGTCCTGAAGGGAGATGTTATTATACTACATATGACTATGTCATATGAGTATGGAGAAAAATCTTCTCTGAAGGGAATCACTATCTCCATCTTCCAAGCCTGGCAACAAACTTGCCCTTGGCTCCAGAAGGAGACACTGTGTCTATCTTTCCAAGACTGTTCATATGCAAACTTGCTTGAAGAGATAGTTTAGCACAAAGACAGTCAGTGCCTCTGCCTCTAGGATGCCCAGAAACATGGGAGAATCACAGAAAATTGTCTCTCAACAGTACTTGAGGTAATTTCCAAATAACTTATTCATTCATTTATATATAAATATTTATTGTATATTTAGTATGGACCAAGTGCTCTTCCAGGCTCTGGAGATTGAATAACCAAGATTAAAAAAGATTCCTGCTCTCAGGGAACTTATATTGCAGTGTGGAGACTCAAACAACAAATACAAAGCAATTATAAATAGTGATAATAATTTTTAAAATACAGAGCAATAAAATGGAGAGTCATTTGAATGAAAGAACAGGCCACTTTAAGGGAAAAGTAGGTCTCTCTGAAGAGGAGGCAGCACTGGATTAAGAATTGAATGACAAGAAAGATCTAAGTATCGATAGGGGAAGATCTGGGATAAGGTTACTCCAAACAGTGGTGGAATGAACTTAGCTTTTATGAGGAGAGGAATTCTGCTACTGTTATCATTAGCACTACCAATTACTACAACTACTATAACAACAGCAAGATGGTGGATCTCTTCTAATCATTTTGCATGTTGACATGAGAAGACTAATGCTCAAAGAAGAAGGAGAGTGGTGATGATTAAGCAAAGTGTGAAGGAGGAGAAAGTGGTGTGAAATAAGGTCAAAATCATGGTAATGGCCAGAGGAGAGAGGAGAGATGACAGGTTTGAGGTTGTAGTGATGTCAAATCTTTCCAGGAAAGGTGGATTCTGAGCAAGATTTAAATAGGCAAAGAGAAGGGGATGAGGGTATGATGGATCTGGAATCTTATAAATGGCAATAATGGCAAAGGGAAGACCCAGGGCAGTGCAACGAATGATAAGGGAGAAGTTAAATGTGTATTTGTGACTCCGTTTATGGTTCAGGTGTATGATTATATGGGTTGGTTGTGGAAGACAGGACTGGGAAGAGTATTTAATTGTATTTAGGAGGCAAACAATCCTTATGAGATATAGGCCCAGAATTCATGTGGCATAGATAAATCTACTGGTGGCAGGATTTTTTAGATGAGATTGATTCGATGTGGAGAGACTGAGGAGACCTGGAGATTTTGTAGGAGTGACTCTGGGAAACAAATATATGTTTCTCTATCAATTCTGAATTATTTTAAAAGGCTAAACCCTAAAGCTTAGGTACAGCCTGGAAGCCTGCTCTTATTTCTTTCACCTTCCTGGAAAGGTAAGCATCCTGTGGAATGGCTTGAGTAGCTTTGCTCTAAAGCTGCTGAAGACAAATTTTGGAATGTTACAAGTCAATGTGTTAAAAATTTTGGCCAGTGTTTGAGCTGGTGATAATTCAAGCAGGAATGCGTATTGCTGCTGAACCGTTGGTCAACAGAGTGTTGGCACAATCTCTTTCCATGGATCTTTCATGAAAAAGAGTCACGTACTCCACTTCCACAGTTATTGTAAGACTTTGTTAAAGAAAAGTCTGAATTCAGAGAAAATTAGAAGCAAAGGTGAACCTTAGTTCAAGGTTTCTCAATCTTCATCATTGCTGTTATCCTAAAGTGAAAGGAAAATGAAAGACAGTGCTATTTTTTTTTTTTTTCATTTTGGTAAGAACACTTGAGATCTACCCTCTTAACAAATTTTTGAGTTCAATACATTACTGTTGGCTATAGGTACAGTGTCTACAACAAATCTCTAGACCTTACTCCTCTTGCGTGATTGAAGGTTTATAATTAATAACTTTGTTCCCCCCCCCTCAGAGTCCCTGGCAATCAACAATTTCACTCTTTTCTTTTATGAATTTGACTATTTTATTTAGATACTCGTATAGGTGGAATAATGTAGTATTTCCCTGTCTGTGACTGGATTATTTCACTTACCATAATGTCCTTAAGACTCATCCATGTTGTTGCATATTGTGGAATTTCCTTCTTTTTAAAGAGCTGAATAGTATTCCATTCTTTATGTATACCACATTCTCTTTATCCATTCGTTCATTAATGGACATTTAGCTTGTTTCCATACCTTGGTTATTATAAATAGTGCTGCAGTGAACATAGGAGTACTTATATCTCTTTGATATCATGATTCAATTCTTTTGGATAAATACCCACAGGTGGGTTGCTGGATCATATGATAGTTCTGTTTTTAAGATTTTGTGGAACCTCCATACTCTGTCCCATGGCGACTGCACCATTTTACATTCCTACTAATAATGTGTGAGTGTTTCAATTTCTCCACATCCTTGCCAACACTTGTTGTCTTTTGTTTTTTTGTTAATAGCCATCCTGACAGATGTGGGATATCTTATTGTGGTTTTGACTTACATTTCCCTGATGATTAGTGATATTGAGCATATCAGTATAGATTGGATGAGACTCATCCACTTTGGGGAGGGCAATCTGCTTTACTCAGTCTACCTATTTTCAAAGGTTAATCTCATCCAGAAATAAACTCATAGATACACCCTGAATAAGTTTAACTAAATATTGGGATACTTCATGACCCAATCAAGGTGACACATAAAATTAACCATCACACTTCCTAAGAAATCTTCCCTGATCTTTTCATAGAGAAGTGCTGCCTCACTTCTGTGAACTCTCACACCATATGGAGCTTATCTCCTTTTTAGTTTTGTGCAGTCAGTGCATTAGTGTTAGTTATGTATGTGATCTATCTTATCTGGCTGATGGTAAGTACTTAATATATGGTTATTATTATCCTTATGTTTGAATATTAATATGAAATCCCAGGTTCTCGCTACTCTTCTGCCCAGAATGCTGTGAAAGTTTAGCTACTGTGAAAGCAGCTAGAAAATTGATTGACTTCTTTATTTTTGAACATTAGCCTAAGTGTGTCTGAATATGCATGTGCAGTTTCTACACCTAATCCAGTTCAGAGACTGGATTTTCACTCTGGGGAGTAGAGATACTATATTGTTTCTAGCCCATGGAAAACTTCCTTCTACTTTCAAATCCATGCAAGTATTATTTTTTCTTTAAAATAATCTTTAGGTTTATTTAAATCTGTGTGATAAAACTAGATAAAAGATAGTTAAATAACATAAAGGAAAATAATGCAAGATTATTGTTGAATTTTTGTAATGACAATTGTTTTCTGTTCACTTGCACTATTTTTATTCAGGAGCACAATTAAAAGAACTTTTCAATAGCAAAAAATAAATCTTTCATAAAATAAGTGAAAGACATCAAAACTTTTGTTCTAAATATAGGCCACTGGAGATTTATAGGCACATTGTTATGTTCTTATAAGATAATTGGGGGGAAAAAGTATGGAGACTTCAATAGCATATTTATAAAACAATCCTTTACAGTGGTTTTATAAAACAGGAGAAAATCATACATATTAGGCTTTATATGTGAATACACCATTGCTGTCAGATATTTATTTTTAGACATTCTCTGAAGAAACTACTTGGAAGTTCTTGAAAATTTGAATCAGATTTGGAGTTCAGGTATCTAGTTAACTATAAATGTATGTTTTGATGACTAATCTTATTGGCCCTAACCAAGATTTGACTCTCAATCTTAGATATTAACTGAAAAACATTTTGAGAACTGAAATTTAGATATTTTAACGTCTACATGAATGATGTAGAGCAAATATATTATTTGTAGATCCATTATATTTTTATTCTTATTCAATGTGAACCAAAAAGTTTCCTCTTTTGAGTATGAGGCATACTCTTTTGAGTTTGTCTATATTTTAATGTCAGTGTAACCACCTGCCTTAAAATGAGAACCTAAGGAGTGTACTGCACAGCATCATGTTCTTGACAGGGGAAGGTTATAGTTAAATTCACTTTAACCCCAGGGATGCAGGCCCAGTACTATGTAATCTGTAAGCTTCCTACCTATGAAGCCAGAAGGGATACTCAGCTGCTGCACTATAGGTGGCTTAAAAAATTATACCTTCAGATTACACATCTGCTGGAGATGAGTAAGGAGTTAGATCTTGAAGACATAATTATTTGATACTTCCTTGTGCCACCCATTATGATTCATTCACAACAGGAGATAGCACAATAGACAATATTGAACAGAATTTGCACCTAGGTTTCTTCCTACAGGGTGCTTAAAAGTGGTGCATGACTCAGAAGCTTAGTCAAATGGTCTCTTATATTAGTCCGTTGAGACAAATACTTGTAGACCTCCTTGAAAACTTTTTAAAAAAGAATCACCCACATGATTTCTTATTCTCTAGTTATTTGGCTAGAACATTTTCTTTTTTTCTTTTTCTTTTTTTTTTTTTTTTTGCGGTACGCGGGCCTCTCACTGTTGTGGCCTCTCCTGTTGCGGAGCAGAGGCTCCGGACGCGCAGGTTCAGCGGTCATGGCTCACGGGCTCAGCCGCTCCGCGGCACGTGGGATCTTCCCGGACTGAGGCACGAACCCGTGTCCCCTACATCGGCAGGCGGACTCTCAAACACTGCGCCACCAGGGAAGCCCCTAGAACATTTTCAATGTTCAAATTGGAAAAGGTAAAATAGAATATTGCCTGTATTTTTGTCTCTAGTTTGGGTAGGAGCCTATTATATATCTAATATAATATATACCTAAAGATATTTTGTTTCTCTTCTTCATCCAGTTCACAACCAGAAATTATAGCTGTAGTCATGATTAGAGGAATCATGGAGCTAACATTTACTGATCATTTACTATGTGACAGGCACTGGCTACTGCTTCATATACATTTTCTCACTGAAAGGTCCCAGCTATTCTATGCCTAAGGTTCTATATTTTACAGAAGAGAAAACTGAGGCTCAGAAAAATAAAGAACTTGGCTGAGGTTCAAAAGCCAGTAAGTGGTGGAGGTGAAATTTGAACCCAAGTTTATCATGTCAAATCTCCTACTTTAAAATCCTTCTGCTTCTGTAATAGAGATACTTAAGGAGATGAAAGTTGTGAATATAAACGTTAAAGAAATCATATATGTATAAAATCTGGGTGCTCAAAGTAAGGGACAATGGGAGAATATTTGTCTATAGAGCTTAGCTTCAGATACACTGTAAGAGGAAGACTGGTAATAGGGAGGATGAGAGTAAAATTTTGTTGACATTTTTGGTGCACTGGTGAAGGAGTACCACCTCTAGAGGTACTGATTGGTACTTTCCATTACTGAAGCAATATGAACTTATGTCTTATAGGGTCATCGGAGAATGATACAGAATGATATTTTGCAAAAATACAGAAATAAAAACATAATTAAAAACACCATGCTATGTTATTTTTAGTCAAAGAAGTTGTTTAAAAAGATGAAAAACACCATGAATGTCTTTTATTTTGTGTCTAAGCCTCCTTTTTTAAAACATTACTAGGCTCATTTTATTTTTCTATTAGAAGTTATTCCAACCTGAAGAGTATACATTGTATTTTCTTCCATCATCATTGCAACAAAAATTAAAAGTTGTAGTTTTCATGAGTGGATAACACTATTGCAGTGTCTTGCAAAAAATAATAAGTTGAGAGAAGCACAGGCTGGGAAAAGAAATGCCAAGATGTCATGGTGCTGACAATAATACTATAGTGACAGGATGAGTGATGCTGAGGGTTCTGGTGGCAGGTGCAGTTATCTTAAACTGCCAGGCTAACAAACTGAATTACTACCTGGGTTGCAAACATATTACTTAAGTCTTAGAAACCCCAGAGTAGTTCTGTATTTATTAGGTATTAGAAAGGGGAGCCACACAACTTGTTATAATGTGGGGAATATCTTTTTTTTTTCTCTTTCTCTCTCACACCTCACTCCATAAGATAGATGTGCATTCATATATTATGTGAAAAGATCAGAAGAGGGAACTTAATGAAAGACTCTAAATTTTGCTTAAGGGAAAAACCATATTTCCCTGGTACCTTTCTGTTTTAGGTCAAAATCATATAAGGGTTAAGTGTTTGCCCGGGAATAGGGGCAGGGAACAGGGAATGAGGAAAGATTATAAAAGGACAGAAGGAAATTTTGGAGGATAATGCATATGCTCATTGTTTTGATAGTGATGGTATTTATATGGGTGTGTAAACATATGTCTAACCTTCTCAAAATTTATATTTCAAGCATCTGCAATTTACTGTATGTCAATTACTCTTCAACAAAGCTGTTAAAAAAAAACCCACATAAGAATTATGGCAGATAAACTGACTGTATTTCTCAATTAAACCTAATCTGCCTCTGTATGTATAAGACGTGGTTCATAGGTCCATAGCTCCTGCCTGTGTTCTCCAAGGATATTGTAGTTTGTTCTTTTTTATAACTTATAATTGCTTTACAATGTTGTGTTAGTTTCTGCTGTATAACAAAGTGAATCAGCTATAGGTATACATATATCCCCATATCCCCTCCCTCTTGTGTCTCCTTCCTATCCTCCCTATCTCACCCCTCTAAGTGGTCACAAGGCTATTAGGTCTATTTAGGTCTTCTGCCCATTTTGGGGTTGGATTTTATGTTTTTTTTGATATTGAGCTGCATCAGATGCTTGTATATTTTGGAAATTAATCCTTTGTCAGTTGCTTCGTTTGCAAATATTTTCTCCCATTCTGAGGGTTGTCTTTTCGTCTTGTTTATGGTTTCCTTTGCTATGCAAAAGCTTTTAAGTTTCATTAGGTCCCATTTGTTTATTTTTGGTTTTATTTCCATTTCTTTAGAAGGTGGGTCAAAAAGGATCTTGCTGTGATTTACGTCACAGAGTGTTCTATGTTTTCCTCTAAGAGTTTATAGTGTCTGACCTTACATCTTACATTTAGGTCTTTAATCCATTTTGAGTTTATTTTTGTGTATGGTGTTAGGGAGTATTTTAATTTCATTCTTTTACATGTAGCTGTTCAGTTTTCCCAGTACCACTTATTGAAGAGGCTGTCTTTTCTCCATTGTATATTCTTGCTTCCTTTACCAAAAATAAGGTGACCATATGTGCGTGGGTTTATCTCTGGGCTTTCTATCGTGTTCCATTGATCTATATTTCTGTTTGTGTGCCAGTACCATACTGTCTTGATTACTGTAGCTTTGTAGTATAGTCTGAAGTCAGGGAGCCTGATTCCTCTAGCTCCATTTTTCTTTCTCAAGATTGCTTAGGCTATTTGGGGTCTTTTGTATTTCCATACAAATTGTGAAATTTTTTATTCTACTTCTGTGAAAATGACGTTGGTAGTTTGATAGGGATTGCATTGAATCTGTAGATTGCTTTGGGTGATATAGTCATTTTCACAATGTTGATTCTTCAAATCCAAGAACACGGTGTATCTCTCCATCTGTTTGTACCATCTTATTTTCTTTCATCAGTGCCTTATAGTTTTCTGCATACAGGCCTTTTGTCTCTGTAGGTAGGTTTATTCCTAGGTATTTTATTCTTTTTGTTGCAGTGGTAAATGGGAGTTTTTCCTTAATTTCTCTTTCAGATTTTTCATCCTTAGTGTATAGGAATGCAAGAGATTTCTGTGCACTAATTTTATATCCTGCTAATTTACCAAATTCATTGATTAGCTCTAGAGGTTTTCTGGTAACATCTTTAGGATTCTCTATGTATAGTATCCTGTCTTCTGCAAACAGTGACAGATTTACTGCTTCTTTTCCAATTTGGATTCCTTTATTTCTTTTTCTTCTCTGATTGCTGTGGTTAAAACTTGTAAAAATATGTTGAATAACAGTGGTGAGAGTGGACAATCTTGTCTTGTTCCTGATCTTAGAGGAATGGTTTCCGTTTTTGACCATTGAGAACGATGTTGGCTGTGGGTTTGTCATATATGGCCTTATGTTGACGTAAGTTCCCCCTATGCCTACTTTATGGAGGGTTTTTATCATAAATGGTGTTGAATTTTGTTGAAAGCTTCTTCTGCATCTATTGAGATGATCATATGATTTGTATCCTTCAATTTGTTAATATGGTGTAACACATTGATTGATTTGCATATATTGAAGAATCCTTGCATTCCTGGGATAAACCCCAGTTGATCATGGTGTATGATCCTTTTAATGTGCTGTTGGATTCTGTTGCTAGTATTTCGTTGAGGATTTTTGCATCTATGTTCATCAGTGATATTGGCCTGTAGTTTTCTTTCCTTGTGACATCTTTGTCTGATTTTGGTATTAGGGTGATAGTGGCCTCATAGAATGAATTTGGGAGTGTTCCTCTCTCTGAAATATTTTGGAAGAGTTTGAGAAGGATAGGCGTTAGCTCTTCTCTATATGTTTAATAGAATTCGCCTGTGAAGCCATCTGGTCCTGGGCTTTTGTTTGTTGGAAGATTTTTAATCACAGTATCAATTTCAGTGCTTGTGATTGGCCTGTTTATATTTTCTATTTCTTCCTGGTTCAGTCTCGGAAGGTTGTGCTTTTCTAAGAATTTGTCCATTTCTTCCAGGTTGTCCATTTTATTGGCATATAGTTGCTTGTAGTAATCTCTCCTGATCTTTTGTATTTCTGCAGTATCAGTTGTTACTTCTCCTTTTTCTTTTCTAATTCTATTGATTTGAGTCTTCTCCCTTTTTTTGTTGATGAGTCTGGCTAATGGTTTATCAATTTTGTCTATCATGTCAAAGAACCAGCTTTTAGTTTTATTGATCTTTGCTCTTGTTTCCTTCATTTCTTTTTCATTTATTTCATATCTGATATTTATGATTT
This sequence comes from Grampus griseus, assembly GCF_964374135.1. Classification (NCBI taxonomy): domain Eukaryota; kingdom Metazoa; phylum Chordata; class Mammalia; order Artiodactyla; family Delphinidae; genus Grampus; species Grampus griseus. The sequence goes on along the minus strand of NC_138998.1, from coordinate 124,514,776 downwards.
CTTTCCTTCTTCTACCTTTTGGGTTTTATTGTTCTTGTTTCTCTCATTGCTTTCGGTGTAAGGTTAGGTTGTTTGAGATGTTTCTTGTTTCTTGAGGTAGGATTATATTGCTATAAACTTCCCTCTTAGAACTGCTTTTGCTGCATCCCATAGGTTTTGGGTTGTCCTATTTTCATTGTCATTTATTTCTAGGTATTTTTTGATTTCCTCTTTGATTTTTTCAGTGATCTCTTGGTAATTAAGTAGTGTATTGTTTAGCCTCCTGTTTGTTTGTATTTTTTACAGTTTTTTTTCCTGTAATCGATATCTAGTCTCATAGCATTGTGGTTGGAAAAGATACTTGACAGGATTTCAATTTTCTTAAATTTACCAAGGCTTGATTTGTGACCCAAGATATGATCTATCTTGGAGAATATTCCATGAGCACTTGAGAAGGAATTGTATTCTGTTGTTTTTGGTTGGAATGGCCTATAAATATCAGTTAAGTTCATCTTGTTTAATGTATCATTTAAAGCTTGTGTTTCCTTATTTATTTTCATTTTGCATGATCTGTCTATTGGTGAAAGTGGGGTGTTTAATTTCCCTACTATGATTGTGTTGCTGTCAATTTCCCCTTTTATGGCTGTTAGCATTTGCCTTATATACTGAGGTGCTCCTATGTTGGGTGCATAAATATTTACAATTGTTATATCTTCTTGGATTGATCCCTTGATCATTAAGTAGTGCCCTTCTTTGTCACTTGTAATAGTCTTTATTTTAAAGTCTACTTTTTCTAATATGAGAATTGCTACTCCAGCTTTTTTTGATTTACTTTTTCATGAAATATATTTTTCCATCCCCTTTCTTTCAGTCTGTATGTGTCCCTAGGTCTGAATGTGTCTCTTGTAGACAGCATATATATGGGTCTTGTTTTTGTACCCATTCAGCAGGTCTCTGTCTTTTGGTTGGAGCATTTAATCCATTTACATTTAAGGTAATTATCGATATGTATGTTCCTACTACCATTTTCTGAATTGCTTTTGATTTTTACTGGAGGTTTTTCTTCTCTTGTGTTTCCTGCTAGAGAAGTCCCTTTAGCATTTTTTGTAAAGCTGGTTTGGTGGTGCTGAATTCTCTTAGCTTTTGCTTGTCTGTAAAGGTTTTAATTTCTCTGTTGAATCTGAATGAGATCCTTGGTGGGTATTGTAATCTTGGTTGTAGGTTTTTCTCTTTCATCACTTTAAATATGTCCTGCCACTCCCTTCTGGCATGCAGATTTTCTGCTGAAAGATCAGGTGTTAACCTTATGGGGATTCCTTTTTATGCTATTTGTTGCTTTTCCCTTGCTGCTCTTAATATTTTTTCTTTGTATTTATTTTTTGATAGTTTGATTAATATGTGTCTTGGTGTGTTTCTCCTTGGATTTATCTTGTATGCGACTCTCTGTGCTTCCTGGACTTAATTGACTATTTCCTTTCCCACATTAGGGAATTTTCCAACTATAATCTCTTCAAATATTTTCTCAGTCCCTTTCTTTTTCTCTTCTTCTTCTGGGACCCCTATAATGTGAGTGTTGGTGTGTTTAATGTTGTCCCAGAGGTCTCTGAGACTGTCCTCAATTATTTTCCTTCTTTTTTCTTTATTCTGTTCTGCAGCAGTGATTACCACCATTCTGTCTTCCAAGTCACTTATCCGTTCTTCTGCCTCAGTTATTCTCCTATTGATTCCTTCTAGAGAATTTTTAATTTCATTTATTGTGTTGTTCATCATTGTTTGTTTGCTCTTTAGTTTTTCTATGTCCTTTTTAAGGTTTCTTGTATTTTCTCCATTGTATTTCCAAGATTTTGGATCATCTTTACTATCATTACTCTGAATTCTTTTTCAGGTAGACTGCTTATTTCCTCTTCATTTTTTGATCTGGTGTGTTTTTACCTTGCTCCTTCAACTGCTGCATGTTTCTCTGACTTCTCATTTTGCTTAATTTACTGTGTTTGGGGTTTCCTTTTCACAGGCTGCAGGTTCATAGTTCCCGTTGTTTTTGGTGTCTGGCCCCAGTGGGTAAGGTTGGTTCAGTGGGTGTGTAGGCTTCCTGTTGGAGGGGACTGGTGCCTGTGTTTTGGTGGATGAATCTTGTCTTTCTGTTAGGCAGGACTGCATCTGGTGGTGTGTTTTTGGGTGTCTGTGAACTTTTTATGATTTTAGGCAGCCTCTTTGCTAATGGATGGAGTCATGTTCCTGACTTGTTAGTTGTTCTGCATGGGGTGTCCAGCACTGGAGCTTGCTGGTCGTTGAGTGGACCAGCTTGCTGGTCATTGAATGTACAATATTATATAAGTTATATAAGTTACAGTGTTGAGATGCAGATCTCTAGGATAGCTCTCACCAATTGATATTACATGGGGCCAGGAGGTCTCTGGTGGTCTAATGTCCTGAGCTCATCTCTCCTACCACAGAGGCTCAGGCCTGACACACGACCAGAGTACCAAGACCTTGTCAGCCACACGGCCAGGTATGTGGAGAGTTTCTTGCCTTTTGGGAAGTCTGAGGTGTTCTGCCAGTGTTCAGTAGGTATTCTGTAGGAGTTGTTCCACATGTAGGTGTATTTTTGATGTATTTGTGGGGAGGAAGGTGATATCCACATCTTACTCCTCCACCATCTTGAAGGTCCTCCTGTAGTTTGTTCTTTATGTGCATGTCTCTCCAGCTGGATGAGTCAGCATTTTGAAGTTTTAAAACTCTAGCACACGGCTAAGTGATTTACATTAGGAATTACTCTTACATATATAGTCTGATAACACAAATTCCTTATGTTTACACAGTATTTAAAAATTTCTCATGTGCTTTTACATTTATTGTTTTATTTGGCACCTTCACAACATTGCTTTTAGGAAGTTCATTATATCCATTTTCCAGGTAAGGCAAGAGAAATTTAGAGGATTCAAGAGACTTCCCAAAGTCTTAATGCTAGGTGTACACATCATTTTACCCACAATTATCTTAATACTGACAGGTTCCTCTCTCTTATATCAACACTGAGCTCTAGTTTAATCAATGGAATTATTCATTAGTATTATGATCTTTTTGCATATTTGTGTCCTCACGTAATTACTTTCCATAATCTTTTATCAGAGCTGAGTGATGACAATCAATTAACCAAAGGAGGATCTTTTGTTATCCCACTTGAATAGTTTCATTGTGATAGGGTGTTATGATGGTGTGCTTTCTGCCTTTGTTAAGCATAAAAGTGAATTATTTGGCTCATGAATTTGGGAATCCAGGAGAGTGCAACCTAGTCAAATAATTTCAGCAGATTTGATCTGCCTCCATCCTTCCTTTTCTTTGATCTGCTTCCTTTTATAGCCACAAGATGGGCATCTGCACTTGAAGATTGTAGTATCTCTTTACCTATGATTCCAACAAGAACACGGAAAGTTCTCTCTGCCTCAGTATATCATTATTATCCTGAAGTATCCACATAGACACTTATTGCTTGGTCTTTATCTAATTTTAAGAATGTGCTCCTTCAGTAATGCTATGGGAGTATGAAAAGGCAGCACTCTGCTTTTTAAAACTTTTCATTTTGAAATAATTTTAGACTTATAGAAGTGTTGCAAAGATAAGACAGACTTCCCAGATACCCTTTACTCAGATTCCTATAATATTAACATCACACATAATAGCACAATTAAGAAATTAACATTGGTACAATATTACCAGTAAAGTCTAAAGTATAGACTTTTATTCAGAGTTTAGAAGTTTTTTTTCATTCTGTTCCAGAATCCAATGTAATATCTAACATGGCGCTTAAGCATCATATTTTCTTAGTCTCTTCCAATCTATGAGTTTCTGCATATTTCCTTGCCTTTCATGACCTTGACACTTGAAGACTGGTTCTGGATTTGGGGGAAGGATAGCAGAGAGGTGATGTGTGCTTCTCTTTGTATCATCTCAGAGTGTTCATGATATCAACCTGAATTATCACTGGTGATGCCAACCTTGATCACTTGGGTAAGGTGGTGTCTGTCAGGATTATTCCTTGTAAAGTTATTCTTTCCCTCTTTCCATACTCTATTCCAGAGTTCTGGAAGAAAAACTAGTTAGTAAATATTTTAGGCTTTGTGGGCCATATAGTGTCTGTCACAATGACTTAACTGTGCTATGCAACAGAAAAGCAGACATAGACAACACATAATGTTCCAATGTGTGTTCTAAGAAAACTGGCTGACCACTGTTTTTGTCACTAAAAGGGAGCCATTAAGTCAAGCCACACTTAGGGGGAGGGGAATTAAACTATACTTCTTGGAAGGAGGAATATCAAAGAATCTGTGGACATAAGTTAGAACCATCTAGAAATTAATACATATTTTGGGGGAGATACTTTGAGGCTATACAGATATCCACATTTCTTAAAGTTTCTTCTACTAATTTTAGCATTTGGCAGTGGATCTTGCCTGATGCAATTATTTTTTTTCCATTGAAGCACAGTTGCTGTACAATATTATATAAGTTGCAAGTGTACAATATAGTGATTCACAATTTTAAAAAGTTATACTCCATTTATTGTTATTATAAAATATTGGCTATATTCCCTGTGTTGTACAATATATTATTGTAGCTTATTTCACACCTAGTATTATGTAACTCTCATGCCCCTACCTCTATATTATGTTATAATGATTTTCTATTTCCCTTATTCCTTCTACAATTATTAATTGAAATTCTTTTGTAAGGAAGAGTTGTCTCTTCTCTATTTACTTATAATTCCAATTGTTTCTTTATATCAATATGGCATCTTGGATATTTATTTTATTCCTTGGGAAACAATCCAATATTTTTTATTTTATTGCTCATATTGTTATTTTGCCATTGGGAGCTCTTCTAGGTTGGCTCCTGTGTCCCTTTGACCTGTGCTTATCCTTTTGTGTTTCGAGCACTTCCTTAGTTTCTGACACCACAAGATTCTTCAGGTGCATCTTGTGTTTTTCCTGCTCCAGTGCTAGAGTCAGACATTTCTCCAAGGAGCACTCGTTCCTTTTCTTGGAGAAGGATATTTAATAAACTAATACCTGGAGCTAGGTGTGCTCATTGTTACTGGAGTGTCACTGCTTCTGGGTCCTTTGGACAGATGAAGCTAGGAAGTGTTATATGTTTGCCAACCCATATATAGGCTTATATCTATGTTTACTCCTGTATCTATCTACATATTTATTAAAATAAACATGAATTCATGTTGTTATATACAACTGCAATCTGGCAGCATGATTTTCTTCTAGCATTCCCAGTTTTCTTACTTGTAAGTTCTTTCTCCTACAGTGGTAAAAATAGCTCTCAGAAATTGACAATATGAAGTTGTTTCAGAATTTTTAATGTGTACTCCTGTGAGAAATAATTTACCAACAATAGTATAGTGTTTGTGTACAGTTCTTTTTGTTTTCAGACTTATAGTATAAAAGTCAAAACACTATTTTTTCCAAAGTAACTTAGGAAATGTTATTCTCTACCCCTTCAGTGAGGTTATGTCATGCATACAGTTATGTGCATCTGTCACAGTATGCATTCTTTCTAGTGTTCCCCTGACATTCTGATTGATAGTTATTTTAAAAATTTGTTTACAGTGACATTCACTATTTGTGACATACAGTTCTGTGTGTTTCATGAAAACATAAAGTCATGTATCCACCATTCCAGCACCATACAGAACTGTTCCATCACCTTAAGAAAGTGGTCCCCTTTCCACAATCTTCAGCCCTTGATAACCACCAATCTGTTTTCTGTTCATATTGTTTCAAATTTTCTGAAATGTCACATCGATAGAGTCATACCATATGTAAACATTTTTCATCTGGTGTTTTTTTACTTAGCAAAACACATTGCAAATTCATCTATATTTTTGTGTGAATCTAGTTCATTCCTCTTTATTTCTGAATAGTATTACATTGTAGGAACATATCACAATTTATCTATTCACCTGTTGAAGGTCATCTAGGTTGTTTCCAGTTTTGGCTGATTATGAATGATGCTTCTATAAACATTTGTGTAAAATTTTATGTGAACATAAGATTTCAATTCACTTTGGTGAATATCTAGGAGTGGGATTGCTGGGTTGTGTGAAAAAGTGCAAAACTACTAGCAAGTTTGACATGGGATGGGAAGTAGAAGAAATATAATGAGATAAATAGAGAGAAAAACCATTGCAGGATTCCAGCCTGAAGCAAACCTGAATTTGGTGAGGAGAGAAAACACTAAATCAAGATCAGATTTTTAATGACTAATTTAGGCTGGACATAGCTTAATTGAGAATGTTTTTGTGACTGTTTTGGTTGAGTGAGCAGAAAAGTCATGGGACATGCTAAATTTTTACCCTAGTAGTGAATACATTTTAAAGGGACAGAAGGAAACACAAAATGTGCACTTAAAGTCATTAAAAATAATGTCTTTTGAATGTCCCAAATCACCCAACAACCAAATTACATCCACTTTGGTGATTAATTTACTGTTCAGGCATTAGATATGATAAAATTAAGTCAATTTCTCATAACTTTGCTATTATGAAAACAACAGCAATGGTTTCAAGTGAGGCAATGATAAAACAAATATAATGCTAGTTCTGAAACAGAGGTTAGGTTATACTTTGTTTTGAAATCAGTGAAATAAGTACTTAATTTTTCGGTCTTGAAGATAAGAATTTAAGGGAGAACTATGATATCTTTTTTACCCCTTATAATATGGTACACTAGTTTATCTAAAAGGGACTGAAATAGATAGTTATTGAATGAATGAATAAATGAAAACATAAAAGTGGTGCTCAATAAACACTAACATTATTTATATACATATATACCTTGTTTACATGAATATCATCCTGAATTATGCTATTTCCTTCTATATTATTTGTTTTTGAGGCAAAAAATGGATAAATAGTCTAACAATTTATTCTTTTTAAAAAGGGAAATGTTAATGATCAATAATGTGACAATTTACAGTGTATAAGAATGTGGATTTTAGATAGATCAGAATTTTATTTCTGGATTCACTCATTATGGTGAACCCTGGGGTACATAACTTCTCTGAGCCTTCCTTTATTTGTCTACAGTCATAACACTGATCTCAGATGTTACTGAGAGAATTAAAGGGGAATTAGATATAAAGAAGACCTGGGACATGGTGACCTCTCCATAAATGTTTGCTCTTAGAACTCTTATTAAGTTATTAATTCAACCCACAGTGTTCCTATCTGCTTTGGTAGACTGTGCATGTGAGCCAAAAAAATTACTTCTCCATGGAATTCTCATTCTGGCTATATATATCCTGGGATTCTTGTTTACAAGAATCAACCTATATGTTATTTGAACGTGGTCCTATGCAGTTCACTGATCATACAGAGATATACGAGGAGGCTGAACATATTGATTAAGTAGTAATTACAAGTTTTGACCAGAACGGTCTATTCGATATGGCAGAAAATATCATTTTGAAGCAAATGTTTTATTGAAACATTTCCTTAGACAGATCTGATTCCTTTATGAAGAAAAATTGGCCAAATGTAAGTAGCTAAAAGAGGCACATTTGTGAATAGAGAAACTCTCCAAAAGACATTACTTCTGCTAAATCAAGGGAAATGAGGATTATTTGGGTCACATAACACATTTTTTGATAAATTTGCTCTTAAAGTAAATATACATATGTATACTATTTAAAATTTTAAAATAATGCAAGAACATGGATTACATATAATTTGTATTCATTTTTAAAACTTTTTGTTTCAAACATATACAAAAGTAGATCAAATAATATAATGATCCCCCCTTTCTGCACCCCACCCTTCACCATGAATTCAATACCTGACCTAAAAAATGATCCATTCATGGTTAGTCTTGTTTTGTCTATTACCTTCCCAACTCTCTCCCTTACTTCTGGATTATTTTGAAGTGAGTCCCAGAGAATTTGTCCTGTCTGGGTCCATTTTTTTAAATCTTGGGAAAATATGATTCTATAATTTTTATAGATATAAGGGTAACCTTGTGTCATTCACTCTATCTTTGTCAAACAGAGAGAGTGCTTCAAAAGCTATGCCTACATATTAAAGAAATGAAATATGCTATTTGTATCATTCTTAAGTATATTGCAAGTTACTTTTTTAACCAAAATATCATAGATGAAAAGCTTTGAAAAAAATGTACCAATACTGTTTTACAAATCAGCATATCAAATGAGTCTCTAGTGGCAGTAAAAAATTTATTATGACATATTTAGTTTCACATAAAAAATATGTATAAGTGTATTGAAGCCATATTTTTAAAATCCTAAGTATTAATTTGTATGAGAAATGTAAAGAAACAAATCCAAATGTGATTGTCTTTTTGTCCTTAAATGGCATACATTCTTTTTTTTTTAAGGTTTTGCAAAATAAAATTTATTTGCTGATGAAATTAAGAAAATATAGTGAAAAAGCAGAAAATGCTTTTTCAGAAGATTTTATATTTCAGCTATATTCTATTGATAATAATTCCTTCTATTTTTATTATTTGTATATCACCTTTCAGTTTACAAAGTCTTATCTAATAATTCTCTCCTACCTTAACACTAGTCAAACCACTTGAAACAATTTGAAATAGTTTGATGGGGCTTTGTGACATAGTGTAACACATTTTCTTCCACAGATTTTCAAGAATCATATAATGAAAATAAATGGAATACATTCTTTTTTCTAGAAAGCATACAACTCTTTAGAAGATCAAGCAGTTTGACCTTTTAGTTCTCCATGATTGTATTTTCCTGGTTGTAATCATCTTTGGCAGTAATTAGATTTCCATTTGGAACTTATGAAATGAATATTGGTAATATTAGTTATGCTAGGAGTTTTAAGAGTTCAGAAATGCATAGAGCTTAGAGTAAATATTTGACCAGGATAAATATGGCATATGAATTTTAGAGCATCATGTACTATCATAGAAAGAAAATGAATGTTGTCCAAATAGCAATCATTCCATATAGTTGGGATTTAATGGAGCAAAGAATTATTTTGAAGGGCATAGAGCTTTACTTTGCTTTGATATGATAAATAGTGAACATATACAATATGAACTAATTCATTTAAAGCACATATTTCAAGAAATATTAAATCATTTCTAAATACCCAGTATTCAATGAGATTTTAAAAAGCAAAAGCTTTATGTTTGCTTTAGCATTTATATTTATCTTCCTTATAACCAATTTCTCATTCGGGGGAAAAAAAAAAGATTTCCATTCATATTTCCAATCCCAAGTTTCTTTTGACATGTAAAGGACTTATTTTTTAAAGATCCCAAATAATGCTTTAGTACAGTTACATTATAACTTTAAACCCTTGATAGCTTTTGTGTGTGTAACTTTGATGATAAGGTATTCAGTAAGTGAAGAATACAGTTTTGATTTTGATAGTAAAGAGAAAACCAAAATGATGGATTTGAAACTGGAGTAAGAGAATACAAGTATTTGTCAATTTAACCACTGCATTTGTTGAAAACAGAAAAGAGTAAATTTGGAATTCTTTTTAGATTAGATTTTAAAATTCATAGTGGGATCGTTACATTAAACTATTGCCAAATTCCTACTTATTGTTAAAAATAACACTTTTATAAATTAGATCAGCTAGATAAGACCATTTAAGTTAATGAAATGAACAGCTGAAACATCTGCAAATGAGAAATTACCCAATTAAAAATTGTTGACGTTGATCATTGGGATTGAGGGGAGAATTAGAGATTCATTTTATGATTCTGTGTGTTTATTTGGCTAGGTTAAGATAGGAAATGGAAGGTTAAATTTTCTGTACCATTTATGTAAACTTGCCTTATAGATAATTAAAATAAACAATCCTTCACTGTGTTTGTATTATGTCCAAATAATTGCAGTAATTATTATGGAGTCTAAGGATGAAGAACACAGGGTACTGTTATCAGAAATTATGACATTTCAACTTACTGCTTACTTTTTTTTAAATAACAGGTAAGTTTATTAACTGTATGACATGATACTTATTTATGGTTCATTAAGTGGAAGTGGATCATCATGAAGGTTTTCCCTAATATCTACCTCACACTGTTGTTGGGTAGATGAAATGAGATAATGCATATTAAATGCTAGTACATGGTCAATAAAAGGTAGCTGATATTAATATTATTTTCATCTTCATTATCATTATTGCCTTTTAGAAGTTACCTTTTCAGGGATTCAACTGAAGCAGCTGAGTTCTCCTAAATCCAAAGGGGTGGAAATACTCGACCAGTTTGGGAGCTCCTGTTGTTCTGTTGGAGAATCAGAGGCCACTGGATCTTGACTCTTGGTTCCCACATAGGTCTGCTTTGGAGCAGCAACTCGAATCAACTCCAACCACCCATCATAGGTCTTATCTGATTGCAGGCTCTTGGTCTTCAAGGACTGCTGACTTTCTAGGAACCTGAATTACACTGAAAATAAAATGTCTAAAATCAACCATCTTTGCTAAGATCCTTTTACAGGCTGATTATTTATCAGATTTTCTCACCTAATAAACTAACAATCTGCTTCCTGGCTTTATATTTTCTGGACATATTTACTTGGTTACCATATTTACTTGGTTATACATGGGGGATCTCTGTGGTACGTTGTCTCTGTCACATGATGTATCTTCATTCAGGCTGATATGAGTGGGTCACAGGAGATTAAATTGGGTCAGTGAAATGTTTATTTAAAAGGACCAGAGCAGGAAAGTGCCAGAGGAGGCGGGAAGACATGTTGGAAGGAACACCCTAAGTGAAGTAGTGCATGTCTTAAGTTTGAGCTCAGAGCAAGAAAGGTGTGATGAACATAAAAAGTTCAGTAGTTGGCTGGAACTGAGACAGAATAAGACAACAGAGAACCCTGAGCAAAGCAAAGTACAAAATAGTGCTGAATGAATTTAGAGGGCCGCAGGCTCATTTCACAATATTTTTTTTCTGTTGAGTAGAAATAAATCATTTTCTAAGTGGTTAGCTATCTCTTAAAAGAACAAACCTCAAAGGTAACAATTATTCTTAGCAATTCACAGTGGGCTACATTCTCTCTTCCCTATTTGTTCCTGACTTGTTCTCATCTCCCAGACCACGACTCCAAATTCCAGCTTTACAACCCACTTCTGAGCCCTCTCACTTTGGGATACACCAGACCTTCTCTCCATCTCCAGTGCTTCATGAGAGTTGCACTCTTCCTGGCTTTGTTCTCTGGTTTTTGTCACTTCTACTTGCTGTGAGGACTGCCAGCATCAGCTTCAGTCCCACAGAATCGTGCCTCCAGCCAGCCCTTCTCACCATCATATTTGTCCATGGAGAAGTAGATGGAGGTCTGGTGGAGACAAGAGAGTGACAAAAGAACAATGTGGAGGAATGGACTGAGTTTGAATTTTTCCACATGCAATCAGGTTAGTTTTTAAGACCATTAGATTTTTTTTAACATCTTTATTGGAGTATAATTGCTTTACAATGGTGTGTTAGTTTCTGCTGTATAACAAAATGAATCAGCTATACATATACATACAGCTCCATATCCCCTCCCTCTTGCATCTCCTTCTCACCCTCCCTATCCCACTCCTCTAGGTGGACACAAAGCACCAAGCTGATCTCCCTGTGCTATGCAGCTGCTTCCCACTAGCTATCTATTTTACTTTTGGTAGTGTATATATGACCATACCACTCTCTCACTTCATCCCAGCTTACCCTTACCCCTCCCCGTAAGACAATTAGATTTTAAAATAGCTTTGGGTAATATGATATATGCTGTTTGTGTGTGTGTGTGCATATTGTCAATACTAATTAAACCAAATTTTTAAGATGTGTGCTTTTTATTATTTGTGCTTTTTACTTCAATTTTTTTTAAAAAAATGTAGGTCTGCAAAAAAGTATATAATATAAACCTATTCACGCATAGTGATTACATACAAATATCAATTTGCAAAGAAGAAAGTAAATTATTGGCATTCCCACTGTTCAAAGGTAACCACTACACTTATTTTGGTAAACATTCCTTCAGATACCATTTCTTGTGTATGTGTGTACATAGAGATCAATGATTCTCAACCAGGTCGTTTTACCTACCCTTCCCAGCCCAGGAGATATTTGTTAATATCTGAAGGAATTTTTGGTTGTCACAACTGGAGGGTGCTACTGAAATCTTGTGGGTTGGGGCCAGGGATGATTATAAACATCATACAATGCATGGGACAGCTTTCCCTGGCTCCCCAGTAAAGACTTATATAGTCCAAAATGTCAATAGTGCCAAAGTGGAGAAGCTCTGATGTAAATAAACAGATAAATGTATATTATCATTATGCATGGATGAATTCATAGCATAAATGCTTTTACAGATTTACTTTTTATTCATTCATTTTTTATTGTGGTAAAAAGCATAAACAATGAAAAAGCACCAATCTTAAAGTTTGTTTCATTAACTCTGACAAATGGATACATCCATGTAGCCACCACCAAAAATAACACAGAAAACATTTTCATCACTTCAGAAAAATCTCTTATGTGTTCTTCCAGTCAATTTCCACTACCCACAGAGGTACAATTTCTGACTTCCATTATCATACACTTGGAAGTCCTGTAAATGTGTCATGCAGTATGGACGTGTGTATGTATGTGTGTGTATTCCTTCAGTAAATGCTTTTTGAGAGCATCTCATTAAATGTTTATGAAATTTATCCATGTTCTTGTGTCTAGCTCATCTCTTTTCTATCACTGAGTGATATTTTGTTGTGTGGATATAACACCATTTGTTTATTCATTTTTTGGTTGATTAAGGATATTAAGACAGTGTTGTGCTATGCATTAGAGCAAACAGGAAGTGCAATTCAAAAGAAAATATTAGCAAATATTATGAACTAAACTGCCTTGCCTTAACATAAAATACTATTATAACTTTGATTACATTATTAGGAGTGACATTGATCATATTATAATATCTATGTGAAACAAATAAATTATGCAAATATCCTAAACATTATAAAAATAAAACAACTTTCTTGACATAAAAATTTTGCTTAGTAAAAAATATTTTGAAGGAAGGAAGTGGGTGGTAGTAACAGATAAGAAAATTAGGGATTAGTGAGATAGTCTGTCCATGTGTATATTACAAACATTTATTTTTCAGGGTTTGAACATCATTCCTCCTGATAGACTATTAAAGCCAAGTAAAATTGAGATCCATACAAACTTAAGTGCCATTAAATCAGCCAGCAAGTTCTGGGAGAGAATTCTTTCTTTACTACTCGTTGGACATGCATCTGCTGAGCCTCTCTTATACAGGAATTGTTTCAGTTGTATGAATAGGAGAAACAAGTTCAGACTATTTGTATTGAAAAACATTTTAGAACCAGCCAAGCTTAGAAGTGGCCCAGGCTTTCAAATGTCACATGTGGAGCAAATACTTAATCTAATATACAGTAAAATGCATTAACATAGATGCAAAGTACTAGGGGCGCTAGAGTGAGGTGGATTTAAGAGTAGACTCTCTAGTCTGGCCATCTGGGTTTTAATCCAGCTTCACTGTCTATTAGCTCTGGGGCGTTGGGCATTTGACTTTACCTCTCAGTGGCTTAATTTCCTCAAGAGTGAAGTGGAAATCTGACTTAGGTTTTATGAATCTTAAATGAGAAAGTGCTTTGTGAAATACTTAAACAATGTCAGGTACCTAGAAACACTCAAAAATATTAGTTATAATTGAGATACAACAGGCAATTTATAGAAAAACTAATATCCGGTTTTTAAAAGAAGCTGTATGTATTTCAAGTTGGGAATAAAATTTAGGTCCGCATCAGCACGTGCTTACTGAACTACAATTAACTTCCCCAAACCCTTTAACTTCCCCAAAGGTTGTTAAGTGCCAGATGTGAGAGTAACCAAGATAACATGCCTCATGAAAGTGACTTCCCAGAACCCTGTGCTCTTTCCTCACCTCCAGGTCCACTGTCCCCAGCCTGACTAAAAGCCTGAAAAGGAAACTTCCTAATCAATCAGCCTTGGAATATCAGATATACAGATTTAAGTGTATTTTAAGTGATATTTTATAATAGCAACATTATAGAAACCTGATTTTTTTCCTCCTCCTCTTTTTCAGCTTTGGCTTATTTCTGTTATATTTCTTTTGTGGTTTTATAATAATTTATTTTCTTTTATGTCTTCCTTTCTAGACTATGAACTCCTTAGAGGCAGGGATCTGAATCTTGGTCATCTCTGAATCCTGGGCTCCTGGCTTAATAAACCGAAGATAATTTCGAATAAAAAAATATATACCTGAGATTGATGTGAAGTTTAAAGTGTGGACCAGTTTGAATACAGCCTTGGGAACAGGGATTAGATCTATCTATAATCTATCTATCTATATATCTATCTATCATTAATCATCTATCATCTCTCTCCAGCCATTCGTCTGCCCATCCATCCATCATCTATCTATTATCTCTCTCTCTCTTTCTATCTATCCACCCATTTTTTGTTTTTTTGTTTTATTGGTCTTACTTATGCATCAGCTGATGACCAGGACTTGCTCTATATGTGAGACACTCTAGTTAAGCATAGGGTCTCTGAAGCAAGATAATAGGGATTTGAGTCCAGGCTGTGCCTCTTACTAACTGTGCAAAGAAGTTTGTCTGTTTCTCTGTTTCACCTCATCAATAAAATAAGAAAATAGTAGTACCTATATATATAATATTAGGTTTATTGTGAAGACTAAATGAGTTAATACATTTTTACCTTTAGGAAGAGTGGGAGGCATAAATTAAATGTGCTCAATAAATGTTAATTACTATTTTCTGCTTCTTGAACTCAATTTTTATCTGTCCAGTTGGTTCTAGAGTAACTGAATTCATGTTTCTGGTTATATTTTATCAACTTATTCATTGAAAAATTCTCTGTAATATAATAAAGATTTCCAAAAATTTCACATAAAAAATCTATTATCTTCAAAATCCTTCATATGGCCTATTAAATTCTGCTACCATATTAAAAAAATACACAACACTAATTTAGAACTAAAGCCTGGAAATTTCTGACTATAGGTATTGAAAACCTAAGTTGAGCTAATAAAAAATGTACTCAAGAGATTTTTTTAACTGGCCAGAAAGAAACACAGTCATTTTCTTAACATACTTTAAAAACATTTGGAGACAGCAGTGCATCAAAAGTATAAACCACAAAGGATCCTGAGAGAGAATGGACCCTCCCTTTCGGGTCCAGTGAGTCTTAGCATATGGCTCAGCTCCATTCTGCATTTTACTGCAGAAGAATGTTGGCATGATGGCAGCACATGTTCCACATGTGACACTCAATGTGGGTACTTCTGAGTAGTGAAAGAGAAGCACATTTTATTGTAAACTGGGCCCTTAGCTACATAGAACAAGGGATAGAAAGTAAAAATTGGTTTAAGGTCAGACAAATTTTTCCAGGAATGGATAAACGGGGTGTGTGGGGGTGTCCAAGGAAGTAAACAGAGAAATCTGTGGAATGCTCCAGCCTTTCTTGGGTAAACAAAAATGTGAAATATTTTACACCCATTGGAGCATAATGGATTATGTGATGAATTTACTGTAGGGACCTAGCCAGGGATGGCATGGTATTGGACCACAGCAATGAATGAAAAATTCTATGAAGGAGACAGAAAGAAATAAAGGAAATGAAACCCTTGCTCACGTGTGGGTACTTGTGGGCTATTGTCAGTTGTGTTTGTTAAGACTCCATGGTCTGCTGATGTGACATTTACATCTTTCTGAGTTCTGTTTTTTCATAGCCCAGAGGAATCCCATTCTTTCTTGACATTTTAAAATGCAAAGCAAATTATTATTCCTTCTAGCAGAAACAAAAATTATTTTTACTTAAACAACTTAATTGTTAAAATATAAAATTACACGATGAGACCCAAAAATGCAATGGGAAAAAAATTACTTCCACCTTGCTAATTAGCAAATAAGCTTCTCCTTGCAAAATAGCAAATGTGTAAAATGGCTGTTGGAAGCTCATATTACCTACAAGTTATAATATTTGTTTCAAGCCACACACGCATTTTTTTTCCTGTTAAGCAAAAAGGTCTTTTCCTCCCATAAGAAGGCGACATTAAAATTTTTTCCCTCTGGAAATTTACATAAACTACTCAAGAAACGTTTCAAGTCTAAACCAAACAATTGCGTTTTTGTCCCTAGACTCTCTCTCTTTGGTTATAGCCCTTGTCATGGAGGTAAGATTTCGGCATTAAAGCCTAGAATATTGTTATAAATGAGATTAGTTGGATCTGCTCCTCCCCACTCACATAGGGATTGAACAAGAGAGGAAAAAGCCCACGGGTTTACTCTTGTCAAAAGAAGGAAAGAAAAGATTGTGAAACAATTGTGAAAATTCTTGTGAAAGAAGAGATCATTTGGTGATTGGCAAGGAAGGGAGACAGGGACAGGCAAAGGGTGCAGATGGGCCACTGAGTCCTCTACCATCGCCTGTCCTTTCTCTAATCCTTTGGACGCCCATTATGCCATCTAGATGATGAACGCTGTACCACGCAGGTCACTACTGTGTTTTTCCTCTTTTCTATTCTCATAACCATGTAAGTTCTCTCTGGACTGTTTGTTGGTTCAAGGAGATCATTCTACTGCTCCCTTGCTCCACTCTGGACTTCAGGTCCCTGTGTGAAACTGTCTAAAGTCTGCACCTGTGTCATGCTGCTCTCAGATGCAGGGGAAATCTTTTGCTTTTGCAGGCCCTGCTGAGACATGAGGAATTCTCCGAGGCTGCCTCACTCCCATCTGCCTTAATACATTCCCCAGGCATTTCTGCTCTGGGATTTTATTGCTTCCCAGGGTTCTATTCAGGAAAGGGGGCCAATAGAGAAAGGTACTTTCTACTCTCAAATATCCATAACGCTTTCTGCCAAGCTCCCGCCCATGTTCGGGTTAGAAGACTGGGTGGGCCTTTCTCAGGGACCCACACCATCTACTCATCTTTCACTTTTCTTCTATCTTTCCTCCATTCCAGACCAGGGAACATTTATTGCATCTGTGGAGTCCAGAATCTTTCACATGCTTCCATAGTTTCTCCCTTCCATGTATTATTCATACACTGTAGTCTTTTGGCATCTTCCTGAAGAGTGAATTTATAAATTGAAAGCAAGGAAAATGTTTGTCTCTTCCGTTTGCTATATCATCCGTTCTTGGAGACAAAAACATCCTAGACAGCGAGGAAGGGACAGGGATAAAAGGAATTTTAAAGAAAAAAAATCACTACCATGCAAAGCATATTAGTTAATATTTTTGAAATTTTATAGTACCGCACAACACAGAGGATGTATCTGAACTTGCCTCTCTGACAGTGGATTGGTATGGGAGGAAAAGTAATGTCAGTAAACTGGGACTTAGTGTGAAATGCAAGAATAAATTTCACTTTCTTGCATAAGGCTACACTGACTCCTGAAGTACTTAAAGCACTGATTTTCACTTTCTTTAAATTTCGACACTTCTTTTTAGGCACTGGACAAGAACTGCTTAGAGTATTAAAATGAGATGTTACTAATTCTTCAGCTTTTCAGCCAGAAGATGTCAGTTTCAAAGGAAAGAATAAACTTTTAAATACAGACATATTTGATGAAAATGATTCATTGCTCAAAAGTATTTATCAACCATTAACAATATGCATAGGAAATGTAAAACTTCATTGGACGTTTGAAACTGCCTAGGAATTACTTTGATAGAGTTCGTTTGTTTTGTTGTTTTTTAATCTGTTGTGGACTTAAGATGGAACCCAAGTGATTTTTAAATAAAGTTTAAGTTTAAAGAATAAACTTAAGTAGTTAATTCTTACAAGCCTGTGATTTCACTTGCCTTTGTTAAAACAGGCTGGCCCTCCAGCTCCTATAAATTTGATCTAAGAGTTTTTTCTTATTGTTTAGCTCAGGATCACATGCATTTTTAGAATCCAGATAGTAAGTACTCAGTTCTGCCTTCTGCAAATAATAATTCACAGTACATATTCAATGGTGCTGATTTCTTTATGATGGTGACTGCTGTACAAATCTCTTGTACACTGAATGTTGAACATCTTTTACCATTATTTTGAAAAATATCCTAAGGTCTTTGGCACTAGTTTTGACAAATGGTCATAATGAAGCTTATTCAGATGGATGACAGGCAGCTGTAGTGCAGTTCAACCAATCGATTTTTTGTCATGGAATGATTCAAAAAGGCTAAGGAAAGTGTTAATCTGACTTGACAGTGGGAGATCCGTCTGCACTGTGGACTGTCGGTGTTGTTAATGGGCTGGAAATACTAGGCAGAGGCTATCTTCGCCAGAGCAAGTCAAATAATTACCGCTGTCAACTCCCTACATTGTAAAACCCTGGCCTATATGATTGTGCTTAAAAGTGTGTTTATATAAAAATAAACTTTATATGAGCTTGCTTATCATGTATTTAAAATGGATTAGCCAAGTCATTAGGATTCATCTAGATAAGAGCTGTGTGTGTGTGTGTGTGTGTGTGTGTGTGTGTGTGTCTGTGAGTTCAAAATATATAACACGGTTAGTAGATTTTGAGTGATGTTTTAAATAGTGAAACCAAATAACAAGAAAATAAAATACACAGAAATATTCTCATGTAAGTAAATCTTATGTGTTACTTTGGTTTTCAAAGGAGGTATGTTTGTAAAACTTCTCTCTATTATTTTTCTTTTAACTGCTGAAGTGGTTATGCTGTGAAAGAAAGAAGATTGAACTCAATCAGAAAATCTGCTTTGGAGTCCTGCCTCTGTAAATTTACCCAATTCATTTAATACAGTGTTTTTCAACTTTTTCTCATTATAGCTCTTCCAAGGAGACTTATTAAACATTTTATCTTAATTAGCCCATCTTCACTGAAATGTTCATTTCACAGATACACTGTTTGTCTGCTTGTGTACTATAGTACATCAATAATTGTATATTATGTATATAGTATATGAGGTTTTTTTAGTCACTCCCCAAGAGCCAATTTTTGTCCCTGTTGGCAGTGATATAATTCCCATTGAGAGTGCACAATTTATACTTTTCAATCATGTGAGAATCATTTATTAAGCACTTGCTCTATATCAGATATTGTACTATGTGTTAAGGATATGAAAATTAATAATGCTCTTGACCAATAGACTTTTACAGTCAGTAAAGAAGATTCCAGCATGCAAAAGAAATTATGATACTGTGAAAGCTCTAGCAGAAATATGTGCATGAAGATGATGGGAGAATTTAATTCTGCGGTAGTCAGGGGACACATCAAGAGGAAGACAGAGTAAAACTGGGTTTTGAAGCATGAGGAGGAGTTTGTTGGATAAAGGTGGCATGCAGGGCTTTCCAGGCAAACAAAGAAAATGTGTGAATCATGAAAGCATGTAGTCACAATCTTTGAGATTTATTCTTGCCTGTAAATAAACAAAATAACATCTTCATTATAGAACTATTAAAGGATTAGAAAAATACTCTATGATATAAACCTTTGGAGACCACAGAATACTAGATACATTTACAAAATTATTCATATTACTAATTCCTTGCTGATTAAACAACCCATTATTCAAAATATTCATTTAATTGGGTGTTTTGTTTATAGCGAGTTTTTGGTAGACTGAAAATGAAATATAAAATCTTTTTGATTTCAGCACTTCTTAAAATATAAATCTTAATAAATTAGGATGGAAATGTATATGTTCTATTGACTAAGCAAACTACATGGATCACAACTTATTTATATATTTATGTATAAATTTTTATTACTTTTTATTGCTACCTAGCTATCACCTCAAAGTATTGCAGCTTGAAGCAGTATTTATTGTCTCACAATTTCTGTGGATTAGGGATCTGGGTGTAGCTTAGCTGGGGACCCCTCAGGGTCTCTCAAAGGGTTGCAATCAAGGCATAGGATGGAGCTCTGCTTTTCTCAGAAGGCTCCACTAGTGGGATGAGAGTGGGGCAGCAGGATTTCCTTCTAAATTCACTCGAGTTGTTGTGGGCAGCATTTAGTTACTAACAGGTTATGGGACAGAGGGCCCCATTTCCTTACTTATTTCTTCCCAGAAGCCATCCTTAGTTCCTTGCCATGTAGACCCCTCCTTAGGGCAGCTCACGACATAGCAGATGGTTTCCCTCAGAGTGAGTAAACAAGAGTGAGAAAGAGAGCCCAAGATGGAAGCCCATTCTTTTTGTAACTTAATCTCAGCACTAACATCCGGACACTTTGTCATATCCTATTTTTTGAAGGTCATTAGAGACCCCCCTCCCCCCATTACACAACGAAAGGAATGAATAACAGGAAGCAGGATCTAGTGGAGGCCATTTTTTAGGTTACCTACCGTATATGCATTAATTCATTTCTCAATCCAGTTCAGACTATCGAAAATAAGTAATATTTTTATAGTCTTACAGAATCATTTGGTTCTAAAGTATAGTTCACATATGATTATTAAACCCTGATTAAAGATATCTAGCAACAGGGCTTCCCTGGTGGCGCAGTGGTTAAGAATCTGCCTGTCAATGCAGGGTACGCGGGTTAGAGCCCTGGTCCGGGAAGATCCCACATGCCGTGGAGCAACGAAGCCCGTGCACCACAACTACTGAGCCTGTGCTCTAGAGCCTGCGAGCCACAACTACTGAAGCCTGTGTGCCTAGAGCCTGTGCTCTGCAACAAGAGAAACCACTGCAATGAAAAGCCCATGCACCACAACGAAGAGTAGCCCCTGCTCACCACAACTAGAGAAAGCCTGTGTGCAGCAACAAAGACCCAACTCAGCCAAAAAAAAAAATCTAGCAACAGATACCTCGTTGGTAATGAAGGTATAATTTCCACTTCTGGATAACTGTGATGGTATACATTTTTCTATAATTTCTCAAGGTAGTATCAGAAAACTAAGCCTATTAATGCATTTTAACGTTTATAAGTAGATGCTTGAGACCATAGGATGTGGAGGATGTGAGCTAGAGGTTAGAGGAAGCTGACTAGGGGGTATTGAGTTACCCCCCCCCCTTGTTTTTGCAAGGGACTCATTCTTTCATTCCAACAAGTAGTGAGAATGTGAAAAGCTCTGGACCAGGCACTGAGAATACATTTAAAAATCCCACCTTTGTGCTGTTAATTCCGAGTGAAGGGAAGGGTGTGAGAGCAGAAAAATCAGGACCTGGTGTCATACAGCCAACTGATACAGGACAGGATAGGGTTACTGCAAATAAATAGGTTGTGATATGCATTAAATTGTTAAAATGGAATTCCTAGGATCTCTGTGTCTCTTGAGTCACAAAAGGAAGAGCAATACAGTAGGTCCAGAACACTCGCTTATCATAAGGTGGGGCCTGGGTCAGGGTTTACCAACCACTAGCAGTAAAAGCATTAAAAGGAGTATTTAGTAATACAATTATTTGCAGAGTTGTTGAAATGTGTGTGCTGCTCCCTGTCGCTGCCCTCAGCCCCCAGCATGAATAAGAAGGAGATATTCTCCCTTTATCTGATTCTAAGAGAGAGGTGATGAAGAAACTCACCAGGAGAGTTGAGGACTTTGTATGCATCTCCTGGGTTTGGGGAACCTAAGTCTGCAGTGGGAGGTGTGTCTAGATCTGTCAAGAGAGTGAGTAGAAAGAGACAGGGTTCATTGCGTTGGTGATGACTTGGTGAAGTGAATGTCTGTGTTTTCTGTGCCCACACTGAAACAGCCTCCAAGAGCATCCTCTGGAGGAATAAACAACGCCCAGAAACCGAGGCAGAAACAGAGAGCAGCCAGTAGAGGGCGCACGACTGCTTTAAGCGAATTGCAGTTGGAGAACTGAGCCGCTCTCCCAGCCTTTGAGAAGGAAGATTCAGTCTTGAGTGTTTGCCAAACTCAGAGGACACTCTTATAGAGCCAGACAGCACCAGTCCCCTAAAATCGTACCCACTCTCCTCTAATCCTCTTACATCCTGTGCCTGACCCTACATGGGTCAGAATCTAAGCTGGTAAATTAAGGCAGAAGCCAGTAGAAAAGTAAATTGGGGCAAGAGAATATGCTCACATGTCTCTTCCCCAAAATAATCTGTCAAGCTAGGAGTGACCTCAAACTGATAGTTATGGGATGAGGGATTGGGTGAAGCACATACCCGGGCAAAGAGAAGTGACATGGAAATGTAAAGAGACGAAGGGAGTTTTCAGTCAATACTCCAGCTCCAGGATCAGATTGACTTGCATTTGCCCCTCAGATCCTTTGTTCCCCTCCTGCACATTCCTGGACAAATCACTAAATCTCTGGATACTAAGTTTCTTCGTATATGAAATGGGAATCAAAATAGACTCACCTCATAGGGCTGAGATGAGGATTCAATGTGAGAAGAGCTGTAAAGTGCCAGCCACAGAAGAAGACTCAATAAATGCTTCTTGTTGCTATGAAGTAACTGAAGTATTTGAAATTGGGGTGCGATAAAGCTTACCCCAAATCAGCAGCCAATATCCAGTGTAGGCTGTGTTTTGCTTCAAATATTAGTGAATCAACATGTTTTAATTCAGTCTTTTTGCACTACATTTTGCTTTCTCTAACACATTACAACTTTTGAAAAAAAAAGTAAACCTTTTGCTTTCCTGAAAAATATATAATTTAAATAGAGAAATCTTACCCCCCAAAATTTCATGCTGCACATTTCACAAGTCAAAGGCATGTGGAATAATGAAATCTATAAAATTAAAAATAAATTAGTTCTTACAGAGTCAAATAACACTAGCACACAGAAACCTTACTCATGACAGGATTTGGGTGAATCTACTAAAATATATATACATTTGTCAATAAATCATATAAAAACATAGCAAGTAGGAAAAATATGTTTATCAATATAATTTCTTGTTTAAAAGATACTATAACAACAGTAAAGTCAATTAAAAATAATAAAAACCCTTGTTTTCAAAATCTTAATAAGACTACTTTTTTATTTTTAACATCTTTATTGGAGTATAATTACTTTAAAATGGAGTATAATTACTTTACAGTGTTAGTTTCTGCTGTATAACAAAGTGAATCAGCTATACTTATACATACATCCCCATACCTCCTCCCTTTTGCGTCTCCCTCCCACCCTCCCTATCCCACCCCTCTAGGTGGTCACAAAGCACTGAGCAGACCTCCCTGTGCTATGCGGCTGCTTTCCACTAGCTATCTCTTTTACATTTGGTAAGACTACTTTTTTAAATTAAGATACCCTACCTCCCTTGATCATATTTTTACAAACTTCAAATTATATTTTAGTTAATATTAAATAACAAATATATTCATGTAACAAATATATGCATGTTTTTTAAAAAGGAAGCCTATTAATTCCACCAAACTAGAATAACTATTATAACAACTTGATATTTTTCTTTTTATCAAATCCAATTTTGTCACACATGTATACATGTGTGCTTTAAAAATTATTTTTATTTTCCTTAGAGTAGATACGATATAATTTGCTAATTTTTCCACTTGGTTGTCTACAAAATAAGTATAGTAATTTCCCGGAAGTGTAGTGATTTTTATCTTCATTGGCATTTGATTTTGGGGCCCAGAGTTTTGACTATTCTTAATTATGTTAGGAAAATATGACATCATAATTGCTCTCATTTCCATTTACATAACTTTAGTGATACTAAATATACCCCACAAATTTTGTTTTAATCTGTATATCTTACTTTGTATCAATGTGTTTTGCTCATTTACACATGGAGAGCTTAGATATTTCTTTTCAATTCTTTTAAATTTTTAATATGATAAAATATTAGCCTACTGGTAACATTTTAAATACAAGTATTGCCTCTACAGTTAACTTTCTGGTTGTTATTTCAAGATAACAATTTTATAAAGTATATATAACAGCAAGATTTTTGAACTAATATATACAATATAATTGATTTGTTTATCTTCCATCTCCCCCAAATGAAGACTGGTTAAATTCGTATCTACAAAAGAATACAAAAGATTTTCTGCAATTCTGCTTAATTTAATTGTTAATTTTTATTCTTTTAAAATGTGCTATCTTAAATCACAGATTTATAGGATCATTTGTAAGAATTCTACGGTTGAATCTTTCACAGGACATAGTGACACTGTAGGTGCCAGGCAAGACAGTTTCTACCTAGGTTTGAAATTCTTATGACATTTCAAGTCCATTTTTAACTTAAAGAGAATGAGAAATGGCAAGGACTTCAAATTTACAGTGTGCCTGAGGCGGAGATGGAACTGAATTCAGCTGGTACTATTATTCATGGTAGACAAAGCTAAAAATTGAAGTGTATTCCTTAAATAGTATATTAAATGTGTCTTGAGAAAAAGTTCGTTTAATGAGGGAAAGTTTTCCAATTTTAGGCTTTTTAAATGCTAAAGCCATTATAAAATGCAAATAATCTGAACTGAAATTATTTTGTCTTTAGGTTTGAGGGAAAACTTTATATGAGTGCTTTATTTTTAAGAAAAAGTCATACTTATAGATAGTAAAATCTGGTCTGTAAATTTCCATAGTCTCAATTTAAAAGAACACATCAATGATTTAAAACTTGTTAAGAGGTGAATTTCTTAAATGAGCATTTAAGTTAATTAATATAAGCAATCAAGTGGAAAAAAATTACACGCTTTCATTATAAACCCTAGGTCTTAGAACATTTGGATCATCGAGAAAATAACATCTTACAAGTTATGATGATTATGTGTCAACTTGGCTGGGCTAAGTGATGCCCAGATAGCTAGCATAACATTATTTCTGGGTGTGGCTGTGAGGGTGCTTCCAGCAGAGATTAGCATTTGAATCTGTAGACTAAGGATGACACTCCCCAATGCGTGTGGGCATCATACAATCCACTGAGGGCCTGAATAGAACACAAGAAAGCAGAGGAAGGGAGAATTTGCTCTCTGCTTGAGCTGAGACATCTATCTTCTGACCTCTAACATCTGTGCTCCTAATTCTCTGGCTTTCAGACTCAGACGAGGATGCATGCCGTTGGCTCCCCTGGTTCTTGGGGCTTTCGTTTTGGACTGGAACTGTACCACTGGCTTTCCTGGTTCTCCAGCTTGCAGATGACAGACCATGGAACTTCTCAGCCTCC
The DNA here is from genome assembly GCF_964374135.1 of Grampus griseus. Classification (NCBI taxonomy): domain Eukaryota; kingdom Metazoa; phylum Chordata; class Mammalia; order Artiodactyla; family Delphinidae; genus Grampus; species Grampus griseus. Next base: position 124,489,713 of record NC_138998.1, on the reverse strand, counting down.
ATAATCATGAGCCAATTCCTATAATAAATCCCACCTTATGTATATCTATATATATTCTATTAGTTCTGTTTCTCTCTAGAACCTAATATACAGGTTAAAGGTTGATTAACTGTCTAAAGAACTATTTATAGGAGATTGGAAAATGTCAATAAACTTATCCACTTGCATTCTCGCTTTCTTCATTTTTCACTGTAAAAGCAGGAAAACAATGTACTTTAGAAGTGATTAGTTTATCCCTTCCTTATGGTGATGAGCTCCTTGTTAGTCTCAGAGTCTGGAGTTCTAGAGTCTTGTTCTACACAGGTTGTTTTTGGCACATCTGTTCTTACACACGGTCCTCTGTATAGCTGAACTTTTCAATGTTCAGCCTACAAATGTACAATTCAGCTTTCAGGTCCACTCTTAATCCTTATCTCATTTGTTAAGACCAGTGCACTGTTTATCAGTGAATTCTCCAGGCACTGTGACTGCTAAATCTCCCCATAGGCATCTTACTGATATTACTTTCCAATCTCAGGAAGCCCAGTTTAATTGAACACAGCTGGCTCAAAGGTATGAGCCCTTGAATCCCATCAGCAATCCTTCTTTACTGTGTAATCCACATGCAGTGTGATTTAAGCCACTTCCTAAGTTTTGTCTAAGTACATTACCCTCCAGAGATTTCATTTTCCTCTAAGAGGGAAATTGCTCCTTTGCTCTTCAATTACATGTGTAGATAAGATGTAGTATGACAGCTCTTTTGGAGAGGACTTCCACCATTGATCCAATATACAATATACCTGAAGCTGTGAAATCTTCTGGTATTACTCATGAAAATAAATATGATGCAGGAGTTGAAGCCTGCAAAGTTACAGCTGGCACTTGCATCTTTAAAAAGGAGGGGATATTTTCATTGCAATATTGAAATATCATTTGTTAGTTTCCACATTTGTTAAACTTTATAGAGTTTATATTAAGCAATATGTAGAAATACAAAAATAATGATTGAATATCTGTCTTAAGGAAACTCAAAATCTATTTCATTAATGGTCATATTTTTCAACATTTATTTTATTTATAAAAATAACTAGAAGTTAAATTAATCATGACGCATTGTATCATTTTACTGTGTGAATCATTTCACTAATAATGACTATCTACCAGACTCATTTTATTCATTCATTCGCATATTTGTTTAACATATATGTGTGTATAAATATATATATAGAGAGAGAGTTATTTTTTTTTGAGTACCTATTAGGTGTTAGTGAGAAAGACAGACAAAAATTTAATAAATACATAATATATACTCAGAAGATATGGCGGCCCTGGATGTGTGTCACTAGTATCTCCCTTCAAGAGAAAATCTGCTGCAAAAATTGCAGTCGGCCTACAGCTTCCAGAAACAATGCTCTTGGAATCTGCATCCACCCTGGAGCCATGAGTGGACAGCACCAGCCAATGACCGGGCATCTGGGGGAGTAGGGCATATCCACTTTCGCCCATCACAACTCTCCTCTAACAAGCCATCTTTGCTCTGGAGCTCTCTGTTGGGCTGGTCAAGAACTTCCCAGGGTTGCACTTTAGTCTAAAGCTCTGTTCAACCCTCTCTTTCCCTCCCTCTTCTCCAATACCTGTCAGACCTGCGTTGTGGCTTACCTACACCTTCTCCTTTTCTCCTTATCTTCCACAGAAATACCGCCAATTGAATTACTTGTGCTTCTAACTCTGTCTTGGTGCCTGCTTCCAGAAAGACATGACCTGACACAGATGGTGATAAACATAATTTAAAAAATGGCAGCATAATGTGGTAAGGGGATGGGTTTACCATATGGGAAATGGAGGTTAGCAACTTTAAAGCACGGTAAGAAAGATGTCCCTGAGAAGATGAATTTTGAGTAAATCCTTAAAGGAAAAAGGAGTGATCTATATGGATAGAAAGACAGAGGGAACTGCCAGCCAAAACTCCCTTCGAGACCCATATGCTGGTTCAGTGTGATGGAGGGAGGCCGCATGGTCTTCACTCATCATTGAAAAAAGCTTGTTGGAAGAAGGATGATTTCATGAGTCCTTACCTGATGTAGAAGCCACAGTTCTCAAGCTGTGAAGTCAGGGACGATGTTCCCACAGCGCAGCACTTTAATGAAGTCATGCTTGTAGGAAAGGAATAAGTCAGTGAAATGGGTTTGCATATATTTTTATAAGATGAACCATTTTCTTAGGAGGAGTCAAAGTTGGTATGAAATTCTCTAGTGGTTTTCAAGCACTTATAAGGATAAAAGCTAAAATATATGATGTAATAGTTATAAAAAAATTAGAGTGAAATGCATTGTTAAAATAATGCACATGTACCTTGTATATTTACTCTGAATTTTTGTTCATCTTTCATCAGTATTATTGTATATATCTTTAGGAATAATGTTTTGAAGTTTTTCTGTTTCATCCCATTATGAAAACAATAAAAATATAAAACCAAACCATTAGATTACTTTGGGTCTCAGGATGAATATACTACTCTGCTGTCAATTATTCTCAAATCTCCGAAAAATCAGTTAAAATGCCCTCTTGAGAAGCAGCTATAAAATAAAAGTGTCATGTGTTCCTCTGGTTTGAAACAGAAAACCAAATGATGTGGAATAAATACACAGGGAGGAAATGGGAACTATGACAAGATAAATGAAGTTAAATAATTCCCAAAGGTTAAGGCTGCCCTCTGCCTATATAGTAGTGGAAAAACACTGGACTGGGAGTCATAAGTCACCAAATGAAAAGTGCTAATAGCGTGAAGGAGATGAATGACACGTATACAAGAGGCGGAGTAGATGGAAAGCATATTTGAATTGAGGTGGGTATGTAGTGAAGAGTTGGTTAATTAATTAATTTTTTAATTTAAAAATATTTATTTAATTTTATTTTTGGCTGTGTTGGGTCTTCATTGCTGCGTGCGGGCTTTCTCTAGTTGCGGCGAGTGGGGGCTACTCTTCATTGTGGTGTGCAGGCTTGTCATTGCGGTAGCTTCTCCTGTTGCGGAGCACCTGCTCTAGGCTCTCAGTCTTCAATAGTTGTGGCACGTGGGCTCAGTAGTTATGGCTCATGGGCTCAGTAGTTGTCGTTCGTGGGCTCTAGAGCACAGGCTCAGTAGTTGTGGGGCACCGGCTTAATTGCTCCGCGGCATGTGGGATCTTCCCGAACCAGGGCTCGAACCTGTGTCTCCTGCATTGGCAGGTGGATTCTTAACCACTGTGCCACCAGGGAAGTCCCTGGTTAATTTATTATAAGCCTTGCAAATGCTCAAATGGAATCCAAGATGAAGGTTTAAGAAAGAAGCCTAATAAATCTTAAATCTCACAGTACTTAAAGAAGAACTGAAGTGCACATATCCTCAGCAAACTTTTCAATTCTGACACTCTCTTCTGGAAGGAGGGGCCTGTCAAAATAGGTTCCAGTGGTCAAATGATGGATCTTCTTCCCCAACACAGAGCAGCACTTTCTGGTTTGATGAGAAAATGTTAAGTTTCCCCTTTGGACGTCCAGTCCCAGTCAGTGCGTTGCTTTAACAACTGTTTTCCAGGGACTGTAGCAATAAAACATGGCAAGAGCAATGGATTTGCAGCAGATGAAGGTGTTGCCAAATCCCCAAAGCTTTGCCTGCTTCTGTGTTGACAGAGGAAGGCAGAGGAACAGATGCTAGAAACAAACAGTTCTCAGGGCAGGAAAAATAAACACTAAAGGATAACTGTATTTTCCCAGAACAGATGATTAAGAAATTAGATGATTAAGAAATTAAAATAACTGATGATAAAGGCTAGGTCCAGATGCATTTATTTCTGACCACCCAAAGAAAAGAAACATTATGGACAAAAAAAATGCAGATCCCAGAGATAACTAAATTCCCTATGAAACTCTGGAATATACAGAAGACAAGGAAGCTATTTTTTTTTTATTTAGAAAGGAATATGGGCATAATAGTTACTATAATGCTATCTGACTAAATATCAAAAATAATATTGCATATACTTACTAATTATTGCTATCAGATTAAGGTAATGATGAAAATTTTAATGATTTTTTTTAACTTATAGAAAAACAGCAATTAATGTTTTGGTTTTTATTAGTGCTTTTAACCAAAAATTTCTCCTGGCATTCCTTGAAGTTAGGTGTGGTCATGTGACTTAGTTGATCATTGAAATGGGTGGAAGTAATGGGTGTCACTTGCAGGTGGGAGATTTAATGTCTAGTGCATGATTCACCATGTCCCTTTTTTCAGTCTTGGCAATTGTGGAAGCAACTGAGTTGCAGTGTGGTGTCCTGAATAAGATGATGTACAGCAGAGCGAGGTATAGCAAAACAGTTATAATTCTAAGTCACTGAATTTGGAGTTATTGCAAAGCATAACCTTGACTCTCCTGATGGATGCAAATGTTTAGTAAAATCAGCATATTCACAGGATAACGATTTAATTTTTTATTCAGTGTCTTTTATAGAATAGCAGTTGTGTGGAATTTTACCCAAAGAGCTTTGGCCAGTTCAAATAAATAGAATTAGCAGGTCTTGTGCAAAAGACTATGTCATCTAATAAATATTGAATAACCTAATTTTTTTTTCCCAGAAACATTAACATATAGACATGATTCTCATTTCAGAGCTAAAGAATCTGGGAACTTGTGCATCACATGCACTAACTGGGACTCAAAAAGCAGCGATACTAAGAAGGGTGAGGTTGGAGTACCTAAGTAGAGGCTGAATTTAGATTTTTAAATCTATTTTTGGGCCTGTACTGTAAGAAATAAGGATTTGAGCCCAGAAAATTGATCCAAAGACAGGCAATAAATCAAAGAGGGCAGGGGAGGGACCAGGTGGTATAATATGTTACATTTTCCAGCATTAATGAAAGACAGGCAACCCCAGATCCAAGAAGCCCAGATAGCCCTAAGCAATACAGATATTAAAACAAAATAAAACAAACAACAACAATGAAAACAACTTAACACAGACACATCATAGTCAATCTTCTAAAAACCAAAGATAAAAAGAAAACTTAAAGGGAGCCTATGGGGGGGGGGGGCGGGAGTGAAGCATTATGTGGAGAGGACCAAAGGTAAGAAATACTCAGAGTTTTCATCAAAGATTTTATAGGACAGAAGACAGTTGAATGGGAATGTTTAAAATGCTGAAACAAACAATAATGTCAACTGGATTTCTATATCTAATGAAAATATCTTTCAAAAATGGAGGCATAATAAATACTTTTTCAAACAAAGACCAAGAGAATTTATTGCCAGAGACCTGTAATGCAAGATACATGCAAAGAAATTCCTCAGACAGAAGTATGAAATCTGATGGGAATTTAACATTAAACTCTTTAAAAGATAATCAATTTTAAAGACAAATTGTAATAAAGTACTCTGAGTTTATGACATATGTAGAAGTAAAATGTATGAAAAATAGTTCAAAAGGTGAGAAAGAGGAAATGGAAGTATACATGAATGGTGTAAAAATATTTGATAGTACTAATACTACGTTAAAAATGTTTATTGTACACCCTTGAGAAATTCACTAAAATTTTTAAAAAGTGACATAGTTATTAAGCCAATAGTAGAGATAAAAAAGAAAAATAAATAATAATTAATACAGAAGAAGGTGGGAAAGAGGAATAAAGGAATAAATAACAGAGGTAGCAAATAAAAAAACAGAAAGCAAGATGATAGGTTGAAATCCAACTATATCAATAATTACATTACATATAAAAGGCAAGTCCATCAGTTTAGATAAAACACAGTAGACTACCTATAAGAAACTACAGTCAGTAACCCTTGTGAACATAGATAAAGATTATCAGGAAATTTAAACAAATTGAATCCTGTAATATATAAAAATGAAATATATATCATGACCAAATGGGGTTTCTCCCAGGAATGGAAAACAGTTTCAACATTCCAAAATCAGTGACTATAATTTAGCATATCAACAGAATAAAAAAACACATAATCTTCTCTATTTTATGCACAAAATTATTTTACAAAACTCCACATCCATTCATGATAAAAAAAAACTCTCAGTAAACCTAGAGTAGAAGGAAATTTCCTCATCTTGACAAAGGGTCCACAGAGTCCTGTATGATCTGGACTCTGTTACCTTTCCCACTGCATCGCTTTATACTCTCTCACTGGCTCATTCTTTATTAGTTGCACTGGATTTCTTGCTGTTCCCCAAGATGCCAGCCTGTTCGCACCTCATGGACTTTGCTTTAGTGGCTTCCTCTGACTGGAACTTTTTTCCCTCAGGCAGCTGCATGGATCATTCTATCGCTTCCTTCATTTTCTTGGCCAGATGTTGCATTCTTAGTGAGCATTACCACAGCCATTCCTTTCAAAATTCCCAATCACTCTCTCTGATCTGCTTTTGTACTTATTATTATTTCTTTTAATTAAGACATTTTTTTTAGAAAAGCAGTTAAAAGTTCACATCAGAACTAAGGGGGAATGTAGAGACATACCTCACATTACTCCCTGCCCCCCTCACACATGCACAGGCTCCCTCATTATCAACATCCCCACCAGAGTGGTACCATTTGTTACAACTGATGAACCTTCACTGACACATCATTATCACCTGAAGTTCATAGTTTACATTACAACATTACATTTCATTTTTGGTGTTGTACATTCTATGGGTTTGGACAAAAGTATAATAACATATATCTCTCATTACAGCATCACACAGAATATTTTCACTCCTCTAAGAATCCTCTCTGCGCTATATATTCATCACACTCCTCCTCTCCATCAACCCCTGAATTTTTTTTTTTTTACTGTTTCCATAGTTTTCCTTTTTCCAAAATATCATATAGTTGGAATCATACAGTATATAGACTTTTCAGATTCGCTTCTTTCACTTAGTAATATGCAGTTAAATTTTCTCCATGTCTTTTCCTTTTTTGATAGCTCATTTCTTTTTCACGTTGAATAATATTCCATTGTCTAGATGAACCACAGTTTATTTATCCATTCACCTGCTGAAGGAAATCTTGGTTGCTTCCACATTTTGGCAATTATGAATAAAGCTGCTATAAACATCTGTGGGCAGGTTTTTGTGTGGACATGTTTTTAAGTCCTTTGGGTAAATACCAAGGAGCGTGACTGCTGAATCATACGGTAAGAGAATGTTTACATTTGTAAGAAACTGTCAAACTCTCTTCTGAAGTATCTGAACTATTTTGCATTCCCACTAGCAATGAACGAGAATTCTGTTGTTCTACATCTTCTCCAGCATTTGGTGTTGCCAGCGTTCTGGATATCTTCTTTTTTAAAATATAAATTTATTTATTTATTTATTTATGGATGTGTTGCATCTTTGTTGCTGCATGCAGGCTTTCTTTAATTGTGGTGAGTGTGGGCTACTCTTTGTTGTGGTGCACAGGCTTCTCATTGTGATGGCTTCTCTTGTTGTGGAGCACGGGCTCTAGGCACATGGGCTTCAGTAGTTGTGGCTCGTGGGCCCAGTAGTTGTGGCTTGCAAGCTGTAGAGCGCAGGCTCAGTAGTTGTGGTGCACGGGCTTAGTTGCTCCGTGACATGTGGGACCTTCCCGGACCAGGGCTTGAACCTGTGTCCTCTGCATTGGCAGGCAGATTCTTAACCACTACACCACCAGGGAAGCCCCTGTATATCTTCTTTAGTGAGGTTTCTGTTAAGGTCTTTGGCCTATTTTTTAATCAGCTTGTTTGTTTTCTTACTGTTGAGTTTTAAAAGTTATTATTATTATTTAAAAGTTTGCCTATTTTGGATAACAGTCCTTCATCAGATGTGTCCTTTGCAAATAGTTTTTCCCAGTCTGTGGTTTGTCTTCTTATTATCTTGACATTGTCTTTCACCGAGCAGAAATTTTTAAATTTAATGAAGTACAACTTATCAATTATTTCTTTTCATGGGGTGTGCCTTTGGCGTTGTATCTAAAAAGTTATTGCCATGCTCACTTCAGCAGCACATGTACTAAAATTGGAACGATACAGAGAAGATTAGCATGACCCTTGCGTAAGGATGATGTGCAAATTCATGAAGTGTTCCATGTTTAAAAAATAAAAATAAAAAAAATAAAAAGTTATCACCACACCAAAGTTCATCTATGTTTTCTCCAATGTTATCTTTTAGGGGTTTTAAAGTTTTGTGCTGTTTTACATTTAGGTTTGTTATCCATTTTGAGTTAACTTTTATGCAGGGTGTAAGGTTTGTGTCTACGTTCATTTCTTTCCTTTTTTTTTTTGCATGTGGATGTCCATTTGTTCCAGCAACATTTGTTGAAAAGATTATCTTTGCTCCATTGTATTGCTTTCGTTTCTTTGTCAAAAATCAGTTGACTATATTTATGTGGATCTACTTCTGGGCTCTCTGTTCTGTTCCTGTTTTTTAAAAATAGTACTTCCTTCTAACAACTATGCAATTAACTTATTTTTATGTTATTTTTTAGTTTATTTTACGATGCAAGATACATAAGAGCAAGCATTTTTTTTTAAAACTACTGTATCCCCAGTAAAGAACACATTTCACAATATATATAGACACTCTGTAAAAATTTGTTGAATGAATAAATGAGTGAATCACTGAATCAGAAAGTTTCAAAATAAGGTATAATAATACTGACTGCTTGAACTTAGTAGCTTCTGTCCTCTGGTAAATAGAGATGTGAAAGAGGGACCTCCCTTGCTCTTGAAGAAAATACAAAGTTTTAGATCCTATATATTTTTAATTTACAGATTCTATGTCCAGAGCTGGTAAGATTCTAATTCTTGTTTTTAAGAATAAATGTAAAAGGAGTCTGACAGAGAGAGAGAGATGAGTGCTATATTGAGACAATAGGAACTATACTCCATTTCTTATTTTTTCTCTGATGTCTTTGAAGTTTATTAAGGAAAGGGGACATTCCTTTTCTCAAAAGAATTGTGATTTTTCTCCTCTTTTCTTGGAAATCCCTGTAGATGGTACTGAGCTTGCAGAATCAGGCATCAAAGAAATATCTATTCTGCACTGTAGTGAACTACAGTAGACTACACTTTAAGAACTGTTGTTTCCCTATGCATTTCTCCCTTTGGAGACATTGATACACACATTTCTGAAATAACTTGGAGCACTGGGTATGTTTCATCTACAGGCTTTTGCTTATCACACAAAGCTTCTTGGCTTAAATTGTGCTTTGGTGGATGTCCCCCTGTGCCTGCAACTAAGGGATGGCAACTCCTGTGCGAAGAGCAGCCTGTGTGATAATTCAGACATAACTAGGTCAATTTCCCTTACTTATCATTTTGCCATAGATTGTATTCGTGTTTCCTTTTGTCCTTGGAGACAGTGTTTCAAAATATAGAAGTAATGAATACATTGAGCAGTCTCTCTTGAAAGGAAAGTATTACAATGAGATAAATGTTATTAAAATATATTCCTTGAAGGGAAGTTCTTCAGGGCAAGGTAATTTTGCTGAACATATACTTGGTGTTATAATAATATTATACTATACTACTTATGTTATTTTATTGGAATAATAATAACAGTTTCTATTTTTCTTCCAAGCCACTCAGGAGAAATTGTGTGTGTTGTGGGGGAGGGCGGAGGTGTTGCTTCAAAAAGGCTTATTTCATTACCTGATATTAGTTTAAGGAGAATTTATTACTTTTATATTTAGAGAGAGATGGCCATTGGATAAATTTTTCAAATTACTATCTAAGGTCATGCAGATATGGACAGACTATGATTGTTATTTTTAGTAAGGGCAGCTGAATAGATGAACCCATAATGATAAATCCAATATAATCAAAATGTTTTTGTTCATCCTTGACTGAGATACACTTTTTCACAAAATATCATTTCTGAAAAGAAATTAGACTAAGATAAAGTGCATTGCTTTTATATTTTGGAAGGATTAAAATTGAAATAAGTAGGAATTGGAGGCCCATAGTGCTTATTTTTTCCCCACTAGAGAGGAGGGGTGATTTGTGAAATGACAGCACTATTGAAACAAGGAAAGCTAATTGTTGGAATTCGGCACAATTCCAGGAGAGAGAATCGAAAGCTTCATTTTATCTCTGATTGATCAATAGATTATGTTCACTCAAACAACATTTATTAAACACCTTCTATGGGCTGAGCACAGTGCTAGGAGCTTGGGATGCAAATATGAACACACTGAAACTCTTGGTCTCATGGAGTGTATGTTTCAAAAATAAATTACTACATATGCTTTCAGATGGTAAGTTTCTTATGCAACTTGGTTTGCACTGTAAAATGATATTTTATCAAAAATTTTCTGATTATAGATATGGTATGTGAAACTACCCATAACTATTGTCTAAACAACTGTAAACATTGTTTTATCTTTCTAATTATATAACTATATTAAAATATTGCTTTTCACTTAGTATCTATTTGTACATTTAAACATACTGATCCTAACAGTTATAAGATTACACAGAAATAAATAATCTATTCTTCAGCATTTAGTTTGCTTTTAATTTCCTGCTGTTAGGAAGAAGATCTTTGTAAAATGTCTTTGGGTGAATCAGAAATCATTTTTAGGATAAATTCCTATAAATGATGTTACTCAATACAACAATAGGGAAATTTTAAAAACTTTTGGTAATATTTTCAAATTGTACACTTTGCAAGAACAATCTATTTTAAAGCTGTTCAGTTAGGGTCTTAGATTAGTGACAATTTCCATTCTCACTTTCATTCTAATATTGGTTATTGTGTTGCATATTCCTCAGTACTCTATGCAAAATGCAACATTTTCTCAAACATTATTCACTTATCTTGCTCCTTCAGTTAAGAGGATTATGGTGATGGATAAATAAAATTGCAGAGTGCACATAATTTCTTGGAATGACAAAACCTCTGCATATATTCAAATTTGACTTCTGCATTCTCTGGTTATTGCATTTTCAGAGTTAGTTTTTTTTTTTTTTTTTTTTTTGCGGTACGCAGGCCTCTCACTGTTGTTACCTCTCCCATTGCGGAGCACAGGCTCTGGACGCGCAGGCTCAGCGGCCATGGCTCACGGGCCCAGCCGCTCCGCGGCACGTGGCATCTTCCCGGACCGGGGCACACACCCGTGTCCCCTGCATTGGCAGGCGGACTCTCAACCACTGCGTCACCAGGGAAGCCCCAGGGTTAGTTTTTATCGGGGAAGATTTCACCTGTGTTTGTGAAAAGCAACAATGCATTGTTCAGCATAACTCACTGAGGTCAATCTAAATACCACGCACTACCCTAGTTTTGTTGCTCTAAATACCATTTTTGGCATTGGGAATCACCAGAGAAAGGGAAGAAAGTAACCCTGAGCTACTTCAGCTCAATTCAACAAGCGTTTATTTATCGTCTATGACATATCTGACTCCATCTAAGTACAGGTACTGTAACCATGTGAGTTGAGGCCCAGTTACCTTGGGTATTGCATTTAGCTCTGGAATTTCCTCACAGCTAGCAGAAAATTCTCAATACTTGGGATTATGTTCCATATGGTGCCCTGTGCTATTCTTTCTATATAATAATTATGATTTATGTTTTTCTCACAAGAGCTATCCTGTAGTATTCAATTCTGAGAAGTAAAGAAAAGAAAGTGTTTCATATTTTCTAGACATACATCAACTGGAAATTGACCGATTCCCTGAATATGCCTTTAATATTGGTTAAACAGAGTCAATACGTGGGAAGTTTTTGCTAGTCACTTTGAATCACCATAAAAGACTGTGAATGTAGCTCCGGGAGAATATGATGGATGCTCAGTGCAGGGTAAACTTAAGAAAGAAACTCAAAACTCAATTTAAGAGATAGAAAGGAAATGTAATTTCAAGAACATAAATCAAAGTTTGTTTCCTGGAATGTGTGTTTTAAGTGAATCTGATGTTTTGCTGCTTAGTCAATAGAAATTGAAAGTATAAAGAAGTGAATTCTGAGATATATTTGTAATCTTATCAGATATTGCTGTGCCGACGTCTCATTTAGTGTGGTGATACCCACTCATGGTGAAAAATTATATATATATATTTTTTTCTTCCTCCCACCCTCCCTCCTTCCCTCTCTTCTTCCTCTTTCTTTCTTTCTTTCTTTCTTTCTTTCTTTCTTTCTTTCTTTCTTTCTTTCTTTCTTTCTTTCTTTCTTTCTTTCTTTCTTTCTTTCTCTCTTTCTCTCTTTCTCTCTTTCTCTTTCTTTCTTTCTCTTCCTATCTTCCTTTCTCTCTCTCCCTTTCTTCCTTTCCCTCCCTCCCTACCTCCCACTCTCTCTCTCTCTTTCTTTCTTTCTTTCTTTTCTTCCCTTTTGTGTTATATGGTAGTAAGGAAGCCCCATCACATCAGAATTCTGCTCAGAAAACTCCTGGCAAGGGACACACTGCCAAACACAGAGTGAGTGTGTATGCCAGATTGAGATCTCCATGTGATTTTGTCATGCAGCATAATGAACTGGCAGCTAAAAATAAGCACAAGCAGATTGCCTTTCCTTCCTTCTATTTGCAGTTATTCCTTTGGAGAATATTCTTCACCTTTGGATGGAGCTGAATTCCAAATATTTTGCTAATTTTCCAAATACAATTTTGAAAAAATTCTATTTGCCCTATCAGACAGATGACCCTCCAATTTATCAACTCTGGCCTTGATTACATTCTCCCACTTTTTAGAGATGCACATAATAGCATGGCCTTAAATGCACTGACTTAAAATTATCCTTTTAATAGGAGGAAACTCATTTTTTTCCCCCAAAATGGTTTTCAGCACGGTCTTCTGTCTGAAAGTGTATCTGAATTCAAGAAGACCATTGTCAGATAACTAGATGCGTGTGTGTGTTAATAATGCTCAGAAATTGCCAGAACTCCTAAGATTAATTCCATCTTCTAACTGGAGGAGGAAAAACAAACAAACAAACAAAAAAACAAAAACAACAACTGTTAAAGAACATATCATTGTAAGTAATTTTTTTTTTTTTGTAGAAAACATATATTTTTGTCTATTGAACCCACAATTGAATATCACTGTCTGTTTGGAGCAGAAAGACATGAAGCAGTTGATTAAAAAATTTTGCATATCTATACTATAACAGTAGTATAAGTTAAAACTGTATTTTAAGAAAGTTGTGGTTTAGTGGAAAAAAGGTTCAGGGTCCTGAAAGAACAATAGCAAAAGGAGCCAATTATCTTTAAATTATCTGGTTCAGTAGGAAGAATCCTTTCATCTTTTTTCACCAAAAGCATTTTTAGCCAAGCCTAATATCATTATTTCGTACTAGTCTGTGTTTTTCCTGGACACTGAGTGCCTTTGGGTCAAATCCTGGCATTGCTATAGTGTTCATGAATTGGGGTAAGTTACACAAAGTTCCTGAGAATTGTCTTAGTTGTTTTATTTGTCTGTTAAGACATGAGACACAGTGTGAGGTTTCACTGAGTACATGTGAAAAAAAGTCTCAACTTTGTTAGATTTAGAATACATTTGTTCACTTATTCTGTCATGTGAACTAGAGAGCTACCAGCTGGACCCTTGTCCCTTAGCATATATTTTACCTTCATTAAGAATTAATGAGGTTCCTCGACTCGGCAAAGGACACCTACAAAAACCCTACAGGCAACATTACACTTAATGGTGAAAGACTAAATGTTTTTTCCTAAGATCCAGAGCAAAACAAGGATGTCCACTCTCACCACTTCTATTCAACATTGTACTGGGGGTTCTAGGTAGGACAATTAGGCAATAAAATGGGAAAAATAAAGGCAGACAGATTGGAAAGGAAGAATTAAAACTATCCTCAGTTGCAGATGGCATGATCTTATTATAGAAAATCCTAAGGAATTCACTAAAAAAACTATTAGAACTAATAAAGTTCAGCAAGTTTGCAGGATTCAAGATCAATATATTTAAAAATTGTATCTCTATATATTTGCAAAGGAGATTCCAAAAATGAAATTAAGAAAACAATTTTATTTATAATAGTATCAAAAAGAATAGTACACACATAGAAATTAAACAAAAGAAATACAAAACTTATGCTCTAAATACTGTATAGCATAGTTAACAGAAAACAATAAATGGAAAAACATTGTATTTTTCATGGATTGGAAGTCTTAATATTGTTAAGATGGCAATATTTGGCAATAATCCCAAATTGATCTACAGATTCAATGTAGTCCTTTTCAAAATTACAGCTAGCTACTTTGCAGAAAATTACAAACTGCTCCTAAAATTCATATGGAAATTCAAGGGATCTAGAATAGCCAAAATGATCTTCAAAAAAAAAATAAATGTAGAGACTCACACTTTCAGACTTTAAAGCTTACAACAAAGCTATAGTAATCAAGACTGGCATATACAGAACATTAAAACAGAATTGAGAGTCCAGAATAAACCCTCACATTTATGCCCAACTAATTTTTTTTTTTGCAGTATGCGGGCCTCTCACTGCTGTGACCTCTCCCGTTGCGGAGCACAGGCTCCGGACGCGCAGGCTCAGCGGCCATGGCCCACGGGCCCAGCCGCTCTGCGGCACGTGGGATCCTCCCAGACCTGGGCACGAACCCGTGACGCCTGCATCGGCAGGCGGACTCTCAACCACTGCTCCACCAGGGAAGCCCTATGCCCAACTAATTTTTTACAACAATGCCAAGATCCTTCAGTGGGGGAAAGAATAGTCTTTTTAACAAACGGTCCTGGATATCCATACACAAAATAATCAAGTTGAACCCCTACTTGATATCATATATGTAAGTTAAATAAAAATGGATCAAAGAACTAGGTGTAAGAACTAAAACTATAAAACTCTTAGGAGAAAACATAGGCATAAATCTTTGTGATTTTGAATTAGTCAATGGTTTCTTAAATAGGACATCAAAAGTGCAAACAGGGCTTCCCTGGTGGCGCAGTGGTTGAGAGTCCGCCTGCCGATGCAGGGGACACGGGTGCGTGCCCCGGTCCAGGAAGATCCCACATGCCGCGGAGCGGCTAGGCCCATGAGCCATGGCCACTGAGCCTGCGGGTCCGGAGCCTGTGCTCCACAATGGGAGAGGCCACAACAGTGAGAGGCCCATGTACCACACACACACACACACACACACACACACACACACACAAAAGTACAAACAATAGAAGAAAAAACAAATAATTAGATTTTATAAAAATTAATTTTGTACTTCAAAGGATAATGTGAAGAAATTAAAAAGACCACAGAATGAGAGAAAATATTTGCAAATTATATGTTTGATAGAGGACTTGTATTTAGAATATGTAAAGAACTCTTACAAAGCAACAATAAAAGAGCAAATTACTCAATTATAAATGGACAAAAAATGTGGATAAATATTCCGTCAAAGAATAGATACAAATGGCCAGTAAACACATGAAAAGATGATCAATGTCTTTAGCCATCAGAGAAATGCAAAAAAAGCACAATAAGATACTACTTCACATCAATTAGGATGGCTATAACAAAAATGACAGATTATAATTGTTGGTGAGAATGTGGAGAAATCACAGCCCTCATACACTGCTGGTAGGAATGTAAAATAGCACAGCGTCTTTGGAAAACAGTTTAGAAGATCTTCAGAATGTTAAGCACAGAGTTACCATATGAACCAGCAATTCCACTCCTAGGTATGTATCAAGAGAAATAAAAACATATGCACATACAAAACTATGTATTAACTATGCTAATATACTAAAAAACATTGAACTGTACACCTTAAATGGATTAATTGTATGGCATGTGAATTATATATCAATAAAGCTATTAAAAATGGAATTAATGAATGTAAGTGGCTTTTAGCTTGTGTGGTATGAACACATTCAAAATCAGAGCATACTTCATATAAAAAACAATCATATTTAGACAGGACATATCTAGTTGGAATAAATGGCTAAATTCATGTGGGCACCAAAAGCAGTCTAGTATGGAGCATTTTCTGTTTGGCTAAAGTAGCCATTTGATCTAAAACAAATAAAAATGGAAAAGTCAAGTTAACCTGTAATTGATTTACTAGGAATGTTATGTATTGGTATGCACATAAGAGAAAATAAATTTTATACACATACATATACACTATATATATATACTATATACACTATATACTGTATATATACAGCATATAATTATATATATGCCTGTATATGCATGTATATACAGTTGTGTTTTTATATATGTTTTATTATTATTTATTATTATTATTATTATTTTTTACGGTACGTGGGCCTCTCACTGTTGTGGCCTCTCCCATTGTGGAGCACAGGCTCTGGACGCGCAGGCTCCACGGCATGTGGGATCTTCCCGGACCGGGGCATGAACCCGTGAACCCTGCATCGGCAGGCGGACTCTCAACCACTGCGCTGCCAGGGAAGCCCTATTATTATTATTTTTAAATTTATTTATTCAATTTATTTATTTTTGGCTGCGTTGGGTCTTCGTTGCTGTGCGCAGGCTTTCTCTAGTTGCGATGAGCAGGGGCTACTCTTCCTTGCGGTGCACGGGCTTCTCATTGCGGTGACTTCTCTTGTTGAGGAGCACGGGCTCTAGGCGCACGGACTTCAATAGTTGTGGCACGTGGGCTCAGTAGTTGTGGCACGCGAGCTCTAGAGCACAGGCTCAGTAGTTGTGGCGCACAACAATGTCCCCTGCATTGGCAGGCAGATTCTTAACCACTATGCCACCAGGGAAGCCCTTATTATTATTTTTTAATCTGGAGAATTTTAATATTTGGGGATGGATATTTTCAGTTACTTTTAAAAATATATATATACTATAGTGATCATGGAGAGAAAATGGGATTCAATATGTATGCTGTATGTATGTGTCTGTGTTTATATACATATCTATATATCTGTATAAAGTGTACTTCACATGTTGAATGAGTTAATGATTGATTTCTTACATTTTCAGGTCTGCACAGAGCATCTATAATAAATAAAGCAATGGAGTGAACGCAGGGATTTCCAGGCATATCCAATAATGAATGCTTCTAAAATGATACAATTTCATCTTATATTTTAATGTTACTTCTCTTCAGGGTGTTAAGTTTGTGCTATTGGAAAAATGTTATATTATTGTTTGCATACTCTGAAGAATATTTGTGCCTGAGAGGAGACAACTTTTCATATGCAGAGGCATAGGCAAGTGGGAAGTTCCTTCTTCCTGCTTGTACATTCCAGGAACGTAACCAGGGAACAAAACAGGTTACTAAAAAGAGACAGAGTATAGGACTGATTGATTGCTAATTTAAAAATTGGCACGTGTCCTATGTAGCTAGCTGGCTTGAAAATTATCCCAAACTAGAGTCATTGCTGCTTAATTGTAGACATGCCTAAGCATCCAACTCAGTCTGTCTCCAAATGACACAAGTGCTTCTTGTATGATGGAAATGCAGGTGAATGTTTCCTACATGCCTAGAGAACCAACCTAGGTTTAGTTTTAGATGCTCAAATGAAAGCTATGCCATACTGGTTTCTTTCTTTCTGATTCTCCTCACCATGTCTGAATACAGATACTGGTGGGAATGTACATTAGTGTATAGTTTTTAAACAAGATGAAAGAAACAAATGTTCCCTATTGATCCCTAGACCATGTACTGCATTAAACATACAGTGTAAAAGTGGTAATGAAAGTGGGTAAATCTTTGTGCGTTTACTAAAAGTTAAATCTGATATTTAAGTATTTTGAAAACCACTTCAAAGTGAAATGAGTATTTTGGTTGATATTTGGGTTATCTTTGATTATTAATATAAAAGAATTAGATAAAATTATCTAAAATGTTGGCAATTTTTATATAGTTAGAGCTAAGTATTTTACTCCTCCTCTGGCTTTGCCCTCAACAGAATTATTTAATGATTATAAACAAGTGATATCTTTTTTTGTTACCTTAACAACCCCTAAAATTAGCTTCAGGGATTTCCCTATCCATCATTCTATGTAGGCTAGCTGGGGATCCACTCTCATCTTCAAAGTCTGCAAAAATGACTTAGGCCAAAGCCATTTTGTTTAGAGATGAGCAGATGACCAAAACTAAGCTTTAAGTATGAATCGTATGACCTATATAGGAACACTCAGAAAGAAATTTCCTTCTTATCTGTTGGTTGGTAATTAATTGGCTGCTACCATGTAACCACATGCAAAGCATCCTTCTGAGGTTGAGGAGTAATGCTGAGGTTGTCCAAGAAAATGTAAGAAATCAGACCCCAAATATATTATTAGTATTCAGCCAGTAACACAAATCAATAAACTACTTTTTGCTTAAGACAGCTACAGTCAGGGTTTCTATCATTTGCACTGAAATGAACCCAATTTCACAAATTGTGGGAAATCCTCTTTACACTGCATAATTGCTTTTTACCAAAAATTGTAGTGTTTTAGAAAAAGTTAGATCTGGATGTGATGGAAATTGGCTAATCCTTAAAAATATCCCACTGGAATTACAACTTAAGAATTCTCAATTTATCTTTGTCATTCTTTTCTTAGAAATATTGTTCTTTTCCTCCAATACAGAAGGTGGTTGACATAATTTTATTAAGGCTTTACAAATTATGAGAAAGTAGATGGAGGTAAGACACGATGCCTTCAGAAACAAGGATCCTGCTGCATTTTGTGTTTCCATCTTTGATTTATTCCTTTGTGCAAAAGTAGGACATTGAATAGTCACAATCTTTAGGCATCCACAAAGCTACCAGGAAGAGAATAAGAGGCACAAATGAAATTTTAGCCTTATATCTTGACTTATGGATGATGTTAGTCTTGATCAGGTCCTTATTTCAGGGATCTTCTGTATGTTGACTTATTCACTTCTGAAAAAGATAGTTGTAGTCAAAGAATAAAAGTGCCCAGTAATCTCTGTTAAGCTTTGCCCACCCAGTACCCAGATCATGGTAGGCAGGAATTTGTATGCAACCACAGGCTTCTGACTCAATGGTGAGGGGAGTTTGGTATCAGACACTTCCTTGAATAGACTGTAATAGAGATCATCCCTGATTTAAGACTTGGTGTTCCTCCTGTATTCTCTGAAACTGAAGCTCACTCTCAGCACTCCTTTCTGCATTTTTCCTATCCTGTTAACATTTATCATTATTTATCACATGTCCTGGTTATAATGTGCAGGGACTGTTACTCAGGTTAACTTTGGCTGAAATTTTGAATATTTCCTCCTTTTCTCCAGTCTTCTCTTTCTTCAGTTAGATTGTGGTATAGTTTGATCAGGCAGTCAGACATTCAAAGGGGTCATCATACCTAATTCCAATTTCAGTAAAAAAAATATGTATGTATATATATATATATATGTATTTATAAATTTTTTTCTGGCTTTTCTCAGAGCACCAGAATTCTGCCTTGCTTGTTCTCACCTTTCTTCTAGAAAATAAAACCCATCTCAAAGTGTTCCTATCTGCTTGCCTTTTTCTTCAAATACAGACTCCTTTAGCTTCCCTGTTACCAAGCTTCACTCACACATGAGGAAACTTGGCTTTTAGTTGGGGCTGCTGACAACTCTGTCCCTGAATTTTTCTTTGAGCATTTTCAGCTGTAACCTTTGGATTCAGTCCTTCCTGACAAATCCTCACTGTCTATGGGACTTCCCACTGGTGGCTGCCTTTCCTTAAGGGTGTGCCCTTGTCAGAGTTCAGCTCTTACTTCCTGACCCTGTGTTGATAATGCATTCTGATACATCACATCAACTCTTTTCCCTTGGTTTTCAGTTCTCTTTGCCTAGTTGCCCAAAGGAATAGCAAAGGGTTTTTCAAGCTATGAGATACATTATGACTGGATTTTCATTGTGTTAAATATTGTAAGATATGGGCTTTTAAAAATGTTTCTTAGAAATCACCATTTCAGTGTTGGGAAAGTTTAGAATCAGAGAACATCTCAAATTTTTAAAAAAGGTGGATTTTGTTTGTATTGTTTTTTTTGGTCTTGCTTTAAAAAATATGTGAACTCATTATATAATAGCTAGTAATTCTAAGTAGTTCTCTTTTGTTCTTAATTTAGTTCATTGTTGTTATTTGGTGTGAACTTCTAAATTTTATTTTTATTAATGGTGAGGAAAATCAAGCCAATAGTAAACATAGGGAAATACAGAGTCCATATGACTCAACCAATATAAACAATACCAACAATTTAACACAATGTGAAAGACGATTTTTATTTTTCAAGCTTTGTGTGTCAGCTTGACTTCAGGGAAAATAACACTTTGCTTGGTCCGCTTTGAAAACAGGGAATTTTCTCTCCTCGACTTTCCTGAACTTTGTTAAATATTTGTTGTTGTTTTCTACTTGTCGTCTCTTTCTCTAATTAAATGGTGATATAGTTTGACAAGACAGTCAAAAATTCAAAGTGACATATGGAGGCTTTCCACTCCGTTTTCCATCTGGGAGAATTATGAAACAAGAATGAGGGAAAGGGGGAGGAATGGTGAAAAATAGAGTTATTGCAGTGATGAAGGGCAGAAGGAAATGTGATGTGAGACAGGAATGAAGCCAAACAGGTAAAAGAATTGGGGATATGCACTGGGTCTTTCTTTCTTTTCTTTTTTTATTTTTTTTGTGGTACGCGGGCCTCTCACTGTTGTGGCCTCTCCCGTTGTGGAGCACAGACTCCGGACGCACAGGCCCAGCGGCCATGGCTCACGGGCCCAGCCACTCCGCGGCGTGTGGAATCCTCCCGGACCGGGGCACGAACCCGTGTCCCCTGCATCGGCAGGTGGACTCTCAACCACTGCGCCACCAGGGAAGCCCCAAAATGCAAATATTTTATACTGAATTTTTATATGAACTATGAATCCACATCTTCCCAAATCAGTGAAGAGT
The DNA here is from genome assembly GCF_964374135.1 of Grampus griseus. Taxonomy (NCBI): domain Eukaryota; kingdom Metazoa; phylum Chordata; class Mammalia; order Artiodactyla; family Delphinidae; genus Grampus; species Grampus griseus. The sequence continues at coordinate 124,468,936 of NC_138998.1, read as the reverse complement.
TATAGGAAGAAAAAAAAAGTTTGACTTTATTCATTCCCAAAACGTCTCTATATTTCATATCCTATCAAATGGATTTTATGATGTTCTTTTTGAATATTTGCAGTCATTATCTGGAAAATGTAAATATTTTGAAATGTGTCATCAAAGGTATATATTATTTTCTATATTTTAAGCTAGCCAATATGAAGAAACATTTTTGAACATTGCAGGTAGGATTCTTTAAAAGAGATTAATTCCTTCCAAATAGCATCACCTATATGTAAACACAAAGTATAATTAAAACTGTAAGAGGGGCAGGGCAGATGCAACCTATAGCAGCCCTGCTCAGACATTGGTCCGCACAGCAGTGGCCCCTCCCTCTTCCCACTCCTCTGTATAAAAAGAACCTGAATTCAGACTGGGACAAGATGATCTTTTTCAGATGCTTTCCGATTAAAGTCATTATTCCTTGCCCCAAAAACTTATCTCCCGCTTTATCAGCCTGTCTTGCTGCGAGCAGAGCGAGCTTGGGCTGGGTAACAAAACTACTTTTTAAGGCTTTGTACACTTGTATGATTTTAGGTGACTGTGTTTCTTTTATGTCTTTGCTGATTGTCTCCCATCCCTACTTGCCCCATTCTGGAGTGCCTTCCATCACTCTCCTAGAGTTTGGTTCTGTGAGTTAAGCACACAAGTTTTTCTTGTCTGTGTAGTTGGCTAAATTATTAAAAAAAAAAAATTTTTTTTTTTACTCCATCTGATGCCTTAGACACCTGATGTCATAGACACCTAATATCATACCCAAAGGTCAAACAACCTAAAACTCACCATAGATAGCCACTCTCTTCATCTGCAATCCTCCTCCTTACCCCCAGAATGAGAAATTCTAGTACAAAAATGGGCTTCTGAATTATAGAACTAGTTTTATTTAAATTGCTTGGAAAGAAAATATCACTTCCCACCGAAAACTCATTTGTTCTTAAGACCCCGGCTAACATGTGTTGCTTCTTTGAGCAGATTAGAACTCTCCTCTCCCCACACAAACAGACATACCTCCCTTTGAGTAGATACAGCTCTGTGGCTGCACAAAATTTTAAGCAGAGCACACACTAGATTTCTGCTGCCATGTGCTCCTCAGCTGGGCACCATTCTGCAATGACCCAGCATGTTCAGTCCTATATAAATTGTAATCTCCAGATTAAAAGATTTAGAGACAATTTCTGAAAAGAAATAGGTGATGGATAAATTGGAAACTGGAATAAACCTGCTTTTACAAAATACTAAGTATTTAACTTTTACATTATACTGATAGGTTTAATTTTGACTATATTAATAATACATGTTTATTTTAGTAGAGTTCAAACATAAAGAAAAAAGAAAAGAAAAATACCAATTTTCCTAGAGTTAGCTGTTATGAATATGAAATTTTCATATTGTTTTTATTTTTTTCCAACAAAGCTCTCACTTATTTATTACTGAGCCAAAGCACTAGGGTAGAAACACTGACACAAAGAGAAAAATCATTTTCCCAATAAAACACATCCAGCTGTTCAGATAGTAGTGATGTTTCCAGAGTGGTATGGTAAGACTTAAGTGACCCTGACACAGAATAAATATGTGTGCCACCTCACATAGGGCTCCTTATAGACCCAGCTTGGTTCTTCTCCCTTGTCTTCTCTTAGAGTTGTACCTGATGTTATTACCAGTTTTCATTCGAATCCATTGGGGAATGGAACAATTCTTCTTTCATTTCTTGGCCGGGAATCTCTTGACCCTGAGAGTCTTATGACAAGACATGGCAAGGAGCAAATGCAGCTGCTCATAGGATGGCAGAGAAGAGCAGAGAGAGTTGTTTTTATTTAAAAAGAAAGAATAAACATTACTCAAGTCACTTAACACTTACGTATATTGTAACAATAAGTTCTAATTTTATAATGTTTCAAAATAGATATACTAAAATTTACTAATCCTTAGTTGTTGGAAAAGTGAATAGTTTTAAGTAAAATATCTTTCTACAACTTGAATTTCTGATGTTATTCATCTGAATAATGAATTATTTGCCTTTTAATGACAAAAAAATTTCCATCCAACCTAAAGTAGAAGCTACTGCTAGGGAACAGTCTTTTTCTGTTAACATGCATTATTAATACTATTGTAATTATAACCACATTGCTACTGGAGAAAATTATTTTATTATGAGTTTCAGTGTCTGATATTAAGGATTAGACTTTATTCCCCATACTGCAGTTTTAATAGCATAATATATCAAGGATTTATTTACTGTTTTAGGTAGAGCCACAGATTTGTTTATTCATAGACTCTTAAATAACCAGATTGCACAGCTGAAAATAATTTGCAAATTTGATTCATTTTCTGACTTAATCACGCTTCAACTTTAAGAACATAAATACTGAAACACAAAACATTATTTCTACTGTGATTCTAACTTGCAAAAGTGTAAGAAAGTAATATTATTGCCTATGGTACTATGCAGGTTGCTATTTCTTTGCTTGAAAAGACTCCTTAACTAGAAAAATTGTTTATATCACTGTTTTAAAGTTTGCATTTATTACACATGAAAACACGGAGCCACTTAATCAAAGAAAAAATTGTCTAATTTCTTTCCTGTGGACTGACAAACACTGGGGGTGCAAGAGATATTTTTCAATCTATTTAGACATAGTTGCTTTTAAGCCAGTGGTTCCCTCTTTTACCACCCACTAAGTGCTTCTCTCAGCATCCAAGGTCAGTGGCTATTTTCAATGAAAATTCTATTAACTGTAACTCATTGGTATCATTACTAATCAGATAGTATCTCTCTAATAGCTAACCAGGATTTCTCATAGTAAACTGGAGTAATTTTCAAGGACATTTAAAGTGACTGGTTTTCTTACCTAAACCACAATTTACATGTGGTACTGTGGACCCAATGAACACCTGTGACTGTCTGGCTATGGATGGCTACTGCTAATAATGCAGATGCCCAGGAAGCCAAGACAATTGAATTTGACCATGGGATGTCCAGCCTCCTTTAATGAACCAAACATTTGCCACTGACTTGCAGGCTTCCACCCCAGCACCCATTGAGACACATCCATTCTGCTTCAAAATGGCATCAGTCATAGGAAGGTCAGAAGCACCTCTTCCATGCTTTATGGGGCAGCATTTTGTTTCTGTTCCTGGGAAGTAGATACATGTGTGAGCACACACACAATTGCTTTCTGAGAAAAGTCTTTCCTTTCAGATATTTCCACTGCCCACATCCATGGAGGTTGGGGAAGAGTCTTGCCCACACACCTCGCAACCTGGATGCTAAGTTGTGCATAACTCACCCTGTTACACAGCCAACTGAGGCAACAGTTCATTTAAAAGAAACAAACTCAAGATGATGCTTTGTCCTTGTCTCAATTCATAGCCCCACAAAGTTTGATAAGTAGGTTACACGACTGGACATTCCTTTTATGCCTCTGCTTCATGTTTCCCAAAATTATGTCCTAATATTTTACCAAAAAAACATTTATTGAAAAGCCATATGTCTGCATTTCAATTAAACTTGCTGTTGACCATATCATTTATTACTTTGTTCCTAGGGACTAATACCACTCAGAAAAACAAAAGGGGAGGGGTTTAAAAAGTTGTTTTTCACATTGAATTGGTATATTTTCTACTGTTAGATAATGACATTTTCCTCTTTCTGTTGATTGCTAAGGTACTCAGGTAAACTTTATGCTCATTTGTTGGCCTTTTCTTCAGCTACACCGTATGGCTCACAGTGGAAGCTCAATGAATTTTTGTGATTTTTTTTATTGCATGCTGACTCAACTAGCTCTTGCAATGAATAAGTTTCCTCCCACACTTTTCTTCCTCTTTTTTCTACAAATCTGTTGATTAAATTAAATGTGAATGGAGTACATGGAGACTTCTGGGTGGGATGGAAATGTCCTGTACCCTGATAATAACTATTACATGGGTGTATACAATTGTTAAAATTCACCAAGCTGTATCTCTTTAAGCATAGGTGTTGTTTATAGTATCCAAATTATACCTCAATAAAGATGACTTTGAATAAGAGTGTACAGAGTCAATATTCATATGTTGAGTGCAGTTCCTTTTGGAATGCTAAAATATCAATACTATCTTTATATGAAAGAAACATATTATTTCAAAATGTAATAAAAAGTATCCTTGAGAAAGTTTGTAATATTTATATTAAAGATAGTCACTGTGTTTAGAAGTGAGAACAAGAAATTGAGTCATATGAAACAGAGGCAAGTCTCAGGTAGAAAATTAACTCAGAGTAGAACCTTGGGAAATGCTTCCTCTTTTGTAAAATTGGACTCAGTAACTTCTCATTAAGATTGCGGTAAGATTTTGTGTTTCTATAAGAATTCAGCAGTCAATATGTAGTAAATATATTTTATATATGTATTTTTCTATTGTATTAACAAAAGGCTAAATTGACAGTTTACATAATCTTTTACAAGTCCACGTATATTAAAATGCAATATCCATGATTCCATAGAACACAGGAAATGGAATATTTTAGCGGTCATATCACACATACCAATTCTCCAGGTGTGTTATCAAAAACCTGTAAGAAACATTATTCGGGGCCCTCTGCTAGGTGCCGGACCCAGGATTCTGAATGTGAGGTCACAGAATTTGGTATTGTATCCTTGAAATTTGCTAAGAATTTGCTAAAAACGTACAGCTTAAGAGTCTTCACCCCCCACCATGTGATAGATATATTAATTAACTAGATTGTGGTAAATATTACACAGCATATACATATATTAAATCCTCACATTCTACACTTTAAATACATACATATTTTGGTCAGTTATACCTCAATAAAGCTGAGAAAAAAGAATTCAGGGTCAGAGCTATAACAGTTCTGGGTCATGTCTCCCAGCGAACCCTCAGACCAAGATAAAAAGAGCAAGGTGATACAATAACCAAATATGGGTCACCTATCAGCAGAAGGAGGCTGAAGAGAGTGATAAATGGGCAAACAGAATGCATCTCACAATCAAATTAGACACTTTTAATGATTAGGAACAAGATCTATAGATAAATCAAACCAGTTACAAATGATAACCTAAAATGATAATAGACAGAGCGACAAAAGAATAAATCATTTAAACAAGAAAATGAGCCAACTGAAGGCAATATATTCACTTTGAGTCTGAATGAGAGAGGCAGAGAGAAAAGTTCAGTGTCGTAAAATACAAGTAGCATCTAAATGTTAAAGCAGAGGCCACAACATCAGATGTTACAGAGACCTGGGAGGATGAGGAATAAGAAAGAACACACATAGGTACGAACACACACGTTCCCCCCGACATATGTCCTTCTCCCACCAATAGTCTCATACTTTGTGTGTTTGAAAGAAATCATCTAAAATATTATTAAAAGAGAAGTCAGATGTAAAGGTATTCATGGGTGAAGAAGTAGAGGCAGGGATTGTAGACTACACATTTGAGAAATGGAACGGTATAATATTAGCTACAGAATGTATGAGACTTGAGGGAATATTTTTAGGGTGTGCAGACGTGGGCAGTTTTGTGATCTGATCGAAGGAAACAGACAGAGGAAGATTGAGGATGAGAAATGTGTGTAAAGGTGTCTTTTAGGAGAGTAAGGAAATAAATGGATATTTAAGAAAGAATGAAGGATAAAGATTAATTTATTCATTATTATGTGGCAGCCCCATAAGACATTGTCAACAGAGCACTAATAAGGGTTGGGAATTGTCTCAGGAAAGTGTGGATCGTGTTTGTTAAGGAGTAGAATGGAGTCACATATAGAATTGAATTTTGGAAGAAAGGATGGAGGGAGGGATATATGTTTATATGTACATATTTGCCTTAGTATGTTTGGAAACTATGAATAATAGAGGAAGGAGGCTGGGAGATAGATGAAGACACACTAAATACATGGCTTGGTGAGTAGGTTGAGTTCTGTAACTCAGGTTAGGATTATCGGTCTTTAACAAGTCCCAAGTTCTAGTGGGACAGTTGGTGTGACATTGTAAGGCTGAGTCGAGTTTCTCAGTGGTAGAGCAGGCAGGGTCATAGAATGGCTGCTGGAAAATCTGCATTAATATTAACAGCCAACACTTCCTGAGCATTACTAAGTGGAGGACACTCTTCTAAGTGAACTGCATAGTTTAACTTATTTATTATTTATATGAGATAGGAGCTATTAATATCTCCATTTTTTTTCCAGAGGTACAGAGAATTTAAGTAACTAGGCCAAGATTTAACGGCTTGTAAATGGAGAAGCCAGGCATAGGACCCAAGCTTCTGACTCTAGAGATCACGGTTTCAACCACAGCATTATTCCGCCTCCCATATTAGTGAACTCAATGAGTTGCTAAGTGAGAGTCCTACTTTCTCTTAGGCTGCTCTTCAAGGGAAGTTTCAGGCCTACAAAGGAGGTCTGGATAAACTTGCCCTTCTCATCATCCAGAGCAGGCCCTATGCTTTCTGCTGCGTAGAGACTCACGTTCCTTTATGCCTCCAACTGCCCATGTTCTCATTTTCTGCCTCATGTTAGCCTGGGCCGGGTACTGGGTATCGGCTCAGGAAAGTGTGAACTGTGTTTGTTAATGAGTAGGATGGAGTCACATAGAGATCTGAATTTGGGAAGAATGGGTCAGTCTCATTCATTTTTTTCCCATAAACCTACAATTACCTCCCAGACTATCATAAGATTACAAAGGCCATTGAAGATGATGGGGATTGTTTCTGTTACCTACTGCTGTGTAAAATACCACATCAAAATTTAATGCCATGAAAAGATGAGCATTATTTCTTATGCTTACGAAATCTTGGAAATTATTGGCTTTCCTTAAGTGATAGAGAGCAATAGTTACTAGTATTTATTGTCATCAACAGGAGCAACAGTAGCACAAATACAAACAATCCACAACCAGCTATTGGAGAACTTATACCTCTTCTATTCCTGGCACCCCAATACCCTCGAGTCAGGGATGTGAAGTGTGGGGATGGTCACAGACTGTTCTAGGTGACTCCAGGAATGTTTCAATGAACTTAGCATAGTATGTAAAAAGAGCATTGAATCAAACGTAAGAAGACTTGGGGACAGTCTTGTTTCCACCATTTGGTAGCTATGCTAACCAGGTACTGGAGGACTTATACCTCTTCTATTCCTGGTGCTCCAATACCCTCGAGTCAGGGATATGAAATGTGGGGATGGTCACAGACTGTTCTAGGTGACTCCAGGTATGTTTCAATGAACTTAGCATAGTATGTAAAAAGAGCATTGAATCAAACATAAGAAGACTTGGGGACAGTCTTGTTTCCACCATTTGGTAGCTATGCTAACTTGGGCAAATCATAGTCACTTAGATTCTGAGTCAGTTTCTTAGTATGCCCAGTGGGGCAGATACTCACCTCACTGGCTTGTTACAGTGTGGCAGTCACAATCAGATTAATAAGGTGTGCAGGGCACTTTGAAAAGGGTAAAACAGTAAGCCAGCAATACCTAATATGTATTAGAATCTTTCATACTGTGTTCCTATCTGAAATGCTTTACATGTTATTAAATCATCTATGAAGTTGGTGGTATTATTCCTATCTTGCTGTTGGGGACCCTGAGGCACAGAGAAGGTCAGTAATTTGTCAAAAACCAGGCAGCTCATAAGTGGCTGAGTGAGGAACCAATGAGAAGGTGCTCAAGGCTGACAGGAATCAAGGAGAGAGGGGCTTGCTCCTGATAGGAAGGGAACTAGAGAAGCCTGTAATAGGTGCTATCATGATGGCACAGAATGAATGGATCCAGTGGAGGCAGGGGCGGGTGTCTGCACGGGGCTGACAGGGAGTACCTGAGTACAGCCTTGCTTGATTATTGGTTCCTGTTCTCTTGGAGGCATTGGATGTGGCAGAGGAAGGCTATTGTGCCTCAGGCTTTATCTCAAGAGGCCACTAATCAGTCCTTCAGTGAACACCACCCCAACTTCTTCCCTCAGGAACTTGAGGCTCTAAGCAAGGGCTTTTTAGTCACTTGGTTTTATACAGAGAAATGAGCTTGGTCCTTAGTGATTTTGTTTGCTACACTAGAATTTATATCTTATTGTTTCTTTCATCCTATTTTTCATTGTGTGAAACAGAAAGAAGATAAAATGTAAGCTTGATAACCTTGGGGATAGCCCAGGCCCTAGATGCTCATCTTCCAAGGCCTGAGTCAGAATCCTTAGTAGAACATTCAGGCAATTTCCTCTCCTCCCTACAGAGAGTGATGATCCCTAGGACTTTGGAGAATGCAAACCTTTCCATGCATAAAATTAATGCTGTAATAAAATTTGACAGTGAAAATCCAGGAAAAAATTCACCCCCAAATTATATGCACCCAGCCTGACAAGTGGATTGACTTGGCAAAAATACTGCTGTCTTACCCTTTGTACATTTATTAGCTCTCTAAATGATACCTATAAAGTAGACTGTGGTCTTGACTTTCCTAACTTTGCCAAGTGCTTATAACTTGAGTTGAAAGTAAAATCACTGATGAAGGATAAGATACTAATCATTTGCTATTTATTTAGCAAAACATTGCTTCATTTCCTCCTTTAGGGAACCACTGTGCTACAGCAAAGGAGAGGAAGAGGTGATCTTAAACTTCAAGGGATTCCTAAAAGGGAGACTGTCAGATGAAGAAGAATTCCAAAACCAAAGGAAGGACTAGCTCACAGGAGCCTATCCCTTCAGTGGAAATCCAGAGAAGTTGTAGAGCTGCCCTCCTGAGACCATGTTGTCAAGAGGATCCCAAGAGGGAGTACATGTACATAAGCCAAGGTGGAGAAAGATCCGGGCCACTTTCCCATGTGCCCATCTAAAGGAGTAAGCCATGAAAGACTACTAGTATACACATACTAGAATCTAACAATGACAGAAGGTTCTAATGAACAGAGATGTGTCACAAAAGTGAAAATCAGTGAGAGTAGAGTGCACAAGGATGAATGAGTTAAGATATATGTATGGTGGGTACTTAGGGCAAAAATCAAGACAAAAGCTAATATACAGACCTTATGTGTGCCTCTCTCTTTGTGGCTGGGTATACGTGGCCTCTTTTGTAATCTATTCTAGAAAGGCTCCCTTAAAGCCAAGGACTACCAGAGTTATCCCTTGATGGATGTTGTCTACAAAAAAGTCATTGGCCTGAACCAAACTAGATGAGTCTGAGAACAGTAGTGGAGGAAGAATGGTCTGGAAATTTCCAAGGGAAGGAAGGAACATATCAACTTTTATATCTGGTCTGGTGACCTGGGATATATAAGAGTGGTCTCTATTGGAGAGTATGTGCAGAGAAGTGCCCACCAAAATAAATAGAAGAAGGACAAGGCTCAGTAGAATGTCTTCTTGTAAGTTTTTAGAATGCCCTCTGCACTTGCTCATTTCTAGCAGAGCTGTTGTTCCTGGGTGACCTTTTAATGGTGAGAGAAAGTAGCTGTTGATGCCATGTGAGCACTCTTGAATTCAAAGACACCCCTGGAATACAAATGGGTATCTTTGGGGTTTCCACTATCAGCTCCAAGGTCTCCCAATCACCAGAATACCAGGAGCAGCATGAAACCTACCAGATATAAGACTGAAGAAAGCATAGTTTTTGGCTGGGCAAAGAGTCATTCCAACGCTTACTGTTCATTGCCCTCCATTTGGAGGACAGAGGTCCTTTTTATAAAACAACATTCAAGGAAAGGATAATAATACGTTTTGGGTGAGGAGCTATGACTCGCCACAAAATACACTGGTTGTAGAGTGGGCATAGATTTCAAAATGTAACTCTACTTTTATCTTCCTCATAAAGAATGTGGGGTGAGAAGATTTACCCACATACAGCCAAAGTTCCAGTTTTCTTTTCTTTTCTTTTTTGATTAATTCTGAAGCTAGCTTCGCAAGATTATTTTGAGAAACGAATTGGAATCTGTCACAGGTTAGTGTAATTAATCTGCAAAAATTAAGTTATCCAAACATTTTTTAAAAAGTGGAATTGAATTGTTTAGTGATGAATGTATTTGTTTTTCACCTTAATTACCTTTTAACATTTTATACAAACTTTATATCTAGTTTCTAAGTATCCCTCAGTTTGGGGACACTTATTCAGCTAATTTTAGGAATGCAAATTGTCCGTATTGGAAGTGATGGGCAATGGAGTTTAGAGCTTATTTATGTAGATATTTTTAAATGTCTGTGGTCTTATTGACTAACTGAAAACAAAGATTTTGTTTTATATATATATATATATATATATATATATATATATATATGTTATCTGAAGACAGTTTGTAAGAGGTGATAAGTTCAAAATGATTTTTTTGTTCCAGCTGTACAGCTTGTAGTCAAACTTTGGAGATTGCTTGAGGAGAGAAACACTCAAAAATTTGAGACTTCAGATAAAAGCACACATTTTGTTACCTGAAGCAACAGGGAGAAATCAAGTTGGCTGGTACAATTTTGTCTCATCTTATTTCTTCCTTGATATATAATTGCTCTTTAGTGGTTTATAGTCACTGAAAGTCTCATCTTTCTACATGTAACACATTTCTGTAGAAATTTTAAAATAACAAAATGAACACTGTCAACTGCACTATCTCCCTTCTAAGCTTGGTTATTTGTAAACATTTAGGACAAATTTCTTTTCAGAAAGTTGATTGATTGGCTGACCCCATTTTGAAAAACGTAGGACAATCTATTTCATAGAGAAAAAAGATAACTATCTTCTATTTTGAAGCAACTCAACTTTAAAAACACAGGCATCTTTAGCGTTCAAATAATCAAAGTTAAATTCCTTTCAGAACCGTGACATGATAGACCTTTCATTGTGTGTTTTGATTAACTGGCTGATTGATTGATGGGTCTTCTCAACATTGGGCTTTTCTTTTCACAGTTGATTGTGAAAGTGTCTGCAGTAAAAGGACCATGCTGTGTATTTTGTGAATGAATTCAGCTGTCGGTCTTTTATGTGTAGTTTAGACTATAGATCAGTAGGCATTTGGACTTCAAGGCTGTGCTTCAGCTTCTTTATTCTTTTAATGATGTATTTCATATATCTAATATATAAAATATACACTATATCAAATTACAATACAAAGGTTATGTTTCTGAAAAAGCATTAATATTTAAAAGGTATGGCATTATTTTACTATATCATCAATATTTTATTAATGAAGAGTTAATATTCAGTGGTTTAACTATTTCTGCCACTGTATAATAATACTTCTCCAGTTCTGGCTTGTCCAAAAATCTTCCTGCAGTAATGGAGGGAGACATTTTCTATTTGTGACCCCTATTTGTTTGAAAAGTTAAAAAAAAAATCCCAATTAAACTTCCCCCAGATTCTAAAACCAGGGCGCTGAATTCAAATTCTGATTCCACATTTTGTCACTGTAGGACCTTGAGTGAGTTTACATAACTGCCCTGTGCTGCATTCCTTCTTCTCCATAACTAGGATCATATTACCTCTTATACTATTATGAAGATTGCATGAGTTATTAGGTACCTGGCATATAATAAGTTATAATTATTACTTTTTATTATTCTTGATAACCCTAATGTAGAGAATTGTCACTCACATCCATAAATTGCTAGGTGAGAAAGGATGTTGGCAACATATTAGAATTCCAGAAGGCCTGTTCTTTCTGAATCTTACTATAAGCACCACTGTAATTAAATCATAAAAATCAAGATATTTCATCAATTTTCACTAAACAAACAGTTACTGATTATCTACCAAGTGTCACACTTTGTATTCTCCTTTAAGGATGTACTGATTATCTACCAAGTGTCACACTTTGTATTCTCCTTTAAGGATACAAAGATAAATAAAACAAAATCTCTTCTTCTAATCTTAATAAAATCGGAAGGTTCTCAGGCCTTTGAACATTTGTGACCTGCTTTGCTCCTAGAGGTATATTCAGAGGCTGGGGTAACTGAATCAGGGTAAGGTGCTGTCCAGATAATCGTCAATGTGATATGTGAAGATCTGTGTGGTCACATCTTTCAAAGGCCCCATAGAGCATCATTAAAAATATAAATTTCATAATTGAGTTTTACTGATATTCAGAGAGGAGATAGAAGTTGCAATGCCCTTTGCCTTCAACACCCTGCAAACCTGGGGCCCAGGGTGATCTACTGGAGGGCCATGCAATTGCCCCGACCTACTCGAGACACAGACCTGATTGTGGTGACATGAATCCACAAACTGGCTTAAAGATGAAGCTATTTAACTCCACCAGGGAATGGGAAGTTGTCTTGATAGAATTATAGAGAATTAAAATCACAGAGAGACATTTCTAGTCTAAAGATTAATTATAATACACACTGCTTTTGAAATTAATCCTCTCATTGTATAAATGTCACATACTTGGGGTGTTTGAGTATTCATGGCGATCAGAAGATAGCTGGAGAAGGGCTTTAATGAAAGCCCTTTTAGTTATCCTAAAAAAGACAGAGACTTAAATACTTAGAAAGATACTCAGACAAATGTTAAATTTATGCTATATCATTTTCCATTGTTTTCGTTGGTTGAAATAAATTGAATAAGCAAAAGGGGACACTGTGCTTTAGTGGAGAGAGGGTGGTTTTAAACCAGGCAGACATGGATGGAGCATAGGGTGATGTTGTAAAGGGATGTTGAACCCTAGCCTATGATTCTATATATGTAACCTTGGGTGAGATACTAAATATTTTATTATTCTAGGACCTCATATGCATAAACCAAAAGCTGGTTTGTGGAGTAGTACTAATGTGTATAAAACATTTGGCAAGGTGTCTGTGTGTCTGGCATTTCAACAGAGTCTCAATAAAGAGCAGTTATTTGTTTATTTTAGCCACTGTGACGAGCGCATCTAACACTGGACCTGCTCCAACCCCCCTTTTTGGAAAGTATTGTGTTACCTTCCATTCTGGGTTAGGTGACCCTACTTGCTTGCACATTTTCCCTACTGGACTATAAATTCTTCCAGGGCAGGAACTGAAACTTTGTCAATACCTAGTAAAGAGTTTGCCTCTTAGAATTTAGTCAGTCAGTTTGGAATGCTGAGTTCCACTCTATATACCAGAAAGTTCTAGACAATAATAAATTAAGTTCTGCAGAGAACAGAGATCTCTAGTGAATATAATTCTTTACCTGTGATGGACAGAAACAATAGATGGAATATATCTTGATTTAAGTAACAGTTTTCTATTTTGCTTAATAATAGTATACTTTTGATTTTTTCTGGAAAATCACTTGAATGACAATTATTTAACAAGAGATTATTTTTAACTAATCTAATGTTTATCTGATACAGTGTTATAGGTACTGAGTGAAACACACCGAGGAGAGGAGTTTCTTTCAGGCATTATTTTTAGTACAGTGGACCATTAAATATTACATAGTTCATTCTCTTGCCTACAGTAAAGCAACCATGAAAGCTAGCTGTCTTTCTTCCTTCAACAATTGATAAATGATAGAAACTATTTAATGCAGTGAAAATGTCAATTAACATGGCAAGCCACTCAAAAGTTACAATTAGTAATTTAAATGATCTTGAAAACGGAATAAATTTTCAGAACTAAATGGGGCAAAGCCCCACAAATCAATGTGTTTTTCTCCATAAAAATCAATCAAATTTACAATGAAGAAAAAACGATCATATTTTTAAACTCAGCTACAAAATACAGAGTTGCTAAATTCTTCAAATTCCATAAAATCATGGGTTATTTATTTTACTGTCCCCTTAGTTCATTACACAATAGCAGAACATTTACCAGGACCCCTTAGGAGCTACACTGAGGTTATTGACTATTAGAGGCTGTAAATAGCAGAGGGGCACATTCACAGATTTCATGTCTTTGTTCAGTTACATCTTTATTTTTTGGATTCTTGGCAAAGTACCCGTAAAAATGTGCTGAATATGGGCATGTCTGTAGACTATTGCATTTGCACAGCAAATTGAGTCATGTTTTTCTTTTCTGTTTTCAAAACAGTGTCATTTAATCAAAAGGAGATCTGAGGGTGGGAGGGAGGGAGACACAAGAGGAAAGAGATATGGGGATATATGTATATGTATAGCTGATTCACTTTCTTATAAAGCAGAAACTAACACACCATTGTAAAGCAATTATACTCCAATAAAGATGTTAAAAAAATAAATAAAATTAAAAAAAAGAGGAGATCTGATTATTGAATGAAACCTAGACATACATTATGTATTTATTTATTTTTTTGGTCTCTGTAAAGGTAGTTAAAAGGCAAATTTCTGAATCTCTTGAAATCATGGCACAGTATTATCTGGCCCTATTGAATAGTTTTGTGCTCACTAAAATATAACACTTTTAAAAAGTTGACTTAGGGTCTTCTTTGTTAGGAAAAAGCAAAACAAGTTCATCACGATGAAAAAGCAATAATTAATAACAATATAATGTTTTAAAGTTTATATCGCTATTTTCCAAGAAATATTTGACATTTCCTTATTCATGAAATACTTTCATGGTTTCTTTCCTACCTCACTGGCCACTTAGTGTTGCTCTTGACTTCTAGAACTCTAAGTGGAGCATCTTTTGGGTCCAATGCACTCCTATCTTCTCTGTTCCACTTACATAGCACATTACCAAGTGAGCCCACCTAGCCCCAGGGCTTGAATTTCAACAGAGTGATGCAAAAACACATGTTTACAACCCCAATCTCTTTGCTGAGTTTCAGACCCTTATGTTCTTTAGACTAAGGAGCATTAACTGTTGGAGGTTTAATAGGCATGCCAAGTTTATTATGTCCAAAACAGAGTTTCTGATCCCTCCTTCAAACCAGCAACTCTGCAGTCTTCCCTATCTTGGTAAAAGACCCACAGGGGTTGTCTTATTGGTAAGGCCGGAAACTTGGGACTTCTCCCTATTTTCTCTCTCTTTCTGACATCTGATTTCCAGTCCATCAAGAAATTGTGTTTATTCTAAATGGACACTTCTCCCCAACAGCTCTGTTCCTGCCCTAGTTTAGGACACCATCATACCTTGCCTGAATAGTGCAATACCTCAGATTATTTTCTCTGCTTTCATTCTTACTCTTCCCCCATCGCTCCATCCCACAACAAAACATCCAGGGAGAATTTTTCAAAATTTTAGTCAGAACCCCTACTCAAAACCTTCCAAAGCCTCCTCTCTCAGTAACAGTCAAATCTAAAGTCTTTAATCATGACCTGCCAGGCTGCACAGGAGCTGACCCACATCGACCTCACTCACTCATCTCATATCCCTCTCTTTCCTCCATATGCGATCAGCCTCATTCACACTGGCTTTTCCTCACCAGAAATTTTTCTGCAAGGTACAGATAGTAAATATTTTGGGCTTTTTAGGCCATTTGGTCTTTGTTGCAGTTCCTCCATCCTGCCAGTGTAACATACAAGCTACGATGTACAGTATGCAAACAAATGAATGTGCATGGCTGGATTCCAATAAAACTTTACTTTTAGGGAGTGAAACTGAATTTCATTTTTTTGTGTGTGTGTGTGTGTCATAAGATATTATGTTTTTGTATTTTTTGCAACCACTTAAAATATAAAAACTATTCTTAACTCATGGACTCTAGAAAACCAGCATGGGCTATATTTGGCATATGGAAACTAGTTTGCCAACCCTTGTTCTGATGCTCCTTAGACACAATAAGCTTGGCCTCATCTCAGGGCCTTTGCATTTGCTCTCCCATCTTCTGGACATCTAGATGTTTCTCCCTGATCTTTGCATAGATTTCTCCTTCAGATCATTTATGTCTCTACTCCTACATCATTTCCTTGGAGAGGACTTTCCTGACAACCATTCCCTGCCCTCTCTATGCACTCATCTTGCTTTATATACTTTACAGCACTTATTTCCACTTTGAATTAAATGATTTAATGGTTTTCTTGTTCAATGGTCTGTCTTTTCTACACGAATGTTGGCTTTATATGGGCAGGGTCCTTGTCTTTTCCTCTACTTTTTTCCCAGCTCCCACTGAAATTATATTTAGTTGCTTAGTGTTTGCTGAATGGATGACCTTATAATTGGAGCCATTGCTTTTGCTTAAAAGCACAGACGTTATTGTAGAATGGACTAAGGTTCAAGTTTTAATTCAGTGATTTGTTGGCTTAACGAATCTGTCTGGTTTATCTAAGGTTTGTAAGCTTCAGTTTTTTTTTATTTTTCATTAAGAACATATGATTAATAATAATAACACAGAGCTTGACTGAAAGGATAAAGGAGAAGATATGTATAAAGAGCTTAGATCAGTGCCTGCTCTAAACCAGTAATAGACTTTACATGAGTGTGACTTCTTATTCCCTTCATTGGACAATAAACTTTGAGGGCAGAGATTATATATTTCTTGTCTACTAGTATACTCTTGGTTTCTGGCACATGGAAAGGTCAATAAATATTGCTGACTTATGAGTGAATGAAGGAATGAACTCTACAGAAAGTCAGACACTCCAAGTGTCTGACTTTTAACATGCAGTGGTGGTATTAATCAAAGTAAATATGTTTCCTTTTGTCAGATAATCATAGGAATTTGATTGATTTATATCACTGTATTCTAAACACTGGGTTCTTGATGGCCAACTATTAGTTGACCTCTGAACACTATGAGAAACCTGAGATCTGGTAAGTTCAGTAGCTGGTGAGGCAGCTCTTTCTAAGTTCATCTTAGCAAACAAGAACATTTGATTCTAAGGAGTTAGGAGACTCATCAGAATTATTTATTAATCTACAAAAAATGAGACAATATAGCATATCTAATACTATGATCTTCTCAGGGTCTTGCAAGAGACTTTGTTTTAGTTTGTGAGGGAACTGCAAAACTCTCTCTACTAAAAGTAAGGATTGGCAAAGCTGCAGTGTATGGAATTGACCCTCCAAAGAGTGCTCATCTTGGTCAGGTCTATAAGTTTAATGGCTCCTGGAATTGCATTCCAAGGATGTTACATCTAAGAGTCCTCTTTGGGAATTCTGACTCTCTCCATTTGCAGATTTAGACCAACTTTTATTTTCTTAGATTTCTCTGAACTTGCTCTTGATTGCCAGTAGTTTTTCTGGTCCACAATCCATGTGATTGTTATGTGATGCAAAAAGATCAATAACCCTTCTGAAGTTTTCATTTCAGTCTAAAATAATTTCCTATATCCTACAGTTTTGCCAAGAAGAAAGTTAAAAAGATGTTGTTAAGCTATTAGAACATATAAAGCATGTATTTGAGTCTAATAAATATGATTGTACATTAATTATTTAAAGTATGTCTTCAGGAAATTTTTGAATCACATGTATTTTTCTCCTTGCACTTGATCTTCAGTGTACACATAGAACTGCACTGAAAACACCTCAGAAGGAAGAGGACAATTTTGAAATACGTTTTACTTAAAAAAAAAAAAAAGGAAAACAACTACTGTAACAGAAACAGAAGGACATTACAAATTATATAGGAGCTGTATAGTTGGTATTTCAATGTAGTCAAACATTTACTTTGAGCTGTGCTACCTGAAGTTCAATGTGGTCTGCAGAATCTTTCAGTTCATTAACAGGGATTTTGTCAACAAATATGTTTTTGAGCTAAACTTTAAGGTAGAAAGTAAATTTATCTGCACATTTGCGTATGATACCTTTGCTTCAAACATTGGTAAATTGTTCTAATCACAGTTTGAAGTGGAGCAATACAATTCATAACCAGATATGGTTTCCTTTCAATCATGAGAAATATATACTATACATATGTTTATTGTGTATATACATAAATACTATATATTTTTAATTTATTTGTATTTATATGTGTTTCTATGTATATTTACATGTTTATGTAATAAGTCTCCACAAGGATGTTCATTTCAAATAACAGAAAAAAAGTCTAACATAGCTTAAGTGGAGTTTATTAACTTATAGAACACGAGGGCCAGGAGAGAACAGTTGCAGGGCTGGTTAGTTCAACTGCTTAGCAATATTACCAAAGGCTCACCTGTCCTCAGAACTTCAGTTTTAACCTCAAGCTTGTTCCCTCATAATTGTAATTTGGCTGCCACAGCGCCAGCCTTTATTGCGCCTCAGTCTTATTCAGGGAACAGGAAAAATATTTCTTATCAAATACCCTCTTTTTTTTTCTTTAAATCAAAGACTTCCTTAAAATATTTCTTCTTTTAATAGAAAAAAATCCCGTGTCAATTTGTAGATAAATTATTCTCAAGGATAATGGAATTTCTAATAGAGACTTGATCAGGCTGAGGATAGAGCCACCTCCGTCAGGGCATGACCAAGTAAAGGGCAGAAGTGGTCATTTGATCCATACTGCTGCTCTGCTAGCCGGGAAAATATGGGGGAAAGACTTACAGAGATAGCAAATCACTGCTGATAAAAATACCAACTTCCTGTTACCCACAAGTGCTAACATTTTTAGTTCTTTTATATTTGCTGTGAATTTTTAAGTCAATACAATAAAATCAGGCAAGGTAACAAACTATGGTTACCAAAGGGGAAAGTGAGGTCGGGGGGATAAACTAGGAATTTGGGATTAACAGATGCACACTACTGTATGTAAAATAGATAAACAACAAGGACGCACTGTAGAGCACAGGGAATTATATTCAATATCTTGTAATAACCAATAATGGAAAAGAATCTGAAAAATAATATATATGTATATATAACTGAATCACTTTCCTATACACCTGAAACATTGTAAATCAACTATAGTTCTATTAAAAACAAACAAACAATGGGAATTCTCTGGTGGTCCAGTGGTTAGACTCAGCGTTTCCACTGCAGGGAGCCTGGGTTTGATCCCTGGTTGGGGAACTAAGCCGTGGGTGCAGCCCAAACTAACAAACAGACAAACAAACAAACAAGGTATAGAGTCTATTGATGTAAAATTGTGTCTTTCTTTTCGCGATCCTTAAAGAATTTAAAATATAAGCATTTTGAAGCAAAGGAAATCAAAGCAGAGTCCAAATTGTTAAAAATATAGATATTTTAAGTGGATTTATTCTGGTATTTTCTTACAGAGTAAGAGAGTATGTTATTTCCTTACTACATGAAAAGGAGATGAAGGAGTTAAACAGTGATACAGAAATAGTTTTCAAATTTTACCTTGGTAAGGCTATTAAACATTGTACATTTCAAAATATTCAATGAAATCATATTAAAATGCACGGTTACATGATATATATATATACAAGTATGTATATATTTCATGATGATTGGCCTCAATTAGAAAATCATATTGAAAGTTTTTAAATACTTTATTAGCATCTAATCAATGGTTTACTAGATAAAGAAATTTGTAAACAAAAGAAATCAAAAGCATTGTGTGTTATGTTTTTTCCAATTTATTAAAGGAAAATTATTCTTTGAGGTGACTTGACATTCTTTGAGACTGAATAGAAATAACAACCTGCCTTCCTGGAAACACACCTCTTTATTGTTTCATTGATATATAAGAACATGATTTGGTATCAACGGCTTATTCCCAGGTTTCTACTGTTCTCACACTCAGTTTTATTCATATTCCTTGCCCATTACAGGGAAACATGAACCAGTGAATATGTCAAGAAAAAAGGGATTTGGAACCTAAAACTGAACTGCCAGGCAGGATCACAGAGTAAAAGAGGGATTTTTTTTTAAGCCTGAAACAATAGGAAACATAAATGGCATACAGTTACATGTTTCTGTGTAAGACAAAGGAAATTTCTTATCTTTACCTGAGGATGTTTCCTGGGCTGTCAGTCACTTTCAATGGGAGTTCAAATCAAGTCATTTGTTAATGTTGATATTAACTCTGAAAAAAGAAAAAAAGAAAAGAAAAGGAAAGAAAAAGAGTTCACAGCATTATGAAAACTCAAAAACAAGTACAACCACAAAGTTTTAAATTGGTAGTTTGCTTTAAAAGTTTTTCTCCATTCATAATTTTTCTAATACAAATTAAAAATGGTATTTTGAATTAGAGTGTTGGTCAGTAAATAAAATGAATCTGTACATTAAGTGAATGGTTTTTATAGCTCTTAAGTAAAGTAATTCCAGTGAGAATAGGGGACTCTGATACTTACATTTCTGGGAAATTCTGGAAATGGGAAGAACTCTGGGAACAAATGTTGCCTGAGTTTCACTCTGTCTAATGTTGACATCTTTCCATGATGAAACCTGAATGCCCCCAAATTCTCATGTTCTTTGGTGATCACCTTTTCCTTTTTAATGCAGCCAACATGTAACACAGTCTGGGTCATCTTCCTCCTGATGGCAGTAATTCCTTGCCTTTGTGGGACCCTGTCCTTGGCTATAAGTTTGAAAAGCTCAGGGATCCTTACATGTTTAATAAATCCAGCCTAAGTGGCTACTTGTCATCCCTTTTTTAAGATTCCTGTTCTGAACACTCTGGTGATCAGAATTTGCCCTCTCACAATCTTCCCTCTAGGAAATGATCCTCTGTACACTGTTATGTCACATGCAGGGTCAGAACCTCCACTCTCCCTGGTAACATACTCAGAGACACCATTCCTCAAAGCAAAAACCTAAGAAAGCTAAAACTGCCATGTAGCATTCAAAAAGAAACCTGAACGAGCAGAATGGGATTGCAATGCAAAATATTAAAAAGATAAGCAAGAAAAAAAAATGTTAACAGTTAGCACTGCTCCTTTGGGTGTATCCATTCTCCTTTACAGGGTTCCTGATTTTTTTCTGGATTCCCCTTACCTCCTCCTTTCACTTTTCCAACTCTACTATGCTGTAGTCATGCTTATCTCTTTCAGGAGTTCCTTTCAACTATTTTGTCATTCCTTGCAGTCCAGGCTCCAACCCTCAGACTCAGATAAATAAATGAAAATTTCTATCCCCAAACAAATCCTACTTCCTTTATTCTGTCCCTGAATTCTTGACTCTGGAAAGCATCTGTTCCTTCAATCACTACACATGCTACCCACATGAGAGTATTATGTTGCCTAGGGTCTAAACTAGCAATCTCAAGAGCTGACAAGACTTTTTCCTGGCATTGGTTCAAGACATCCCCATGAATAATGACTATATTACAAGCACCTGATTCATTTTGCTTACCCAGGTGGTTCCTTCTGGTATTAAGGAGGATACTGTCCCCAAAACAATTTCCAATTTCCACCCAAAAAGACAGACATGGCTTGTTACCCCAGCACTGTCTTTTTTAAGTGCAAAATTTAAAGGTGAAAGTATACCTCTTGCAACAAAAAGAAACTACTGGAAACCAAAATAAGCATAGTTGCTCTACACACACTGTTGACAACTACTGATGTGTCTTGTTATGTAGCAACCCCCTTTAGTATATAGAGTGCTGTAGCATCATCTTTTATATAGAGTCCCATGAACCTTAACATCAGCAGAGCTTATGTTTGCATTTTCATGTTTTATACTATTGTAACTTGTTTTTTAGAGATATTCTGTTAAAAGAAATAACTGATTTTGCAATAGAAATCTCTAAAGATGGATGGAACTTAGGGGGGGGAAGTAAGCTTCAAAATTTTTTCCAGTCTAAGGATTTTTTTACAAATCTTCTTGAAAATTTCCTTTAGTGACATCAACCAATTAATTATCATGTATTGCTGAGAACTCACCTTCTAGACCTGGAAATGATCTAGGAGTTGTAAGTGAGATGTTATTTAAATTTAAGACAAGCCTCTGGTATCAAAATGCTTTAGTCATTCTTTCTGAAGATGTCATAATTCCTCATCAACCTGAATGTGCAGTTCAGAAAGTTCTAAATTTAATGGGTTTAAAAGAGAAGCTGATTCACGTTTTTGAAAATTTGATGTCTCAGTGATAGACAACCTGTAGCAACTTTTTGGTAAACAGTGGTATTTTATTTGCTTTCTACAGTGAGAATATGAATATGGTTAGATGGTTGATAAAATATGTTTAAATGTTTCTTGTACGTAGAATTAATCTTATTTATTTAATTAAAATAGTCTCATGCTGGCAAAATTTTAGTTTTTACTGTATTTTAATAGAATATAAAATCAGACTCAGTTATTTATTTCTCTTTTGAACAAGTATGTCTTTCTTGTTTGCACTAACATTGAGTCATTGCAAAAATACTCTCTCCCACCGGCGATTTGCTATAGTTACACACAATTCTCCTTTAGCATGTCCTGCCTGGCGGAATAAGTGTTCTCTATCCTCATGACAGAATCTATCAAGGGGGCTGTGCTTCATAGCCTTTCCAGTGACAGGGTTTCAAGAAAAATTGCTGATTGAAAATAATGTGCAAACCTACTACTGGGCATTGCTCAGGTAAATCTCTCTTTTTAATGGCTGAGGGTCACTTTGTCTCAGAATAACTGTACACACATCCACAGAAGTTGGATGGAATCTGGAATATGGAATATGGCTTTCCTCAAATGGTTCCTTTGAGACCTGTCAAGATGTTTTGAAAATATTTTTAAAGAGATCATGACAATGTGATAGTAAATACATTCATGATCATGTCCAAATGCTGAATAACTCATAGAATATTCTATGGTGCTTCACCAGGGTCCTTTAAAAGTTATTCAAAATCATTCTCAGCTGAACTTTGAAAAATGTCACTTGATCTTGACAACACTCAATTATATAGAAAATTATATAGAGGCCTTGGTTTAATAATATATCAATGAGTGATTCAACTAGAATTGTTTTTGGTATTTTATTGCTGGAAGTTTTGTCCTTCTGAACAAATAGCTCATTTTTACTTTAAATTGTATGTAATTTGATATTAATATACAAATTTAAATGCATTTGTATATTTCAAGTTCTGTGCCAGAGTGTTTAGAAATTTGGATCTTATGTTTCTTGTCTAATTAGTCATAAAATACTTTTTATAGTTTTGACTTTATCTGAAAAAAACTATAGAGAATTTTAGTTCACTTTTCTAACCTAGAAGATTTGGTACATAAACTACTTGATTTTTTTCATTTTATGGTTAAGGATCTTCTATGGCCTTAGATGGATTTTCACCACAATCACTGGTATATTTGAGATAATGAGCTGAAGCTAAATATGTGCTGATTCCTGGTATTTTGTGGAAGTGTTTTGCTTAGTTGTTAATTTGGTTTTGCTATGCACATGGGTGTGAGTGTGTGTGTGTGTGAAATAATATAGCACATAGAGGGTTTTGAGTTAATTGAGGGTTTATCCTACAAAAATAAGATAGAATTCTTTATAATTTGTAAGAAATACAGAAATATACTATGTCAAGTGAAGAAATTCTTATATTGATCTTTCACAAATGTGATATAAGAAACCATATTTCTTAAGAGATTAAACCATATGGAGTCTATTTACACAGACACATGATTTCAGAAGGTAAACACAGTTGATGATGCCTGTGTGTTTAGGGTAACAATACTTTGAGAAGGTTGTTTTCAAAAGGTTTTTATGTTCCATAGTCCTCAGAAGAGAGAGTGGGATCCTGAGTTGATGCAACAATCACACATTATTAAACATGTTCCATATAGAGATAAACTTAAGAGATTCTGGATTTATATATATTAATATCTAATGTCAATAGAATCATAGAATGTTAAAGCTGGAAAGGAATGTAAAGATTATCTAATTAAAATTAGATAATCTCCCCATTTTAAGATCCTTAACTTTGTCACATCTTCAAAGCCTTTTTAGCCAAGAAGGTAATACATTCACAAATTCTGAAGATTGTGTTAACTGTGGGAGGCCATTTTTCAGCCTACTACACTCAGTGATGTTTTTCTATGTTTAGAGAAACTCTTGATATGAAAATCAGTAAAATTTCTGTCATGCCAATTTACTGTTCCATTATACAAATTCCCAAGCGAAGAGTGATGGAGGAGGCACTGTTCATGAGATAAAATTTATAAGAACTTAATATATATTAGACATGTAATAAATACACATTGCATGAATAATTGAATATTTTTGGTGGAATCCTTGATTTTTACTTTGAATCAAATGGAAGAACACTAAGGAAAGATTCTTTACCACTCTGACCTAAGTTATGATGACTAACATATGGAAAAAGGCAATGACCAATGCAACCAGACAGAATTTATGCCATTTTATTTTAATCTATAAGACACCAGACATAATGAAAATCTCTGCTCATAGGATTAAAGAAGGAACTCAGAATTTGTGGCCCTTGCTTAGGAGATTTTGGGATATAAGCTTAATTTTGTGAGTTACAAATCAATTATACTTCATATTTGTAAATTTATAAGTACTGTTAATAACATTTCTGTATCAATCAATGCAACAAACCTTGAGTAAAGATTTTGATAGGACAACAGAACAGAGTACTTGACAGGTATAGTTAATTGACAATACAGCTAATACTGAAATAATTATCTGGCATAAAAAGATTTGTATATGCTTGTAGTTTCTGAATTTGAAGACTTTGACATGCTACATTTCTAAATTCTTCAACTCCTATTTTCTTCTTGATCTAGAAGTTTTGTTAGAAGAGATATTAACACAACAGGATCTTTGGCTCTTGACACCATGTTGAATTAAAGAAAGTAAAAAGATAGCTAAAAATGAAGCTTTAAAGCTTTCCCAAAACTTTTCTTAGCTCTAACACGATTTGATGTAGTGTTGTATTTTAGAATGGAAGACCATTCTTATGTCATAAATATTTCTATTGTTTGCCTCCTAATGTTTGGGTTTTTTTGCTAGTGCATTTCTTTAGTAATTCACAAATATCCATGTGTGCTAGATGTCTGCTAACCTGATTCAAAGCATCATTATTTAGATTTACTAAGGCTTGATGCATGACTGCATCTTCTTTAGCAATGCATCTCCACATCACTCTAAGTTTGCTTTACCTTTTGAATTCACACTTCCTCTATTTGGAGTAAGCATGCTGTAGTTTTCTCTAAAAATGAGATTTATGCTGGAGCAAAGGGAAGTAGATCAGCACTTTGGTGCACACTGAAAATATCACCCCTCTGACTGACTACTAAGATTAATTCCCATCTCTATCAATAAGGAGAAATTGCCAAAGATGTCACCTTTTTGACCCGACATCACTTGGTGGTCCCAAGTGCCACATATTGTCTGCATTTGTTCTAACTTACCTAAACATTAATAGAGATATTTCAAAAAGGGAATATAAAGAAAACTCAGAAAGTCAGTGCACAGTTGTTTCAACTCTACAGTTACTCTTATTAACCTATTTAAACTGTTTGGGTTCCTTTTAAAAAAAAATCAAGTATTCCCTTCCTATATTTAATATTTATATTCATATTTTACTTTTTTACAAAAAGAATAAAAAGTAGTCTAGAATAAAGGTATTAAGGCAAAAATCGAGACATAAATGGGGTATGGAGATACAAGTATCAGATCCACATCTAAGTATTTTATATGTAATCTCATTTAATCATCACAAGAATCATTTGAAGTAAGTACTGTTTTTGTCTCCACTTCATAGATGGGAAAACTAAGGCTCAGAGAGCTTAAGTGACCTTCCCAAGGTCATACAACTGTCAGATGACAGAGTCAGGATTTAAACATAGCTATGACAGGTTCTAAAATCTGTGTTTATAACCACTTTACCCTCTTGAAGTACTGCCCCTTTGAAATACACTCAAATAGTGAGTATAGTTATTACCTTGAAATCCAGGCCTCCTGATAACCAAGATAAAATGAGAAAACATGACAAAAAATGTAATTTTCATGATTTATTAAGAGTAAACATGACTTTTCTTCAAGAAAGGGGTGATTTGTTTTGCTACCAAATTCTGTTAGATATTACTTATGTAGGTCTTTATCTATGGGGAAAAAATAATATTCAACAATGTTAACTTATCCTGAAGTATGCTTCATATGGCCTTTTCTTTTTAATTTTCTTACCGTTTTTTGGAAAATAGCATAAAAGAAAATGTAATTTAGTAAAATGGCTAGCTAATGAGTATAGGCTGCTGATCATTAAATTTGAATTAAAATTGACCTTGAAAAACCAAAAAGATTAGATGAATAATACTGGATTATCTTTTGAAATATAATTTCTTGGACAAAGCTGCTATAATTTAATTTTAAATTTTTTGAAGAGAGATCACTTTTGATAAGCAGATGCTCTTTGAACTCTACAACCTGCAGGAGGTTCTGTTCATGGGCCTTTATAGAGCTGAGATAACTCACTGGTATTCTCACTAGGTGGGGTGGCAGACCACCCTACCTCGGCACACATGTAGCTGTAAGAAATTCTAAGCAGCTTTACATATGCGCTTGAACTTGGTAAAGGCTAGTTTGAAGCATCACGGTCCTGCTCTAGAGACCAAAGCAGGGTGATTATGACTTGATATGTTTAAGTTTAGTTAGGTCCACTGACAAACTTTGACCACAGCCAAACCCCATATTGCTTTTTGAGAATGTTTGTGTTAGTACGAATTGTTTGGTTAAAAACTGTGGAGGTTATGCTTAGAAATGACAAGCTTATCACAGTAAGCTGTGGGGAGGGTAGGGCCCTGACTGAGCTTATTTTTCTTCACCTCACTCCACCCTTCCTTTTATGTTTCTCCACAAACCCGACTCAACTTCTCTCTCTCTCTCTTCTTCTCTTTGTGTTTCTTCTCAGTTTTCCTCCAGTTATGAGCATCTTGATTCTTTTCTATATTTTATTTCCAAACTCTCAGAGAAAGACCTGTTGGGATAATTTAATCACCAATGTCTCTGTAAGGTTGAGTGTTTATTGAGGGTTACCTTTTTAGCCATTTTCAGGATTACATTTTTGTATTGGTTTTCTAGGGCTCCTGTTAACAAACTACTATAAAATTGGAGGCTTAAAACAGCAGAAATTTATCCTCTCACAGTTCTGAAAGCCAGGAGTTCAAAATCAAGGTGTTGGCAGGGCCGTCATCCCTCCAAAGATTCTAGAAAAGAATCCTTCTTTTTCCGCTTTCTGATGGCTCCAGTTAGTCCTGGGTTTGTGCCTAGATCACGTCAGTCTTTGCCTCTGTCTTCACATGGCCTTCTCCTCTGGGTCTATGTCTTCTCTCGTCTCTTATAAGGACTCTTGTCATAGAATTTAAGCTCCACTTGGATAATCCTGGGTCATCTCATCTCGAGATCTTTAATTATATCTCTAAAGACCTTATTTCCAAATAAGGTCACATTCAGAGGTTCCAGAAGTTAGGATGTGGACATATCGTTTTGAGGGTGAACATTTTTGATCTCACTACAGCCTTGTATGTCCTTGAGCCAGATGCTCTCCAGTGTCCCATTCACTGGTTTGATAGGACAGGTGTAACCCATGGCCAAAGATGCTAAAGGAAAAGCCAGGGCTAATCCTTATGTGGAAACTATGGTCAAGGACCAGGAGCTATGACCTTGGCAGGTCCAATATTTGTCTTGCTTAACACATTGAACATGGATTATGGTGCCTTGAAGTGGGCCTTCCAAAATCAATTAGTTGCAAGTTTTATAAATAAGTTGGTCCTTAAGTGGTATAGGATTATTTAGTATTCACCATTTGGATTCAGAAAACAATCTGATACCAAGGAAAAAAGTTTAGTTTTACCAAGACTAACAATGCAGTATTCAGTTAGAAAAATTGATGCCTTATTCAGGTAGACAAATTAGAAAATCAAAGAAGTTTCTTTATGAGACTGTTCTTTTTTCAGATAACAAAGTCATGTAACTGACCCTAAGGAAAGGACATGTTCCTGCTTGCCACAACAAGAGGCCAAGTCTTTCACCCATCAAAACTTTGTATCACCTTATTTAGTCATAATTTAAAGTGAAATGGAGACTGAGATAAAAATCTGCTTTTATGACACTTTAGTCAGAAGTGTAGTCTGTTCTTTCCTTTCTCTGATTCTGTCAGGGAAATACAGTACACTAGAAAAGGATGTTGAACTCATAAAACTGGGTGCAGAGCCAATTTCTATCTACTGACACAAAAGCTGTGAATTGATTGAAGAACACTGAAAATATCTAAACTTCAGGTGAGGTTGAAGCCGAGTCCAGCCTCTGCACTCTGACACCGAATTAATTCTAGGAGACAGAGTTTTGGGTGAAGTAGAAAAGAATAGCTTTACTGCTTTGCCAGGCAAAGGTGTGTGTGTGGGGGCGGTCACAGCAGCCTAATGCCCTCAAAACTGTGTGTCTCAACCTGGAGGGGCTAGTGAGGAGATTTATAGTAATGGTTTAAAGAGGGCATGATCAGCTTCTGGACATTCATCTGATTGGTTGGTGGTGAGGTAAGTGGGAGTTAGCATCATCAACCTTCAGGTTCCAGCCAGTCTGGGGTCCACGTGCTTGTGGGCACCATACTGTTAGTTTCTTCCACCTGATGGGGGTTTCAGTATCAGCAAAACAGCTCAAAGATATTATTATGTGTATCCCTTGAGGGGGAGCCAGGACCCTGCCCCAAGGCTGTACTATTATTTCTTTTAACTTCCCCTCCCTTGTCTCGACATCCCCTCCCTTCCCTGATTAGCGACTGTTTGAACCTGCTCCTTGGAACACAGGGAAGGTCATGGAGGCTGAATGAAGCCTATTTCTTGTAATCAAGAAATGGAGGACACAGAAAGGCTTTTGTGCCCAGGAGCCCCACAGGGTCCTGCTCTGTATCAAGGAGATAGCTCCAAACTCAGTACAATGCTTCAGGGTATAGCTCTTTTTGGATTCTGCAGTGTCCATGGAAAATTAATCAGTCAATCTAAGGAAGAAATGGAAAATTTTATTCAAGCCGAATTTGAGGATTATACCCTGAGAGGAATATCTCAGAAAACTCTGAGGACTGTTCTGCCTGTTAGAAGTCAAAGCACAATTATATAAGTTCTTTGAGATGGAGGGTTTTACATCAAATGATGTATTATTGACAATTTGCCTAATCCAGATCTAAGCGCCATATGAACCCTTACAAGATCAAGAAGGAAAATTGTCTTTTAAGGAGTTGTCTTGTTGGTGCTGGGAGAATGTTGCTCTTTATGGTTGAGGTTTGGTCAATGTATAATGCAGATACACAATGCACAGTGTGAGGAGAGAGGAAGCCAAAGGGCAGAGACAATATTTTGTTTAAATTTTTCTTGTCTTGCCATAAAATATGAATTTTATTTCACAGCAGGAAATGTTTCTCTAACATTGTTAAGGTATTTTGCTTATCTGTTGTTTGTTTTAATAAGATGTTTATTCCATCTTTATTGAATGAAGACTTTCGTTCATCTAAACATGGAACAAAAGAAGTCATCTCATAATATGTACTTTTGGGAAAAAACTTTAAAAGTCAGCTGAAGGAAAAAACTACTAAACCCTTGGATATTTCTTATAGAACTCTTCCTTTATTTTAATTTTCTGAATCTTTGAACTCACCGTTTAAGTCATAAGTACACAGAGAAACAGAACAGCTAAATGGAAGGCCAAAAGATCAGGGTAGAGTGAACATCCAAGGACAGTTAATTTCATTCAAGTCAGACTTCAATTTGCCCTCAGAATCTTTTCATTGAACTGTAATTTAGGTAACAGTGACACAGAAGGTTAACTTTCAGGTAGTTAGAGGCAAGGTGGGTCTGGCCACGATAAAGGCTGTGACCTTGACTGTCAAGGCTGCTGGGGGAGGACGATACTGAGTTTGTGAAAAAACTAACTCTGGAGTGAGTCCTTAACAGGGGTAGTCCCTTGTCTAATTCCAGCCACCAACAAGGCAATGATGAATTTGAACTTGTTTTTTGCAGACACTTTTATGTGAGGAAATCCTGTTGTGTGGGTCAACACAACATTGGGAAGTTCTAGAAAAGGGAATTCATTGCTGTAACTCATTGCTGTAATTCCATGTGCCCTGTGCATTCAACGTGGAAGCAGAGCTATTGGTTCAACATGAAAAAGGTCATTCTGAGCTCCCCAGGGGAAGTGACTGAAAGAGACAGTAAGGGTGTTCTGGCCTAGCCAAGCTGGCTGCAGTGCAGGGCTAGGAGTTTAGTCTCAGCAGAGAATCACACAGGAATAAGACAGAATTCTAAGCAGATGGCATGTAGAAATGAAGTTGTGTGGACTTTACCCACAAAATGAAGATTCAGATTTACTGAACTTGGGAGGTTTCCTTGGTGCTTGGAAACAAAGAACATCAAATCTATAGCAGAAGAATTAATTTTAAGATTTACTCACAACCTTGGTTGTTTGAGCTGGGTGGTCTAAGAGAATCATTACTGAGATTTGTGTTCCAAGATAACCAAACTGTGGCAAGACAAGGGGAGCAAGAGAATGGTCACGTGCCAGGTCTCAGGAAAGTTCCTGGGATGGGCCAAAAAGTGAAGGTCCTTGGCTTTGCACAGGAAAGAATTCAAGAGCCAACCACAGTAAAGTGAAAGCTAGTTAATTTAGAGATATACACATTCAATAGGCAGAATGAGGTCTGTCTTGTTTCAGAAGGCAAGAGTGGCCCTTGGATATGGGGTGGTTAGTTTTTAAGGGTTGGGTAATTTCATATGCTAACAAGTGGGAGGAATATTCTAACTGTTTGGAGGAAGAGGTGGGGATTTCCAGTAATTGGGCCACCGCCCACTTTTTGGCCTTTTATGGTCATCCTTGAAACTGTCATGGAGCCCATCATGGTGCTGGTGGGTGTGTCATTTAGTATGCTAATGCATTACAATGAGCATATAATAAGGCTCAAGGTCTACTGGAAGTCAAATCTTCTGCCATCTTGGGCCTAGTTGGTTCTAGCCAGTTTTTGTTGTATCCTCAACAGCTGTGTCATTCTTTTAATGGTTGTGCCCTGCCCCTTTCCCTCCTGTCTCAAACTATTGCATGGTGTCCTTCCCAAGTGATCAGGAGTTGATTGAGCTGAAAGGGATGTTAA
This sequence comes from Grampus griseus, assembly GCF_964374135.1. NCBI lineage: Eukaryota > Metazoa > Chordata > Mammalia > Artiodactyla > Delphinidae > Grampus > Grampus griseus. The sequence continues at coordinate 124,438,183 of NC_138998.1, read as the reverse complement.
TTACAAACATGAAGCTGAAAAGAAGATAATAGATTCAGGACTTGGAAATAAATCCAAGGATCTTAATGCTTATCATAACATCAGAAGTGAAATGAGAAAGCAGTGAAGACCCAAGTGGAGGGGACTTGAAGCCTGAACTGTCTTCTCCTAGTAAGGGGTTTCCTGCTGCATCAATTTTCATAAATTCTTACTTGTTTGCATGCTCATTTGTTTACTTGATGTCATCAGATTGCATTTAATTATTCTTTCAAGAAATATTTATTACTACATTCTTTTTTTATTATTATGGTCTTTTTGCAGTCATAGTACTGCTGAATTATGTGGAAAATAAAAATGATGAGAAAGCATAGTCCTTACCCTCTTAATTGCCATTAACTTGGTTCATTGTGGAATAAACCTTATTTGATCCTACCTGTGCACCCAGATTCCTATTAGAAGCTAGACTGTGCACTAATGTGATTAAACAGTGCCAAAGTAGTTGGAGATTAGCAGGGAAGGGAAAAGAAACCACATGAAAATATAATGCAAGCCATTATCAGTCACAAAATTAGTTTTGGAAGTTTATAATTAAGTTAAACCAGATAAATTATTTTATGACCATCTTCTGGGCTTTATGGCAATGCAACATTTCAGTCACATGGAAAATACTGGAAAACTGGAATGCAACTTTCAAGGATAAATCAAGGGATTAGTTCACTTACAGAGCAGCACAGAAATAATGACTCAGATTTCTTTGGGGATAGGGAAGTAATAACAACTTTGTCTATAAGGTAGAATTAAGCAAATGAGAAATTCCAGAGTAAAAGTATAAGCAGCTATTAACAAAATGATGTTCTATATCGACATACTATTTACACATTTTTCTCCTTAGATTTTCTTTTCTTTTAAAATTTCAAATTGTAAGGAACATTTCCTATACAGTCATGTGTGAATTTGATATAAACAATAAAATACACCAATGCCAATGATAAAAATTTCACTAGTTTTACATATCAATACCCATCTTATCCCCAGAGCTTATACCTCTGGGGTTATCCCTGTAAAACCAGAAAAAAGACTATAAACACCTCTTACTGGAATGAAACAAGAAAGTCTCTCCATTGTTTGAAATGCTTTCCTTTTTCTCATGTCCATGACTTCTGTTAATTCTCTGCCCACATCACACTCAGCCATGTCCATTGGGAATGATTAGCCTTGGTTACTCTCTTTCTTAGACAATCACATACATCCTATCTTATGCAAGGGGTTCCTGCTGAGATAAGATGTTTCTGGGCTGTGCTTGCACACACACACACACACACACACACACACACACCCTTACTTTGGTCAGTAAAAATTGTTACTTTTGGCAAAATTCAGACTTTGGTTCAGATTTTGTATGAACCTTCATCTTCATCTTATTCCCATCACAGGTGAGGTGATTCAGTGTAGAGGATGGTCATTTATACATATTCAGGTGTTCTCATGCTTATATGTAATCATAAATGCATTCAGCTATTTTCACATTTTCATATATGTTTTATGTACTATTTATTCACACCTACTATTTATTATTGCACCCTACCCATGTTCTGTGAAGTAGATTGGTATATTCCCATTTTTGTAAAATACATATGCAAATAAGTTTTGACATTTCAAAGGGCAGAGCTAGCAAAGGAGCGGAAGTGAAAAGCCAAACTTCTGCCTTCTTCTTCTTCTTCTTTTTTTTTTAACTTTCAAGTTCATTTTGTAGCTAATTAGGGAACTGCAGTTACCTTGTTTTCCAGAAAAAAACATATTTATCCAAACTGAGATAGCTTTGTTTCAATGGATTTTTTTTTTTTCTGCTGAGGTGCTAGTCTAGTATTCAGTGTGTGAAAGTGAATTAAAAACCCTAGATGAATCTATGCATCTCAGTGAATGTTTACAGCTTTCTTCTCTATAAGAAATACAGATTATTCTTTAATTAACGGGTAATTATAAACCAGACCTGAAAGCATTTCTTTCAAAAGATTTTATTCAAAAAATAGTTACTTCTTTAAAATAAGTGATGAGATTGGGCAAAGAAAAGAAGTGTTCTAAAACTGATATTTTGGCAAATTAGATACCATAGATTTTCTTACAAGCACTTTAAAAATAAACACATCACTGCCTCTGTCATTATACAGTGATTTATGTTCTTACCTTAAATTATAATTTTCTCTGTCATTTCCTGATATTTAAAATATAAGAAAATAATGTTAAAAAGCAGCTTATTGGGTAAAAAAAAAATTATGCAGCATTTGTAAATCTCCAAAGAAAATATTCTAAAAAGGTCATTCATTGCATATGTTCTTACATGTGGGATTTGGGGATTTAATTTTGTCTTTGCTTATATAAAAGCCAGAAAGATTACTGAATCATAGCTCATTCATTTCTTACTGATTTGTAAAACTTCTCTGCCTTTGTCTAATCTACGTGAGGTGACTCTGATTCCTTTTCTTACAGTTGTTGCCTAGATTTGGTGTCAAATTTACAATAGCTCTAGGGAATGAGTTGGATGGTTTTTCACTGAGCTTACATGTATAGAAGTTCCATCAAGATTTTGCTAAAGCTATTTATAAATCAGCCTGTATATTTTGGTATAGAAATTACTAGCTGATGATCCCATATTCTTAAATGATCATGGAATTCAATTTTAATCTTTCATTGTGTAATTTTGCTAATATATATTCTTTTGAAAACAATTAGATAATCTCCTCCATTTTCAAATTTCTTTTTTTAATTCCTTGCTTCTTGTACCTTCATTGTTGAACTGGCTCTTCTGCTTTTTGCCTAAATCATTGTTTTTTTTGTTTGTTTGTTTTTCATTCCCGCATAGGGTCATTGGATCAGACCTTGCCTTCCCTCTGTCAAGGATCTTTTATCTGACTAGGAGCATGGAATTTTAAGCTCTTTTGTATTCAGTTCTTAAGTACAGTATTCACTTACATTTTTGCTTAACTGGAACATTTTCTGTTTTTCATCAGTGAGATTTTTTTTCAGAGTCTATCTCTGCTAACCCTCTCCTCCTCTTTTCCTGTTTCTTAATTGTTTTTTTGCCTTTCAAACTACATCACTTTATTTTTTTGTTATTTTATTTCAATTTTGATGTATTAACCTTCTTTATTTTAGTATTCTTCAATTTGTCTTTTACTAAAACCTTCTGGGTCTCTTTATGACAGATGCTTTAGGCTAGTGTGGTATTCTATGGCATTGTCTCTTTTTCATTAGGCATTTTTAAGCTACTACAATAGCTTTGTGTTCAGAGCAAATCTGAGACTCTGGAAGTTAAGAAGCAAACAGACAGTGCTCAAATGAACTACAATTGCAGTACAGAAGACACTCTTGGAAAATGCAGAATACCCAGCCTGCCTGTCTTTTCACTTGCAGATCATTTTTTGTTGTTGTTGTTCCCCGCATTCCTCCATTTTCCCTTGTTGATTTCACTCTAAAGAAATCTTAAACTAGATAGAAATTTTTTTTAAAAAATGACTCTCTCATCAGATTGTGTTCAGATGTCAGAAAAAAAAACACAAGTTGTTCCTGGATTTGATTTTTGGCTATGACTTGAAGAAAAAAATGAACTTCGTCACATGTGAGTTTCCTGGATTCTACCTCCTTGTCTCCTGTTTATCAGCTTATACTCAAACCTTCTGGATGACTGTGCAGTGCCTTGTGTATGGTTGTTTTTAGCGGTTATCTGAAATCTGTATTTAAAAACCACTTCCAGGGCTTCCCTGGTGGCGCAGTGGTTGAGAGTCCGCCTGCCGATGCAGGGGACACGGGTTCGTGCCCAGGTCTGGGAAGATCCCACATGCCGCGGAGTGGCTGTGCCTGTGAGCCATGGCCGCTGGGCCTGTGTGTCCGGAGCCTGTGCTCCGCCACGGGAGAGGCCACAGCGGTGAGAGGACCGCGTACTGCAAAAAAAAAAAAAAAAAAAAAAAAAAAAACACTTCCAATTTTCCTCTCCTTTTCACTTGTTCCTATCCAAATAGAAGAGAGAGAGAGAGGAGGACCAGAAAGCCTTCATGATACATCTTTATTCCTTCAACAGTTCATCTGGGCACATGATTTACAGGCAGTGGAGCTGCATCAGTGAATCTGGTTTCCCATGGATCTTGGGGTCTCAGCTGAAGGATCCCTCCACAAGTGGCACCTATATCTGCTTTGTGCTATCTTACTGCCTTTACGTTTCACCATCACTTCTCTTTTCCCTCTTTCTACCTCAGTCCCATTAGTGATGAGAAGACTTCAAGCAAATCAAGTCATTTACTCTTCAGGAAATGCTGAAGGCTCATTCTATATGCCTGAGCCTATGTGTGTGTAGGTATATATATATATATATATTTATTTATTTATTTATTTATTTATTTATTATTATTTACACATATATCCTTTTTCAGATTCCTTTCCATTATAGGTTGTTACAAGATGTTGAATATAGTTCCCTATGCTATACAGTAGGTCCTTGTTGTTTATCTGTTTAATATATAGTAGTGTGTATCTGTTAATCCCAAACTCCTAGTTTATTCCTCCCCAACACTTTTTCCCTTTAGTAACCATAAGTTTGTTTTCTATGTCTGTGAGTTCATGTATAAGTGATATCATATGGTATTTGTCTTTCTCTGTCTGACTTATTTCACTTAGTACGATAATCTCTAGCTCCATCCATGTTGCTGCAAAGACATTATTTCATTTATGGCTGGGAAATCCAGAGAGGGCCAAGAGATTATAAGAAGTCTCAGATTCACTCAGTCTAAGTCAGTGAACCAGTTTATGATACATTAAGAGCCCAGTCACATGAAAATAGAAGGTTATGAATCTACCTCCTTTAGATAGAAAGTATAAAGTTTTAAAAACTGCTCTTTAGGCACAGATTATTAATGCTGTTATGACACTAAAGAGAATTAAATGCAGATTTGTAAAGCTCTGAAGAGCTTTATTAGGATAAGCAAAATTTTATTCAGCCAAATCAGTTGCTATTTTAATGAAACTCTGGATAAATAACTCTCAGTGGAAGCCACTACAGATGTTGCATTGTGTATTCTGGGCAATAAGCAATTGAACCTGGCAGGGTGATGAGGGAGGAAAACCTGAAGGAGGAAGGGAAAGGTTAGAAAAATTGAGCTTTTATATCTTCAATCTGTATTTCAGAATGATTTACATCTCCCTTCATCTGAATCCTTAATGCAGTTGTGTAATAAGTTTTTCCCTGCTTTCTGATACTGTTAGATTTTCTACATTTTATAAGTAAGAGTTGACATTGCCAATGTTTTGTAGATAAAGAAAAAATAAAATCAAGGGAGAAAGGAAGAAAAGAATGAAGAGAAAAAGGAAGAATGGAAGGAAAGAAGGTAAGAAAGAAGGAAAGAAGGAGGGAAGGAAGGAAGATGGAGAGAGCAGGTTTTTTGCATGCTATGTGAGAAGATTGATAGGTGGGGCAAGAGTCCTAGGTTTTAGTCATGGCATCTGCTACTTACAAAGAATGTGCTCTTAGATGGTCCACTTAACACTTGGGATCTCAGTTTTCTCATCTTTAACACTAGAGTAAGATCATTCTTCATTGTGCATTTCCATCCCACACATAGTAGAAAGATAAGCACCTTGGCAACAGCCTGCTAAATACCAGTAGCTCTTCCAAGCACTGAGACAACCAAAAACTTTACCACACATTTAAAAATGCCCTCTGGGTGCCATTTTAGAACTGCTGGACTCAAGCTGACTTCCAAGGGTTTTATCCAAATTTAAAAATACCACAATGTTAGTAGGTTATTTGTAGGGCACTGTGTAATTTATCGTCAAAATGGATATTTTTGACAGTGCAAATCAGAGTTGTTAATAATTACACTTGGGGGCCAGGGGTAAAATCAAGAATTATAATTTACCTGGTCATGTCAGTAATTGGTTTTGATGATTCCTTTTTAAAGTAGTTTTATTGTAAAATTAAATATACCTAAAAATGGTACAAAAGAAATGTGTGAAATTCAAATAAGTATTACAAAGTGAAAAGCACTACACAGATCAAAAATTAAAATATTGGCATCACCCACATAATCTCTCCTCATGACTGTTCTCACATATTACTCTGGTCTCTCATGTTCCCCTAAGTAGCCATTATCCTGATTTTTACACGATTACTTTCAATTAATATTTTTTATTACAAAAGTAATATACATTCCTTGAAAAACAACTTATGTTTGAATTGTATAAAGTAAAAAATTAAGGTCTCCCCCAATCCCCAGTTTCATTTCTCTGTGGAAACTATAGTTAAAAATTCTTTACGTATATTTCCCATGTGTGCACAAATACACACAAACACAAATGTTTTTTTTCAAACTTGAGATCATACAGTACATATTACTCTGCAATTTGCTAAATTTATTAGAAGTGCATTTTCTGCTCCCACATATGCAAGCTATGATGGCTATGGTTACTATTAATAATTGTAAAGCCACTGTTTTTTTCCCATCTCATTATGTCTATGGGCATATGTGAATGTTAGAAGGGAGGGCATTGAATGAGTGTAGGTTGAAGGTGAAGTGACTTCTGTGTTCTGAGTCGTTCTTCCTCTTTCTGTGGATCTTAAACTTTTCTTTAATTTCCTATTTTTCCTGAACTTGAGAGGGATCAAGGTGAAGTGCAAAGACTGAAAGATCTGGAATCAGACCTAGGTTCTAGCTCTGTCATTAACTGCATCTGTGATCTTAGGTCTACTGTGTAAAATGAATATTATAATGCCTGTATGGAAAAAGAGGTTTTGAAGATAATTTTAAAAACGTAATAAATCCATTAGTCTTACAACTATCCTAATTTGACTCTTAACACAAATTTCATGTTTTCCTTAAACATTGATGAAGAGAGTGTAGGATGATATTTACTGAGTTATCCCATGATTTGTTATAAATTGCTTAGATTTTACATAAATCTTGATAAATGTTATGTAAGATAGACTCAAGATATTCTCAGGGTTGTTTATAAGAAGTTAAATGAAACAAAACTTTCCTTTTTATGTTGTTCTTTCTAATCAGGGCCAACTCATTTGAAAGATTGCCTGATGTGGTTAATCTGTTTTTGCGGATGTATTTAGGATGAACTAATTTTATGTTCGGTCATTAACCAAAAACTGTTGGTGTAAGAGGGTGTTGCTAAGTCCAGAGGAACATCATTATTATTTTCAATGGTGTTTGTCATGGTAGTGATATAAGCCCCAAAGATGGAACGTGGGATTTGGTGTTTTCAAAATCATTTCAGAGTAATCAGATTATAGCTGATGTAATTTAGATGTTTGGAGGTGAGGGATTTCTGATAGCAAAATCTAATGTATGTAGCTCCCCAAATGGAAAGAGATGACCTTCATCAAGGGAAAATTTTTCAGTGTGGTGATGCTGACAACGATTTTAGGTTATAAACATTTTTCAGGAAGTTTTGGGTTTAGAGATGACTGTGGATTTTTGAATCTGGCCTAAAATAAGAGTGGGAGATGGGAAAGGTGAATGACTTTCCTTCCATATGTTTTACTTTCATTCTGAATGTACCTTCCCATCACTTAACAATAGCTCTATCTTCCATTTTTTACTTGTTTCATGCATGACAGTCACTACATGCACTTTGTAGTTTCCCACTTGTACAGAAAAGGGAACTGAAGCCTAGAAGAGTAATTTATGCAAAGTTTTGCAGTCATGAGAAACTCATGCAGTCGTGAGACCATAGCTAAATCCTAGATATAACTCAAGAGTTGATGCTTTAAAAAAAAAAACAGTTGACACTTTTAACAAATATTCTATGATCTTGCATTTCGTCTCAGCCACAAACAAATGAGTCTTTCTTCAGTGCTAGCTGGTGAGCTTCTTTGCAGTTTGTCGTCTTAGTGACCCCCCCATAGTACCAAGCTGGTGTCTAAATGTTTGCTGAATCCAGTTTGCCACAGCTTTACTAAGGTCAGAGTGAAGGCTTAAAATTCAGCTACTCAGCTTTTCAAAAATAAGCAACAACCTAAGTTTTTGAGTTATTTCAGAAGTCTTGTACTAATAGTCCTTTGGGGGCACTGGGATATAATTACTCCCCTCAGTGTGATTCTGTCTCTTGTTTATCCATCAGAACAGAGAGGTAGACTGTGGTCCTGATACTATTCCAGTGGGAATGTTTACTTAGGGGAAAGGTGAATGGTATTAAATTTTATTGGCATTGGAAATTCTTTTGCAAATATAATGCGGTTGACTGGTTAACTTTGCACAGAATATATCAAACTTAGTTAAAACTTGACATCTTTAAAAGTGGTTTGGGTGTTTGTTTTATTATTTTCCTTTTCTGAGGGTATCTTAAAAGCATCCTGCAGTGATAGTCAAATAGATTCAAGAACCAAAGTTTTTAAGTGAATGGCTATCTGACTGAATATATGTGTGCCTGTTTAAAGCAGATTCTAACTTCTTGTTTTGACAACAAGGAGTATTTTGTTTGACACAAATGGCACTCTTTTGTAGTCTATGTTCTCCTATATCATCCACTCAATTCCTGTGGAATTAGTTTTTTCCTCAAAGTTTTCAGGGAACATTCTTTTATGTTACTTCATTGGAACAATATGTTTCCAGATCACTTTTTTTCAACATTCAACATAGAGAAAAATATTGTAATGAATGCTAAATATCATTTAAGGCAGCTCCCTCCCATTTTCAAAATAGCTTTATCTGTGCATCTTTTCCCATTATACTTAGAGGGTCACAGAAGCTACTTCAAACATTCTCCCTTTTTACACTTCAGATCCTTCCCTTCCTGTCTCGTTCTCCTGGATGTGAGCATGTCTCACTTCTCTGAGAAAGTGCTCGTCAGTGTAAGAGAACCCCTCAGTTTCCTGGTACCAAACCTGAGACTTTTTTTTTTTTTTTTTACTGAATGAGATGGGAGAACAAAAGTCAAGGAAAATGCCAGGGACAGCGGTAATGCCATTTACTGAGATGGAAAAAACTAAAAGTAAAAAAAAAAAAAAAAAATGTCTAAGTCAGAGAGGAGGAGCTCAAGATTGTATCTACAATACAATCAGGTTTTTACCTTGGGCGCACCAGGTGAATTCCTTCCCCTGTGCTCTGGATCTCTCCACCCATCACCCACCATATTTCAAGTAAAAAACATTAACCCTTCTCCTGCGTATTTAACCTCTTTGTCTGGTGACACCTTCCTTCATTTAAGCATTAATGCATGCTTAAATCCTTCCCATCTAAGGCATAAAAAGAATGACCAACAACACAAAAATCAAATTGAGTTAATAAATCCATCCTTAGACCTGGCAGGTCTCTGTAGTTTCTGTTCGCATCACAATTCTTCAGTTCCCGTAAATCAGTCCTGTACTCCCACAAAGACTCCCCTCATATTCCTCTTAGTAGTTCTCCAAGACCAGCATGTTGGCAAATTTAGTTTTAAATGATGTTTAGGAGTCAGATAAGATAAAACATGAGGTGGTTGTACTAAATTTAGGGGTCCCTTTTCTCCTCTTTCTCATTTGTTTTCTATTTCCTCAGAAATCTCTATTCTTCTACTTTTTAATCCCTAAATCAGTTAGTGGAGTTTCCCTCTATGGAATATTCTAGAAATTCTGCATTTTCAGTTGTCACAACTTTTGAAGTCTTGGGCTACTAGGTTTATTAAGAGGGGTGGGCTAGAGACATAACTTTAAATGTCCTGCCTGATATACATATAAGTGTGTGTGTGCAGGAACCCCAAAACCTAATTATAAATGTGTTCTCCTTAAATTCAAATCTGTTTTAAATAAAAACAAATTTTTTTGTTTGTTTGTTTTTGCAGTTTTCATATACCCTGACCTTTCCAGGAATAAAACTACTGTGGAACTTGAAGAAGAGTGTATACTACAGAATTCAGAAATTTACCCAAGCATTTCTCACCATTTTGGAAAACCATGTCCTCAGGGGCAGCTTCACTTGTGGGATTTTTTTTTAATTAATTAATTTTTTAAAAATTATTTTTATTTATTTATTTTTGGCTGCATTGGGTCTTTGTTGCTGCATGCAGGCTTTCTCTAGTTGTGGTGAGTGGGGGCTACTCTTTGTCACAGTGCACGGGCTTCTCATTGCGGTGGCTTCTCTTGTTGTGGAGCATAGACTCTAGGAACATGGCCTTCAGTAGTTGTGTCACATGGGCTCAGTAGTTGTGGCGCACAGGCTTAGTTGCTCCGCAGCATGTGGGATCTTCCTGGACCAGGGCTCGAACCCGTGTTGCCTGCATTGGCAGGTAGATTCTTAACCACTTCACCCCAGGGAAGCCCCACTTGTGGGATTTAAATCACTTACAGGCCCATACTGGCTAAAGTCTGCATTAATATTGAGTAGTTGGTGTGATCACCTTATCCTACGTGAGGGTAAACATATGAACCCTTCATTATAATTTTATTACATTATAAAGCACTTCCCTTTTAAATAAAAGAATGTAATTATGGTATTATATCATTTTTTTCAACTTATGTGAACAGGAAGGTTTTATTATCTATGTGTTTCATTTGTGGATGGTAAGTGGACACAACAAAATATTAGTTTAAAAAGTTTGCACTGGATCTAGTAGAGTCAAAGATCACTGGCTTAATATTTCATAATTGTTAGGCTTTTGATGAGGGCCAATTCTCTTTTCTCGTGGTTATTCAAGCCTTGAAAGTGTCCAATTACCATTTATTCATTGAAGGCTTGTGTACATCAATTTCTCTAGCACAGTCTTCTCTGCTGGGATTTGGACCTTTTATGCAGCTGCCGAGTGGCCACAGATATTCACATGTCTTTCAAGCCTTTACATGTCAACTAATAATTGTGCTGAACAGAATCATTTGCCAGAAATGGGCTCTTATTCCCCTCTTTGCAACCTCAGTGGGCAAGGGTCATGAAGGCTCGTGCCATTATCCAATTAAATGATGATTTTCTCATCCTCACTCTCCCCAGTCTGGACCAGACCATCATCACATCTCACTTGGATGGTTGCCACCTGAATTGTCACCTAACCTTCTGTCTCACTCCTCCCATTTTCCATTCCCTACTCTGCCAAGATGAAAATATGATCACATTACCCACCTGCTTATAATCCTTCACAGTCTTCCAAGTGTCCTGATTTAAGGTCCAAATTACTGTGTACAGTTCATCAGGCCAGGCACAACCTGGCCCCTGCCTACCCTTTCTGTCTCATCCCCAATCATCACACATTATACTCTGTCTAGGTTGATTCCTTTCAATTTCCTAATAGGATATTTTCTTTCTTACCTCTTTCTTTGTAGTATATTCCTGCACTGAATATACTAGCTCAATTTTATTCCAGGCTCATTCTTACTCATTCTTTAGGTATCAGCTTAATCAGTGCTTTTTCCTACACTTTTAATTACTTATGAACTACCTTGGCAACTTATACTTTTCTATTTTAATGCTTTATTGCCTTCATAATTATTTGCCTTTGTCATTGGACCATGAGCTTTGTAAAGAAACTTCCTATAATTTTTAAGATCAGTTTTTCTCCCAAATGTTAGCACAGTAGGCACTAAATACATGTTTGGACAATAAATGAATGCACAACAAATGATAAGATGTTTTAAAATATTTTTATCTCTTTGATACATATGTTATATACAGCCAAGGTGAAAGTTTAATCAAACAATAGTTATGTACAAAATAAGATATTTTATTTTCTCTTTCATCTAAGACATTCTACTCATGACCAGCTAATGGGTTGCAGCCTGTAGTTTCAAAAACATTGTTATGACTTCTCTGTTGATGTGAAAATTGTTCCTAATTAATGATATTTTTAGCAATTGCATTAATTAGGAGGAGGTCACATTCATTTAACTTCTTTTTCCCAAATGTTAAAATCCTAGTGGAGCTCTGTGATATTTTGTAACCTAAAGACAGTTGGATTTTTCAGTTTTTCATTATAACAAGAAATAATTTAAAAATAATTGTGCAAAAGGTGTATGAGTGTGGTTTTTATGCACAGTTCACATTTGTGTCAAATCTCAGAGCATCGAAATTCGGTTAATCTAATCAGCATGGTAGACTCACAATTTTGATCTGCCTCAATCTTAATATTATCTTCTTTTCACATCAGCAACCCAGTTCCTTGAATATATATTCTTAGGCCCCTTTAATTACCTGGAGATTACAATTTAAATCCCACAGACTTCTATTCTTCAAATTCTTTTTTTTTTGCTGTACGCGGGCCTCTCACTGTTGTGGCCTCTCCCGTTGCGGACCACAGGCTCCGGACGCGCAGGCTCAGCAGCCATGGTTCACGGGCCCAGCCGCTCCACGACATGTGGGATCTTCCTGGACCGCGGCACGAACCCGCGTCCCCTGCATCGGCAGGTGGACTCTCAACCACTGCGCCACCAGGGAAGCCCTATTCTTCAAATTTTTATTACTACACCACTACCCTTTAGTCCCAGGCAAGAGTGCAGAAGGACCCTGCTCTACTCCTCCTCTGCTTACACCTTCCTGGTTGGGTTAAGAGTTCATGCACCCAGTATCATTGCCCTCCTGGAACCCCTGCCCTTCCTTCCCAGAGTGCTGAGTCACAAAATGCTAAAATTTTCTGCTCAAATGGTCTGAATCTTGCTTTGAGCACCTGCACAGTCCTCTTCCCCAGATAAATCCTCTTGAGAGTGACTCATATCAAGATGTTGCATTTGATAGGCTCAAGGTTTGGCCAAAAGGTAAGCTGTTTATAGGGAAGTTAATGGAGCTTGGAAATGTGTGATTATACATCTGCACTTAGGCCACATCATCATGGTGTGGGCCAAAGCCAGGTGAGAAGAGAAGCTGGCAGACCCAGGGCTGTGGGCTTGTACTTCTAGTGCTGGTGGAACTCTACACACCATTCTGGTGTGGACTCTAGCCCTTCCAGGTTGTGATAAACGTAAGTTGGTCAAGAGATGAGGACTAGATATATATTACTTAACACTTTGCCAGCTTTATATATAAGTTAAAAATATTTAGGTATGTGGTGTGTGGGTCTTCATTTGTAAGCCTGCCTTAGACCTCACAAATGTCAAGGCAAGACCTGCCTACATACGTTCATTACTACCACACACTGATCTCTAATTCCTTGGCTTCTTTCATTTTATTAATGTCTGCCAGTTTTTTTTTTATGTCCATCAATTTCAACCACTTTTTGTATGTACTCAGTTCTTCACCTCCTTTTCTACTTGAACTCTCCATTATATAAAACCTGAACCACAAATCAATATTACCATCTGCCTTCTTTGCTTTTGTATCCTGCCTCTGATACAAGCTGGATAAATAATTGACCTTGTATATTACTGCACTTTACATTGATATGAAATCTAGACAATGTTCTACATCCATTTAGCATAAAATTAGACCTTTTGCCATGTGTATAAAAAATATATTAAAGTTTTATAAAAACAGGATAGCAAATGATTCAGAAATCTTTAGATGTCTTTATTATTTTTGTATTACCTAGATGTGGTAGATCTGTGCAAACATGGTGCCAACTTTCTAGCTCTCATTATATACAAGCCCTTTAAAACTTGACTTTATAGCTCTTCATGTTGGGAGATAGCATCTATTTCTTTATCCCTTGAATCATGGCTAGCCTAGTGAATTACTTTGGCCAATGGAATGACAGGTATCAAGTCTAAATCTAGACACACATTCCTGCTGTGTCTTCGGATTCCTGTCACTACCATGAGAACAAGCTCTAAGCTAGCCTATTGAAGGATAAGAGACTACCTGGAGAAGAACCGAGCCATTCCAGTCAAGATCAACCTAGATCAACATGCTTCAACAAACCCGCCTGTTGTCTGCTGATGCCTGAGCAAGGCCAACCAATAACCGGTGAGCCTAGCCAAGGTCAGGAGAATCACCCAGGCAATATGTAGACTTGTTAGCAAAAATAAATGTTGATATTTGTTTGTCACTGTTATTTTGTGGTTGCTTTTCTGTATGCCTTATTATTATGGCAGTTGATAATGGATATCTTATTACAATGATCAGTTTTATGTACCATCTTGGGAAAGATATATGCCCAGTTATTCAAACAAAAGTTAATCTAGGTGTTGCTGTGAAAGTATTTGGTAGATGGAATTAATAATTATAGTTAATTGATGTTAGTAAAGGAGATTGTTCTAGATAATCTGGGTGGGCCTGATTCAATTAACTGAAAGTGCTTAAGAACAGAACTGAGATTTCCCAGAAGAAGAAATCCTGCTTGTGACTGCAGCTTCCACTCATACCCAGAAGTTCTAGCCTGTCCTCCTGATGGACTGCCCTATGAATTTTGGACTTGCCTACCAAGCTTCCCAAATTAAATAAACTAATTGGTAATAAATCCCTTAATATATATTTCTTATCAGTTCTTTTGCTCTGATTGAACCCTGATTAATATATCAGTACAACAAAAAAGTGATATCTTACACAATTAAAAAAAAGAAATAGATAACAATACAATAACAACCACTGTTTTCACATTTTCATATTTAATTCTTAGAAAAACTCAGTGAGATGTTATCACTATTGAGATTATTAAAATTCTTCCTCCTGGAACATGTGACTTCTTTGGAATCCTGATATAACTAAAAATTGGAGACAATGGGAACTATTTGACACCAGACTGTTGACCACAAGGTATTGCCCCATTCTATGGGCACCGAGCAAAGTGCTAGTCCAAATTGCACTCAGTGCATGAAGCTTTCATAAAGATGTTATAACACCCAGTTTACATTAATGTCTCAAGTTTCCCATTCTCATCCTTCTCTTAATACTGTACCCTGGCTCACCATCTGACAGAAGAAGTAGTGAGGGTGGAGAGACTTTATCAACACAGGAGGCACATACCACCTCAAGAAATTTGCTGTATGTCCTGGGACAACTCTGGAACTATTATACACCATGGTCTTATCCTTACACTAAAATGGTCTCAGGGCAAACTTTGAAAAAAAAACTTACATTTTCTAGAGTGCTGCCAATCATTTGAAGAAATAATTTTAAAAGTAAAGCCTTTCATCTACATGCTTATTTCTTAGGGACCATAATTCCCTTAAGAAAACAGGTATCCTGTCCTTAATGCAGGTATTCCAACTCAATCTGGTGGGAATAAATGTGACAAAGGAAAGACAATGCATATATGTTTGGTAATTTAAAACCATCTAGCTTTAAAAAAAACATAGGAAAATTCTGCATGAATGACATTGGGTGACAGTTTTCCTTGCTATGGTAAGTTTTAGGCCTTTATACAATTAAGAATTATATACCTCAATAGTCAAATTCATATCTGCTGACTCCAAGCCTTGGTTCTTAGGCATTAGGGTCCCATTATATTTTAGTGGGTATTTTAGATGTTGAGTGTAGTTTATGTGAAAGATATGGACGTCACTCATGAGTTCTATTTGTCTAAGTTCCATAGACTTAGCTTCTTATTTATTTTATCTCCACTATGGGTGACCTGATAACAGCTTGGGATGCATGGAAAATATATATTTGAAAATCTGGGATTACAGTTTAGGGTAAGCGTGTGTCTTAGTATGTGGAATGTGTTAATTATTCTTTCTTAATTCTTATTATGAAGTATAATTTTAAAGTACCAACAAGAGGGAAGCATTAAAAGAAGAAGACTAAAATAACTTTTTGCAAATGTTTGAAAAAGAAAATATAATCTTTATTTGGATTTTGTAAAGGAGAAATTAGCATATTGGTTCATTAAATTGAAATTAGTGCAAAAATGAGATGAACAGAGTATAATTTGTAATGACTTTGAGAGAAAAGGAGAGAATCATAGCTATAAAGTCTACAGTGGAAAAGAATACAAAATAAAAAACATAGAGTTGGAAAGGTGAAAGTTTCAGGACTCTGACTACCTTTTGCTAACTGGAAAAATATTTGATGGGCTGAAAACTTTTCTGTCTAATCAGAGGAAGAAAGTATAATTCTAAGATAAAAGAGTGAAGTGGTGAATTATGAGAACTATTTTAATAAATTCCATATCCAGAGACCTGACTTCTAGAATTTTTACTTGGTAACATGTCAACATCACCATTTCCTTTGACATATGACCTTGATCAGGTGCTATGGTCTGAATGTTTGTATCTCTCCAAAATTAATGTGTTGAAATCCTAACCCTTAAGTCTGTGGTATTAGGAAGTAGGGTCTTTGGGAGGTGATTAGGTCACAAGGATGAAACTTTTATGAATGAGATTAATGCCTCTACAAAAGAAACCCTAGATACCTCTCTTGCCCCTTCTGCCATGAGAGGACACATAGAAGATGGCTGTCTATTAACGAAGAAGTGGGCTCTGACCAGACACCAAATATGCCAGGACCTTGATCTTGGGCTTCCCAGCCTCCAGAAGTGTGGGAAACAAATCTGTTCTTCCTTTCTTTCTTTCTTTCTTTCTTTCTTTCTTTCTTTCTTTCTTCCTTTCTTCCTTTCTTCCTTTCTTCCTTTCTTCCTTTCTTCCTTTCTTCCTTTCTTCCTTTCTTCCTTTCTTCCTTTCTTCCTTTCTTCCTTTCTTTCTTCCTTCCTTCCTTCCTTCCTTCCTTCCTTCCTTCCTTCCTTCCTTCCTTTCTTTCTTTCTTTCTTTCTTTCTTTCTTTCTTTCTTTCTTTCTTTCTTTCTTTCTTTCTTTCTTTCTTTCTTTCTTTCTTTCTTTCTTTCTTGCTGTGTTGGGTCTTCGTTTCTGTGCGAGGGCCTTCTCTAGTTGCGGCAAGTGAGGGCCACACTTCATCGCGGTGTGCGGGCCTCTCACTATCGCAGCCTCTCTTGTTGCGGAGCACAGGCTCCAGACGCGCAGGCTCAGTAGCTGTGGCTCACAGGCCCAGTTGCTCCACGGCATGTGGGATCTTCCCAGACCAGGGCTCGAACCCGTGTCCCCTGCACTGGCAGGCAGAGTCTCAACCACTGTGCCACCAGGGGAGACCCAAATCTGTACTTCTTATAAGCCACACAGTTTATAATATTTTTTTGTAGCAGCCTGAACAGACTAAGAGGACACAAAATGGGAATAAGGGAAAGAAAAGGAAATAATTTTAATGAGAACACTCTCGTGTGGTGGAAGAATAGGTGAAAAGATGATTTAAACACATTTATTTACAGCAAAGAGATTTTACAAAATAGTGTAAAAGATAATTTTAAGCAGGCTTAAGATATAACCGCCTGTCATACCTGACGTATATTCATATCTTATAAATTCAATTAAATTACTGGAGTTTTTGTTCTATAATTTGTTCTATAAATTATAAAAAAAATGACTTTATTGTTTCAGAAAAATGATTACATTGCACCTGAAAATATCAAAGGAAATAAGAAAATATGTAAACTGTAGAACAAAAGCAAATAAGCTTTGGAATGTCATCAATATAAAAAATATTAAACAGATGTGTGTAGATTCTCCATAAATGTCTCTGAACGCTTGTAGAATAGATGAGAAGAGAAAGACCTTAAGAAGTTTTTATAATGAAATCTCAGGAGTGGACAAGAGAGAGGTTGGGAAGGAGACCATGAAGCTTATGAAGATGTGGAGAGAAACAGAGCCAGGACTCAAAGGTGTGAAAGGAATCGAGAAAAAGGAGATGAAGCCACTGTTGGGTTTAGACAATGCAGAAAAAGCTTATACAATGGTTCATTATTTTTCAACTATTAAAGAAAAAATCATTAAATGTCCTCACTGTCAGAGTGTGCTTTGAGATTCCCATGAGCTCGCAACTTTTTTTAGTAGTTTGCCACAGGATGAAGGGAAAAGTGTAAATGAGGTGTGAATGAGGAAGGAATATATTCTTACAACCATTAGGTTTCTTTTTTTGATGCATTTTGAGTTTCTCTGAGTCCTAGCCATATCTCTAGGCCTTTTGAACACCAGAGGGTGATAACGGTAGTTTTGACAAAAGCAGAACCCTGTCAAAGAGGCAGGAAACTAACCTAGGTGTCACTCTGCAGAAACAACTTTGCTTTTTTAATTACAGTGGACATTTTTCAGCTCTATTTTCTTCTTGAAATGCACATGAAAATCTTCAAACATTTTCTAAATTTGAGTCAGGAATAGCCTATATCTCTAGTGTTCTTCTCAACTTTGTGATTCGAAGTTTTGCGATCAACCAAAGCTTCACAGGTTGGCTTGAGAGGTTGACTCATACATCCAGCAATGTATACTGAGCACCTACTGGGTGCTTGCACCCTGGTCTAGGAGCTGGTGTACATGGCTGGCAAAACTAGAGATGCCTCCCTGTCTGATCTTATCCAATGTTGAGTCTAGTGGGAGTGGCAGATATGAATCACACAACCACAGAAGATTGTAGTAAGGTAAGTGTTATGCAAGCAGACTATAGGACAGAGAAATCCAATTTAATGTGTGTGTGTGTTGGGAGGTGAAGGAAGGCTTTTTTGAGGAAGCGACCTTTGAGCTGAGTTCTCACGACAAGTAGGAGTCATTTAGGCGAAAGAGGATAGCACAGAATGTTCTATGAAGGTTAAGCAGGTGGAAAACAGAACACAATTGAAAAAAAATATCTCAATGCTTAGAAAATATTCTTTGCCTGTTTATTATTCAAATGCTATATTTTTTTTTTTTTTTTTTTTTTGCGGTTCACGGGCCTCTCACTGTTGTGGCCTCTCCCGTTGCAGAGCACAGGCTCCAGACGTGCAGGCTCAGCGGCCGTGGCTCACTGGCCCAGCCACTCCGCGGCATGTGGGATCTTCCCGGACCGGGGCACGAACCCGTGTCCCCTGCATCGGCAGGTGGACTCTCAACCACTGTGCCACCAGGGAAGCCCTCAAATGCTATATTTAATTTAACTTTTTATACCTCATAGAGTAGGGTAGAGGGCTATAGTGAGAATGAGCAGAACTCAGGAGGCCTGAGTATGTGATTTTGGGTTATGTGGCTTCCTGACCAGGCTCTCTGGGCTTTGGTTTCCTATCTAGACAGATAGGGAATTGGGTTAGATGACCTCTGAAGAACTTTTTCAATTAAAATTGCTGACTCTTTGGTTGGGGCAAAGAAATACTCGATTAAAAGTAACTGGTCTGAATTCATATGTTAAGAAAAACAGTAAACTAAAGTTTCATAAAAAAAGATTGCATGAATACTAATCTGATTTCATGATTTTGGGATCAAGGTCTTAACATGATAGACAAAAGATAAGACACCTGCTAGATACTATTACTGTGGGGACGTCAACTAGAATAAAAATCATCATCAAGTGACAAGCTTACTATTAGTGATACTTTTACACACACACACACACACACACACACAAATAATTAGCAAGAAAATAATGAATGTTAACAGTTGTATTTATTTCTCATGTACCTACACCGATTGTAGGGGGGATATTTGTTGTAACTAAAGATAATTCCTCATTAAAATCATAGTTTTTGAAGTTCTCTTCAGTACTACTCCTTTTTAGTCCTATTGATGAAAAAATCTTTTTATTTCCTGGGCTTCAAACGATTTGGGGGAACGATGCCAGAAGAGCAAAACAAACACCATTTTGCATGAATATCTGGCTCATAAAATTGAGTTTTGGACAGCTTATAGAAAAACACTTTTATGTCTAGAATCTGTCATCTTTGAAGATGCTGATCCTGATGCGCTAGACCTTTTAAGAAGACAACAAAGAAAGGGGAGATGCTGTGTACGATGACCAATTTTAGTGCCAACTACCTCCTTCAGAACAGGTACTTGTATTGCACATTTTGTAGACCTTAAAGTTGCTCTTTTCCTCTTTGCATTGAGAGAAGGCAACCTCATGAATAAGAGTATATGAAGGAATATTTTAGAGATGGTGCAGATTACTTCTGTAAAGTTCAGTCCTATCTAGATGGCATGGCAGCCTTTTGTTTTTGTATTTAAATAGGAGATTAAGGGAAATTATGTTGTGTTTTCCTCATTCACCTCTCCCTCACCCTTTAAAAGCTTTAAGAGGAATAATTCACATGTGCATAGTGAATCATGTCATTGATATGAGTTAGAGTAATTCATAGCTCTATGAAAAGTTAATTTGATGTTGTCTATATCGATCAATATATAGAAGGAGGAAAATGATAGTTCTGTTTTCCCCTCTGATTGCATCTCAACTGGGACATTTTATTTAGCTCAGAGCATCAGCCTCTAAGAGAGATATTGACAAACTGGAAGGTAGTTAGAACTGAAGGGAGCAGAATTTTAAAGGGAACTGAAAGCATAAAGAAGGGGAAGCCTCCAGGAAGGAATTTTGTGACACTGAGTCTAGAAGAAGAGACAGCTGCCAGGGAATATGAATATGAGGGCTCCTCTGAAAGAAACCAAGAGCTTTCATGTGCAAGGGGCACTTGATGTGTTCTTTGTGGACTTGCAGTTGCAGACTGGAATAAAAAAGGAAATTTCTAGGACAATTATTTTAGCTTAATGTAAGGAGGGTATTTCTAATAATCAAGCTGTCTAAATATACTTCTGACTACCTCTGGAGAGGCAGGACCTTGAGATGTAATAATCTCCAAATCAGTAGGAGAGTTATGGGATGCTAAAAGAGGGGATTTAACAATAGATGGTGGCAATGTCAGATGCCCTTAAAGTTCCCTTTCCACTCCAAGTATGCCTGTAAAGTCAAAATTTGGTAGTTGGGCCACAAAGCATGAAAGTGACCTTCATACCTAACCATATTTCTCCAACGTTCCAAATCTCTGAATAAGTTTTCATCCTCAGATCTTTAATTACAATTAAACTTTTTCTAGCCTAATTATACACAAATAACTAGAATATTCAAGACGATTATATCTATAACTCTTTAACACATAAATAAGCACCTTAAATATAATTTGGCTATAGTTTATCTTGAGGTAAATTAATTTACTTTAAATGTGACTAGTTAGATACAAGGCCAAACATTTTATTTTTAGCAAGAGTGAAATAATTCTAGTGACCATTCCAGTAAAAATGATTTTAGTGACTATATTTCAGCCCAAACACAGAATTAAATAATATATTTAGAACTGGGGGTGATTTTAGGAATCAACTCCATCTGAATTTTAAACCTCAGAACCCAGAGATTCACACTGATAGGAAAGCCTATGTAGATCCAGACACATTAAGTATCACCTTTACTGTTTTCCCTTTCAACACCTGCCGTAGCTGTTGAGCAGTATCTTCTGCATTGCTGGGCAGTGTGCCCCAGGCCCCTCAGAAATGGGAGTCCTGACCACTTGCAGTCCTGTCCACTGAGCCCAGATATGCCTACAGAGACCTTGGCTTCTGTCTTCTAGGCTGTGTCCAGTGTCCAGCTTCTTCTACCCTAGACCCACTCCAGGGCACAACACACATGTATAGCTCAGGTTTCCATTATTCTCACCAAACCCATCCCACCTTCAGTGTTTCCAATTTTGCTCCTTTGGACTCTTTATTAACCTCAATCACCTCTGCCCTAGATTCACCCACTCATCATTCTCAGATGGCCTGAAACCTAGTTGGTCATGCTTAGTAGGAGGTAGCGGTGGTTGGGACGGTGATCAGGAAGCAATGGCTTTCTCTTGCCTTTGGAAACACAATCTTTGCTGGTGTGGTGCTGACATCCTTTTATTTCTTTTTCCTTTTTTCTCTTTCTCTTTCCTCCTCCCTTCCTCCCACCCTCCCTTCCTTCCTCCCTCCATTCCTTCCTTCTTCTTTCAACTTACCCTCTTGTAAATTTTTTCACTTATGAATTATTATTATGTTCCGTATTCTGTGATTAAATGTGGTGTTCTTCACTTCAACTCCTCAGCAGGAGGTGGGGAACACATCTTATCATTTGTACATCATGGAATTTCTACTCTTCTTGATGTTGTAAGGGATAAATATAAATCCATATTATAAGCTACACTTTCTAATAAGTTAATATTGTGTTAGTTTGTGATATTCTGGTTCTTAATTTTTCCAGTAACCTTGGAAAATCTTTCATTTGTCTCATATCTGATGCTGACTTTACCAATTTAGATGCTAATTACAGCCATTGGCACTGTCCGGTACCTAGCAGTAAGAAACCTCTCTATTCTCTCTCTCTGCACACACACACACACACACACACACACACACACACACACACACACGGGCATGAAATTAGCACAATACCTCACAAATATGTAGAAACTATATCTAATATATACACATAATATATATATATGTATAAATCAAAGGTAAATAAAATATGTAAGTGAATAAAATAAATAGTAATTACATTGATTTAAAAATATCATCTATGTAAAAATATTCTGTTTTAAAGTATTGATTCTCTGGTTAATTTAAAAATATGTTGTCTACTCTATAGCTTAAGAAAGAATGCCTTATTCCTATGTACTCAATTTCAACTGTATTACCAATATCATGACATTTAGGTAAATTTTTACATGATGTCAGTATTTTATTGTATAATTTTTTGTTATATTTCCCTTACTGACTTGTGAATAAATCCCGTGTCAAAGTAATAAGGCTTATTTTCTTAAAATACATAAGCCACAAAGTTGAACTATATGGTATACAGTGTGTAAATTCCTGTTTTTTAATTATCTTTTTTATAGGTTCTCTTATTACAACTATCTTGGTATTTTTGCCAGCTCCTCATTTTTAATATAAAAGTGAAAGTAGTTACCTGTGAAATTTCAAACTACTTGTTGTATCAAAATAAAAAATGTGTGCAAGGATGATGTAATTGTCATTACCAATAATTCTCTGCTCATTACCATTATGAAACTATCTGTATTAGATTATCTGCAAAGTGTTTCACATTATATATTTTCAGTGAATAGGACAGGTGCATCAAAAAAATGATGGATAAACCTTAAAATCATGGAATCTCTTAACCCGACTATATACTTATAGTGAAGTTGTCCTGTATAATTGCCTTGCTCTTGTAGCCTAAGCATGGTGTGCATGGCATCTGGAGGAGGTGAAGTATACAGGTAAGAATTATATTGCAATGGGAGAGAATAAATAAGATGTAGTTCTTAACTGTAAGCTGTTTTCTTTGGGCAATAGCCAAGGACTATAAAAGCATATCCATTGAGGGGATCAGGGAGACAGATTGCTGCTTAGAGAGACACAGGAAAGGGTAGTATTGGAGTAGGGTTTTGCAATACCAAAGCATCCCTGTGGTAATGAGGAACTGGAAAGGCATCACACACAGGGTATTGGGGAAGAACATACATTTTTATAATGCCAACGCTGCATGGATCAGTGAAGTAGGTACATCTATAAAAATATAGTCAAATTATATACAATCACAAATTGACTTATTTGCTGAAGAAACTGATTAAATATTCCATATGTGTAAGGAGACATTTATTTTGGAGCTAGGCAGACAGGAGTTCTAAGCCTGGCTCAGTTGATTTAATGACTTTGTGATGTAAAGAAAGTCTGTTAACCTCCCATCCTCTCAGTTCTTCATCTCTTATGTGTGATTTTTGAGAGAATTAGAGCTATTTAATATAAAGAGCCTGTTACATTGTAGGTATTCAGTAAGTGTTAATAATTTGTGGCAAGTACAGTACTAGGACATGTCCAGTTCGACACAAATAAAAAGTGACATATTGAAGAGATTCACCATAAAGTCCAGCATCACAATGTCACACTGTATTTTACTGGGATTATGGCCACATCCTTGGGTCTCACAATTTCCTAGGTAAAACTGAAGCAAAATAAACTCTGTGGTCATTGCAGTTGCACATTTATTTAAACATAAATTACCCTGTGGTTATTGCAGTTCCACATTTATTTAAACATAAATTAGAAGTATTATCAATAGTTTCCATTTCCAGTAGTATTTAATTATGCCCAAACAAGACATTCTTAATAAAGTTTTCAGCCTTCTGCATCCAGATGGCATTGATAGCTGGCAATCAGCTTTTTCTGAAAGCCACTAAAAAAAACTAGATAAAATAGAAAGTCATAGTTTGATACAGTGGACACCTGGAGGGGATAAAACTCCAGAGAAAGAAGAACCCTGGAGAGGTAAACTGAAATCTGCAGCTACGTCTACCCTGGATAATGGGATTCATCTTCATTATTCCTTATACAAGGAATACACATTTACTGAGAAAAAAATACTTAAGCAAAACAAAAAGAATATGACAAAAATCCACTAGCCATATATTTTCATTGCTATTATGTGTTGTGAAACTTTCTAGACATTTTTATATAGGTATGTATATATGTAATGCAATTAAATAAAGTAAATACTCGCTACAAAATGGACAAATGCTCTAAAACTTGTTAATAACTGAGATTTTTCACTGAACAATATATGATTTTTTAGACTGATATAGTTATATCACTATTTAATAATACATTGCATGGATATGTAATAGTGTGTCAAATACCTTGATATGAAACATTTAAGTTTCCATTTTTTTAATTATTCTGAGAAATTTCTCATTGATAGCATCACTTTTTGGTACATGTCTGATTATTTCTTTAAGATGAATCTCAGAAGTGGAATTGCTAGTTTCAGATATATAATATCAAATTGGTTTCCAGATATCAAATTGGTTTTATAGTTCTTCTAGTAATTTTATGAGTGTCTTTCTCCTCATACCCTTGTACAAAGAATGTATTTTCATTATTATATTATCAGTTCTTGATATTTCTATTTGGCTATTATTATTATGCCTATTGATTTAATTTTTATTTTTAGAATAATAAATAAAAATCTCATTAACCATGTATATCTGTGCTCTAGTAAACTTCCTCAAAATGTTCTTTATTTTTGTGTACTCCATTTAGTTTTCTTTCCATTATAGTTAAGAATAGGCAATAACTTTTAAACTTCTCATTTGCTTTGTTAGTATTTAAAAATCAATTCAACAAAGAAGATTAAAGATTTTATTTAATTCAAAGTCTACTCAACTTCTCCATCTTGCTCAGAACTTGCTTCATATTATATAGATATTCAGAATATTTTCTTCCTTTACATTTATCATTTTATTTTGCTGTATAAATGTATAATCTATGTAGGATATTTTGTGATAATGAGTGAAGGAGGGATGTAATTTTACTTTAATTTTTTGAATGGTTAATTCTTTACTGCAATATAATGTTCACATAGGAAATTTCCATAATTTTTTATTACTCCATCTTTTCTGTTTACTAACTTGTTACCTATGCATTCTATTACTATTCTTTATTGGCTATGCTAGAGATTTCAAAATGAGTTTACTTAGGTTATTTTTTCAGCTTTATTGAGGTATTATTGACAAATAAAATTGTAATATATTTAAAGTGTACAAAGTGATAATTTGGTATATGTATACATTGTGAAAAAATTTCTTTCATCGAGTTAACATATTCATTACCTCACATATTTACCCCTTTTTTGGGAGGTGGGTGGTGAGAACACTTCAGTACTACTCTCAATTTCAATCATACAATAGAGTGGTATCAACTATAGTCACCAGGTTATACATCAGATCCTCAAACCTTATTCATCTTTTTAAAATTGAGATATAATAGACATGCAATATTGTGTAAGTTTAAGGTGTACAGTGTGTTGATTTGATACATTTATATATTGCAATTTGATTACCCATATAGCATTAGCTAACACCTCTATCATATCACATAATTATCATTTTTCATAGTAAGAACAATTAAGATCTAGTTTCTTAGCAACTTTGAAGTTTATAATGCAGTGTTGTTGACTATAATCATTATGTTGTCCATTAGATCTCCAGAACTTATTTATCTACTAGTTACAAGTTGGTACCCTCAGTTTTCCCACCCCAGCCCCTAGTAACCACCATTCTACTCTCTATTTTTACTAGTTCTGCTTTTAAAAATTCTATATAAATGGAAGATTTTTTTAAAAAATTAATTAATTAATTAATTTTTGGCTGCATTGGGTCTTTGTTGCTGTGCACGGGCGTTCTCTAGTTGTGGCGAGGGGGGGCTACCCTTCACTGTGGTGTGCAGGCCTGTCATTGTGGCGGCTTCTCTTGTTGCAGAGCACAGGCTCTAGGTGCACAGGCTTCAGTAGTTGTGGCACACAGGCTCAGTAGTTATGGCACATGGGCTTAGTTGCTCTGTGGCATGTGGGATCTCCCTGGACCAGGGCTCAAACCTGTGGCCCCTGTATTGGCAGGCAGATTCTTAACCACTGTGCCACCAGGAAGTCCTTAAAAATTCTCTATATAAATGATGTAATATAGTATTTATCTTGTGTAGTATAATGCCCTCAAGGTCCATCCATGTTGTTTCAAATGGCAGAATTTCCTTCTTTCTCATATCTGAATAATAGTCCCTTGTATGTATGTGTGTATAAATATTACATCATCTATATCAATTCATGTGTCGACCGACACAAGTTGTTACCACAGCTTGGCTATTGTGAATAATGCTGCAATAAATATGGGAGTGAAGATATCTTTTTGATATCCTGTTTTCATTTCTTTTGTATATATGTACAGATATAAGATTACTGGATCAAATACCATAAAACTTCTAGAGGAAAACGTGAAGAAAAATCTCCTTGATACTGGTCTTAACAATATTTTTTTGGCTAATGCATCAAAAGCATATGCAACAAAACAAATATCAAACATCAAGCTAAAATACATCTGCATAGAAAAAGAAATAATCAACCAAATGAAAAGTTAATCTATGGAATGAGAGAAAATATTTGCAAACCATATATTGGATAAGGAGTTAATATCCAAAATACATAAAGAAGTCAGACAATTCAATTGTCTGAAAAAAAAAAAACCCAAACAACCCAATTTAAAAAATGGGCAGAGGAACTAGATACTTTTCCAAAGAAGACATCCAAATGACCAACAGGTATATGAAAATATGCTCAACATCATTAATAACCAGGGAAATGTAAATCTAAACCACAATGAAATGCCACCTTACACCAGTTAGAATGGCTATTATTAAAAAGACAAGAGATAACAAGTGTTAGCAAGGATGTGGAGAAAAGGGAACTCTTATGTCCTGTTGGTGGGAATGTAAATTGATGCAGTCTCTATGGAAAACAATATGGAGATTTCTCCAAAAATTAAAAATAGACATTATTCATCTTATAACTGAAAATTTGTACCTTTTTACCAACCTTTCCCAATTGCCCTCATTCCCCCAGCTCCTGGCAACTACCATTGTAGAAGTTGGATTTTTTGTTGTTGTTGTTAGATTCCACACATAAGCAATACCATGAAGTATTTGTCTTTCAATATTTGGTATATTTTCACTTAGAATAATGCCCTTTGTGTTCTTTGGTATTTCTGTAATATTCCAGTGTGTATATATATGCTACATTTTCTTTATTCATTTATCTGTCAATAGATATTTAAGTTGTTTCCATACTTTCTGTTGTGAATAATGCTACTGTGAACATGGAAGTACAGATATCTCTTTGAGATGATTTCATTTCCTTTGGATATATACCCAGAAGTGAAATAGCTAGAGCATATGGTAGTTCTGTTTTAAATTTCTTGAGGACCATCCATACTCTTTTCCATAGAGCAGGTACAGTTACATTTCCACCATCAGTTCCCTTTTCTCTACATCCTCACCAGCGTTCATTATCTATTGTCTTTTTGATATAGACATTCCATCATGTATCTCATTGTGGTTTTGATTTGCGTTTGCATCTCCTTGATGATTAGTGATGTTGAGCACTTTTACTTGTCTCTGTTGCCCATCTGTATGTCTTCTTTGGAAAAATGTTTATCCAAGTCTTTTGCCCACTTTTAAATTGAGTTGTTGTTGTTGTTGTTTTTCTATTGAGTTGTATGAGTTTTATATATTTTGGATATTGATCCTCTATTGAATATGTGGTTTGCAGATATTTTCTCCCCTTCCATTGGTTGTCTTTTCATTTTGTTGATGGCTTCCTTTGCTGTACAGAAGATTTTAGTTTGATGTAGTTCCACTTGCTTTTGTTGCCTTTACTTTTGGTATCAAATCCAAAAATTCATTGCCAAACCAAAGTCAAGGAGATTTTTCTCTATGTTTTCTTCTAAGAGTTTTATGGTTTCATGTGTTATGATCATGTCTTTAATCTACTTTGAATTGATTTTTTGTATGCTATAAAAATAGAGGTCCAGATTTATTCTTTTCCATATGGATATTCAACTTTCCCAACACCATTATTGGAGAGACTATTTTTTATTCATTGTATAATCTTGGATCCTTTGTCAAAAATTAATCAACCATATACAGATGGGCTTATTTCTGCGCTCTCTATTCTGTTCCGTTGATCTGTTTGTTTCTTTGTATGCCAATACCATATGTTTTTGATTGCTATATCTTTGGAATATAGTTAAAGTCAGGAAGTGTGTTTCTTCTAGCTTTGTTCTTTTTTCTTAAAATTGTTTTGCCTTTTTTTATGGTTCTATATGAATTTAAAAATTGTTTATTTTCTATTTCTGTGAAGAATGTCTTTAGAATTTTGATGTGAATTGCATTGAATTTGTAGATTACTTTGGGTAGTATGGACATTTTAATAACATTAATTCTTCCTCTCCATGAATGTGTCAATTTCTTTCATCAGTGTCTTATAGTTTTCAGTGTACAGACATTTCACTTCCTTGATTAAACTTATTCCTAAGTATTTTATTCTTTTTGATGCAACTGTAAATGGGATATTTTTCTTAATTTCTCTTTCTGATAGTTTGTTGTTAGTGTATGGAAATGCTGCTGATTTTGCATATTGCTTTTTTATCCTGAACTTTATTGGATTTGTTTATCATAGCAGTTTTTTGGTAAAGTCTTTAGGGTTTTCTATGTATAATATCATGTCATAAAAACAGAGACAATGTTATGTCTTCCTTTCTGATTTGGATGTCTTTCTTTTCGTTTTCTTGCCTAATTGCTCTGGCTTATGACTCCTAGTATTCTGTTGAATAAAAGTGGAAAAAGTGAACACTTTTGTCTTGTTCCTGACATTAGAGCTTTTCCCCACTGAGTTTGATGTTTGAAGTAGGTTTGTCATATATGGTCTGTTTTACATTGAGGTATATTTTATTTATATCTAACTTGTTGAATACTTTGGTTAGTTTTTAGTCTCTGTGCATTTTTGTAATTCAGCAAACGTCTTCAAACCTGCAGTGTTTCTGCCAAGCTTTCTGTTGATTTCTCAGTTTTCTTGTAGCAACCCTCAGCCTGTGAAACCTTAATTCTCAACCTCCTGCTCACACCCTATGGTTGCTATAGGTTGATTTTTGGAGTTTGAAAATTCTTACTGATATTTTCTGCTAAGATTACCTAAGTTTTTATTAAAATTTTGTATAGGTATGCCACATACTAAGTATTTATTTTTTCACACTATATTCCTAGGTTTAGAGAATACACAATTTTCAATAAACTTGTAAACAAAAAGATCCAGAAAGGAGCTATATAATGCATTCATTTTATTTTGTTTTCTAATTTGAAATTTTATATTGATTGCTAAGTGCTATAATTTTTTCCATGGCTGGTGGTCATTATAATTTATATAAATTGTATACATTCTGTCTACTAAGAATTCTATACATATTCTCTCTACTAAGCCTCTTAGATTTTATCTCACATATTTTATTATACTTAAGATATATTTTTTCCATTTTTAATTAATAAAAGCTGATTTAATGCATTAAGCTTATTTTAAAAACATATATTAAACTCTTTTTTTTTGTGGGTACATATTTTAGTACTACTTCTAAAATGTTCTGTTTCACATTAAGCCTTTTTGGAAATGTAACTCTATCTGGTGAATTGATTAGCTCAAGACTTCTTAAAAATATGTAACTCCTTTGGACTGCAAAATATCTCTCATTAATACATAAAAATACATCCAATATGGATATGAAGCTTGAAAGGATCAATAAAGACTTAGCAGGGAAAGAGGTTCTGCCAGAAAAGCTTTGATGAGTATTTATTCAAAGAAGCACATCTATCTTGTCTGATAGTGCTCCATTTTTAATAGGAAGACATATTTTCCCCAAGTCAATATTGTTTTTGAATCCTAACCACAACCTCATTACTAATCAGGATGTTGCTCTAGAATTTTATTATGAATCTCCTTGAAAGAACAATATGTTAACCTCTGACGAGGTAAAGCAAGGTAAATTTAGTAGTAAGATAAAACAAGATAAATAAAACACAATGTAAGATTCACTTTGCTTTCTTATATTGTCCAAACATGAATTTAATTAAGAATAAAGTACAAATGAGACAGAGTTCTGTGTTCATTTTATGAAATAATTTAAACATTTATAAAAGCTATTTTTGAATATTTAAAATGTGGCTGAGGATAGAATAGTGGATCCTAATTTGAAGATTTAATCATTTAAATTTGAGTAAACTCTGATATTAGAGTGGTAAATGAGACATTCTATCAGACTATATCAGATCTTAATCTCTTCCCCAGTGGATAAATGTTAAAGAGATAGGAAATAGAGTGGAAAACAACACAGAGGAAAAACTTTAATCTGAATTATACTTTCTCTGCATGAGTGAAAGAAATCTACATGGTGGTCACATATGAAAAAAAATGTATTTGCCTTTCCCGAAGGAGAAACAAGAGATGGAACCGGGGTATCTTAATCAAACTATTGTAGCTAGTTATTGGGATCTCAGAGGGGGAAAAGAGATCAATGTTAAGAAATGTTAAAAAAGAAATATCTTCTAATGCTACTAGAAACCTAAGTTTCTTCTTAGATAAACAAGAAAAGCTCAATATACTCTAAGATGATTATGGCCCCTTAAAAGAACATTTGGCCACAGTATCACATGCATTCCCTTCTGCCAGATGAGCTGGGACTATACCAGGGCCCACACAGGCTGTTTATGACTAGTGCCAGCCTCCTGCCAGGACCTTTACTGTTGTGTGGTTTTCCCACAAGCTGTAAAGAGTCAGGAAGATACTGCAATTGCTCAGTTTTAGAAGCTGAGATGGTGAAAGAGATCTGCACATTGTGAAATTAGTGAAAGTACAAGCTTTGGATTCCTCTTGACATTTATGTGAGGTTCCTTTAGTGTACTGAGATGATTGTCTATTTCTGTCAATCTGTATGAGCA
The DNA here is from genome assembly GCF_964374135.1 of Grampus griseus. Taxonomy (NCBI): domain Eukaryota; kingdom Metazoa; phylum Chordata; class Mammalia; order Artiodactyla; family Delphinidae; genus Grampus; species Grampus griseus. The sequence continues at coordinate 124,407,199 of NC_138998.1, read as the reverse complement.
GCTGTAACTTACCATTCAAATAATTAAAATATGTGAGCCAAGAATCTCTATGGATTTTATTTCTGTCTTTTCTCAGACTGTAACTGCAGGGTACACAGTTATAATGTGTAAGCTAACAAAATAACTTGTAATGAAACACTTTAAATAGTAAATTTGGGGGATGCCATGTAAAGACTCCTACAACTGAATATTTAGCAACATGGTCAACAATAAAATTCCAGGCAAATAGGTTGAATGTCCTAGGGAAAGTAACATCATTATTATAGCATTTATGATGCCTGTAGTATATGTAGAAAGACAATTTTAGAGAACTCTGCTAAAGCAAAAGTTTATTATGTTTATTGGCGTAAACTTTTAAAATTATATTTGCCTAGGATCCTTACTCTATTTGGGTCATTTTAAATGGACTTTATGGTGCTATAAAAATGTGGAAAGGCTTAGACAATCACAGTAACTTCAAAGGAAATCAATATACACAGAGCCGAATTTTACCCAATAGAAAAATAGTCTTTTAATACTTAATTGTACACAAAGCACAAATCAGGCAAAAAAAGAGCAGGAATTACTTTAGCTGACATTTTTTTTTTTTTTAAAAAGGACAGAAAAATATCTTGACTATAGGTCTTTCATCTCTCTGAATGGTGAAAAGCCACCACCTGGCTTCTTTAGAAGACCATTGCTCTCTTAGTAAATGTCACACTTATCATTGTGAAACCCCCTTTCAGCTGTCTGTTTTTCAGCCACAAAATAATAAACTACCTGATACCATGATCAAAATAGATTCCTTATTTATGTGATACTTCCTGGAGAAAGCTGCCAAGAAACAATCATGGCGGTTTGCTTGTTTTCTACTGCATTGTATCTGTGTGACCAAAAAAACCGCTGGAGAGTGTTTTAAAATAGAGTTAGTAACATTTGCTTTTTAGTCATGTTTAAGATAAATCGATAACAAGACTGCTGCAACAACTAATTCTATTACTGTTATTAATGCTACCATTCTTGGAAATACTACACAGCTGCTTCACCAATAAGCTGATCATAGAAAACTGGAAAAATAATCAGTCTTAAACTTAATCCATAGTTTTGCCTATCAAATATATGCATGCTGCAAAATCACCTAATTTTATTAGCATTGGGATCCTCAAATATAAGCTGGGTATAGTAATAGTCATACCTGCCTTTCTCACTATATGAAATTGTTTTGGATATAAGTGAAATTATAGAAGTGCTAACTCTGGGGACAATTTAGGGAAATCTACTAAGTATTGAAGTTGGTGGAATTTATGTTCTAGAACTCAAGTTGAGTCAATAATATATTATGCCATGAAGTAATATTAATATGTATATGGATGAGTATATCTATGCAATTATTTTGAAATGTCTAAAGCTAGCTCTGCTCAAGCCTAAATGTGTTTGGTCTGCTGGTCTTCAAGCTAATACTGGTTCATTCTGTGGTATGGGCTGTGAGTATCACCATCTAAGGAGACCTGCCTTATTCAGGGCCTAAGGTAGACCACCAAATAAGAAACTTCAAAAATTATCAGTATATGAAGTGGTTATTTTTCTTTTTTGTCCTCCTTTCTCTTCATCTATCTTCTACACTTAACTCAGCCACAAAGTGTTCAAATCCACTATACGTGAATTCCGTAGAGTTAACCGTCAAGAATTAAGCCATGACTCCTCAGCCGGAGCCTTTTTACCATGCTGTTTTAGCTAAGTTTTTCCAAAATAAAACAGGGTTCAATGTTCCAGAGTGAAGAAAATTTATTGTGTAGAAAGCACACTGGACACTCATCCTAAAGGACTGATTTATGAAAATCAACAGTCAGGCTGTGTCTGATGGCAACATTTAAGGGGATTAAAAAGCAAACAAAAAAACCTCATTTTTCCCCGGCTAATTGTTTATTTTTGTTTCTATTCAGAATGCTTTTAGGTGCCCCTACACCCCCCCCCCCCACCAACAAAAGAAAGAAAAGAAAAGCATTGGGCCAGTCAGTGCAGAATTAATGATAAATACAGGACAATAGAATGTGAGTTCTAAAAGAAGAAAATTGGCAAGATGACTGTTGACATCAGTGACACAAGTCTTCCATTCCAAACCTCCAACATTATCCTCAAACTGGTCTGTGCTGCTTTCCTTTTGAATTCTGAAGAGAAAGACAGGTATATGAGATAATGTACACACACCCACGAACTCACCACTACCAATGTTAACGCTTAATCACATTTGCTTTAGAATAATTCTATATGAAATAAAATATTACAGATAACATATTAAGTTTTCTTTGTTCCCCTCTCAGTCTGATTTTCCTCCCTTCTTCCCCAGAAGGAAACATTATTTTAAATTTGTTATCCATCCTCACATTTTACCCTATTATACCTTAAGAAATTTTAAGATACATACATATATACAAGATATAGATGTATCCATAAAAAATAAACAGCTTTGCTTTTTAATTCTCATACATGCTTTCAGGCTGAGAGCAGACTTTTTGCTCAACGTCTTAACTAAGGTATCTATCTATGTCAATGCATATAGATTTGTTTTATCTTTATCTTATTTAAACTGTACATTATTTCACCACATAAATATACCATATTTTATTCATTCATTCCTATATTGATGAGCATTTTGACTATTTCATCACAATGTGATGATAAAATTCTTTGTGAAGGTGTTCTTATGCATAAGCTCTTGAAACCTTCTCTAGGCTTTACACCTAGAAGTGAAGCAGCTGGATAAGCTATGCACATTTTCAAGTTTAATTGAAGGTCAAGTTGCTCTAGAAATGGATTATACCAGTATGCCTGTCTACATGCAGCAAACACATTATTTCTTAAATTCTGTACTGTCTGATGATGTTCCTACAGGAGTCTTATTTTAGTGGATCTTTAAAGGATCCAACTTCAGAGATATGTGCTAGAAAGAACTAGGTAAGACGATGAGCCTCTTAGTTTATCAGATTTGGTTCTTGGTGGAGAACTAATGTGGAATCCAGGTTAGGCGAGGGCTAGCTCTTACAGGGAAGTGATAATATTAACTGCAGTTCTGTGCTTAGGTGTTCACTTAGGATGCGAGCAGCAGTGGGGAGAGCTGAATAATTTTAGGTTCTGCTCATTAACAGAGAGGAGCACGGGGGTGGAGGTAGTTTGTGCCTGAGGTGAGCCAATGTTTATTACAAGATGATGGCCAAGAATCCGACACAGAGAGACATCCACAGCCAAATGGAAGTTTTTTTCCTTAGTTATACTTTTGTTCTTTGATTTTGGGGGCTTCTTGGTTGTAAAAGTTAATGAGAGAAAAAATTCAATTGTCACTCTAATACTTTTGGAACTGTTCATCATTCAACTCAGTGCAGAGGAAACAGCAACAATGATGCTTAAAAACATCCTGCTTACTACTTTTTCTGAAATGAATGAAATCTCAAGTTCAGTTAATTTAGGGTATGTTGTGATTTACAAAATATTCAACACCACTGCAGATACTCTTCTGTTTGCTTGGGAAGACTGTGCTCTCCTGGCCCACCAGGTGAATGAGCTCTTCCAGCTTATTCAAGCCTTTGCTCAAGCATCCCCATCTATAAGAATCCTTTCTCAATGCACTTCCTTCCATGTTCGCCCTGTCTGCACCCAAACTACAAATTTTCTTTTTCATACTGATAACACTGGTATCACTTATATTAGAATCGCACATTTATAAGTGTGTCTCCTTAACAGCATTGCAGAAGAGACGGCCTGGGGAAGTAGATAGAGATTTTAGACGGGACTGCCTCGGGTTGAAACCCAGCTCCATCACTTAGTATCTGTGTGATCTGGGGCAAGCAAGTTCCTTTAACTTTCTGTATTTCAGTTTTCTCATCTATTAAATGTCTCTAACAATTCACCTATTGCCTAGTATTGTCATGAAGGTTAAGTTAATATTAGTTAATATACGAAAGCATTTGGAAGAGTGACTGGGACACAGAGAGCACAGTAATTGTAGCTATTCCTATCCTCATGTCCTTGAGGGCAGGTACTGTGTCTTCATCTATGAATCCAAAGTACCTTGAACTATACCTGGCAACTAAACGGTTGCACAGAAATATGTGTTCAGTTCAGCAAACACAGATGTACCTATTTTTTCTGAACAAGTACCTATATAGCATGCATTTTCTTCTAGTTGGCATGTGTTCCATTTTTACATCAGCCTAAGAGATGCCTGTTAGCTATTCTTTGTTTTGACAGATTTTTAACTTAAGTTATCACCTTCATGACAAGTCTGCCCCATAAGTTATGAAAGGAGGTGGGGAAGAATGATAACTTTTAACAGCGGGGAGCATCCTATTGGCAGGTCATTTGGGAACAAAGACACTTGGAATGTTACATTATCTCAGCTACAAGCCCAAGAAATATTTACATTTGTTTATAGATTCCACTAGAAGGTGCTGTCCTCCCTCAATATAATGAATGGATATGTTTGGAGAAGACCAGATTGTTTTAATACCTTCACCTAAATTGTTACAGCCACAATCTGTGAAGTAAAAAAGACTTTAATTTTAAAAGTGTTTATTTCTAAATCAGACACTGTCTTTTGAGCACAAATAATTTCTCTTAGAATATAGTGTTAGATGAAAAAGTTTGTATACACAAAAACAATTTTACATTGAAAAGTCTTACCTCTGTGGGTCCCTTAATTAGCACAGCATTTTTGTTTGTTTGTTTTTGTTTTGTTGTTTTTTGCGGTACGCGGGCCTCTCACTGTTGTGGCCTCTCCCGTTGAGGAGCACAGGCTGCAGACGCGCAGGCTCAGCAGCCATGGCTCATGGGCCCAGCCGCTCCGCAGCATGTGGGATCTTCCCTAACCGGGGCATGAACCTGTGTGCCCTGCATCGGCAGGCGGACTCTCAACCACTGCACCACCAGGGAAGCCCAGCCCAGCATATTTTAAATGTTGGGCTGCTAACAAATGAAATTGCAAAGGCTTTTAGAAATGTATACCCATTTTAAACTTCTAGCTCTTTTCTCAGGTTCCTTTTTTTTTTTTTTTTTTTTTTAACTAAAGTGGGAACGCATGTGGCTATGTGCATGATATAGATCTGTGACTTTTCATCCAGGGTATTAGAATGGATGAAATACCCTGTTGAATGTTATGGTCTATATCTTACAGGCACTCTTTTTTTTTTTTTTTTTTTTTGACTTTTAGAGCTTTTTAAATTGAAGTATAGTTGATTTACAATGTTGTGTTAGTTTCAGGTGTACAGAATAGTGATTCAGTTTTATATACATATATATATATAACTATTGGTCCTTTTTGGTTATCTATTTTATATATAGTAGTGTGTATATGTTAATCCCAAACTCCTAATATATCCGTTTCCCCACCTTTCCCCCTTGGTAACCATAAGCTTGTTTTCTATGTCTGTGGGTTTATTTTTGTTTTGTGCATAAGTTCATTAGTATCAATTTTTTCTTTTTCAGATTTTACATGTAAGCAATATATAATATTTATCTTTGTATGGCTTATTTCACTTAGTATGATAATCTTTATGTCTATCCATGTTTCTGCAGATGGCATAATTTCATTCTTTTTTATGACTGAGTAATATTCCATTGTATAAATATACCACATCCTCTTTATCCATTCATCTGTCAATGGAGTTTAGGTTGCGTCCATGTCTCGGCTATTGTAAATAGTACTTCAATGAACATTGAGGTGTATGTATCTTGGAGGTTCCTTAAAAAACTAAAAATAGAGCTACATAAGATCTTGCAATCCCACTCCTAGCATAGATCTGGAGAAAAACAGGCACTATTTAAAAATAGCTTATTATAACTTGGGTAGACTTTGATTTGACTGAGGAATATAATCCAGAAATGAAATTTAAAGTTAAATCTACCAGTTGATTCTATTCTATGCACCAATCCCTGGATCCCTGAACTTACAGATAACATGTTAACTGAAAAGGAAAAAGAGGGAGGGAGAATTCAAAAGGTGAAGAAAATGTGACATGGAAACTAGACTCACCGGAAACCAAGTGAAGTACTTGGAACGATGTATATTCAAGTTTAGATTGATGTGATTTGTGTTCACAGGAAGGTCCTGTTCTAAGTTTATTAGAGATGATCAATTCAATGGTACATTTATCCATCTTTATAGCTCATGCCTCCTATTTACACACAAAAAAAGGCTACTGTGACATAACACAGAATGGAATCCACATTTCCCACTTTAAAGATCAGAGGATCTAAGAGAATTCTGAGCATAAAGTGATTTCTGAACTATTTTTATTCATAGGCTAATTTCTCCTCTTTTCTCTTGATCAGTGTGTCTTGGTAGAGATGATTTAATACCCTTTTTAAAGGCAGTGTTTTAAATTGTTGAAAGACTCTGGTGTCAATCATCTATGTAACCCTGTGAGATGGTTTTTAAGTTGTTTAACTGCAGAAAGTTTCATTGAAGCTTCAGTTCATAGCATAAATTTAGGTTGACTGGGAAACTACTTTTTCTTTCTTTTTTCCCCTGGGGATTAGGGGAGCCCTGAGCAGGGAGAGGCTCTGTAGGCTAAGGGGCATTTCTGTTGTGCCTCCTGGGCAGGAAGGGGTGCGCTGCACCCCCCCTCCCCGCTCCCCTCCCCGAACCCCTGGCTTCTGTTGGGGAAGCTAGTAACGTAGTCTTGTTCAGGCTTCAGAGGCAGCACTAGGCCTCTCTCTAGCGGGACAATGACGCTAAAGCTGGCTGCATGCCAAACGGCTGAGCTACACCCAGGCCATCAAGGGATGGTGCCAGCACATATGGTAAACCACTTGATAAGATGGAAAGTAAGTCATGGGACTCCTTGCACCTTGAGGGCCTGGCCAGCTCCCGGGGATCAAGAACATTCCAGGACTTACGAGCTAAGACCAAGGCATTTATGACAACAACCAGAGCTGCAAACTTGCACATAGGCTGATTGCTATTAGCCTGCAGACTGGTGCTAAAAGTTCGGCTCCTTTGAGTGGCAAACTGAAGTCTCGCCTGTGGGGTGGACGCACCGCCTGGGACCTTCCCAACTGGGACTCCAGGCTGCTGTTCAAGGGACTTCCCAGCGCCCCTTGAATCTGGGTGTAGGTGCTTCCCCAATTCGCTGATGTATAAACCTCCATCTTTACTATCTTTTCTTGGTTATATATACTCTTCTTTTTTTAATTAGTATACTGTAATCTACGTTAATTCAATAACTCTCTCTAAATTCTTGTTTAACTGAGTGCAGAGTGGTTAGGTTGCCAGCGAATCCTATGAACCTTGAAACTGTAAGTAAGGCTTTGGGCAAAACAACTTCCCCAGCCTGGACACATCGGAGAAGCACCTTCTGGTCAGCAGAGCCTTTGTTTGCTAAGAAGAAAGAAGGGACTGGGACAATTCGAAGGGCCCATCCTAGGACCTGTCCTGGTCCAGCCTTGGCACTCGCTGGTCCAGCACAGTAGTCAGGAATGGGGCTCCCAGCTGGGAAGGACCTCCGCTGGCCCAGAGCAAGGTCGTGGCACTACCGGGAAACCGAGGTGCAGAGCCGGAAGCTGGTCAGGACAGCTTCCAGTCAGAAGTCCCGGTCTCCAGGGTCCTCTCCAACAGGACACATGGAACCTCAGAACAGACGACCTTGAACCAGGCATAGCTCACTCCACGCCTGCCCAGCTCTCCTAGTTACTTGTCAGTGACCACGTAGCCTTCTCCAATCCATTCTTGGGCAACCACTCTCTAGCCCTGACACAGATGTCAGAGAGAAGGTGCTGAACACATACACACACACACAGACAACTCAAGTGATGGGAAAGGCAGCTGAGGGCCTCTGTTCTGGGTTCTTACTGCCTTTCCAGGCCTGTGCCCCTCTTCCCCCAAAGGTACAAAACCAAGGGGATGGAAGCTGGGGGACTTTGGTCAAGGAGCCTGAGGGTGCCCAAGTTTTCTCATCTGTGAAATGAAATGGTAATTCCTAAATCAGATTGCACAGGGCCTGGCTCCCATTGGGGAGTATTCTGATTGGGGGGCTCTCCTGGGATTTATGGGACAGGCGGCAGGTCCATGAGCTGGGGACAGTCCTACCTTGGGTTCCCTGAGGGACTGCTGGGCACCTGGGCTCCCTTGAGTCCTCTGGAGGAAGGGCAGGTACTTGCAGGGGGTCAGTGGGGAGCAGCAGTGGAAAAGTATTTTTAAATTTAGTTTCATTTTTTCTGTACATTATTTCTGTTATTATCTGAAAAAGAATAAGTTAAAAAGATTCAGAGTTCTCTATGTAACAAGTAGAGCATACTTGAAATATAGATGAAAACTTTTTCTAATCGACCCTGATATATTAAAAGTAATCTGATGACAACATAATTGAAAGATTAAAAATTGAGATAATGTGTACATAAAAGTGATTATTATATGCTCATTGAAATTTTCAATACAATAAAAGAAAATCAATATTTTTAAGAAATTTACTTCAAACTAAGTCAACTAAATGATTCCTTATAATTAGACAAAATACTCGGAAGAGTGCTATTATACTTTTATTAAACATATCCTTGAAGAATCTTCACTAAAAATTAAAAGTCAATTTAGCTAAGATTTGTAATCATATCAGCTTCAGTGCTAACTACTACTGCAATTTTATTTTTGTGCTACTTCTCTCATAGACTTATATCAAAAGATAATTGGATCAAATTGGGTGTTAAAAAAATTCCACTTTCATTGAACTGCTTAAGCTATTTTTATGGCTTATATAGAAAGTTATGAACATTTGACCTATTAAAATCAAGAATTTTGGAAAAAGTTAGCTGCTACATACAGACACAGTCACCAATATTAATTTTTAATATGGGAATTAGCTGCTTCTGGAAGCCCACTGAATAAAAGTTATCCTATTTGCAGTATTAAGGAGACTTTGAGGGAAGGATGAATGATTGACAATAAGTATGTCTCTAGGTTGTCAAAACATTTAGATAAAAGGATGCAAATTGCAGTCCGTTTTCTAGTAATTTTATCAGCTGTGTCAGCTCTGACACCTTCTGGAATAGCTCATTGAGAGAAGCTTCATATTCCTGATGTACATTATTTTAAATTCTCTAAAGAACTCCAAGAAACATGCTGTGATTCTAACAGAGCCTGATGAGAAGTTGTGTGGCTGTCACACAATGCAGACTGAACAATGCACCTTCCCCTCTAGCTACAATCACTGACCACACAGTGTCCCCGATTTGGGCAGTGCCTGGGCTGCTGCATCACTAGATGTTTCTCTGGGTGACCTCACACCTGCTCGGGGTGATTGCAAGTGAACTTCAGACTGAGGAAGACCAGGAATAATTTGAACTAAACTCTGGCCTTAAATCCTTTCCTCTCAAGGATCCCTCATTTTCACCCATGACTTTGCCCATGGAAGAAGTTGGAGGCCTCCGTGGGTCCTTTCTACTCAGCCCCGTGGCATGTCTTTCTTCTCTGGTATGTGGCACCAGGGCCAGAGCCAGGTAGGAACATAGATAAGGGCCCTTCTTACTTTCTCGCTGGCCTAGAAACGGCACACCAAGGATGAGCTCATTTCTAACATCCCGTGGAGGAAGGATGAGAGGAGCCAGTCTCATTGACACCCAAGAGCCTTTGCAGGAAAAGGCGTCCACGTGGGTCACCTGCACTCTCTAGCCAGATAGCTGGCTAACTTAGCTCACCTGAGGTCCTGGGCCTCTACTGTCACCTGGTCACCTCTTCCGCTGCTTGCGTCATAGCTCTGCTGTCTCCCAAAGCTGCTTATATTCCCTCTCCTGGAACTAGCAGGAGTCCCAACAAATGTGCTGGTCACTAGGTCCCTGCCTAGGAGGGAAGCTGGTCCAGTGGTGCTGAGCAGCATGTATGTGTCTTAGAAGCCTTTATCCAGTGGTCCACGCCTCTCTCAGCATCCCCTGCCTGGGTAGAGACAGCTCTGTTGTCTTCTTTAGCACACACCCAACGCTCTTCCCTCAGGAGCTTTGTTGGAGCAACTTCTCACCAACATATACATTCCTAAGCTGGTGGGAGGATGTGATATTAGATTCTTAGTGTCTCAACACCTGAACTCTTCCACTGTATTGATATATTTCCTCACATCGTCCTCATAATGAAGACATCCCTTTATACTCTAAATAAATACACATACCCCTTGAAGGCTTTATTTCTAAGGCTTTATTTATCGTACTTTCTCACATTTTTTCTCCCTGTTCCAGACTGAGGAATATAGGCAAATAAGTCTTGGGTCAAAATCATGGCCTTCTCATAATCTTTCCTTTGGAGAGTAATTCTCCTCCCCTCCCTTCCTCATTTCCCCTCTCATCCTCTTTTTTCTCTTCTCCTTCCCTTTCCAATCCTCTTTTCTCTTCCTTCCTTTTTCTTTTTTCCTCCCCTTTATTTTACAAACTATACTTTTTCATAGACAAATCAAAGTAGATACCGACATTGATGATGCATGAAAAAAATTACTTTTACAGAGAACTTTTTCAGAATGAACACTGAAAATGTTATTTCCCACTTATTAACCATGAAGAGACTTCCAGAGATTAGTGTTATGCAATATATTTTAGCAGCACTGTTTTTATAGAAGCAGGAGGAGTATTTCTTTGAAGGAGTTCAGGTTCTGATGCAGATGACATGAACAAAGCAAAACTCATTAGTTACTAAGGGACTAGTTTGTTATTAGGCTAGACCAGGTGGGGTTTGTGTTCCACATTTCCTCTCCAGTCTTCTCCCAGGGGTTAGACTTTCAGTGTTCTGAGGAGAGAAGCCAAGTGTGTTATGAGAACATAAAATTTCCTTTTTAACTCCATGAAATTGATTTAAGAGAACATATTTGCTTTTCTGCAATTCAGAGAAATGACTCAGAGAAATTAAAAATACCAACTCCCTTTGGTGATGCTTTAGTTTCTTTCATGGCAGATCTATTCCCCCCATGAGCAATTTCTTATACGAAGAAAGCCTCAAGAATGCGGTCTATTAATATCACTTGAAAAAAATCTATAATGATAAATAGTGTAATAAATAAGCCAAAGCATGCAATAATAATGAGTTTTTAAAAATAGAAATTGAAAGAAAGGAAATAAAGTATATCGATTAACCAGGACTCCCCCCTAGACATCTAACACTCTTGTAACTTTTTCAATATTTAAAAATGCAATTATCCTTATGTATTCATGTGTATTTCTAAAAGTTCTGTTAACGCTGCCTATTTACTAGGCTTATATAAGGAAACAAAAAGAATAACTATCTATATCAGCTAGATTTAGTCTTTTTCTCAGTTTATTTTTATGGTTTGTGTCTTACTAGACTTCATTTTCAAAAGATGACATGCCCACTGCTCACAGCAGCTGCAATCAATTAGCCTAATGGATTGGAATTATAGGTTGCCTTAGGATTTGTCTATTGTGTGGCAAAATCAAATGTAAATCCTACTGTGAAAAGTCTTGACACTATTAAACATGAAAAATGCAATGCGTTCAGTAAGATGTTAGAAAAAAGATGTAGGGCCATTTGACTAACCAACCAGAAAGTAATATGAAGTTTATGCCAACATAGAAACCACTTGTGTTTTCTTGTTGGTGGTGTTTAGCAGAGTAATCATACACTGTCATTTACCACCCAGCAGTGTTGGATAAATAGTACTAATTGCTTAATTATCCCCTTGTCCTACTAAATACTGGCCGTAGACTATTGCTGGATATATCATATTCTTACTCAGAATTCTACCTCATGAACACTTTCATTCATTCAACAAAAACATCTGAGTGCCTGCTCTGTGTCACACATTGTGCAGGTACAAGGTTTATAGACGTGCCAAAGCCAGCAAATGACTGACAAGGAAAACTCTTACTGCTTATTGCCCTCTCATATCCTTTCAGCTCTTTTCCTCTCATCTCCATCACAGGCCACCAGTACTACTGGGGCAACACATAGGAGTTTTCTGCTTGGGGTTCAGGTCTGCAAGGAACAACCAGGGCTTTGCCATTCTTGAGTTCAGTATCCACACAGAAAGGAAAGTGAGGAAGGGAACATCCAGCTTTCTTTCCAGGAGCCACCTAATATTAACAAGGGAAACAGCTGTCCAATGAGGTGAGCTGTCCGTTGACAGGTGGCACAGCAGGGGCACTTATGGGAAGGCTATGTGCTGTCTGACTTGGAGAGGAATAGTCACCCCTGCCACTGCTTTGGTGGACAGTATTGAGACACTTTAATTCACCTCTTCAAACCTAGCAATGATACAGCCCTGAAAGATTATTTGTGACATGTCTTGTCTCTTTATCCTTTTTTTTGTGCACTTCACTGATTTATCTGAGGATAGCTTTCTCCTACAGAAATATTTGTCATTTATATAGAAAATAAAACAAATATTTGAATACAATGCTCAATTACATAAAGGTTATTCTCAAACACACATCTCAAAAAAAGGGAAATAGGAAATAAACTAGATCCAAGGGGCTACCAGTTTTCAAATTTTAAAAATGAATCTTAACTTTTATAAGTTCAATACTATTTTTTTCATTGAACTATCTTAGAAAAGAAAACAAAAAAGTTGAATCATAGTATGCTAACATTTAGTCTTCAGCTAGAAGAAAGCTTCTCTTTGAATGTTTTATTAACTTCTCCAAGGGTGAACAAGTAACTCTTCTTGTCTTCATGTCTTTGTTTCTCTCTCACGTACTGTGTCTCATGTAAACAGATACATTCACACACCTATGCAAACAGAATTCATATATTTATTTTGTCTAATATTCTATAGTAGTGTTTCCTATATTCTTAACACTGTGCTAGGTACAGTGAAAATTACACAGAAAGTTGGTTTCTGACCTTCAGCACGTACATTTGGAAAATGGAACACTCACTCATTCATTCATTCATTCAACAGGCAATTGCTGAGTGCTTATTTTATGCCGATTATGCATGTGTGTTAGTTAAGTAATGAACAAGGGAAGTGTTAAAACATGAGGCGCTGAGGTTGAAGAACTGGAGAAATGGTGACTAGGGGAGAAGCTTAATCAACCAGGCAGGAAGACGAGGATTCTAAAGGACTAATGCATTGCAGAAGGTAGAGTCTAGGTACATGCCAGGAAGGCAGAAACTAAGTAGAACAGAAGCAATCAACGGTTTCAAATGGAGAGAATGTAAGGAGAGCCTGGAGTGAGACTGAGGAAAGTGTGTTTCCATCCCAGAAGTGGTGTATATGTGGGATATAATCAAGGGCTGGTGTGAAAGGAGTGATCTCTGAAGCCAGAGCTTGGGTGGAGGGATCAGATTTGGATAAATTGCTGAGGAAGCAGAAGCAGTCCTTCTGGTGAGATGGGATTACAGTTTGTGCACGAGCTTGGAAATAGAAGTGAGAATTGCAAGTAAAGTGGAAAGGGACAAATATAAATAAACTGGAGCATTTGAAATAGAACCTGAGATGAATGAACTAAGAGGTATTAATTATTACTCTAAAGGAAAAGCTTACAAACTGTTGTTTCTAGGCCTGGTTGTTCACCTTTGCCGCATTATGTCAATATTGCCGCATAATGTCAATATTACATCACTCTTCAAATAAATTGCTTAATTAAGCTCTTGATGGTTATTGTAACCCATACCTGAAAGAATCTTAATATTTTATGTTTTCTACAAGAATTACAGATAGATATTTGGAGATTAAAATTTCGATAGGGTATCCAGGGAAGAGTCCTTACCAGGAAGTGACATTTAAGTAAAGACCTGAAGGAAGTAAGTGAGAGAAACTTTTCAAAGAATAGGAAAAGCAAGTAAAAATACTCACTACTGTATCTATATGTGGCTCCAGATTTGTTCCATAGTTTCATTGTAAAAAAAAAAAATGCCTGCATCAAATGACCCTGTGTTAAAAATTATAGTTTTATAATAGAATGAATCCAGTAAGGGTAAGTATGTAATTTAGTTCCACTACAGAGATATCTTGTCTTTTCCTGAAATTTTCCCTAACTTACCAGGATTTTCTTGGAAAAAAAAGTCCCATTTGGAATTTTATGGGAATTGCATTAAATAAGTATATACATAAGATTCTGCACCGTATTCCAGCATGATAGGGGTTTCTCCACGCATCCAGGAAATTCTCTGTGACACAAGCTGAATGTCCTACAATTCAATTAAATTCTGACACTACCTACCTGGAGAGAGTGTCAGATTCCACAGATTAAGGGCTCAGTCTTACAAGACTGCCCCACTCCCCAACTTCAGATGGCAGTCACCCAGGTTATCACCTGCACTTCTGCCCTACGGGTTATATAGTTTGGAGATTCTAAGGACTCTCTCTTTGGGCTTGGTTAACTTTCTAGAGTGGCACACAGAACTCAGAGAAACATTTTACCTACTGGACCACAGATTTATTTTAAAAGGATATAACTTAGGAACAGCCAGATGGAAGAGATGCATAGGGCAAAGGTATGTAAGGTGGGGCTCAGAGCTTCCATCCCTTGTCCCAGAGCATCTCTCCCCAAATCTGCACGTGTTCCCCAACACAGAAGCTCTCCCAACCCTATCCTTTGGGTTTTTATATATATACAATATCATATATATATATAGATATGGCATACATATAAAATATGTGTTTTAAAATTTAACTTAATCTTGGACAAATTTGAGGGCTGAAATTGCAACTTTTTTCTTCCAAGGGTCATTGGAGTTTTGTGTCCATCAGAACTGAGTTCTGCTACTCTCCTGGAATCTGTTTAACTCTTTTCAGTAGTCTTGGTTTAATGCAAATATCTCAGGTTCAGCCTCCAAGCATTTTTTGGGTCTATGGTTTAGTCCCTTAGTCATATCTACTCTCCTCCTCCTATTCTGGTTCCTTCCCTTCCTTCTTAAACTTCCTGTTCTGTTTTCAGCCAAGTAATTTACTGTATCATTTTGAACAGTTCTGCTATTTTCATTAAAGCTAGAAATGTATTGAAAGTTATATGTATTTGCTGTAATTATCCTGGCAGTATTAAACTGCATTTAATTGGTACACAAGTGGCAAATTAGATGTCTCATAGGATGCTTACATTCATTGCATTTTATAACGTATGTGCAGCGCATTTATTAGAAAATGCAATGGCGATTGCTACCTTCTCACTGGACAAAATTAACAAACTGCAAACATCTTTACAAAATGTAGCACAGTTAATTAACTTTTCTGCATTATAATTCATCATATAGAAAATAAGTTGTTTTTAGAAATAGCATATGGCTCACTACTTTATTGCTTTTATGAATTCCATGTTCATCTTTGGGCAACAAGCTCATCCAGTGAGTTTTATTTGGAAAATTCCTAATCTATGAACTATTATTTATTCTGCATTTTATATCACAAAACCAACTTTTAAATGGCTCATGAATCAAACAAACCTAATTGGTTAAATATTCACTTATATTTGTGAGTCTGATTAGGCAATGTACATCCTATATACAAATCATTTTGTACTGCTTGACTTCATTTAAGGCATCTTAGTGATGTTAAGTATCGATATTTAATGAATATTAATTTTCATAAATCAGTATGTGATATTTCATTGTTGAAATGATGAATATTGATATTCAGCAACAATGTTTCACCAAACCAAAGAACTCTATTTCATTGATGGCCATTTTTAGTTACACAGACTTAGCTGATTTAACTTCCCTCAACAATGTCTGGCAATATAAAGGAGACATAATATAGACATCTTAAGAGCAAATTCTCAGAATGGGGAAATTGTGATTCCAGTTTTATGTAGATTACTAATAACACTTTCAATTGCCTCTAATCTCATGGGATTGGAACCATTAGAAGTAATCACTTCAGGACTTCCTTGGCGGTCCAGTGGTTAAGACTTCGCCTTCCAGTGCCGAGAGTGAGGGTTCGATCTCTGGTTGGGGAGCTAAGATCCCACATGCCTCGTGGCCAAAAAAACAAAACATAAAAAAAAAAAGAAGGAATATTGTAACAAATTCAATAAAGACTTAAAAAAAAAAAAGTAATCACTTCTGTTGACTTAAATAAATAGACTGCCAGTTATTTCTCCAGAAAAAAAGGTGGGGTGATATTCGGGGTGAGCAGATAATTATAATTAGGGGTCTGCAACCATGTGCAAGTCCCCCCACAGCAAGGGGAGAACACTTTTATAAAGGGGAAAGGGAGTTAGCAGGCTTATAGTAAAGAGAATCCTTGGCTTTTCACTGGCTGAGTCCCTGCCAGGAAAGAAGAGGAGGCATCGTTCTTCCTGTTGGGCTCTGCTATTGTGGCAGAGCATGAGAGAGCCCCCTCTGGTCTCCAGGCTCAGTCTAATTGAGGTTTCTGTTTATGGATTTTTACACTTCCAATGAAAGTGCTATTGAGTTAATGGGATCTGTTGGGAAGTAGTGATGTGTTAAGGAACTGTGGTTCTCATCACTTCACAGTTTAAGTTCCAAGGTAGCATGAGTGGTTAGAACAGAAGGTGTTTGTTGTAAGGCCCTAGGTTTAGTATTCTCCAGGACTTAATCGCATGTTTATACCCTGCTTGTTACCAGGGGAAGTTGGTTCAGAATTAATAAAAATCTGTTGTTTCTACAGCAAAAGCAAATTGAAGTATACATTCAATGGTTGGAGTAGGTGAAGTGCATCTGCTTGGATATAAAGAACCCCACTTTCCACCTGACAACTGATGCCTAATTATAAAGAAAATAGACAATGACTCATACTATCTAATGTTTATATGCTTTCCAAATGTGCTCTGCTAATCCAGTTATGTCAGTCACCAAAAGATGACTTAAATGTTTACATGGTTTATTCATATAAGGTTGTACTCAGTAGATATTTTTGTTTTTACATTAAAGTGGTTTGGAATATTTTGAATGGTATTTGGAGTACTGGCATGGCCATGAACACTTCCTTTTAGTTAATTTTCCTGCCAACCAACCATAAAGCAACTGATCAACACAAATCAAAGAGAGTGGAAAGATTGGAAATTAGCCAAATTATCTGAATTAATTTCTTAACATGGAAAATTTAACCTCCAAAAAAGTCTCCTTTATTTTGTCCATGGAAACAATTAATTTGATGAGTCAACACCATACAATTGAATTTTCCAATGGTTGAGAAACAGCAAATTCTCCAGCTACTCCGATCAAGTTAATCAATACTTAAAGCTAAATATTTAAGGACTAAATTAGAATTTTTTTCATCCTGGGTTACCTAAGTTTGCTATCCACATGGATTAAGTTCCATAATCATTGCTGTTTTTCTTAGTATTATTCTCTTTACATGCCAACTGCCGGATGGAGCCAGTGAAAATTTCTTGATCAAAGATTAAAAAGTTTCATTTCATTTAGGCTTGCCACACACTGCTGGATTTATCTGCCCTTGTGAAACACATTGACCCCAAAGGCACTTTGAATGAAGGCTGATCTGTAATCTCTGTCAGCTGCATGTTGAATTCAGTACATTTGTCACATACTTTTTTATTAAAGGAAAGCAAATTGCATTGAAATGGTTATAATATTTTGAAAAATATATCTAATCTACATTACACATGTATTCTCAGGCTAGCAATGGAGCTTGATTTAACAGAAAAATTCTATCGCCCATTCTGGTGTTTAGTTTATATAGCCTCTGTATCTTGTTTGCCAAAACAATAAAAAGTCTGGTTTATGTAATGAACAAAAATAACAAGCCCTTTCATGGTTGGGCAAGCTGGAAGATAGTTAATTATAATCTGCTTTACAGTTATAACTGAAAGATTATAAAAGACTGGTTAAATCTGTATATCAAAAAGTGTTTCAATAATGAAATTTACAAATGTGCGTGGTCTTCCTTTTAAAAAAATCAAAATTTCATTACATGGAGAGGAGACAGCACAAATTCAAAGCGAATAATAGTGAAAGCAAAAGCTAATAATAAATAAAGCCAAATAATAATAAAATAATAATAAAGCCAAAGTAAATCTTGTAATTTCAACATTAGAGATTAGATTTGACTCTATGAGGAAGAAAATTATGTATGGTTGACAGGAATGTCAAACTAATTATCTCAGGTTAATCGTTACAGTTTAATTTCTTCTAGTGAAAAAAAATTATGTAAATCTTCATGAATCCCCATTCTTGACATTATAATGCAGCCATAGCCAAAAGTTTCAAAGTTTCTTAAAGATGTATAGAAAAATATTGTTATAAAAAACAAATTTTAAAATGCAAGGTGTTCAACTTTACCAATGATTATTTACTCCATGGCCCTATTCTGTACATCAACATGGTGTCTGAAGACGATACATGTAACAATTTCCATGCATTGTTCCCTGCTCTACATTTTTTCCTGGTAAGTACTAAGCTAACAATATGTAATACATTCTTTCTTTACACAAAGAGCTCATCTTATTCATAAACCTATGCAAAGATTAATGATAATCATAAAAAGAGACTCTTGATGCTCCTTTTAAATTTCAAAGTTCAAACAAATGAAAATGTTAGTAGTCAAGTAATAGTACTGTCAGACAAATATAGCTGATTTAAAGAAAAGCAACTATAAAACTTCATTTTGCTTTTCTAGTTCCCAAGACAAATATTTTTATATCAACAGTTGTGTGTGATCAGAGCTTTGGAAATCTCTTATTATACCCAAAGTCTATATCACTTTGCTTAAAGTTCAAGTGATTTTAAACTTTCATTTTGAATGAAGCTTTTAGAAGCTCCTTAGAAGCACTTTTCTATCTCTGTTACATAATGAATAGCAGTGATGATCTCCCTAATGTGTGACAGGCTTGTGGGGAAATTGGTATTTAATTTTGAGTGTGATAATATAGACCCTAGTTGCCAAGAAATCCATTTCTCATAGAGCTTGATTCTGCTTTCATTCGACAAGTAAATATACTGAAACATTGGTGTAGTTATTTTTACACTGTATTTATAATACAAAGGGTCATGGAAAGTGACTCTGTAGTCATCATTTAGGGATTTCAGTGATTCTGTGCTGTTTTCCATGGGGTCTATTATAAATGAAAAGAACTGAGTGAGTTATAAAGACAATATTTTATTCCAGTTGGCTGCCCTGTTTTTCTATCATAGAAGAGAGCCAATACCTTTCCAACTATTTTGTACGTTCTCCTGAAGGAGAATCTATGTGAGAACTTCTACTCTGTTATTAAGGATTTACAATATCTTGCTCTCAAATGGCATCATTTTCATTTAAAATTAGTACATGAAGTGTAAGTTCTTAACCTTGGTAAAATAATTATCATTGTTTGCTTACAAAGTGCCAATTATTTTATATCTGTTATTTATATTTTACCCACTAATGCAAGATAGGTAATATTATTACTCTTACTTAATAGTTGAGGAAAATGAGGATGACAGAAATTAAGTAAGCCTGCATAATGCCACAGTTTAGGTAGCTGGACAAATAGTTGAAATTTTGCTTAGATTTCTCCAAAGCCCAGGCTCTTTTTCTTCTACTGGGTGATTCCCAATGCTGAAAAAGTTTAAAATGTACAGATATAGTTCTAAAAATTTTGTTAGTTCTAAAAATTTTGTCCCCTTCTACTGATTCCTGAGGAGAAAGGAATTAGAAGGATTTTGTATTTGGGATTCTATAGGGACCATAACAATCTTTATTGTCACATTCAATGTCTCAGCAGGGAGTGGACAATTCCAATAGTTGCAGACAACTAGTTGTGGTTTTAACTTTAGGTCATACAGAATAGTTGTTTAGACCAACACTGGCCACTAGAAATACAAAGTAAGCCAAATATGTAATTTAAATTTTTCTAATGGTTATATTAACAATGTAAAAAAAAGAAACAGATGAAACTAATTTTGATAATAAATTTCATTTGACAAAAAATTTCCAAAATATCATCATTTCAACATGAAAAAAATTCTTAATGTGATGTTTTACATTCCTTTTTCATATAGAGTCTTCAAAATCTGCTGTGCTTATTATACGTGTTGAAGAGCTCAATTAGGATGCTAAATTTTCTTCGGAAATACTAGATCTGTATTTGGATTTCATAAAATTTACAGTTGGAAAAAGAATCACTAATCCAAGTTGTTCCAAGACTACTAAAATATTTGAATATTGTTTTAAAAAATTTTTGTACTGATGTATAATATTAATAACATCAGTTTCAATATAAATAATATTCACATCTTTCAGTGACAAAGGAGTCCGTTCTTTCATAGTCATTCTCAACCTTGGCTGATCATCAGACCCAGTGAGGAGACTGTTGAAAACACAGCATCCCAGCTGCCACTCAAAGAGGCAGATCGCTCTGAGCAGTGGGACCCAGGCCTCGGCATTAAACATTTTTTTTTTCTAAATAAATTTTTTATTTTGCATCAATTTAGATTTACAGAGAAGTTTCACAAGTTCCCATATATCCCACAACCAGATTTTCTTATTATTAATATCGTATATTGATAAGCTAATTTCTCATGATTAATGGACCAATATTGGTACATTATGATTAACTGAAGACTATATTTTATTCCAGTTCCTTCAGTTTTTATTGAATGTCCTTTACTGTTCCAGAATCCCACTCAGTGTATCACATTACATTTAGTCATCAGATCTAAAGGCACCTTTTGGCTGTGACATTTTCTCAGCCTTCATTTTTGTTGACCTGAGGGTCATCTTCTGAGTAGTATTGATGAGGAATTTTGTAAAATGTACTTCAATTGGTATTTTTTTCCTCATAATTAGACTGGGATTATGGGGTTTATTGAGAGGAAGACCACAGAGGTAAAAATGTCATTCTCATCTCATCATATTGAGGTTATCAACTGTTTGCTATCAACATGACTCATACTATCAACAAACGTTACTTATGATATTCTATCATAGTTGATGTGCTATTAATGTAGCTTATCACTGTTTTTGTTGACCTTGATCACCTGGCTCAGGTGATGTTTTTCAGGTTTCTCTTTTATAAATTTATTATTTTTCCCCCTTTCCATATGTACTCTTTGGAAGAAAGTCACTATGCACAGTGCACACTTAAGATGTGGGGAGGTATGCTGCCCCTCCTTCACAGTGGAATACCTGTTATTTGGAATTCTTCAGCAAGGAAAATTCATTTCTTATCCCCTATTTATTTATTTATTAAATTAATTATTTATATCAGCATAGATCCATGGATATTTGTTTTATGCTTTGGGTCATAATTCAATATTCTTTATTTTCTTGCTCAAATTTTTCCAACTTTGGTCATTGAGAGCTTTTTAGTTGGCTCCTGTGTCCTTTTGACATACTTCTATCATTGTGTGTATGCATAAAATTTGAGGTTAAAGTTTTTTCTGTTTTGTTTTTTAGACCACACTGCATGGCTTGTGGGATCATAGTTCTCTAAACAGGGATTGAACCCGAGCTCCCTGCAGTGGAAGCTCAGAGTCCTAACTACTGGACCACCAGGAAATCCCTAAAGTTTTAAAATTTAACCTAAGTTACTTAAGATTAAATAAGATCAAAATTTCAATTCCTTTGTGTCTTTTTCCTGTTTTTAAATGCTTATTTGTCACATGTGGCTACTCTATTTGTAGATAAAACACCATATTGGACAATAGACTCTAGAGGGAAACTGCTTAGGTTTAACTGCTGGTTATCTCACTTACTAGCTAAGTAACCTTGTCCAAGTTACTTAACCATCTTGTCACTTACTTTCCACATATATGACCAAAATAATAGCACCTGCTACCTTATAGTGTTGTTTTAAAGATTAAATGATCTAATCCATGCAAGGTGCCAGATACATACCTATAAGTTCTCAACAAACATCAGTTATCCTTATTATTTGGCAAAGTTTTTTTCAAAAATACTATCTTCTTTTACTATATTTTCCAGACAAACTGCTGGCAATTAGTTGCTCCAAGTTAGATTTATAGACAAAATTCTTTTGCTTCACTTTTGATGGGCCAAGATTTTTCACTTCCTTTCTGGCCACCTTTCAACAGAATTGTGAAACAGGAAAAGTTTGAATTTGACTCCTTCTTTCAGTTTTTGAAACAGATTATCAGGTATGATTGACATACTATATGACACGTATATTTAAATCAATTTCATTAATATGACATATGCATACACTTGTGAAACCATCACCACAATCAAGATCATGAACATATCCGTCAGACCCATAAGATTTCTTGCACCCCTATGTAATCCTTTATAGATTTTAGTCTCTCATCAGCAGTCATAAGAATACTGTACTGAATATTTATATTGCCTAGGGCTCCTTTCTAAAAAGCAACCTATACACATTTTGTCCATTTACATTGCATGTTTTTTTCTCTGAAAAGGACACATTTACTTTCCTCCAGTACATATAATGAAATGGGCAAGAATGGAAATAGTCTGACTCCAGTGATGGTGAAATGGAAATTGTATCCAGCTCCTGTTATGACTGCAGTCCAGGGTTACAGAGTGTTTGCACACCCAGTGAATTATCTTTCCCTAAAATCAAATGTGCATCTTATTTCTGAATGTAGACCTTAGGCAATTTTTAATCTTCAGTAGCAGAAAAACTCAAGCCCAATCTTTTTATGTTACCTCATTATTCTTGTTCATAAATGAAAATTTAATTTCTGTTATGAGGCTTAGTGCAGTCAACTGTTATATTATTAATTATAGGACTGCTGCTAATGCCTAGGAATGATATTTTAATAAGGTTTAATCTCTTTTCCACATTCTAGTGTCTTTCATAATTATGTCTCTGTTTTTCTTCCTGCTTTTATTTTATTTGCAAACAAATTCAGCAGTGCAAGCTGTAATTCCAAGTTGGCTGGTGTTTCTGAGGCAGCCATATCACTCATAATCCAGACTCTGTGAATTTGTTCAGAAAAAAGGGGGACAGGAAAGGCAACTTTATTTCAAATATTTCAAATACCAGCGGTAATCTTGAGCAACATTTCAGTCTGGCTTTAAGATTTAGTCCCTTCACAATTGCTAAGGGATCGCTTGTATTTGGCAATTGTTCTTGAAATTTTTTCTGTTGGATACTGTATTATGTACCACAAGAAGCATAATTTTGATTTTTATGCTTAAAGTTATGCTTCAGAGTAGTAGGGAATTCTCCAGATAGAAGGTATAGTGACCTGTGGTCATGTATATAATGGCATAAAGAGGATGGAAACTGAGCTATTTCCTTCCTACACTTTTTATAGTTTGTTTCTCCCAAGGGGGTGTCAATTAACATTATGAGAGTTGTGTTATTTTATTTTAAAGCATAGGGCTTGAGACCTAAGTTGTTTTGGTTAGTATGTCTTTCTCTTTATTACCAGAATGCATAGTATTGAGTTATGCTACTCCCATGGTGATCTCTGTTTTTCTCTCCTTTGTTCTTAGAACATTTTAACTCTAGGCTGATTTTTTTTTTTTTTTGTAATTGCTGTACGTTTGTATCTGATCAACTCATAAGAGAGAACCTTAAAAATACTCTTAGTTCTGGTGATTTGGGAGGATCAACTCTTTTAGGACATTTTTATTTGTCTTATGGTGTGTGACATTGATGAAAATTCATAATAGGAAGAGAGAAAACTAATCTATAGGTCATTTTCAAGAGAGAGAATGAGAGCGGAAATAGAAATCTATTCTACTTGTTCCACAAGTATTTACTCAGCATTTCTTATGTTTTGATTGCTGATCAGTTACTAGGAATATGGCCAAATGAGAAAACACCTTTAAAAAGTCACAATCAGTTTTTGCAATGTATTAAGTATGATAGCAAAGTATGGGACATGTTAGACTATAAGGATGGTTCTTGTTTTGAGGAGTGGAGGAAATAATGTGAAGAAATGTGTAACTGAAAATTAGGAGACGTAAGAATGAAACTTTAGGATCTCCAAAATTTAAGGACCAGAGGAAGAGAATAATAAAGGAACTATTGGGGACTTCCCTGGTGGCGCAGTGGTTGAGAGTCCGCCTGCCGATGCAGGGGACACGGGTTCGTGCCCCGGTCCGGGAAGATCCCACATGCCGTGGAGCGACTGGGCCGGTGGGCCATGACCACTGAGCCTGCACATCCAGAGCCTGTGCTCCGCAATGGGAGAGGCCACAACAGTGAGAGGCCCGCGTACCGCAAAAAAATAAAATAAAATAAAATAAAAGGAATTATTAAGAGAGATAAGAGGTATACAGGAGAAAGTGGAATCAAAGAACCAAAGGTAAAGAAAGTTACGGGGGAGGTAATGATTAGTAACCCAACCTGCTAGAGGGAGGGCAGGTCCTGTGAGCAAGAAGATAGCTTCCTGGGTCCAGGAACCCTTTGGAAGGTGTATAAATAATTTGTTCCTTTTTTTATGTGAGTAGTATTCCATTGTGTAAACATACCATTGTTTGTTTATCTGTTCACTCATTGAAAGATATTTGGGGGACTTCCCTGGTGGTCCAGCGGTTAAGAATCCTCCTTCCAGTGCAGGGGACGCAGGTTCGATCCCTGGTCAGGGAGCTAAGATCCTACATGCAGTGGGGCAACTAAGCCCCTGCACCACAACTACTGA
Source organism: Grampus griseus (assembly GCF_964374135.1). NCBI lineage: Eukaryota > Metazoa > Chordata > Mammalia > Artiodactyla > Delphinidae > Grampus > Grampus griseus. The sequence continues at coordinate 124,382,763 of NC_138998.1, read as the reverse complement.
GCCTGTGCGCCACAACTAGAGAGAAGCCTGCACACCACAATGAAAGATCCTGCATGTCACAGCTAAGACCCAAATGCAGCCAAAAAATAAATATAAAAATAAATAAATAAAATAAAAAGATATTTGCGTTGTTACCAGTTTTGGGCAATTATGAGTAGAGCTGCTATAAATGTCTCTTTAAGTTCATTAACTGTAATGCTATTTATTTCAAAAGTACTTTATCAGCAGAAATATTAAACTGTAGTTTATGATATTTAAAAAAATAGAATATAGTTTCCTTGGATTTGGCAACTTCTAGAACATGGCTCACCAAACTTTTTCTGTAAAGTATCAGATAGTAAATAGTTTAACTTTGAAGACTGTATGGTCTCTGTTGCAACTACTCAACTCTATCATTATAGGGCATGAGCAGTCATAGAGAATACATAGACAAATTGCCTGTGCTCCAATAAAACTTTTTATACAATAACAAGTGGCTTGAATTTGGACTGTGGGCCACAGTTGCAAACCACATGAGAAAACTGAAACAAGAGCATTAAGTTAGTTGTTGGAGACTAAATAGCCCATAAGTGACAGAGGCACAATTACACATACTCTAAGGCTTGTGATCTCTTCACTACATCATGTTGCTTCTAAAATAGTAAAGCTGCAAAAGTCAGTTGGGGCCAAATTAATTTTTATTCAAGTCTCTCATTGAGTAATAGCCCCTATGCATTCAGTCACCTTTTTGTGGGATCATTTGCCTGTATACAATGTCTTGCTTGCATTAGTCTCACAACTAGCCTTGATATAGATGGCAGCTGCAGTGTCTTATGGCTTATTTTTTAGATTGTCTATCCTCTAAAATATTGTTCCTCAAGAGGTGTCATGGAATTTGATAGTCTTCCATTAGGAATCTCTTTTGAAAATGCAAACATTTCTGCAAAGCAATATACATTAACTCAATTTGAATTAGTATATCAGAAATTTTCATTAATTTATATATTTACTGAGATATAATTGGCATACAATACTGTATTAGTTTAAGGTGCTCTACATAATGATTCTATATATGTACACATATACAGAATGTGAGATGATGCATATTTTTCAGATAATACTGGGAACACTGGTGATAAGTGGAGTCTGAAAGAAGTAGAAATTAAGGGAAGAGGAAATGGAGAAAAATGTTTTTACACTTGCTGAAATCATTAGAAATTAAAAGTAAATATCTCAGCAAAATATAATATATAGACTGATGTGTAATTCTTATGCTGCAGTCTTTTAAATTATGTTAATATGTGCTACCAATTAAAAGAACCAGAAGTGTTCTAAAGTTTGCATGATTCTCAGGTACTAAAAATAATGAAAATAAGATTTGTGAAATATAAATTGAGTATGTTGAGTTTCATGTGGGTCTTTGATATATATGTTATATCCACCTCCATTCTAATTTTAATATGACCTATTCCAATTATATTAGCCAAAAACACATTTTTCAGCATGTAATAAAAAGTGAATTATTTTAAAAAGTCACCATTTTAACATAAATCCTAGTAGACAAAGTGCATGATAAGTCAATTCATACTTGTACATATGTGCAAATATAAAAATTAATGAATGACTGAGTGAATGAATTACTTAATCATAATCCTCAGAAGGTCTTAGGGTACAGTTTTATTAATCTATGAAAATCTCACCCAGAGACAATAATTATATTTTCTACATGGAGAAAGAAATAGATAAAACTGCTGGTTAGGGTGACTCTTTGGCAATGCTGATGGAACATTAAGGATCAGCAGGGACCCCCAGGCAGGTTCCACCCCATAGCATCTTCTGGATTGAAAGCAGCAGGGGAACCCTATTCCACCTCATTTCCCAAAGCATGTTTCTTCTTGAGTAGAATGACTAACAAATGTGAAGGAAAATTGAAGTGTTAGCAGACTTTTGAAAGGAGGAAGAGATTATGACCATGAAAGCTTATGGAAATAAATGGACCAAAGTCATTTAAAAATAATGAATGATTCTTGTAAAGTTTATTAAACATATATAGCAGATTTTTTAATTACTTAGAATTCTAGGCTCAATATTTTGGATCAATGTTTTAGGTTTTAACAATGATACATTTTATGTCTTTTCTAGTACAGGAAAAAAAGCATTGTCATAATTTTAGAATATATAAAGAAAGCCTCTAGCTGGCTTTTCAAAACTGTGTTTAGTTAGTCATTACTGAGTTCAAGTATAAAAGAAAATATTCTGTTCCCTTGGAGGTTCAAACAAATCTGACAGTTCACCTTGCCTTTAAGTAGTTCTCATCAGAGTTACGAGCTATTATTCATATAAGATAGACAAACAAATATTTCCTTTTAATGTACATGGCTTGCTGATGGGCTCTCTCTTCTTTCTTCTATTGTCCTCTGCCTGCATTAAGAACAGTGATGAAAAATTGAATGGCTTAAGGCATTAACAAAATCTTAACTGCTGGAAGCAAAAAGGACAAGAGAGTTTGCTGGGTAAGCAAACCTGTACCATATCATTCAGGACAAACCCTTGTGCCCTAAGCCTGTTTTGAATGTGTATTACTTTGTATAAACAGAAAATGAATAAAATCTACAGAAAAAGGAGAAATCATATTTTGCACAATTCAATGAAAATCATTGAGGATCTCGCAATGTTATTTTCTGATCTAAAATAATACTGAAACATTAATATGGAAAAAAGAAATTCTAGGAAGTAGAGGAAACAAAATGTTATCCCTTCACCTCCATTGAATACCAGGATTGGTGCCATAAGTAGCTCAATCTTTCTTTAAAGTGGTAATTTTTTTTTTCTCAAGTATCAAAAGTTACTGGTGGATTATAAGTCTTATCTGGTTTTCTTAATGCCAGTGTTTAAACAGATTAGATCAATCCTCAAATTCTATTCATTGCCAGATAATTGATTGCTAATTAATTAATAAATGTAAAGTGCTCAGAACAGAGCCTGGCCTATAGTAATCACTCAATAAATGTGAACAATAAACGTATATTCATGATTATTGTTAATGAGTAACTCCTCAGTCAAGTCTCTGCATATAAAATCAGAGTATCCAGGGACTGAATAAACCATGTGAAGTCTGTTTTGCTCTCCCTCGTTCATAGATGTAACCAAAGTCTCCTTGAACAAGTAATTTTCACAAAAGTTAAAAGGTAGTACCACTGTGTTTTTACTAGAAAAAAGCTAATAGCAATTATGAGAAAATATGGAAAAATGACTTGTGAAGGAAGATATTTCAAAAGTTCTTTATAAGTTAATTAGAAATTTAAAGATGCTGTCAAAATGTATTTTGCATGATTTAAGATGAAACCTTTGAACAGAGGGATAATATCCAGTAAATTATCCTATCAACTGCTTCACATAACCCTGTTATTTCAGGCAAGATAATTGTATGGTAAACAACATTAGCTATTCATTAGTTGTAGCTGTTCTAGCTGATTCTTTCTCAGCTGGGCAGATTTAATTTAGTGATAAGAAAAACACTGCAAATCAACTCTGCGATATAAACTATGTAAATACAAGAATAAATAAGTAGGAAATAATTCTTACACACAGGAAGATAGTCTATGTTTAAAAGAATAAAATTTCTCACATCTGGTTGTCATGATACTATATTAGATAGTTGTAAATATCTGTAAGTAGTAACATTCACAACCCATAGCGTATTTTGGTAAGTGCTATCAATGTATATGAGCATATTGGGTGTTATAAAGAATCACTAGCAAATTAACTAAATACTATCATATTTGTTCATCATAGTCAAAATAGGTACTTGTTTTTATCTGATCGAAACCAAGATTTCTTATTAATTCCTGTCTATGTGTATTGTTTATAGGAAAAATTATGATTAAGTTTTCCACGGACATGTAAATTTTATTATTTACTCTCTTAATAGGGATGTAGATTTACTTGATGTTTTCAAAAAGCATTTTCAAGCCAAAACATAAATTCTTATTGGAAATAATAAGTAAATAAATAAAATTTTTTTCTTCCCCCAATTGTCAAATTCCCCTTTTCAGTGACTTTGTTAATTATTTGTTTTTATTTTTGCCTTTGAAACCTTACAGAAAGATTCTTAAGGAACCCATTTATGTGGATAGTTATTTCTGTAAATTGTTCCTTCCTAGTACATATTTTCCTGCTGATATTTATGGACAAAATTAAATGACATGATAAGAAACAGGTCATTTAAATTGGAAAAATACCTAATGGAAGAATAATATATTTGAGATTTTGCACTTTAATCTTTGCATCTTTTCAAAACATCTTTCCATGTAAGCTGAAATGTTTTCTAAAGAATGATGTTATTGCATATGGACAGGCCATCAGACAATCCTGGCCATTTCAACATCACCTCAGGGTAAGATTTTTTTTTTTTTTCTTAACATCTTTATTGGAGTATAATTGCCTTACAATGTTATGTTAGTTACTGCTGTATAACAAAGTGAATCAGCTATATGTATACATATATCCCTATATCTCCTCCCTCTTGTGTCTCCCTCCCACCTTCCGCATCCTACTCCTCTAGGTGGACAAAAAGCACTGAGCTGATCTCCCTGTGCTATGCGGCTGCTTCCCACTAGCTATCTATTTTACATTTGGTAGTGTATATATGTCCATGCCACTCTCTCACTTCGTCCCAGCTTACTCAGGGTAAGTTTTTAAAGTAACTCCATAGGTAGGTGGAGAGTAAAAGTAGTCTTGATTAACTTGGAGAAGAGAAACCTAAGGGGATATACAATGATTTTCATTAACTCAGTATTTGTAATATCCTTATATAGAAAATAGTCCTCAATTCTCAGTTTTGCTCCAAAGGAACAGTGGATGAAATTTAAAAGAGAAAAGTTTTGATTCATTCTTGCATGACACCCCGATATTAAAAAAAAATAGTTAACATTCATGAGTTTTTTTATCAACATTTTTCTAACCTATCATCTATCTATCTATATCTATCTATCTATCTATCTATCTGTCATCTATCTATCTATCTCTATCCTGTAACAGCTATCAATAGAACAAGTAGCTGTTAGGGATATAAAATTGTCCTTCACAATGATTTTTTAGGCTGCATAACTGCATTTGGAAGATCATATGTTGCTGAAACAGACATGGTTCCTGCATAGATAGTGGTTGAACAAAATAACCTCTGAAACCCTTTTAAATGCTTTGATTCTATGTACTAAGGATTACAGTGGAGCCACAAGAGAGTCTTCCTAGGATGGAGAAAAATGAGTATGTAAATAAATTTTGAGCTAAATGTGTTTTGGCTAATATTGGCTATACCATGTCGGTTGGTTCTCAGCTTGAAAGTCAAAGCAGATGTAATCTCCCAACCTCTTACCTCAATGTGAAAAATGCAGGATATACCATCATAGTTAATGCAATGAAAGTATTCTGGTTTTTATCACAATCTGATGGAGGTCAAGCAATTCACTTAGGTTTCCTTCTTCTAAGAAATGACTCAAGGATACAGTGACTTTCCATCATATGTGTCAATGAGAAATTAATCAGTCGATCTCAGAAAGAAATGGAAAATTTTATTTGAGCCAAATTTGAAGGTTATAGCCCAGGAAGAGCATCTCAGAAAGCTCTGAGAACTGTTCCACCCATTAGAAGTCAAGGCACAGTTACATAAGTTTTTTGAGATAGGGGACTGTACATCAAATGACCTATTATTGACAGTTTACATAGTCTAGAGCTAAGCGTCATTGTGGTGGGTCATGTGACCTTTATGAGATCAAGGAGGAATGCCATCTTTTAAGGGGTTGTCTTGTTGATGCTAGGAGAATATTGCTGTTTTGGTAGAGCAGGTATTACTGACAGTGGGGAAGATTTGGTCAATGCATAATGCAGATTCACAGTGCACAGTGGAGGGAGAGAGAAGGCCAAAGTGTAACAGGGAAGAGCCAAATCTGACTACATGTTGGATCTGTTACTTTTACTTTAACCTTTGCTTCCCATTGCTTTTGTTCACTAAAGGATACTGTCTATACATAATGGCCTGCCTCGGGGAACCCTGCCCCTTTGCCTGAATGTTAAACCAAAGTGCCTTTTTTCGGGGAAACATCTGAACCCTGTCCACCTATGGATGGCTGCAAGAAAGAAGAAATTAACACATCCCCTCCTCTAGGCTGGCCATTCCCAGAAATACTTGCAAAACTTGTGGCCTTTTTACTTTACTTCCTCATCTCCTCCCTCTCTCTGTGCTATAAAAAAAACTGGCATCCAAACCCCCATAAGATGGTGATTTTGAGACTTTCGTCTGCCATCTTCTCGGTCTGCTCGCTTTCCAAATAAAGTTTTATTCCCTTCTTCAACACCTTGTCTCCGATTTATTGGCCTGTCATGTGGTGAGCAGAGTGGGCTTGGACTCGGTAACAAAAGGGCAGAGAAGGTTTTTTGTTTAAATTTTTCTTGTCTTGCCATAAATAAATTTTATTTCACATATGGCTCTACTATCTTTGAGTTCTCAGTCTTCAGCTATAGAGATGGAAGAAAATGAGACTGTGGAGAATCACAGGAAATCTTTTTGATGCCAGATCTGGAAATGATGTTCACTACTTTTGTCTATATTCTATGGATCACCTATTTAATCACATGGCCTCAAGATAACACCAATAAAAGTAGACAAATGGAACTTTCCTGTGAGCCCAAGAAATGGAAATGGAAAGTATCTATATCTACATTATATGAATGTATTCAAAGTTATGCTTAAAAGTGTAAATACATTTATTTTCTTAATCAATATTTATTACATATATTCTATGCCAAGACTTATGGTATGTGCTGTGTATAAAATATTGATAAAACTCAGCTTCTACACTTAAATAATACCCACATTAAATTGATTTTGCTCTATGCTCAGCTGTCATTTGAATGCTATTTTATTCCTTTGCTTATAGAGCTAGGATCTTTCAAGGTAGTCAATAAATAAACATTAATCTGACTGAACTCTATTAATCTAATCATTTGTAGATTTACTTTATGTTTAAAAGTTTTACATGTTTCTTCCATATAGCTGTTATACATAATTTTAATTTTGATTAATTGTTTATGTTTAAAGAATTATACCTACAAAACAAGATAAGTATAGAAAAAGGAGGAGGAAACAAAATAAATTAGAAGTTCATAACAATAAAAGAACTTGGATGAAGTGACTTATTTGCATGAAAGATGGTTTTATATCGATAGTATAATAAATAATATATTATGTATTTGGTCTTTGTCCCCAATTCCTGGCACAGGACTCTTAAAATCCTGGGCATTTCCTGAGTGGTGGGGATGTCTCTTGTTATTTGAAAGTAAAGGGAAGCACCTTAATGGACCCTTTCATTATGCGGTGGTAAAATGTTTGAAACTTGTTCCAGGAAAATGGGATGGACAAGGCAATGAAATGGTAAATCACTCTGCATAACAATAGTTAAATGGGTCATCCTTGGATGGATTGCTTAGTGTGAAGACGTGTAATTTCCCTCTGCTGCTGCCAAGACAGGAGTTAGAAGAGTTTCTGGCCCTTGAGAAGACAAAAGATTGGGAAAGAGATGCAATGTGAGGTGGGGAGTAGGTAGCTGAGGGAAGAGAGGCTGATTACAGAACTACCTGTGAGAGATGTAGCGAGGAATTCAGTGATACACGATATTTAGCCACGAGTTTTTGTTTTCTGTTTTAATTTTTATCAGGTCTTCAATAATGTCAGTTAAGCACAAAATACTTTTATTAGTCCTATTAGTGTTACTTTGTCAGATGAATGAGGAATTGGGAAAAATGAGCCAGTAGGGAAAGCAGAGATGGATTCTTTTTATTCACAGTAGAAAGTATAGTTTACCAATGTTTATCATTTTCCTATAGCTTTTGCTATAAGCTTAGATAAATAAAAGCTGCTTGAAAACAATCATGCTCATAAAAGAGTAAAAATTAGGTGATATAAAATGTTATTCTTTTTTCCTTCCACAATTTATATTTTATGAAGTAGTAGCCTATAATGTTGATTTAAGAAGAGCCTGCTTTGCTATATTTGAATAATAATCTGTTAAACTGTCTTCTGGTGTAAATAACATTGTTACCAAAACAAACTTTGGTCTGCTCACCAGCATGCAGTAAAGCCAATCTACTGACACCTATTGTGGTGAAGGAAAGTGTGGAGTTTACTTCAGGAGCCAAATAAGGAGTGTGGGCAACTAATGACCCCCAAAACCTAACTCCCCAATGGCTTCTAGGGAAAAGTTTTTAAAGACAGGGTGAGGGAGAGGGTTGCAGGGTACATGGTCAGCTTGTGGACATTCTTTTGATCATTGGCAGTGGGGTAATCAGGAATCAATATCATCAACCTTCTGGTTCCAACCAGTCTGGGGTCTACATGCTTGTGGTCAGCATGAAGTGAATTTCTTCCAACTAGTGGGGGTTTCAGTACCTGCAAAACAGCTCAAAGGATATGGCTCAGAATATTATTTATAGCCCCTCAGGAGGAACTAAAGGTCCTTGACTTTGTTTTACAGCTAAACTATTATTGTCTTTGCTTGACTGTTTTCCTTTGGTTCTACATTTTCTCACTTCTCTGATTAAATATATTCTTTGGAACTCAGGGATGGCCTAGGAATCTAAAGTTTTTCTACAAACAAAAAGCAGGCAGAGGACATGTGGATGGTCTGTCCCAGGAAGGCCCCATAGGGTCCCTCTCAGTTATAACACGTGATTTAATTATTTTCCCACTCATTTATAACTATAAGATTAGAACAAGAATACCATTTTAAGGAAATTTCTATAAAAATGAGAAACAATTTAACCCTTAATGAATGTAAATTCCTTAGGAGAGCTGTGAATAGTTTTGTAGTAATCCAGTAACCTGGCCACAGGTGATGCTAACTTGGAACAAGGTAAACTTGATGGAGATGGAGAAAAGTGGGAGAATTTTAGGAGGTAAAATCTGGAAAACATGAATGTGCATGTTGATGGATAAATCTTGGGTTTCTGGCTTCAATATATAAGTAGATGGTGTTGCAAATTCTTGTAGTTAGAAATACGGGATAAAAAGATATTCAATTCCTTTAAAATCTTGTAGTCTCTACGTTTTCTAAATCTTGAATTAGAAAAAAAATTTCTAATGTATCAAAAATCTTTTTAAGGAAAAGATTTTCTAATTTATCAAAAATTTTTAAGAAAAATAATGTAAAGTTTCTACCACATGTAATTTAAAGTATATTATATAATTTTGTGGACAAGAGTAAGAGTATAGTCATTTAAATATTGACTTTGTGTGTGTATATATATATATATATATGCATCTGTATATATAGACAATGAAATATTATAAGATGTCTCACCCTTTATAACTGTCTTAAAAGGCATCTGTTTTACTTTGTTTTATTTTACATTTTTCATTATCAATACCTTAGATTTCTAGTGTCTGGGTAAGGATCTGATGAGTGAAAAAACTAGTAACTTAAGGGAAATAAAGCAGTCTAGTGTAATGGTAAAAAATTGTAGAGCAGTAATGACCTGACTAGTTTGTAAAATGTACAATATTGTTGGTTTCATGTATTCAGGAAACTGACATAGAGAACCCCCTGCTGTCCTTCTGCACACTGGATCTAATTTAAATTTATAATGCCACCTGCTACCACTGCTTTTCTTTCTATGAATTGTAATAACTTAGAACATTTAGCAGAGTTTGATAAACTCTAGGGAAAAACAGAGGGTTATGTTGTTAATTATTTTAGTATTTTTTACTTTTGAAAAGAAAAAAATTAACAGTCTATAGCCATACAATCTGAAAATGCATATATATATATTTTGAAATTAATTTTTATTGGAGTATGGTTGCTTTACAATGTTGTGTTAGCCTCCACTGCACAACAAAACAAATCAGCAGTACACACACACATATCTCCTCCCTTTTTGACTTCCCTCCCATTTAGGTTACCACAGTGCACTAGGTGAGTTCCCTGTGCTATACAGCATGGTCCCATCAGTTGTCCATTTTATACATAGTATCAATAATGTATATGTGTCAATCCCAGTCTTCCAGTTCCTCCCACCCCACCCCTTTCCCCTTGGTATCCATACATTTGCTCTCTACATCTGTCTCTATTTCTGTTTTGCAACTAAGATCATCTATAACATTTTTGTAGATTCCACATATATGCATTATTATATAATAGTTGCTTTTCTCTTTCTGACTTACTTCACTCTCTATGACACTTTCTGGGTCCATTCATGTCTCTACAAATGACCTAATTTCATTTCTTTTTATGGCTGAGTAATATTCCACTGTATATATGTACCACATCTTTATCCATTCCTCTGTCAATGGAAATTTAGGTTGCTTCCATGTCCTGGCTATTGTAAATAGTGCTGCAATGAACATTGGGGTGCATGTGTTTTTTGAATTATGGCTTTCTCTGGGTATATGTCCAGTAGTGGAATTGCTGGGTCACATGGTAATTCTATTTTTAGTTTTTTAAGGAACCTCCATACTGTTCTCCATAGTGGCTCTATCAATTTACATTCCCACCAACAGGGCAAGAGGGTTCCCTTTTCTCCACATCCTCTCCAGCATTTATTGTTTGTAGATATTTTGATGATGGCCGTTCTGACTGGTGTGAGGGGATAACTCACTGTAGTTTTGATTTGCATTTCTCTAATAATTAGTGACGTTGAGCATCTTTTCATGTGTTTGTTGGCCATCTGTATGTTTTCTTTGGAGAAATGTCTAGTTAGGTCTTCTGTCCATTTTTTTGATTGGGCTGTTTGTTTTTTTGTTATTGAGCTGTATGAGCTGCTTGTATATTTTGGAGATTAATCCTTTGTCAGTTGCTTTGTTTGTGATTATTTTCTCCCATTCTGAGGGTTGTCTTTTCCTCTTGTTTATGGTTTCCTTTTCTGTGCAAAATCTTTTAAGTTTAACTTGGCTCTATTTATTTATTTTTGTTTTAATTTTCATTACTCTAGGAGGTGGGTCAAAAAAGATGTTGCTGTGGTTTATGTCAAAGAGTGTTCTGCCTGTGTTTTTCTCCAAGAGTTTTATAGTGTCAGGTCTTACATTTAGGTCTTTAATACATTTTGAGCTTATTTTTGTGTATGGTGTTAGGGAGTGTCCTAATTTCATTCTTTTACATGTAGCTGTCCGGTTTTCCCAGCACCACTTATTGAAGAGGCTCTCTTTTCTCCATTGTATATTCTTGTCTCCTTTGTCATAGATTAGGTGACCATAGGTGCATGGGTTTTTCTTTGAGTTTTCTATCCTGTTCCATCGATCTATATTTCTATTTTTGTGCCAGTACCATACTGTCTTGATTATTGTAGCTTGGTAGTATAGTCTGAAGTCCAGAAGCCTGATTCCTCCAGCTCAGTTTTTCTTTCTCAAGATTGCTTTGGCTATTCCAGGTCTTTTGTGTTTCCATACAAATTGTAAATTTTTTTGTTGTAGTTCCGTGAAAAATGCCATCAGTAATTTGATAGAGATTGAATTGAATCTGTAGATTGCTTTGGGTAGTATAGTCATTTTCACAATGTTGATTCTTCCAATCCAAGAACATGGTATATCTCTCCATCTGTTTATGTCATCTATGATTTCTCTCATCAGTGTTTTATAGTTTTCTGAGTACAGGTCTTTTGTCTCCTTATGTAGATTTATTCCTAGGTATTTTATTCTTTCTGTTGTATGGTAAATGGGATTGTTTCCTTAATTTCTCTTTCTGCCCTTTTGTTGTTAATATATAGGAATGCAAGAGATTTCTGTGCATTAATTTTGTATCCTGTAACTTTACCAAATTCACTGATTAGCTCTAGTAGTTTTCTGGTAGCATCTTTAAGATTCTCTATATATAGTATCATATCATCTGCAGATAGTGACAGTTTTACTTCTTCTTTTCCGATTTGGATTCCTTTTATTTCTTTTTCTTCCCTGATTGCTGTGGCTAGGACTTCCAGAGCTATATTGAATAATAGTGGTGAGACTAGACACCCTTGTCTTGTTCCTGATCTTAGAGAAAATGCTTTCAGTTTTTCACCATTGAAAATAATGCTTCCTGTGTGTTTGTCATATGCGGCCTTTATTATGTTGAGTTAGGTGCCCACTTTCTGGAGAGTTTTTATCATAAGTCGGTGTTGAGTTTTGTCGAAAGCTTTTTCTGCATCTTTTGAGATGATCATATGGTTTTTATTCTTTATTAATGTGGTGTATGACATTGATTGATTTGTGTATATTGAAGAATCCTTGTATTCCTGGAATAAATCCCACTTGATCATGGTGTATGATCCTTTTACTGTTGTATTCTGTTTGCTAGTATTTGTTGAGGATTTTTAGAATGCATATATATTCACATAAGGACCTAATAAACCAAATATTATGATGGGAAAATATACATTTCAATTCTTCCTTACTACTCCTTAATATCAAAAATGGAGAGAGACAATAATTTCTAAAATGTCATCATTGGAGATTTTTAACATATGACTATAAAATTGTTGCTTCTGAAATTGAATGACAAAATATATGTACATTACAATTGAATTAGAACAATTAAAATTAAGACAATTGGATTTTCATATTTAGGTTTTGTTTTGGTACAAAACATAATGTTTTAACTATAAAGGAATTCCAAATAAACAGTGCTGATTAAATAGATTACTTCAGCTTACTCGTGCATGTAAAATGGTGTCTTATGATTGTGTTGTCACTTAGCAATGATGCAAAATATTTCTCCATATGTTTTCAAGTGAACAGTGTGATTACAACTCTTTTAATTAACTTAGGACTTGACTGCTTCATCCATCTAATGCTTGTTGTAGCTTCTACACTAATGTAGTTTCTTATATGCTAATGATTGTTAACTTGGCATTTTCCAGATATGTTGACAGGAGGAAATTAAAAATGAATTTTCTAAAGGTTAGTTAATTACAGATAATAAATTTTGTTATGCAAATGTGGAAATGATTTAATTTCTCAACAACACATATGGAACCAGTAAATTAAAGCTTACCTTTTATTTGTAATGTTAAATTGCCAATGAGACCAAAGGTTATTCAATTATAAGAAATTTTAAGTTTCTCAGTGTTTTTGATCTTTTCCTTTGGAAGGAATCTAGGGATCCATCTCTGAGCCTTTGAGGCACTCCTTAGAGTTTTGAGTCAATGATAAAATGTAGTTTTACCTTGAAATTAATTTTGCAATGTTTAAGTCAGAGCTTAGTAGTAGATATTGCATATTAGAAAAATCTGTGGTTTTTTACTAAACCATTCAGCCCATAAAATTTATTCTTTTTTATCTGAAAAATACAGTTCAGTATGATTAGTTTTATTTTATGCTACAGTAACAAGAACAAGAATAGCATTTGACACCCCTACCTGGAATGATTTTGTCCCGTCCCTCAATACACCACCTCCGTTTACCTGATGACACCTACTCAACCTTCAGAGATCGGCTCAAATGTCAATCATATTTCTCTGTTATATATTCTTTCTTACATTTATTTCATAGCTCTTTTTATGGATTGTAAAAAATACATTTATTTTGTAATGTACCCTAGAATGTACCCTTCTGAGTTGTAAGCTCCAGCTAGAGAAAAAACATTCCTATTTTTTGTTCACTTTTTTTTTTTTTTTTTGGCGATACATGGACCTCTCACTGTTGTGGCCTCTCCCGTTGCAGAGCACAGGCTCTGGACATGCAGGCTCAGCAGCCATGGCTCATGGGCCTAGCCGCTCCGAGGCATGTGGGATGTGGGATCTTCCCGGACCGGGTCATGAACCCGTGTTCCCTGCATCGGCAGGCGGACTCTCAACCACTGCACCACTAGGGCAGCACTTTTTGTTCACTTTTTATCTCTAGCATCTATCACACTGTTAGGCACATAACAGATGTTCAAGCGATACTCATTTAATAAATGAAAATATAAATGGATATATCATATATGTCCATATAAATTGGAGATTGGATAGAATAATAAAGATATTTGTAACAGCTGACTTGAAGAGGTATCAGCTTTTCTTATGATCAGGTTTCAAATAAAATATGGTGAAAACCAAAAGCATACTAAAATAAAAATAAAATCAAACAAGGGATTTGTTTCATGAACTTGCAGGGCTTCCAAGGCCAATGAAGTTAAGGTATGTGGCCTTTCAGTGATCAACCTAGGCAAACAGAATGTGGATTACAGAGAGCAGTGAGTGGTTATTTCAATGAATGTACTTAATACCAAAGAGGCAAAGCACTATGCTAGGTACTGTGGGGATAGATTTATTTATTTGCAAAGGCAAACATTGATTCAGTATTACATCAACTTTGCATACTCCCATTTTAATATCAATTCTGTGTAACCCAAATATCTATAATATTAGAAACATCTAGCACACTGACGGGATTCTTAAATGCAGAATTTCTTATGGAAAGACTTACTTGAAAATAACTCCAAACATAAGGCATAACAACCATTGTTTTTAAATAGTTATATTAAACTTATCCAATTAATTCTAACTTCTGTGATGATTTTATAAGTATTCAACTGAGTTCCCTTTAGGCCACCAAGCTCACCTCACTTAGGCATTTGGCAAATAAATATAAGGAAGAATTGTCTAATTTTTTTGGCCTGTCTTGGTTTTTCTAACTCAAATGCATTCCATAGTGTTATCACATAAAGTTTTCTTTCCGTATTGTTATTAACCTTCCTCAGCTAGTTCTTATGGGTAAGGCTGAGACCAGTTCCCATATTTGGGTAAGTAATATGGTTGGGATCTTTATTTTGTTGCTTGGGATGAAAAGGTTCATGAAAAAGCACCAGCTTTTGACTTCCTTCTCTGTATGTTTCATGATTTCTTTTTTTTCTTCATTTCCTTCATCTTCTTTCCTTCCTTTCTGTTGTAATCACTTTTTTATCCCCTCCAAATTCCTGGTTTAATAAGGACTTGTTTATTTTGAGAAAAAAAAACATCCCAAACCCCAGGAGGTTCACAAAAATAACCCACAGTATCAACTGTAGAAAACAAATCTTAAGACTATTACACTAATTATTTTTCTAGAGGATGCATTTGACATGTCAACTCTCATTCACAAAAATATATTGTTACATTTGTGTTGAACATCCCCACATAGCATTCTTATGTGGGATATAACACACACACCTCTAACTCAAAGCTGATCTCAGGTGCTACTCAACTAATGAGATTGCCTTTGTAGTTAGGTGGACCTCACCTAAAATTTGGTTCCAGTGTCAAGACTGATAATGTCACACACTGAGGGGGTATGAAAAGAGTTTTTTATTCAGGTAATGAGGCTGTACGTGGAGAACAGGTTGGGCTTCCCAAACTGATCTCCACCCACCCCCCAAAAAAGCTCGAGAGAACAAAGAAAGGAGACTGACTTTGAATTTTTATGGTGGTTAGAGGGTGGAACAAGCATGAGGGTGCTCAGTGCAAAAGCTAGTACAGTGTGAATGTCCTGCTGTCACCAAGGAGGGAGCACCCAGAATTTCTTATTAATTTGCTCATACGTGGAACAGAGGAGAAAAAGCAAGCACCAAAAAATGGAGTCAGACCCTATTTCCCTACTTGCCTCTCTACTCTCTTCCTCCTTCTCTTCCTTCCTTCCAACCTCTTCCTTCTTTCCTTCCCTCCCTCCCTGTTCCTTCCTTCCTGTCTTCTTTGTATGTACACTGTATTTTTCTTTGTCTGTCACCCTTTTTTTATCCTTTTTTTCCCCCTCTCATTCTGATTTAGAATTGTCATGTATTTCTTAAGTCAGACTATGAATTGGTAGAGAAAGTACAACCTTTTTCACAATACTTTAAACAAGACAATTTGCCCAAGGCAGCAACACTTATATCTCATGCCTTCTGTTTCCCAGGAATTGGACTTGGCAGGATTTTTTTCCCTTCTGAGCATCCCCAGTAGAGATTCAAAGGATGTACCACATGCAGAAAGAAACAGTCAGTTCATTAACTTGAGCACACTACTACCTTATTCTCTGAATAAGCCCTACAACACACTATAAGAGTACTGAATAACATAGTCACAAGTTGAAAATTTTATGATAAACTAAATTAAAAAAAATTGCAATATTTTGGGCTCCCCCATAGTCTAAAGCAGATATACGCTTGTGTATTAAGTAAAAAAAAAATAAGAAGAAGAATTCTAATTACTAGAATTCAAGTGATTATATAAGCTGTTCACAAACTACTACAGTTTCTCTTTCAAATATTAGAATTTTTCTTAGGGCTTAAATTCTTAGTGCTATTTCTTTATACCATAATTTTAATCATGAATTTGTAGATAAATATATAATTGTAACTGAGCTACATTTTATAAAATAGCTAGATTTATTTTTATGTACCATGGAATTCACTTTTACCGTCACAAGGTAGATTTAATATTTAATAAAGCATATAATTGGATAATGAGGTTACAATTTCAAGTTTATGACTGATTCTTCACAGAGTCAGTCATTTAGTTGTAAGTACTGAGAGATAAAAAGACTTTTTTACTTTTCCTATTTGCACCTGTTTCTAACCGGAGATGACTTGATGTCATTCTCTGTCTCTCCGGCTATTAACAGCTTTTGCATCTCCATGCTGCTTCTGGTTTCTCTCTTTCATCAACCCTTCCCTCCATGATGATTATTCTCAGATAAATCGCTCACTTTTCTCACTCTTGGATTAGACTTACATTTTTTTCAGCACTTTTAAATTACATGTTCTTAAAATTTTACATGTGCTTTGTTTTGATGCATCAATCATTAACCTGTGCATATTTCATATACTTCTTTCAGTGCTGCTGTTTTTATTCCAATATACTCAGATGCTTTCATAAGAAACTTTTTAGGAACTGCTGCTGTTTGTATTGAAGTAACCTCCTGGTTATTAGTGGATAGAGAGGGAAGTTGGAGATGACTAAAGTCTATTTGTTGAAACACAGGTACTATATTTGATACTCTTTCATGTTATCGTATTACCCTTTAAACAACAATCATGAGGTTATTCTATTTTATTTCATTTCATTGGCTACACAGCTTGTGGGATCTTAGTTCCCCAACCAGGGATTGAACCTGGGGCCTCAGCAGTGAAAGCACAGTGTCCTAACCACTGGACCACCTGTGAATTCCCCATGATATTATTCTTATACTTGATAAAACTGCTCCTCAAAAAGAATAAGTCACTTTAAAAATCTCATAACTAATAAGTGGTAGGGTAGAGAAAATTTTAAACCAGGGTTATTTGACTCCAAATATGTGATTTTTCCGTCCAACCATATTCAGATCCTGGCTGTGTCCAAATAAACTATATTTCTTTCCATTATTTTTTGTAGTCACTTTAGGAATTAAAATATGTGCTCCTACACCATCTTTTATGCTGTAGTGGTCATATATATTGCATCTACATAAGTCATAAAACCTAGAAAACAATAATATATTTGCTGTTTTAAAAAGATATCTTTACAATAAAAGACAAAAAAGATCATTTTAAAAAAGTAAACATTAATTTACTGTTTCCAATAGTCTATTTTTTCCTGTAGTTACATCTGGTGTTATTTCACCTGGTTTCATCTGGTGTTATCTTTCAGCTTGAACTCACTGTCATTTCTTATAATGCAGGTCCACAAGCAACACATTCTTTGCTTTTGCTTATCTGTAAGTGTATTTATTTTGCCATAATTTTTGAAATATAATTTCCTGAATACAGAATTATAAGTTGTTATCTTTGTTTTAGAACTTTAAAGATGTCATTCTATTGTCTTCTTGACTACCTTGTTACTGATAAGAAATCACCATTTTTTTATCTTGTTTCCTAAATGTATCATTTATTGTCCACAGGCTGCATTTAAGATTTTTCCTTGGGAGTTCACTGGTTAGGGTTCCAGACTTTCACTGCCATGGCCGGGGTTCAATCCCTGGTTGGGGAACTGAGATCCCACAAGCCGTATGGCCAAAAAAAAAAAAATTTTTTTTCCTTATGTTCAATTTTGAATGGTTTGACTATAATGTATGCCCATGTGTATTGCGTTTGTATTAACATGTTTAGGGGTTCACTGAGTTTCTTAATTCACCACATTTGGGATATATTTGGCATTATTTCTTTGAATATTTTTGCTGCTACATTTTATTTAGCTTCCCTTACTAGGGCTCGAATTGCACATATATCTATATCAAGCCATTAGCTATTTTTTATAGATCATCAAGTTTCTCTTTTTTAAAACATATTTTTCTCTCTATTCTTTAGGTTGGATAAGTTCCATTTATCTTTTTCCAAGATCACCAGATTTTTTTCTCTCAACTCTTAATTTGTTGTTAAGACAATGCAGTAAAGTTTTATTTTAGATATTTTACTTTCCATTTCTAGAATTTTCCTTTAATTCTGCTCAGTTATCTTCATTCATTATTAGCATACTTCCTTTTAACTGCTTGAACATAATTACAATATTCATGTCTATTAAACACCACATCTGGGTCATATCAGGATTGGTTTCTATTGACAAATTTATTTGAACAATTCCCTGTTTTGATATTTTTTATTACAGACTAGATGTTGGGGATGATATATTGTACAGATTCTGGATTTTGTTCCTTACCCTGAAGAGTACTTTTTTATTGCTGTCCTTGCGAGCAGAGAACTTAGCTGGACTGAAACTATAAAACATGTTTCCTGTCAAGTGATCAGGAGCTTAACTTTCTGTTCAGTTCTTCTCTTCTTCCGTCTGTTGCTTTTAACAGAGCTGTTCAGAATGTCCTCAGGGATCAGCCAAAAGTTTGGTAGAGTTTAAGTGCAGAATTTAGAGCATGGCTCTTGTGGTTCCTTGCCTTCTATGTCACTTCCTTTAACTTTCAGGTGCTCTGGCAGTCTTGAATTCTGTCCTCTTATCCTTCAGAAAAATAATGTTGCAGGGGAATTCCCTGGTGGTCCAGTGATGAAGAATCCATCTTCCAATGCAGAGGAAGCAGGTTCGATCTCTGGTCAGGGAACTAAGACCCCACATGCTGCCGGGCAACTAAGCCTGCGAGCCACAACTGCTTGCGCGCCTCAACTAGAGGGCCTGCGTGCCACAAACTACAGAGCCCACTCGCCCTGGAGCCCTCGCGCCACAACTAGAGAGAGAAAACCCGCACGCCACAACTAGAGAGAGGACCGTGTGCCAGAACGAAAGATCTCACATGCCGCAATTAAGCCAAAAAAACCGACAAACAAACAGAATAGTTAAAAAAAAAAAAAAGTGATAGGTTTCTGCTTTGGTTTTACTTATCTTACTCCATACAATGTGGAGAAACGCTTCAGGCAAAAACAGAACAAAAACCCATATAAACATAAATTTTACTGTTCCATTCTTTCAGGGTTCAACTCCTCTCTAATTTCAACCACTCTACCTTAGCTTCAAATAGCTGTATTTCATATTTTCTCCAGAGTAATGAACGTTATCTGCGTGAAGGTTGATTTGGTACAGGCTACTCTGTCATAGTTGAAAGAATCCTCACACCACATTTATTTACTTACTTGAGATATATTTTTTTAGTAAAGTGTTATTTTTTCCTGGTGAAATTTTGCCAACTCATTATTCAAGACCCTTTTTTTTTTTTTTTTTTGCGGGTCTCTCACTGTTGTGGCCTCTCCCATTGCGGAGCACAGGCTCCAGACGCGCAGGCTCCGCGGTCATGGCTCACGAGCCCAGCCGCTCCGCGGCATGTGGGATCTTCCCAGACCGGGGCACGAACCTGCGTCCCCTGCATCGGCAGGCGGACTCTCAACCACTGTGCCACCAGGGAAGCCCCTCAAGGCCCTTTTATCTGTACTTTACATATAATCTTTTTAAAGGAATTATGACACTGTATTTACTCTTTCAGTCTTTTCCACCCACCATGACTTTGTTAATGACAAGGATATTTTTACCCATCCATTTTAGTATGTAATGCAATGTAGACTTATATCATATATTAAAAAATACTACATTTATCCCCCAAGAGGTATGAGTTACAAATTCAATTATTTTTAATAGACTTTATTTTTAGGACAGTTTTAGATTTACAGAAAAAAATAATGAGCTGATAATAAAGAGAGTTTTCAAATATCCACACCTAGTTTTCTCTATTATTAACAGCTTACATTAGTATGGTATATTAGTGACAAATAATGAATCGTTACTATTAACTAAAGTCCATAATTTATTCAGATTTTATTAGTCTTTTTCTGATGTCCATTTTGCTGTTCCATAACCATCCAGGACATAGTCATTCAAGACACCACATTACATTTAATTGTTAATTGTCCTCTTCTTAACTATTGTGCTCACTTTTCCAGGTCTTTATACATTTTCATATAGACTTTAGAACCAGTTTGTTGAGTTCTACAAAACACCTTTTGGAATTTTGATTTGGATTGTATTGAATCTGTAAATCAAGTTGGTAAGGACTGATATACATCAATTTGATTTCCAATCCATAAACATGGTATATCTCTCTATTTATTTAAATCTTTGGTTTCTTCATCAGAGGTTTTTTCATATACATATACTTTATATATTTTCATAACTTTATACTTAAGTATTTCATTCTTAGGAGCTGCTATTAAAAGTGATATTTTTTTCATTTCAAATTTCAATTTTTCATTGCTGCTATATAGTAAGGCAATTGACTTTTGTATATTAACATTGTATGCAGTGAACTTCCTATAAACACTTATTCATTTCAGGAGTTTAGGTCAACTCTTTTGTATTTTCTACATAGAAAATTATGCCATCCAGTTTCTCAGCACTAAGTATGTTGTTATCTGTAGGTTTTTATAGATTTTTAAAATCAAATTATGGAAAGTCTTGTATTCTTAGTTTACAAAGAGGTTTTTATTAAAGATCTTCTATAGATCTATTAGAAGAGGTTTTTATTAATGATATCTATAGATCTATCTTTATTTATTTACTTTTAAAATTTGTATTGGAGTATAATTGATTTACAATGTTGTGTTAGTTTCAGGTATACAGCAAGAGGAATCAGAAATACACATACATATATCCACTCTTTTAGATTCTTTCCCCGTATAGGCCATTACAGAGTATTGAGTTCCCTGTGCTATACAGTAGGTCCTTATTAGTTATCTATTTTATATATAGTAGTGTGTATATATCAGTCCCAATCTTCCAATTTATTCCTCTCCCACTTGGCCCCTGGTAACCATAAGTTTGTTTTCTACCTCTGTAGCTCTATTTCTGTTTTGTAGAAAAGTTCATATGTACCTTTTTTTAGATTCCACATGTAAGTGATATCATATGATATTTGTCTGTCTCTGTCTGACTTACTTCACTCATGCATCTGTGGTCACCTAATGTATGACAAAGGAGGCTATAATATACAATGGAAGAAAGACAGTCTCTTCAATAAGTGGTGCTGGGAAAACTGGACAGCTACAAGTAAATGAATGAAATTAGAATACTCCCTAGCACCATACACAAAAATAAACTCAAAATGTATTTAAGACATAAATGTCTTAAAAAATAAACTCAAAATGTATTTAAGACATAAATGTGAGACCAGACATTATAAAACTCTTAGAGGAAAACATAGGAAGAACTCTCTTTGACATAAATTGTGGCAAGATCTTTTTTGATCTACCTCCTAGAGTAATGAAAATTTAAAAAAAATAAACAAATGAGACCTAATTAAACTTAAAAGCTTTTGCACAGCAAAGAAAACCATAAACAAAATGAAAAGACAGCCCTCAGAATGGGAGAAAATATTTGCAAACGAAGCAACTAACAATCTCCAAATATACAAACAGCTCATTCAGCTCAATATCAAAAAAAAAAAAAAAATCAATAAATGGGCAGAAGATCTAAGTAGACATTTCTTGAAAGAAGACATACAGATGACTAAAAAGTACATGAAAAGATGTTCAACATCATTAATTATTAGAGAACTGTAAATCAAAACTACAATGAGGTATCACCTCACACCAGTCAGAATGACCATCATCAAAAAATCTACAAACAATAAATGCTGGAGAGGATGTGGAGAAAAGGGAACTCTCCTACATTGTTGGTGGCAATGTAAACTGGTACAGCCACTATGGAAAACAGTATGAAGGTTCCTTATAAAACTAAAAATAGAGCTACCATATTATCCAGCAATCCCACTACTGGGCATATACCCTGAGAAAACCATAATCCAAAAAGACTCATGTACCACAGTGTTCACTGCAGCACTATTTACAATAACTAGGACATGGAAGCAACCTAAGTGTCCATCAACAGATGAATGGATAAAGAAGATGTGGCACATATATACAATGGAATATTACTCAGCCGTAAAAAGAAACAAAACAGAGTTATTTGTAGTGAGGTGGATGGACCTAGAGACTGTCATACAGAGTGAAGTAAGTCAGAAAGAGAAAAACAAATACTTTATGCTAACACATATATATGGAAACTAAAAAAAAAAAAAAAAAATGGTTCTGAAGAACCTAGGGGCAGGACAGGAATAAAGACGCAGACATAGAGAATGGACTTGAGGACACAGGGGGAAGGGTAAGCTGGGACAAAGTGAGACAGTGGCATGGACATATATACACTACCAAACGTCAAATAGATAGCTAGTGGGAAGCAGCCACATAGCACAGGGAGATCAGCTCGGTGCTTTGTGTCTACCTAGAGGGGTGGGATAGGGAGGGTGGGAAGGAGACACAAGAGGGAGGAGATATGGGGATATATGTATATGTATAGCTGATTCATTTTGTCAGATAGCTGAAACTAACACACCATTGTAAAACAATTATACCTCAATAAAGATGTTAGAAAATAAAATAAAATGACAGAAAAAAAATCAATGGTGTTAAAAAACAGGAATAAAATAGAGAAAATACATGTGTCCAAAATCTCTAATAATGTGGGTATTGCACAGTTTTCTGCTCCAAATGACATGTTAACTAAAGTGCTTGAATCCAAAGCTTCAGGTACAGCTTGGTTATGTTTATTTGGTGCAAAATGTTAGTTATCCCCCTTTCTTCAGCATCAGCTTGGAAGCAGATACTTTTTCCTACACTACTCCCCATTCCAGGAATCAAAGAGTCATAAAAATATATAATATTAGAAAGCATCTTGAGCAGTGAATATCAAAATTTAAGATTCACATGAATCATCTTTAGATCATTAGTTCTGGGGTAGAGTATGAGATTCTTTATTGTTAGGAATCTTCATGTTAGTGCCAAAGTTAGTCCTTTGAGGCATAAGTCGTAGTCAACATTTCTCACTTTACATCAGAGGAAATAAAGTTTCATAGCTTTGGCTTCAATTTGCTCCAAATAGTGATTTTCAAAATAGACTATTCAAAGACATAAAAATCTGAAGCAATAATATTAACTTATGTGCAACTTGGTTCTATTTCCCAAAGTTGGTGTGGTAGAGGGAACCATCTTAACCAGATTATTTGTTATATTTGTTTCCTAGGTTTGCTTAGGAGATACCCAAATTCGATTTAAGTAATTTTTGTTTTTGAACTTAGTATAAAACTTTTGTATTAGACAAATATTCAGTCAAAATTGAAAATAGCACTTATCTAAGAACTTGTGGTATAAAGTCATTATATAGAGTCATGATGCTCCATATAATCTCTCATTAGCCTAATGCTGTTTCCCATGTTAATCAATTTTATTTGACTAAGAGAAAGATGACAGAGGGGAAGCATATGTAGGGGCTGAAATATTCAGTGTTCATTGCAAATGCAGCAGGTAAGGTTACAGCAGTTCTGGATAAAGAAAGTTGATACAATGTATTCTACTGAGAATATTGTGTCAATAAAGGGTTATGTAAATGTTCAAGAGGAAACACAGCTTGAGGAATCCTCAAATCATCTGAATTACAACACATGCTTCATACACCAAAGAGCAGATGTAAAAGGGTAATCTACTTGCCTCTAATTTATCATTATATTTTTCATCAAAGTTTCCATAACAGTGGAAAAATTAGATTATATTCTGTTTATTGACATATGAGATAATGTAAGTATAATGAAAGAACCAAATGGAGCTGTTTCTGGTTTATTGCTCATAAAATTCACATCAAATGGTCATCAACAACTGATGCGCAGATGTAGATGTTCTTTGTTTACTAAATCTCTTCAGAGGTAATAGTGGCTTTATTTGTGAAGTTATTGCTTCCACTCTTCTTTATACCTATCTAAGGATTTTATGTTCTTGAATATTGGGAACTGAATATAATAGTGGCTTTCTGGATATTGCTTCAAAACCTGAAAACTCTCTAATTTCCCTGAGCTCAAAATAATTTATGATCCATAGTACCTCCTTCAATAGTTGAAAAGACCAAAAGGATGCTATGCTATGGCTGACATGAATTTTAGTATATGTATGAATATATATTGTATGTATTTTAGTATATCTACATATATAAGCATGTACATATACGTGTGTGAGTGTGTGTATGTGCAGCAGTGACTTACAAAGAATAAAGGTAGATTTTATATGGTAATAATAGAATTCACTTAGACATATATTCTAAAATTTTTCATTCTGATGCTTTTCAATAACTGTTTATCTGTAAGTCTTTCTGTTTGTTCTGTTTCACTGGAATATTTGATTGCCCATATTTTATCATGGACAGGTCTTTACTACAGGTATAAGATATGTGTGTGTGCATGATATATATGAATGTATATTTATATAAATATTCATACATGAGGAACTATATATATATATATTTTTTTTGTGTGTGTGTGTGTGTGGTACACGGGCCTCTCACTGCTGTGGCTTCTCCCATTGCGGAGCACAGGCTCCGGATGCGCAGGCTCAGAGGCCATGGCTCACGGGCCCAGCCTCTCCACAGCATGTGGGATCTTCCTGGACCAGGGCACGAATCCGTGTCCCCTGCATCGGCAGGCGGACTCTCAACCACTGCGCCACCAGGGAAGCCCAAACATTGCATTTCTGATTCAGAAAAGCTAATACTCTCAATGAGTTGCTCCAGGTTATGTCCATGAACAAAATCTTGTTTAAATGACAATATGTCAGAATTCCAGGATCCTACACTGGTCCATTTTATAGTCTCTATAATTCATTACAAGTTAGTGAGGATTAAATAATATCAAATGTTTATATAACACTGACTAATTTGCATGTGCTGCTTGAACTGCCTTACATACTTACACTCATTCAATCCTCACCTCAACCCTAAGTACGTCCTACTACCGTCCTCATTTAACAGATGAGAAAACATACACACACCAGGATTAGTATCTTGTCCCAGGAAAGGACTGAGATTGAATTCCATATAATCTGTCTCTCACCAAGTACAATAATAGCTGTAAATTTCATTTACGTATTTGACACCAAGAATTTTCCAACAAATACTATTTTTCCTCTGCACTTGTTCTCAATTTCTCTTTTCTTCCTTTTCATACTTAAAATATTTATTTTTCTTATTTAAAGTAGGCAAAGAGAACAGAAAGAAAAGTCCTCAGTAGCACACTTTAATACGCACATTATATAGCCTCAGTCTTAATATTAAGATTATCAATGGTAAAATCACAAATTTCATTTCATATTCTCTGTGGCACTGCAAAAAGGACTTTAATACTTTAAACTATGTTTTGGCTCTTTCTCTACATTATTCCGGCCCATTTTTAGTTACTCCAATTTTGCAGTTAAACTTTTTAAAATTAACCAAATACTTGATAGAATGGCCAAAAAATTCCCATTGACTATGTTGTTCTTAAATGTTTTGTCATGCCTTTTGACAGCATAAATATTTTAGACCTAAAAATAGTCTAATTTTTTTTCATATGTTTAAATAAGAACTAAGCTGAGGGTTTAAAGAAACTATAGAGTTATACTGAACATCCAAGTATGAAATTTGGTCATTCTTGTACTGTTATGACAAAGAAGAAATTGAACATCCCATATACAAAATTTAATTATACCTGTCTACTTATTTACTTACTACACCTCATAATTATCAGATAATGCATAATAAAGTAAAATGGCAATTTAATAGTTGCAGAATGGTTGTCGGCTACAGTATACAAAGTGAAATGTCTTTTATAAAGCTGCAGGGTCTTCTTAAATAAATAGATCTGTTAACCTAATAAAATGTCTGCAAAATAAAATTATTTACTTGACAGATTTCTGATGTGATTTGCTAAATTGACCTGACCCATTTGAAATCATGGGGATTGAAGCTTTGTAAGAGTTAATGATATGAATGATGATCTGGGATATTTAAAAGTTTTTCTTTTTCAATACAGACTCTCCAGTATAAATCTTTGTGGAGATGGTTTATGCTTTGAAGCAAGAACAACTGTTTTATTCTCAAAATCTCATTCAAAGAATGAAAACTTTATGACTTATATTACAAATGGTCACATATTCATAAATTAGCCAGGTTAAATGCTTGGATAAGAAATTCTTGATTGAACAGACAGCTTTGGATCAGAAATGGAAGAGAAAATGATTTTCAGTCCTTATGCTTTTATTTTTAAAAGAGTCAGTGTTCTGAACATTTGAGGTATCTCTTAGCAGATGTGAATTTTGGAATTTCCTTATCACCACATCCTGAGAATGATACATATCTGTTGTTACTAAAAAGTATATAAGGACAATATTGCTACTATTTCCTAAAGTAAATCATAATGAATGGAAAATGCTCCTTGATTATCATTTATCATTAGATAGAAAATGAATAAATGCTTCATTATATCTTCCAGAACTTTTAGGAGACTAACAAAAAAGAATTCATACCAAGAACCAAGAATTCTGTGGTTAATTTGTTTCCCATCATGGAGTCACAGCATTGAGCCATTTGCTGTGCTTATTATAGCTTTCAAAATTCTTGCTGGAATATTTTTCTGCCATTTCCAGCTATTAGACTTAGTTTTCCAAGGAAAGAAATAAAGCATTTATTTAGCAAAGTTGAGCAACTGTTAAATAATTATCATTGGCCTCTACATTTTTTCCTGATTTTAAAACATTATATAGGAAAAAAAAAATCCTTTCTCTTACCTTGAATCAGAATACCCAGAGGTGGGTATTTCTGGATGCACATAGGAGATCAAACACACACATTTATTTCTATTTCCTTAATGAACTCTGATAACATGATAAGAAGAGAGATAAAATGATATAATCCAAAAGGACAAAGAGGATAGGAGAGGAGGGAAGAGCAGACAAAGAATGTCCAAAATTTTGGAATATGGAAAATTGATGAATGGTCAAAGGAAAAGGTTAACAGCTCGTCTGATCCTTTCCTTTGGCCTCTGGGTTGCCTGAGGACTGGATGCTGTTATATATTTAATTGTGCCCACAAATTCATTCCAATTCATTCCTATGTTGAAGTCCTAAACCCCGGTACCTCAGAGTGAGACTGTATTTGGAGACAGGATCTTTAAAGAGACAATTAATGTTAAATAAGTTCATAAGAGTGGGCCACCACTCTTACGTGGGTCAGAAAGCTGTTAGAGAAAGTGCTTCATCAAAATGAAAAAGTAAGTTCATAAAAGTGGGACACCAGTCATTCAATATGACTGGTGTCCTTATATGAAGAGATTATGACACAGAGACACACAGAGTGAAGGCCATGTGAAAATACAGGAAGAAGGAAATGGCCATCTACAGGCCAAGGAGAAAGGCTTCAGAATGTAAACAACCCTGCTCACTTCTAGCCTTCAGAACTGTAAAGACATAAATATTTTTAATTCATCCAGTCTGTAGCATTTTGTTATGGCAGCCCTAAGAAATTAATAGAGATTTTTAAATTAATAACATAGATTCAAGGAATATATAGGAGTATATCAGATCTAAGAAAAATGTGAGTACTCCTGAATTTGCTGTGTACTGAATCAAGCCTCTGTACTTAGTTGTAGAGATTAACTGGCTACCCTCTAATTGATTAGTAACTCTAATTAATGAGTAACTTATAAATAATGAGCTTCAGCAGCATTAGAGGAAGAATACAAGTGTCCAGAAAACTAGCAATATAGAAACGATGAAGGGACCCCAGAGTTGGTGGCTTCCTGGGGCTGAGGTGATTCATACCCACTCAGCATCATCTCTCACAACCATACTTGGCAGTCATGGAACCTTGGCTATGCTACTTTACATACAATGATTCCTCTTCTTTATTCTTTCCTAAAGCTAAATAAACTTTGTCCTTGGTGAAAGCTACTGTGTCTAGTGAGTTTGAGTGACAATCTAAACCTAAGATCTCTGAACATAGTGGGAATTGCAACTGCTGGACAACTGAGAATACCCAAAGGGAAAATAATGAGAAAAGAACTTGCCCCACAGAATAAAGGAGAGGCTCAGGATTTGGTGCTAGTTGTACCATAAAAGAAACAGAAAGGATGGTGAGTTGTGAGGCTGAAAACTGGAGGATGATAGAAATCTACTTTGAGGACAGTAGACCCGTGAGCCCTTCTCCAACCCAGAATCCAGGCAACTTACTCTCACCTTCTCTCCTTATCTCTCCCTCTCCCTCAATCTTTGATCAAAATTCTATCTTCTAAGGAAATTAAACCAGTAATAACAACTCAGGGACAACAGATACCATGGAAATCAAAGGTGAGTTAGATGGCTAAAAATAAGGAATTAAATGAAAATCTGCTTACAAATGGTAAAACCTGCAGTCCTTATTTCCACCTGATCTTAGAACTCATGCAGCCATATATGGTTTCCTTTTTTCTGTATGTTACTCTGCACAGAAACTGGTCATAGAGATATTTATATTTGGAGGTTATTACTAAGATTATTCCAATAAAGCCTACTAGTTGACAGTTTCTCCCCATGCCCATTTCTTCCCATGCTGTAACCTCCTCTGTGCTCTTGGTAAGAAAGCTGTTAGAGAAAGTGCTTCATCAAAATGAAAAAGTAAACTAAGAGAGAGGAAGAAACCTAGAAGGAAATAGGAGATTTAACACAGGAGAACAGGAAGGAGAAGCCCTATGTAAAAATCTCTGCAATGGGCCAAGAGAACAACTATTTCAGATTGTAGCAACCAAGAAGAAATGTCATGGAGTGGAAAGTGGGGGAAGAATAGAACTGATAGATTATTTGATTCATTTGATCACGTACAAAATAACAGTGAAAGTTGTTTAAGAGCTCTAAGTATGAGTTTAGAAATAGTGATAGAAACAAACAAACAAAAACAAATGAAAAAAATGCTGCAATTATCAACTCCGGGGGAAAAATTAAGAAATGGAAGTATAACCACAAATATACTACGTTTTTTGGTTGTAGATAAATTTAATATTATGTTATTATAAACACTTAATATCAATTTAACCAAAGCTGCAGCTTAACTATAATAGCAGATGAGAGAGAATAAGAAGGAAGAGTTTAAGGTAATTAAAATAAGGTACATCATAATATGTAATAGATCATATCTAAATTTGGTGTGTCAGGAAATAACAATGGGCTGGATTGTCTATTGTCAGTTTAACAGGTATTATGGGCAAGTCCTTCTAAGGTCTTCTGTAAGAAGTAGAAGCAGGGAACTGCCTTTTCCAGATTCCCTTTCTCTATTTTCTTCATCCAAAGAATAGTACTTTCATAATACTTTAAAGGTAAAGGAGAAGGACAGGGTTTTATTTTCAGGTGTCAGTTGAAGATAAACACTGGATCCATGTGAGATTTCAAGAAACCTCTAGTTGAGCTTTTTGAAAATCATCTTCACTGGTGTTGATAAAGAAGGTACTTGGATGGAAATGGTCCAGAGATTCTTGAAATTTATAGTGGCTTTGGGTGAGCATGTAAGACCCATTTGTTTACATGCTTAAGCTAAGATCTTCATTGGCTGTTTTCTAGACGTTTTTTCCCCAGTCTTTCCAACAGTCATGTAAACAGCTAATTGCTTGTATTAATACAATTGAAAAATATAGATTGCCTTCTGTTTTTCTAACTAAATTTGTCCTTAAATAAGCAGTAAAAATGTGTATTTGAAATAAAGAGAGCAATATGAGAAGAAACAGCTAGAATGTTAAATCTTGGAGAATAGAAGGGAGGAGTAAGATTGAATTTTAATATCCATATTAATCAGTATTATCCTAAGTGCACACACAGGCTTCCAGGGAAGAGAAGACAATATTTACACACAGCAAATAAGCATGTTGTTTCCCAGTGCCTCAATTTCTTAACCCTGGCGTGAAGCAATGAGATCCAGATGTTATCCTTTGTGTACTGGTTTGTATTGTAGGTAAAGAACCTAGAAAAAAATAACCTGAGTGCTTTGATCCTTGGGAAGGATGTTTTTACTTTAACCCTTTGGAATGTATATACATCTCTCCAGAGGAAAGGTGAGACCATTGTTTCCACCTTTACAGGGACTTCATATGATGCTTTCATAGTCCCAGGTCTTAGCTCCCCAACCTCTCAGATAAATTTCTCTGGAATTATCTCACTATCTAAATTATCTTCCCAAATTTGCCCATGTAAAATTTACTCACAAAGCTTTAATTGTGCAGAAATACAAAAATATTTTCTCTGCCACCCCACAGGCAATTATTGTGTTTTAGAAGAATTATGGATCACATGAATATTTAAATTATGTGCATAAGTTACTATAATTAGTATCTGTATTATTATTCACTCTTTTAAGAATATATGATCTTGGACCTAGGTAAGACTTTGTTGGTGGTTAAGTATTAACTGCCACAGCAAGAGCAGAACTGCAGTGGCAAGAGCCATACAGATCATTACCTGATTATTATATAATATTTGCATACAGAAAGAAGATGTCTTTAAGGTTCATATATTTTGTTGAGGGATCCACATGCCTCTTCTGTGAGATAATTAAATTATCATGACACCAAAGACTACCTATGAAGCCTACATCCAAGTTTTAGTCTTCAAAAGGCTATTAGTTGTATAGTTTGCTTTTTTATATCAATATTTTTCATTTTTAGAAGGAAATACCTTTATTAAGTACACTAGTGATATCCGCCCCCAACCCCACCCCAGAAACTTAGGTATTAACACAGCTATTTTGTACTGAAGCTGATAGATTCTGCTTCAGCTATTAGAGGAAAAGCCAACAACCTCAACAAATTATAACTGAAGCATCAGCAGTACACAGGCCCTAGAACTCATGGGGTTATTTGCATACAGCTTATGTTGTAATTCCCAGAAATGCGTTTGATTTTTTTGCACTCTTTAATGGTAGTATATTTTACTCCCACTAACAGCAAAAGTAATTGCTTTGAACATAACAAAAGTAATTGTGTGAGAAGTTCAGCATGACTCTATTGTAGCACCTCTGTAGTCTCTGCATTTGCTTTTGCATATCTAAATGTGAAAAAACAGATATATTCCTAGTACTTGAAAAATGAGATTTTGGTAAGGGTACCATGACATATTCCAGTAGAACATGTGTTTTTGTTTCCTATTCTTTTCAGTTTGAAATACTTTGAGAATGTACTTTATAGCCACCTGATAATTTGTGCCTTTTTAGAAGAATGGTCTGGAAGGTCAACACTTATGTTTTTAAAAAACAAATGATCACAAAGCCCCGAGCCAATATCCCCGTGCCATGCGGCTGCTTCCCACTAGCCATCTACCTTACTGCGTTTGTTAGTGTGTATATGCCCATGACTCCCTCTCCTGGAGGGGTGGGATGGGGAGGGTGGGAGGGAGGGAGACGCAACAGGGGGGACGTATGGGAACATATGTTTGTGTGTGACTGATTCACTTTGTTGTAGGGCAGAAGCTAGCACACCATTGTGAAGCGATTGTACCCCAATGAAGATGTTAAAAAAAAAAAAAAAAAAAAAAAAAAAAAAAAAAACAAATGATCAGTTTCTCCAGGAATACTGATAAATTCAGAACCTGTCTGGTTTCCAGCATTTGTATCCCTGTTTTCCTCATACCTTTGTTATTTGCCTTCCACTTTTAGCTTCATCTACATTTCAGTCCCTAAAATGAACCTTATTTAATTGAGAGAAAGTTGATTAGGTTGAACACAATACTCCAAAATTCAGTAATAAGCCAATCATCGCAAATGCCTGTGTGACTTTATGAATTCCTCTTGATGGGAACTCCCTTTCACAATGCCTCTTGGGTAGCTCCAACTTTAAGATTCAGATCCTAACACTCCCTCTAGGAGCCATTCTTCTATTTATCCTCAGACTTATTTAGTTGCTTATCAACCCCTCCTCTCTGTCCACTTATCTTAACGGGTTAATCACACTACGTTACAGCAGTTTGCATATCTGAAAAGTAGGTGATGGAGTATTTGACAACAAAGGGGGTAATATTCTTCACATCTCCTTCTAACACCTAAGAAAATACAGACATAAGTACGACTTAAATGACGTTTGCTAAATGACTGAACGAATAATTGATAAAATACTTTGCAGTATTTTAGTAAGTGATGGTAGAGGGTTCTAGTAGCTTGAGTGTTGCCTGAACTTTGGGAAGTCCTCATCAATTTATTCAAGTTGGAACACCTCTAAGGGCATGGTAAAACTTGTGAGAAGTTGTTTAAAGATCACCTCACTATGTTGATTCTAGTGTAGTGCTGCTTTAGTTGATCAACATTTTATAGATATATCCCCATTGAACTTCAGCACCCAGTTAAAATTTTACTTCTTCATTCTCTCTTTATAGTAGAAATCTATACAACTGGTGCAACTCTACTTAAAGTGAAGGTTTAAAGGGGTAGACAAAATAAGTAAACTAATCTTAAAGTTTTCAAATCAAAGGGATAGCTGCCTCTCTTTTGGTGGCTTGAACTATTTATTTTTAAGAGCTGCAGTATTTCTTCATTTTTACGTCATATTTTATTTAGTACATAACTAGATCCAGTTGATAGTTATTTTTTGTCAAAAAACAAATTGATAACTGCTGAGTTTTACCGTTTCACTTACTGATTAAATCAATTTATTATGAAGTTTGCCAAAATAATCAAGCACTCATTTCAGACAGTTGCTATTTTAATAATGAATGTAATTAAAATAGATTAGCATAAGCATCAGTTATTAATTAACTAAACTTATCCAGGTAGCTTTATACTTAATCCTAAGGCAATAAAGGTGAGAAAAATTATTATCAGATCTTTCCAATTTCATCATCTGAAATATTTTGTCTACTCTGTGTAGTTCTGGCAGGCATACTCCTGAACTACTGTAGCAAAAAAATTCTTATTCTTGAAAAAAAGTAATCTAATAATCTAAAGTATTTCTAATAATCATTTTTATTGCTATATGTTTTCAAATTTTACCTTTAGTTATTTCTTACTCTTATATGCTTATGAAATAGATTCATAGATTTTTCTCCTGACAACACCTGGTGGTAAATAAGTAAAAATGTGTTAATATAAATATATTTCAGCAATTTCATATTTTTCAAGTTAAATGTACACCCGTAATTGGATACACAGATTGGTACAATAGCTGTCTATAAATTAATTTTGTCTAGGTTTCAATGTTTTTATTAATCAAGAATATGTATAGTATACTTTAGGATATAAATGAAAGGCTCTGAGGATTTTTCAGCATTCTTACTATTTGCAACCTGTTCTTACTCCCAGGATAATCATAAATATATTGTCATGAATTTATTCTATATTACATCTCAGAAAATGATTCTACTCTCTTCTGTTCTCATAATTCTGGCTAACATACTGTTACCAAACCAAACTTGGATATGCTCACCCAATACACGGCAAAGACAATCTACTGACAGTGGGTTGTTTCTACAGCATTTTTTACAAGGCACTCAATGTGAAACCAAGTAAGGAGAACAGGCAGTAGCTCATGCTCGATGCCCTGATGGCTTTTAGGAAAGGGTTTTTAAAGACAAAGTGAGGGAGAGATTCACAGTGTGTGTGATCGACTCGTGCACAATTCTCTGAGTGGTTGATGGTGAGATAATAGGGTGAGGTTTCGGGAATCTCAGTCATCAACCTCTGATTGCAGCTGGTCTGGGTTCTATGTGCTAGTGGTCAGCATGAAGTTAACTTCTTCCTCATGGTGGTTTTAGTAACTGCAAACTCCAAGACATGGCTCAGGACATTATCTATAGTCCTGGAGGAGGAACGAAAGGTCCTTGACTTTGTTTTATGACTGAACTATTATTATTTTTCTTGCTTGACTGTTTTTCTTTGTTTCTGCACTCACTTCTCAGGTTAAATTTGCTCTTTGGAACTCAGGAAAGGCCTAGGAGGCTAAAGCTTTTCTACAAACAAGAGAAATAGGAAGGTCTGTCTCCCGGAAGCCCCTGCAGGGTCCTGCTCAGTTTCAGAAGTATATTGGACAAAGCTCTTTAGTATTATCTTCATACCAGATATAAACTTGCTTTTAGCTTAAAACAGTAATTCTGGAAAAACTTCAAATGCATAGTGAAGAATGGCTGTGGTTGATGCCCTATGTGCCTGAAACACAATCCTAACAAAATTTTAAAGACGTAAGAAGAACAGAATCAAACTCGTGAAGCTTCTTTGAGCACCTCCAAATGAATTTTAAACAATTGCTCTAGCAACGGATTATACATATATTTTGGTTATTATATGTCTGTAGTCAAAATGGATAAAAACCTCAACTTTTCCAGGGACAAAAAAAGAAAAATAAAAAGTTGCCTGAGTATTTCAATACTCTCTAAAATAGTGGCACTCACTTAACCAGAAGTAAGGAGCTTGGTAAATTGTTATATTTAATTCAAAAACTCCAGTACCCACAACACTATCAATCTTCAGATAAGTTAGAAAGGACAAATGGAATTTTCAAACTTAAGCCAAATTTCAGAAACTCTTGAACTCTTGAATATCAGCCCCCAGTCCCAGAGGCTGTCTTAATACAGACTAATATGTGATCATATTATGAAAATCTTCCAGGAACTTCTGTGGATATCCTGTGAAACAACTTGATAACTAACAACCTGGAAGAGACATTCAAGAAAGTCTACCCTGAGCCTGGTGTAGATCTCAGGGTATTGATCCTTGGATTTATATCTCTCAATTAAATAGATAGGTAAGTCATCTTAAAATTACTAAGACTGTCTTAGCAAGATACCTCAAACTGAGGATTTTGTAGGAATCTTCCAGAAGCAGATGATCACAGAAGGAGACAGCTTTAGCATAATACTATCTAATCAAGCAGGTGATGGACAGCTTGAGGTAGACTACATCTGCTCAAGTTTCATAGAATGAGGTAAACATAGCTACAGATTGTTATGTTTTAACAATACACTTTATCTTCTTAGATTTTTCCCTCCATTTGATTGTTTAATATTTGTGAGTGTTTTACAGACACATAATACCTCTTGACAATAACAAGGTCCCTATTCTTTTTATTTAATTTCAAAATGATCACCACAATAAGTCCAGTTAACATCCATCACCATACATAGTTGCAAATTCTATTTTCTTGTGATGAGAACTTTCAACGCTCACTCTCCTAACCACTTTCAAATATGCAGTACAGTATTATTAACTATCGTCAACATGCTGTACATCACATCCTGGTGACATTCATTTTATAGCTGGAAGTTTATACCTTTTGACCCCTTCACCCATTACCCACCCCCACTGCTTCAGGCAACTACAAATCTGCTCTGTATTTCTATTCTTAATACTGTTTTTTCCATTCCTAGTCACTCCTTGATATGAGTCCCATACCTGAACATAATTTACTCATGCTTTGGCTAAAATATGTAATGAAAGACTGTTGGGTTTGCACTCTTTCATTTTGATGCTGTACAGTTTTCTGTTGACACCAGTTCCTCATAATAAATCTGTTTATCTTCCAAGTGGTTTTTTAGATGGCAGCACTACAACAGGATAGAACAGAAGAAATCTAAAGCCTGTTATCATGACATATCTAGGGCAGGAGTTTTGTTTCTGCACTGAAACAACCCACAAAGGCAATTCGTGTTTGTTAGGTTTTTAACCAAACTTTTACAAAATTAGAGCTTGGCAAAGAACTAAGGAACTGATGGTGTATATTCTAAAACTGTTTCGCAAAAAAGAACCCCATTTATGTTCAATCTCAAACTCTTATTTTAGAACTTCCTGGTGACCTTGCTACTACAAAATCTATCTCCTTATTTTAGACCATTCTCAATGAGAGATGCCTAAACATTGCAAAGTTATTGGACATCCCCAAGTTATATTTTTGGCTGAAAATAGAGCATGGTAAAATAGGAGTCTTACTCCATTTTTTGATACTTGAATGGTGACATCTTTTCAACCTTTTGCTCCACATTGGGGAAGCTGATTAGAAATCATGGGTGCTACCTCCTTTGGTGCTGGAAGAAAATTAAAACCATGAAAGTCCCTTCCCATGTGTGAGAACTTCATGTAAGTGCCATTTAAAAAATAATTAAATAATTAATTAATTTTTGGCTGCGTTGAGTCTTCATTGCTGCATGCGGGCTTCTCTAGTTGCAGCGAATGGGGGCTACTCTTTGTTGCTGTGCATGGCTTCTCTTGTTGCAGAACACGGACTCTAGGCATGTGGGCTTTAGTAGTTGTGGCACGTGGGTTCAGTTGTTGTATACCTCGTGGGCTCTAGAGAGCAGGCTCAGTAGTTTTGGCACACAGGCTTAGTTGCTCCGCAGCATGTGGGATCTTCCCAGATCCGGGCTTGAACACATGTCCCCTACATTGACAGATGGATTCTTAACCACTGCACCACCAGGGAAACCCCTATGTTACTTTCTAATGAACAAAGAAATGTTATCTTCTTTATTTTCTATGACTGATCTAAGAGCCTCAATTCCACTGGATATCAGGCAACTTAAAGCTTGAGTTAAAAAAAAAAGTCTTTTTTTTTCTATATGTATTCCAAGCTAGACTCTCTATCAAGGGCTGGTGTAAAAGTATTTTATGTGAAGAATCAGTTTTTCTAAGTCCTTCCCCATATCAATCCACCCCTCCACCCTTTATTTCTGTCTTTCAAGGTGGTAAATAGTTATAAGAAGGATCGTACTGAGTCCTTACAGAGTATGAAAGAAAGCATTCTTCTGAGCCATGGAGTCTTCTGGATTCCACTGGCTCAGGGGAATGGCTGGTTTCTCCGTAATAAAGAGTTTGGCTGGCCTTTGTCCCCAGTTCTTGGAACTAGCTTCTAAATCCTTGGAAAGTCGCTGTTGTAGAGTATCTTTTTTATGGTGGACTCTGGGGGTTTATGCTCATGAGTTGACTCATGGTGGGATTGTAGATAGTTTGTGCTAATGATAATGACTGTGGAGAGGGGTTCAGGCCATAAAGACCAACCATGTGATTAAGGGGTTCTGACTTTGAGGTATCAGTTCAACCTCCAGGGAAAGGAGGGGGACTGGAGATTGAGTTCAGTCACATGGGTATTGATCCAATCAGTCATGCCTACATAATCAAAGCCCAATAAAAATTTTGGACACCTAAACTCAGAAGAGCATCCCTCATTGGAAAAATGCTGTGCATATCATAACATATCCATGTTCTGAGTGGGTAATATATCCTGATTCTATAAGGAGAGGACACGGGAAGTTTTGAGTTTGAGATCCTTTGAGACCCTGACCTATGTGTCTTTCCTTTTACTGGTTCTGATTTGAATCCTCTCTGCTGTAACACTAAAATGATAAGTATAACACTTTCCTGAGCTCTGTGAATCATTGTAGCAATTATCAAACCTGAGGGAATTTTCAAATTTGTGGTCACTTGGTCAGAAATGAGGGTGGCCCTGGGAACTCTCAGGTTTCTGGCTGGTGTCTGAAGTAAGGGTAGTCTTGTAGAGGACTGTACACTTTACTGATGAATTTTTGCCTAATTCCAGGTAGTTAGTGTAGAAGACATTGCACTGGTATTTTCTGGGCTGGGGAATGGTGAACAATTCCTGTAATGATCTTTGGTGCTCTTTGCAGACCCGCCATCCCCTGTAGAGTGCCTGTGGTCCTTATCTAGAGGATTCAGCTAATCTGAGTCCCCTGAAAGCCACAGGGACATGGGTGCACTGCTTGAGGTTCATATGCCCACCTGCCATAGCTTCTGGCATGCCACTATTCTCTGTCCTATTGAAAGTGGCTGCATGCACTGGAGGCTGGTACTACTTCTGAAATTTCCAGAGTGGATTTTGTGATGTGCCACCTAGACTCCTATTCAGGGCTAAAAGACTTAGTCCCTTAGTTTCTCATGAAGTTGCTAGCTAACTACTGTTAGATGACAGCCCTCGCTAGATAATGCCCCATACCAGAGTCAGCTGCTTTGCCCAAGATCACATACCCTTCCTAGAGATAGCCTGCATTCAATGATGATAGATGCAGGAGTATTAAACCCAGCCCTCTGACTAAAATGAAGGCAGTGCTGAAGGGTCCTCATAGCTTCAGAACTCCTCATAGGCTTGGCTAGGGCTCTGTTTGGGCTACATCATAATTTTTCTCTTTCTGTTCAATCCCACCACACTTGGTTTCTCTTCAGAGTTTCCATGCACTCTGTGATAAAATTCTTGCATGTTAATCTTCTCAGATTCTGCTTCCTGGGACCCCAAACTGCAATCATTGCTTCCAGGAATAGTCAGAGGAATAAGAGATAGAATCCGGGAACTTAGTCATCTGCTAACTCACACCTAAGATCCATTACTAGTGTTAGATGATCACAGAAGACTCTGGTCCAAGAGAGCAGTACTTTTGTTAAAACTTTCTTTCACAGTAAACTGGATTGGTCTATCAGTGGAGGAGGATGCACGAGCAAGGGCAATATATTGCAACTTTGAGAGATATGGGATAAGTCGCAGCTGACATAAAAGACAGTGAATGCGAGCGGCTGTTGCTAAGTGTACTAGATATTAGAGAAAAGACAACCAAAGGGTAACAGTGATTAAACAGCAATTAAAAATTAAATGTGAGAGTACCGGCTTCCTTGGTAGCACAGCAAGCCCTAATTGCAACCAGAGAACAGTTAAAGCTGAGAACCAGGCAAAAGACTTTGTGATTAAAGTACCAGAGCTTCAAAGAAAGTGAAACAATGAACTAAGGCAATTGTCTTATGTAAAGTCAAGGCTCTGATCGAGAAATAAAATGACTTAGTTATATGACAGAGATATCTGGATTGACACACTAAAGAAATCTTACATTCACAGATTCCCCTAGCCCATCTATTCATATAGTAGTAGCCCAGTCCTCCCTATTAAGGGTTAGAATACTCCCTCTCCTATAGAGTATCTCTGTTGTAGGAACATGTGTATCTCATCCCCAGGATCTGTCATCGTTTTTCCTGGTTACTAGACCATTAGGATTATATCCCAACATAATTTGGTTTCAGGATATGTTTGGTTGGATAAGGGATTAAAGGAACCCAAGGAGCTGCAGGAAATAGTATTCCTTTTCCTGGGGAGATAAATAAGGCTCATCCTTCAAAGAAGGTGATGAGAGAAAATGGAAGTGAATGGCACAAAGATATATCCAGAAAACATATTTTTAAATGAATGAATGACCCAGTTCCTGTTGACTCCTCTAAGAATATTCCATGTCCTATCAAGGCAGAAGTACTTCCTCTTGTGCATGCCAAGAATTTATATTTTTTAAATATATTCATATTTTTATTCGGGTTATTCCATTGATGTTATTCTTCAGAGACCTGTCTCCTCTCTGGAGGAAATTCTAGAAAATAGCGAGTGTGCTTGATTCATCTCTGAATACATAGCAGATAGATAACACACTGTCTGGCTTTGAAGTGAAGCACTGAAACTTCTGTGATTGTTTGCAATTCTAAGACTACCACTCTGACTGAAGAAATATTGACTCATCTTTCAAGTCACCTCTTAAACTCACTTTTTCTTAATATGCCTAATATTTTTTAAATTAGTGAGTCAATAGATGAAATTAATTTAAAAAAAATTTCATTTGAGATGATGGAAACTTTTTCTCTCAAAAATATCTGGTGGGTTAATTGGCCTGATACAGCTGACATCTGGATATATTTGAATTGAGTTGACATGATTATACTAAAATGATAATACTAAGTATAATTTTCTTTTCCAGACATTGGTCAGATAAATATTTTGAGGGGAGGCAATTCTTCCTTGCCCCACCAAAAATACATGATGTTTGAAAGAATGGGTAATTCTAATCAATTCCATTTTGCTTGCACTTAGCCATAATGATGGAATGTTGTCAAAATCCAACCCTAGAGACCAGAGTTATTACCTCCTACAAAACATATGTTCAAGCTGCCGATTTGTGGCTTAAGGTAAGCTCTCAAAAGATAGCTGATAGCAGTACCTCTACCTCGAATGAAGCCAACTAGCTTAAAGCTGCTTGAAGATATTTTATTGGCATCTAACTCAGGAAATGCAGCAGTGCAACCAAGTTCCAATTGCCCAGAAAGGTGGTGAAGCTTCAGGATGCTCAGCTCCAAGTGACAGATGAAAGTTCTTGGAAATTGTGCTCAAAGGGAATTATAACCAACTGGCTGCATGATGAAGAGAACATGCAATGCTGTGGCAGGACATTCATGAGAAATATGGATTCAGCTGGCGCTGTTTACAGATCAGAAAAATGTATTTTTGTGCTAAATCCAATCTGTGATGTTCCAGTGAGAACATGTGACATCCAGTAATCCACTATCAAAGCTGATCTCCCAACTCTCAAAAAGAGCAACATGAAAGAAACAGCGATTTTAGTCTCCGATTTATATCGTTCTTCCCAATGTTATTTTTGGGGGATTAAGGATGACTGATGCTGATACACAGAAACAACCAGTTTTGACCAAGTAATTCTTGAGACAGAGAAATGACAGCTGTATCTGGCTGTGCACCCGAACACTGGGAAAATACTGATGAAACTTTGAATTGAGTTTAGAAATGTTCATTTGGATAGATGGTGTATATATTTGAATTGTACAGGAAAGAGGAGGGCTATGTGAAATATGTAGGAAATGGCACATTTAGAAAGTCAAATTAGCATTTTTGTGACTATACTTCCTACTTGGAAATGAAATTAAAATAACTAGAAGCATACACTACAGTTTTGTTTATTAGAAGGTGTCTACGAATTTCTTTGCAAAAGGAAAGATGCTTAAAAATTTCACTGTTAATATGCTGTCACAGTGAGTTTAGTACTGAAACTATGCTTTTGGCAGAGACACATTTACTACAGGAGTGTCAACACACAGGGCAACTAAATGCTAGCTTCATACCTGAGAAACATGAGAAGGGCCCAATTTTCTGTATTCTCAGGCCCTAGGAAAGTATCTGGAAAATGTAAGTATTCCTTTATTAATGTTTGCTGAATTGAATTATACACAAGTGAGGAAGGTCAAGAAGGTTACAGAATGAAAATTGTCCCGGAAAGAAAAAAAAAAAAAAAAAAGAAGCATCAATCAAAGTGTGGATGCCATTGTAAATCTCTATATATATATTTTTAGAAGGATGTCTAGATTGGCCTGGGAGCTCCTCTCAGAGGAAGTATCATTTGATTCTTGAGGAACTAGTGAGAATTTAGTTGACCAGATAGTTAAGGGCATTCCAAGAAGAAAGAACAGCATGAGGAAAGACATAGAGGAGTGAGAACATGTAATATTTTGGGAAATTCAAGTAGTAAGGATTGCTCAAGTGATATTTGTTTAGTTTTATTTTTTTCTTATTTTTTGGCTGTACTGCTCAGCATGTGGGGTCTTAGTTCCCCCATCAGGGATTGAACCTGCAGCCCCTGCAGTGGAAATGCAGAATCTTAACAACTGGACGGCCAGGGAAGTCCCCATTGTAAATATTTTTCACTGAATCCTTGAATAAGCTTATTTATATATACATGTCCAGTTTTATTTCTAAAACTGAATGTATTCACTTTTATTTAAATAACCACTTGCAAAATAAGTTTTCTCAAACCAAAGGGCTACCCTTTGCCCTGTGGTGGGGTAAGTTCTTAGCAACAAACCCACTTTGTTGTGACCTCAATTCCATATTGATAGATCCCCTCAAAAACCCATCATGATATGACTTAAGAATTCTATTTAATATTATATTGTCCATAAATTGATACATTAGCTGGATGATTTAGTACCAAGAAAAAATGATCTCATTTGACCAGCTGGTATATTGTTTGTTAACAGATAATGACAATTAGGTAATTTATCATGTTTCCATTTTTATCTTGCTTGGATGCCCAGAACTAAATTTAATACTCAATTAATGTAACTACTTAGGCATATGTTGATATATTTTCTTTGACATGTTTTTATTTTCTCTTTCTATCATAATATTTACATAATAAAACTGAGTGAACCAGTGCATATATAATAAGTATGTAGGTAGATAGCCAACTAGCAGACTAGATATTTGTCATTATAAAGATGTTAAATCAAACAACCTGAAAAAAAATCTTTTCTTGATAAGACAAACACGACCTGAGGGCACTCAAGTTGAATGAAATGGAAGGAATAACCTTCAAATTAGGCACCAAACTCTGCTTGTCATTGCAAAACATCTTATTTTAAAACATTTATTAAAATTACCAGAATATTGGTCTCTTCTTCTGGTTTCAAAAGCAAGGATTAAATAAACATTTGTTCTAAGATAATTTTATGTCCTAGACATAGTAAGGATAATTAATATTAGCTGTTCCCCCCATTTTATCAAAATTAGAGTTTAAATACCATCTGAAATTATATTTTTCTTTTAACTCATTTCTACAATAATATGTAAATACTCAAATTTATTTGTATGAATGAATTTGCTTTTATAGTGTATATATAGTAAATTATGGTTATTATAGCATATAATATATAGTATACATAATGTTATATTTATATAAATATGTATTTATGTGGTATACAAAATACAAAGAGTATTGGATATTACTTTGTTTTTGAAGAATCAATAGCAACTTTAATTTTTTAGTCTACAAATCTGTA
Source organism: Grampus griseus (assembly GCF_964374135.1). NCBI lineage: Eukaryota > Metazoa > Chordata > Mammalia > Artiodactyla > Delphinidae > Grampus > Grampus griseus. The sequence goes on along the minus strand of NC_138998.1, from coordinate 124,339,968 downwards.
ATAATATTTTATCAGATTTCTAAAACTGAAACTTGCTTGAGTGGCATTTGTGGAATTCTTTATCAACAGTAAAATCTTACACTACAAAAAAGATAACAAATGCTTCTTTAAATAAGAAATTAGTGTAAACCACCATTATTGTTATGTTGAAGATTAGGACTAAATAAAGAAATTGAATGTGTACTATGTTGAAGATTTCTCTGTTTATGGAATTGATAAAGCTAGAGGCCTAAAGTTAAGCTTCTGTAACAGAAAGCGTTTTACATAAATTCATATGATGTTATGCTACGGAGTCTTGTGCTAACCAAAATTTATAAAAGTTGTTACTCTGATATGTGATGTGAAAGGTTAAAAATTGAGGTATATAATATACATAGAGTACTAAAGAGGCAAAGAAGATTGAGTTACACTTTTGCTGAACAGGAGTTGTTTTTTGTGCTACTCTATCACGGGTAAAAATTCTGGGAAATCCAATCCGTAAGAGTCTATTACTGAGATCTCAGGACAATATGTGGAACAATAAAACATAGCCTTTGAGCTTTTGTATTTGATGCAGGTAGCATTTTACAAGAGATTTCTTTGTTCAGATGCTGAGTTCCTCTTCACTAGAAATCAAATAATGTCCTCAGCACCACCCTTCTATGGCAATTCAGAGAAAAAGTAGTAGCGCATATGTTTTATATTCATACCACTTTTGGAGTCCCCTATTTAGTAAAGATAGCTTTGAATTACTTGTTCCCATTCATGAGATATTTAAAAAGTAGAACCACTTTCTAAAATCACTAAATACCAGTATCTCTTCTTAGTGACTTTAATTCATTCCTGAAGACTCTACCCCTAAGTGAAAAAACATTAAATACAATTTTTTTTCTATAATTTGAATAGTAAAAAGCATGATATATACCAACTTCACCCAAAATATCCAATTTTCACAGATAGAAGTATATGTCAAAGAAAACAAGCTTATGTAAGTTATAAATAATTTGAAACTAAATAAATACAGTTTGTAAATAAAATAAAAAGTAGTAGAGTTTGATATTTTTATTCCAAATTTCTTTCTGTGTCAAGTTCTTTGCACATTTTTCAATCTTTTGAGGGCTTGTGGTTATTTTGCATTGAAATTCATTTTAAAATAGAGCTTTACTACAGGAAAACAACTCCAGGGCAAAAATAAAGGGTTGGCACTGAAGCCTTGGAGAGCCATGGAAAAAACAAATACATACAATAGACCAAAGTCATAGCATATGCTGTCCCTTCATCTCTCCCATTTTATATAAGTACATAAAACGTAAAGGGTTTTGGACTCATCCAAACAACATATACAATTCAAGTTTTTTTCATAAAATATTCTCTGAATGAAAATCTTTGTGCTGAGTAAACTGATACGTGTGCTTTTTCTTGAAATCATAATGTCAAACTATCACTACTACTACATAGTATTTCTTTGCTGAGGTTTAGAGCAAAAACTTATTAAACAAGTAAAAAAGGAGACGTCATCAAACAATGCAAAAATTTTCTTTAGTTGATATGGCTAAAAGTCTGACTACTACAGACCTACATAAAAACTGTTCAGCCATAATATTAAGTAATAAACAATTTTAGACCACTTGAGTTTTTGATAGCTCTTAATTTTTAAATTGCTGTCTAATTAAATTGACACTTTATCTATCTTTGTTTATATGCATTTCATCCAAAATTAGTTTTTCAAGAGCGTCTTCATGTTCAGGATGTCTTCAGAAGCCTTGGAAATGCTGTTTCCATTAAATAAAGTATTTTATGTTAAAATAAAATATACACAAAATTTAATAGTTGAGGCTTAAATTGAAGCTTTAACTTCATTCTTAGCTCTTCTTATTAATGGAATATATTAAACTACTGAGGCTAATGAAACCATCAGAGGAAGGATCTTGGGTGACTCTGGCACCTTTTTTCCCCTAGTAGTTTATATTCACCAGGGAAATGGTAATTTTTATTATTTAACTTGACACGAACAGAAGTCAAACTGACATTTCTTACGATGCTCTGCTATTGTTACTTCACTTTCATTAGTATCCCCCTCACCAGTAATGCTGAAGGGGGAAAGACTTACTTTTCTTTCCTTTGAAGGAAGAGAGAGGCTGAAGTTGTCAGAAATTCTGAGTTGGTCTGTGATCTCCTTATTTCTTTATTTTATCATGAATAAGGAAAAAATATGAGAGGTTACATTGAGATATATATATTAACCTAAGTCAACCAATTGACAGAAATCTTATGGAGAATATTCTTTAAAACTTGAACTTCCTAATACAAATTTTCAGAACATCTGGGTTTAAGTGTTTGTGGTAGGGAGGCAGGGGTCAAGAAGAGGATGCAATGAGTAAGCCAAAGAGGAATATGGTGAGTCCAGGATTATTGTTTCTTATAATAAAATACGTTATTTTAGCTATCTCAGCTGGTCTTGGATGCAGACTGTGCTATAACAATCAAAAGGTGCAAAAATTCCAACTTGAATCATAAGGAACACATTTTCCCCAGAGATTGTTCTCAAGCCAGTGGTCCCTATATTCAGAATATTTGTTTCTGGCTGTGTTAGTTTGTTAGGGCTGCCATAACAAAAATATCACACATTGGCTGACTTAAAAAACAGAAATTAATTTTCTTATAATTCTGGAGGCTAGAATTCAAGATCAAGGTGTCAGCAGGTTTGGTTTCTCCTGAGGCCTCTCTCCTTGGCTTAAAGATGGCTTTCTCCTTGCTGTGTCCTCACATGGCCTTTTCTCTCTGAACAAGATTTACTGGTATTTCTTCTTTAAGGACACCAATCATATTCCATTACGACCCACACTAAAAGCCTCATTTTAACATAATTACCTCTTTAAATGTTCTAACACCAAATAAAGCCATATTCTGAGCTACTGGGAGTAAGTACTTCAACATATGAATTTGGGGAAGACACAATTCATTCCATAACAACTATTATATTTGAGTAAATATTGTCCAAAAAATAAATAATATAATATTCTTCCAAAGATATGAAAACCCATTTTGAAAACTAACCTATTTAATTCAGGAGCATCAAGCTCAAAAGTCTTTAAACTTGCACAGATATCATTAAAACATTTTTGTAGGCACCAAGTCAAATAGCAATGAGTTAATCAGATGTTCATATAGAAAAAAATAAATCTCATTTTTAACCCTTAATTCATTCTATAAACAAGATTTATTCCAAGCTGAATTATAAATCTAAGAATAGCTGCTAGAGCCATAGAGTTCATAAAAGAAAACATAGGGGAATATATTTGTGACCATGGAGACTGGCAAATGTTTTTCAGACAGTATACAAAAGGGACTATTCATAAGGGAAAAAACTGGTAAATTAAACAAGATTAAAATTTATCATTTATGCTCATGAAAAACACTGTTAAAGAAATGAATCAGTAATTTACAGTTTACCTACTGTAAAATACATCTGATGTTGGATACACACATATAAGTGCATACACATGTACACACACATGTCACTACAAATTAGTAATTCATAATCAATAACTATAAGCCATATTAGTCTAAATCTGGAAACAAACCAAATGCCTATCAACAGGAGAACATGATAAACACTTTGTGGTAAACCCACATAATGTAATACTACTCAGCATTAAAGGGAATCCACTATTTATTTATTTATTTAAATTTAAAAATTTTTATTGGAGTATAGTTGATTTACAAGGTCGTGTTACTTTCTGCTGTACAATCGGTTATACTTATACGTATATCCATTCTTTCTTAGAGTCTTTTCCCATATAAGTCATTACAGAGTATTGTGTGTATATATATATATATATATATATATATATATATATATATATACACACACACATGTATATATATATGTATATATACATATATATATACATAAAATAGATAACTAATAAGGATCTACCGTTCAACACAGGAATCCACGATTTAGACATGCAACCCCATGGATATGTCACACAGACACTCAAAGAGACACAAGGAAACTTTCTGCAGTGACAGAAATGTGCTAGATCTTATCAAATGCTTTGAACTAAACACTTAGAATCTGTGCATTTTCTTGAATAAATTGTTTTTTAAAGAAAAAATACACATATCCACAAAATTTTTGGTAATGGTAAAAAGACTGAACATCTATTTATGACTATTAAATATTTTTGCATTTAAATTTCTGGAGGAGAAGGTCTCAACTAAATTATTTACCATTATATGAGATATTCAATAACTAGGTACCCAAGAGGAGTTAATCTGGAAAGGTGGTAGGGAACAGGAAGTTTATAAGAAGGTAATTTTATTTAATTTTATTTTTCTGATAGGAAGAAAATTGGTTAGCTTATGGAAAAATATATGCAATACACACACTTTATGTGCAAATATTCTTAGAATTGTCTTAGAAGTAATCTGAACCCAATTTATTAGATTTTGCTCAAGTTTCAGCAGAGAAATATGTACACATTTTATTCCTGTGCTATAGGTTAGCCAATAAAAAATATAGCATCAATCCCTGTCATCTATAAAAATCTCTGATAACTTGTGAACATCATGCAATTTATACTTTAATCACTGCTATTGGTTGTAGAGAAGTGACTGTATTACATAGTCCTCTTGACACATGCAGAGGTTTTAAAAGAGGAAACTAAAATATAACCTCCATTTGGACCCAATTTTTTCCTCTGGGAAGCATATTCTCAGCAAGAAAGGGAGAAAACCTCTTCCACAGTCCCCCTAAACTTGCAGAAGATTCCTAGGAAGATTTTTAGTTACATGATTAAAGGTTTGAACATGATGTTGGGAAGAAAAAGTATATCCTTTGGTGCAGTCTTCAGAGAGACTGCATCATCGGGTATTTGAACCAGTGTAAATGTTGTGTTTTTATTTCATATGGGACTTGTTTACAATTGAGTGATTCCAAGTGGACTTGTTTACAATTGAGTGATTCCATGCTGCCATTGAGAAACTTAGATTAAAACAAATGAGTGGTGCTTCCCTGGTGGCGTGATGGTTGGGGGTCCGCCTGCTGATGCAGGGGACGTGGGTTCGAGCCCTGGTCCGGGAGGATCCCACATGCCGCGGAGCCGCTGGGCCCGTGAGCCATGACCGCTGGGCCTGCACATCCGGAGCCTGTGCTCTGCAGCGGGAGAGGCCACTGCAATGGGAGGCCCGCGTACCGCAAAAACAAACAAACAAACAAATAACAAATGAGTGGATGAATACATTAAATACATCAAGTCATAGAATGGAGTATTTAGTAACCTTTACTCATCATGTTATTTTGTGAATACTAAATAACATCAAAAAATGTACATGATAAAATAAATAGAACAAATATTAAAAACACACCAAAATCAGCACAGAAGGAACAACAAAAATAATAGATAACATCTATATAATGATAATCATTGACAGGTATAATTCTAAATAACATGATGTACATTTAACTCATTGAATACAACATTGTAAGTTCTAACATTTTCTTCATTTTACTTATGAGCTATCTGAGGCCCAAAGTAGTTAGATTGCTTTTCTGATGCCATGTGGATAAAAGAACCAGATCTGGGACTCAAACCCAAGTTGTAGGGCTTCAGAGTCTGTCCTCTATACAGTGTAATTCTGTGAGCATAAGATTCTGATAGAAATACACATTGATAGAATGGAGGCGAGAGTGTGCAGAAATTCATCTATGATTGCCTCTATTTTCCCAGTAAATAAAAAGCAAGGCCAATAGTTTATAATAAGGAAGGGGAAAAGAAAGTTGGGATGACGAAAAAAAGAGGGGGCATTATGATTTTGTCATTTAATATTGAGTGAATTACCAATGGGAATTTAATAGTTTGTCATATAGCACTAAGGGTCAGATTGAAGTTATTGGTCATGAATTTAAAGTGAGATGAATCAACATGGTTGCAGCAGTCAGCTCTCCAGAGAAAAAGAATCAATAGTATATACGAAAATGTATATCTATATCTATCTACCTATAGTATCTATACTTATCTATTATATATTCTTATACATATCTATTATATATTCTTATATCTATAAACCCCTAGTGTGTGTGTGTATCTATACATATGGGAGAGAAAGAGAGAGAGAATGAATATTTTTCTCTTATTCAGCCTTTTTGTTCCATTTAGGCCTTCAATGGATTGGATGGTGCACATAAGGAGGGCAATCTGCTTTCCCCAGTCTATCCATTCAAATGTAAATCTCATTGAGAAATACCCTCACAGACATATCCAGAGGAATATTATCCAAATGTATGGGAACCTCATGACCCATTCAAGTTGACACATAAAATTAACCAACACAATGGTTGTATAATTTTCTCCAGCCACACACAGCTTCAAAAGTGCAAGTGTAAAACAGAGAATTTGATTTATTTTGAACTGACGTTTTACCAAGTGATTAAGACAGAGGAAGGTCCAAGGGAGTAGAGAGTAAAATGCAAGAGTGAATGATAATAAACCATGCTATTTAGATTGTGTAATAAAAAATAATTTGGGGTAGTGAGAAGGTATAGGATTGTAAATTTGAACTATCTAATGAGATGGAGGAGTTGTTGAGACCAGAGACTAGAGGCAATGAGTTAGAAAGAGCAGAATTAGTGGTTGGAGATTGGAAAGCTTGAAATTGAAGTCATGAAGGGAGTACAGTGGTAGTTATGATAAAAAAAGATGAAGGAACACACACGACGTTTGGTAGAGAGAGAGTGGAGGATAACCCAAATCGCTGCCCTTAGTTATAAAGGAGGGTATAAGGTAAAGACAAGACTTGTGCACATATACAACTATTTTAAAAATTAGAATGTGGTCAGTGCCATAAGATATGCATTAAGAGAAAACTAGGTGAGATCTGAAAAGAAAGAAATCACTCTTGGCTAGTTAACCAAGAAGGAAGTGGGATTTCAATTCCACTCTGGAGGATGAGAAATATTCATAAATGTGGCCAAGGAGGAGAGAGGACATTCTAGGTAGAGGAAATGCTGGCGTTTGTGAGCTGCCGTTGGAGGACCTTTAAATAGCAGGATAGGGAATTTGGATTGATTTGATAGGCAACAGAGGATTACCAGAGGTCTTTGATGAAAGACATCTTATTACCTATCATCTAAAAAGAAAGATGAACCACCAATATTGGGAAAGGTGAATTAAATGAGTGTTTGGTGAAAGACTAGTTATCATATTAATGCAATTATAGCCTAGATAAATATAAAGGATTATATATTTAACCATAGTAGGAAGAAAGTGTATAGATTATTGGCATAGATTATCATAAAGCCTCAATAACACACAGTCTGTTTATTTTTGTAATTCAGTTGGCTGGCCAGGTCACTCTTCAGTTCTCTCTGATCTTGGCTGGGATCACTTACGTGTTTCATGCCCGTCTGTCTGATACTGATCTGGGATGTCCTTCCCTTGAAATGACTGGGGCAACTTGACTGAGCTTCATAAACCTCTCATCCGCTAGCAAGCTCGTCTTGGCATTTCTCATGCTAGTTGCAGAGGGACAAGAGCAAAATTAAAAAGCACAAGCACTTTTTTTTTTTTAACATCTTTATTAAAGTATAATTGCTTTACAATGGTGTGTCAGTTTCTGCTTTATAACAAAGTGAATCAGCTATACATATATATATATATATCCCCATATCTCCTCCCTCTTGTGTCTCCCTCCCTCCCACCCTCCCTATCACATCCCTCTGGGTGGTAAAAAAGCACCCAGCTGATCTCCCTGTGCTATGCGGCTGCTTCCCGCTAGCTATCTATTTTACGTTTGATAGCGTATATATGTCCATGCAACTCTCTCACTTAGTCTCTTAGTCCCAGCTTACCCTTAGCCCTACCCGTATCCTCAAGTCCATTCTCTAGTAGGTCTGCATCTTTATCCCATCTTGCCCCTAAGTTCTTCTCTTTTCTTTTTTTAGATTCCATATATATATATTAGCATATGATATTTGTTTTTCTCTTTCTGACTTACTTCACTCTGTATGACAGTCTCTAGGTCCATCCACCTCACTACAAATAATTCAGATTCATTCTTTTATGGCTGAGTAATATTCCATTGTATATATGTGCCACATCTTCTTTATCCATTCATCAGTTGATGGACACTTAGGTTGCTTCCATGTCCTGGCTATTGTAAATAGAGTTGCAAAGAACATTGTGGTACATGACTCTTTAAATTATGGTTTTCTCAGGGTATATGCCTAGTAGTGGGATCGCTGGGTCGTATGGTAGCTCTATTTTTATTTTTTAAAGGAAACTCCATACTATTCTCCATAGTGGCTGTATCAATTTACATTCTCACTAACAGTGCAAGAGAGTTCCCTTTTCTCAACACCCTCTCCAGCATTTATTGTTTGTAGATCTTTTGATGATGGTTATTTTGACCGGTGTGAGATGATATCTCACCGTAGTTTTGACTTGCATTTCTCTAATGATTAATGATGTTGAGCATTCTTTCATGTGTTTGTTGGCAATCTGTATATATTCTTTGGAGAAATGTCTGTTTAGGTTTTCAGCCCATCTTTGGATTGGGTTGTTTGTTTTTTTGATATTCAGCTGCATGAGCTGCTTGTATGTTTTGGAGATTAATCCTTTGTTAGTTGCTTCATTTGCAAATATTTTCTCCCATTCTGAGTGTTTTCTTTTGGTCTTGTTTATGGTTTCCTTTGCTGTGCAAAAGCTTTTAAGTTTCACTAGGCCCCATTTGTTTATTTTTGTTTTCATTTCCATTTCTCTAGGAGGTGGGTCAAAAAGGATCTTGCTGTGATTTATGTCATAGAGTGTCCTGCCTATGTTTTCCTCTAAGAGTTTGATGGTGTCTGGCCTTAAATTTAGGTCTTTAATCCATTTCAGTTTATTTTTGTGTATGGTGTTAGGGAGTGTTCTAATTTCATTCTTTTACATGTAGCTGTCCAGTTTACAGCACCACTTATTGAAGAGACTTTCTTTTCTCCATTGTATATTCTTGCCTCCTTTATCAAAGATAAGGTGACCATATGTGTGTGGGTTTATCTCTGGGCTTTCTATCCTGTTCCATTGATCCATATTTCTGTTTTTGTGCCAAAACAATACTGTGTTGATTACTGTAGCTTTGTAGTATAGTCTGAAGACAGGGAGCCTGATTCCTCCAGCTCCGTTTTTTGTTCTCAAGATGGCTTTGGCTATTCGGGGTCTTTCTTTTGTGTTTCCATAAAAATTGTGAAATTTTTTGTTCCAGTTCTGTGAAAAATGCCAGTGGTAGTTTAACAGGGATTGCATTGAATATGTAGATTGCTTTGGTAGTAGAGTCATTTTCACAATGTTGATTCTTCCAATCCAAGAACATGGTATATCTCTCCATCTATTTGTATCATCTTTAATTTCTTTCTTCAGTGTCTTATACTTTTCTGCATACAGGTCTTTTTTCTCCTAAGGTAGGTTTATTCCTAGATATTTTATTCGTTTTGTTGCAGTGGTAAATGGGAGAGTTTTCTTGATTTCACTTTCAGATTTTTCATCATTAGTGTATAGGAATGTCAGATATTTCTCTGCATTAATTTTGTATCCTGCTGCTTTATCAAATTCATTGATTACCTCTAGTAGTTATCTGGTAGCATCTTTAGGATTCTCTATGTATAGTACCATGTCATCTGCAAACAGTGACAGCTTTACTTCTTCTTTTCCAATTTAGATTCCTTTTATTTCCTTTTGTTTTCTGATTGCTGTGGCTAAAACTTCCAAAACTATGTTGAATAAGAGTGGTGAGGGTGGGCAAGATTGTCTTGTTCCTGATCTTAGTGGAAATGCTTTCAGTTTTTTACCATTGAGGATGATGTTGGCTGTGGGTTTGTCATATATGGCCTTTATTATGTTGAGAAAAGTTCCCTCTATGCCTACATTCTGCAGGATTTTTATCATAAATGGGTGTTGAATTTTGTCAAAAGCTTTCTCTTCATTTATTGAGATGATCAAATGTTTTTTCTCTTTCAATTTGTTAATATGGTATATCACGCTGATTGATTTGCATATATTGAAGAATCCTTGCATTCCTGGAATGACCCCCACTTGATCATGCTGTACGATCCTTTTAATGTGCTGTTGGATTCTGTTTGCTAGTATTTTGTTGAGGATTTTTGCATGTATATTCATCAGTGATATTGGCCTGTAGTTTTCTTTCTTTGTGACATCTCTCTGGTTTTGGTATCAGGGTGATGGTGGCTTCATAGAATGAGTTTGGGAGTGTTCCTCCCTCTGCTATATTTTGGAAGAGTTTGAGAAGGATATGTGCTAGCTCTTCTCTAAATGTTTGATAGAATTCACCTGTGACCAGCCCATCTGGTCCTGGACTTTTGTTTGTTGGAAGATTTTTAATCACAGTTTCAATTTCAGTGCTTGTGATTGGTCTGTTCATATTTTCTATTACATCCTGGTTCAGTCTCGGAAGGTTGTGCGTTTCTAAGTGTTTGTCCATTTCTTCCAGGTTGTCCATTTTATTGGCATATCGTTGCTTGTAGTAATCTCTCATGATCCTTTGTATTTCTGTAGGGTCAGTTGTTACTTCTCCTTTTTCATTTCTAATTCTATTGATTTGAGTCTTCTCTCTTTTTTTCTTGATAAGTATGGCTAATGGTTTATCAATTTTGTTTATCTTCTCAAAGAACCAGCTTTTAGTTTTATTGATCTTTGCTATTGTTTCCTTCATTTCTTTTTCATTTATTTCTGATCTGATCATTATGATTTCTTTCCTTCTGCTAACTTTGGTTATTTTTTGTTCTTCTTTCTCTAATTGCTTTACCTGTAAGGTTAGGTTGTTTATTTGAGATGTTTCTTGTTTCTTAAGGTAGGCTTGTATAGCTATAAACTTCCCTCTTAGAACTGCTTTTACTGCATCCCATACGTTTTGGGTCATTGCGTTTTCATTGTCATTCGTTTCTAGGTATTTTTTGCTTTCCTCTTTGATTTTTTCAGTGATCTCTTGGTTATTAAGTAATGTGTTGCTTAGCCTCCATGTGTTTGTATTTCTTACAGATTTTTTTCCTGTAATTGATATCTACTCTCATAGCATTGTGGTCAGAAAAGATACCTGATACAATTTCAATTTTCTTAAAATTACCAAGGCTTGATTTGTGACCCAAGATATGATCTCTCCTGGAGAATGTTCCATGAGCACTTGAGAAGAATGTGTATTGTTTTGTTTTTGGATGGAATGTTCTATAAATATCAATTAAGTCCATCATGTTTAATGTATCATTTAAAGTTTGTATTTCCTTATTTATTTTCATTTTGGATGATCTGTCCATTGGTGAAAGTGGGGTGTTAAAGTCCCCTACTATGATTGTGTTACTGTCAATTTCCCCTTTATGGCTGTTAGGATTTGCTTTATGTATCGAGGTGCTCCTATGTTGGGTGCATAAATATTTCCAATAGTTATATCTTCTTCTTGGATTGATCCCTTGATTATTATGTAGTGTCCTTCTTTGTCTCTTCTAATAGTCTTTATTTTAAAGTCCATTTTGTCTGATATGAGAATTGCTACTCCAGCTTTCTTTTGAGTTCCGTTTGCATGGAATATCTTTTTCCATCTCCTCACTTTCAGTCTGTATGTGTACCTAGGTCTGAAGTGAGTCTCTTGTAGACAGCATATATACAGGTCTTATTTTTGTATCCATTCAAGCAGTCTATGTCTTTTGGTTGGAGCATTTATATTTAAGGTAATTATTGATACGTATGTTCCTATGACCATTTTCTTAATTGTTTTAGGTTTATTATTGTAGGTCTTTGCCTTCTCTTGTGCTTACAGCCTAGAGAAGTTCCTTTAGCATTTGTTGTAAAGCTAGTTTGGTGGTGCTGAATTCTCTTAGCTTTTTCTTGTCTGTAAAGCTTTTAATTTCTCTGTCAAATCTGAATGAGATCCTTGCTGGGTAGAATAATCTTGGCTGTAGGTTTTTCTCTTTCATCACTTTAAATTTATCCTGATGCTCCCTTCTGGCTTGCAGAGTTTCTGCTGAAAGATCAGCTGTTAAAATTATGGGGATTCCCTTGTGTGTTACTTGTTGTTTTTCCCCTGCTGATTTTAAAATGTGCTCTTTGTATTTAATTTTTGATAGTTTGATTAATATGTGTTTTGGAGTGTTTCTCCTTGGATTTATCCTGTATGGGACTCTCTGTCTTTTCTGGACTTGATTAACTATTTCTTTTCCCATATTAAGGAAGTTTTCAACTATAATCTCTTCAGATATTCTCTCAGTCCCTTTCTTTTTCTCTTCTTCTTCTGGGACCCCTATAATTCGAATGTTTGTGTGTTTAATTTGTCCCAGAAGTTTCTGAGACTATCCCCTATTCTTTTCATTCTTCTTTCTTTATTCTGCTCTGCAGTAGTTATTTCCATTATTTTATCTTCCAGGTCACTTATCTGTTCTTCTGCCTCAGTTATTCTGCTCTTGATTCCTTCTAGAGAATTTTTAATTTCATTTATTGTGTTGTTCATCTCTGCTTGTTTGCTTTTTAGTTCTTCTAGGTCCTTGTTAAATGTTTCTTGTATTTTCTCCATTCTATTTCCAAGATTTTGGATCATCTTTACTATCATTATTCTGAATTCATTTTCAGGTAGACTGCCTATTTCCTCTTCATTTGTTAGGTCTGGTGGGTTTTTGCTTTGCTCCTTCATCTGCTGTGTGTTTCTCTGTCTTCTCATTTTGCTTATCTTACTGTATTTGGGGTCTCCTTTTTGCAGGCTGCAGGTTCGTAGTTTCTGTTGTTTTTGGTGTCTGTCCCCAGTGGCTAAAGCTGGTTCAGTGGGTTGTGTAATCTTCCTGGTGGAGGGTACTAGTGCCTGTGTTCTGGTGGATGAGGCTGGATCTTGTCTTTCTGGTGGGCAGTTCCATGTCTGGTGGTGTGTTTTGCGTTGTTTGTGGCCTTATTATGATTTTAGGCAGCCTGTGTGCTAATGGATGGGGTTTTTTCCTGTCTTTCTTGTTGTTTGGCATAGGGGGTCCAGCCCTGCAGCTTGCTTGTCATTGAATGGAGCTGGGTCTTGGCTTTGAGATGGAGGTCTCTGGGAGATTTTTGCTGTTTGATGTTACATGTAGCTGGGAGGTCTCTTGTGGACCAGTGTCCTGGACTTAGCTCTCCCACATCAGTGACACAGCCCTGATTCATGGCTGCAGCACCAAGAGCCTGTCCTCCACACGGTGATTCTGGAGTTCAGCAAGAATCCAGCCAGGGTTCTAGAACATTGCTGTGGTAGTACTAGGGTGCCACGTGAGGACCAATGGGAAGGAGGAGAATCAGTGAAGGTAGCAGAGGCTGAGGCAGGAGTGGGGGCCAGCACAAGAACTGTTTACAAGTTTCTATTTAAGTCAGAGCTACTCATCTGTCACTGAGCAAAGCAAATATGATGACCCAGCAAGATAGGGTACCAAAAAACCAGAAGAGAGAAAAAAAAATGATACAGAGAAGGGTGAAGGATTTAGGTCATTTTTTGCAATATATTTACTACAGAATAGAAAGGAGAGGACATGTTACACAATATTTTGAATGTGTGAGAGTGTATGTATATGTGTGTATTTAAGCAGTAACTGCTTAATCGATACAGATAGTTACACTTATTCCATTGTAGTGATATAATTTCCAAGGGAAAGTATGTAAAGAAACAGATAGAGAGAGTGCAATGGATAGAAAGAGATGCATAGAGCATCTTACATAAAGAAATTTGAAGTATGTCTATGAATTTTCTACAAATAAGAAGGTGGATTTGTCAATGAGTTGCAAGACCCCATCCATGTTTCTTTTAGATTTATACCTGAAATGAAAAGCTGAAATCCAAGCAGAAAATATACTCTTATAATAGGCTTCAACTGGTCGAAGAAAGAGCTTGTTTTCTGGAACCACATAATGAGTTTGTACTCTATGTTAATTATCACATCTGGCCCTCAGGCATCTCATCTGTTAAATGTGGATATCTACTTGACAGCTGTAATTTCGAGGGTTGAATGAAATATCTGGCAAAAAGACAGATGTGTAGTTAGTACTCAATAAATACATCCATATCTCTCCTCCCCAATCTTCTTCTTCTAACTCTCCTTTCCCCCAATAATTTGTGCATTTGTATGTGTAATGAATGTTTATTTTCATAATAGAGCAGTGACTAAAAGAGCTCACTTTGCTATAATAGTATAATTAAGTAAAAAACTACATTCTTGAATATTTACTTCTTTATTCCAGAAAAAGATCAGTGACAGGACATCAAGATTCTGATGCAAACCCTGCTGATACATTTTGAATTGCTATGTAAATGTTAAAATCCTGGTCACAGGTTTCCTGTGACTACTTGCCTACTGATGACATCTGTGGATTCTGAGTTTTCATATTTTGTATCATGAATTTTAAGACTCTATACAAATTAATTTTGAAGCTACTAAACTGGATGAAATGAAAATAAGATTGTGATTAAAGATTTTGATTTTGATTAAAAGTGACAAAAAAAGGAATTTACAAACCAACAGCTGCTATCTTGAAATATACTAATAAAAGTACATTAGTTATCTGACAATTTCAACTCTACAGATTTAAATAAAGACATTTCTAAAAACAAAGTGCTCCTTTTGTATGAATGGGTAGAACAAAAATTACTTTGGATTTTTCCATGCCTAAATTAATAAATTTGTCAATGTATTTGGCATGTCTTAGTGTACTCAATGATTTAATTTCATTTAATATCATTTAATCTGATTGTTATTTAATTTCACCCTTATTTTATAGCGAAATACTTATACACAATAAGTGTATGATGATACTAAGTAATCAATCCTCAGATGAGTCAATGGAAGATTCAATGACCATTACTATTAACAGATGTTTATAAAAAACTACTCTATTCTAGGCCTATTATAATATAAAAAATAGAAAAATTCTTTTTCAATAAGATGCTGGACTAATTTCTTGGTGGAGGAAGATAACACCTGTGATGATCGATTTCAGGAACTTTGAAACACATAATTTTATATTTCAAAATAACTTCTATTCTCTAGAAATTCTCAAAAAAATTTACATAGTGGAAAAAGAAGAGTTTTCAAAAATTATTTTAGGTACAAGTAATTCTAGCAGAAATTATTATTGCTGACTATACAGGTTACTTGCATTTGAGGTTATTTGGTGGCTGTATTTGAAGGTGACTAAAAGAGAACACAATTCAAGGCAAATAGTTGTCTAGAAATAGGTTTTAATAAATGGAAAAAGAAGAGTACTAGGGGCTTCTCTGCACCAAATAGATCACCAAAGATAAATGTAGCCTTTGGAGTTTTGCTCAGAGCTGGCTCCATGTCAGGGGTACCTGAACTGAAACACCTAAAGGCAGACATGTAGATGAAGAAGACAGCTCCCCACCAGTAACGTTTGAAAAGTAGAGAAAAAGCTCTGCTAAACAATATCCTGCTTCAATATTTTCTAGGTGCCTGAATTTAATAGCTACCATCTTAGTAATTTAAGGTGATTGTCATTATGACATTACTCCAGAAGAGAAGTTCTAGAAGAGAATCAAAGGGTCCTGTGTTTGAGATCTGGCTTTGGCATCTCTTTATACCACTGGGATGATGTAGAAGCAGGTGTGAGGAAGTTAGAATTCCAGCAATAAGGTAATATACAGAGAAATGAAGATGGGCACACAAAACAGCCAAAGTGAAACTAAGTGGGTGATACTGGTATTTCTCTCTCATTTACACCATGTTTGAGGTGAATTTATCAGTGAGTACATGGTTTCAGGAAACAGGAAAACTGATGAAAACTAAAAGGGAAGAAAAGGAATTCAAAGGGCATTGAAATGCCATGTAAATAAATAAATGTTGCCTTTCCTCCTCTTCCATCCCCCCTCCCTCCAGCCAATTATAAGGTTATATGAGCTTAAAAGAATCAAAGTTAATAAAGTGTAGAGAATGATAAATGTTTATTAATTTCTAAGATACTTAAAGTTTATAAATGCTTAAATTCGAGTCTTTCCAAAAAAAAAAAAAAACTTCCTTTCTTTTTTACCTAATATATGTAATAAATGTTAAAAAAAATTTTTTTTGAAGGAAGCTAGATTGCAGAACAGAGGGATAGGGGGAGGAGAGAGACATTGAAAGGTCATCTTTATCACCAAGGAGGAAGGCCGGGTGATTGATTCATTACTTTAGTGACTATTTTGGTAACTCAAAATATGATTTTATTGATACACAAATAGATGATTGGGAAACACTTGGTTATAGCTGTATTCATAATATCTCAGAAAATGCATATTGGGCATTCTAATGCTCCTCCCTTGTATGTGCTATCAAATTGAGGTTATAGGAAACAAGTAAAAAGAATATAATGTGTAGGTTCATGTGGGAAGTGAGAATCCTGCCAAAATCCACTCTTAAATTTCTACCAACAGGGCTCATGATTCCTGGAGAGATGAGGAGTGATCTTGTTAACTCAAATGCCAATCTTAGGTCCTTTCTGATCTCTTGGCTTCCAGGAGATACTGGTATCTACACTGTTGGCTTTCTGGTCTTTCAGGTGCTCAAATGAATGCTGTGTGTTTGAGCCCTAGGAGTTTTGTGCTGTGCTCTCTCAATTCCTTTAAGATAAGCTTCTGGCCCAAGTAACACACTGTTCCTTCCCCTTAGTGTTACATTCATTTTCCTCCCTCTCTCCATCTGACTATAAGGAAGCCTGTTTTTGTTCACAAAAATTAGCCCATACTTCCTCCTTAGTGAACTGACTTCTTAGTTTCACTATGGCTTGCATTCCACAATAAATCTATTAATCCCTGCAGAATCAGGGGAAAAGAGCTCTCTTGAGGCAGCCAACTCTTGTGTCTACAGGTTAAAAGTGAAGGCGCAATTCCTTGAGGTCCAGTGAATGGACCTCATTTTTGAATGAGTGAAAAGTGAAAAGTCACAGGTATAAAGTTAAAAAACTAGTTATGTTTCTTATCCATATCAGTTTTTCACCTAACTTTATCTTAGGGTGTGCATTTTTGAAATGAAGAGTGACAAAACAAATCTTGTCTTTTGCAAACAATGAAGCAAAACAAAAGCAGTACACCAGAGGTTTACTTTCTGATATCTCTCTTACCTTTGACCTTATGCACTTCAGTATCATCAATGTCGCTGTCTTTGCTATTTTGTCTAGGTTAAGCTTTATGAAATTCTTGTGGACAATAAAATAAAGATGTATAAGTACATTTAGAGTCTTGAATAAAGTTGGCCAACATCTCCTTCTTTGTAATTTATAAGAATTCTCACAAATGGTCTTCTACTATATTTTTCTCTTACTTAGAACAACTTTGTAGCATTCACTTGAGTTTTTCAATCATAATGAAGATGTGAATTCAAACCCTGAGTACTAGAAACATTTTGGGGGTTTCTCATGAACAGATAAATTAGGGGGAAAGTAGGTCAAAACGAAGCTAAAGAGAAATTCAGTGCCATGTGTTTGAGTCCATGCTAACACAGATTGTATCGTCAGACTTCCAAGATAGCAATCTCCATATATCAGGTGCTTTATTGAATTTGCAGCTTCAACTAGACCCACTTAATATGTCTTTATAAATTAGTGAGATGGTTTTATTGGAAGACAGTTCTTTCTTGATCTCTCATGTTTCTATGGGTCTCATTTCTTTTCAGGACTCTTATATAAATAAATAGCCTTGAAAAGGGAGAGATGTTTCCCTCCCTGGAGCAGATTTAAATTCCAGAGTAATAAAGGTAATGTCTCTCTCTCTGGAGAGGAGGTTGGGCCAGTTTTCAATAAGTACCTGTATAAGATTAGAGGCTTACTAAGTGTCTTTCTCTTGTGATTCATCCCAGTGTGCAGGCAGGAAACACCTGACTCTCATGATGTTGCCCTGTGAGAATCAGGCTTAGAAAACTGCGGCAAGACGTTACTCTGGCCCTTGCTATAGCTGTGTATAATCAACTGCTTTTGCCCTGACCCAGAAACCTCGTGTCTTTTCGTATCTATGAAACTGTAACAGGCTAACTTGTTAGCTTGCTGTAAGGTAAGATCTGAAGCACTGTACCTGAGGTGACAACTTTAGGAAATGCCTTAACAATTCCCTTGACTGGATTATATTTTGTCATTGTTTATAGAGAGATTTGTTCTTTTATATCAAGAAACCTTATCTAATTTCATGACTAATAAACACTCACAGTAGAAAATTAGAGGGATTCTAAAATAGGAAAAAAGACATTAACACCACCCATCATTGTGCCGTTTTGAGAAAATCACTAATAATATTTTCCATATATTCTTCGGTCTTCCCCATCTTGTGGGTACACACAAACACACACACACATTCACACATAGAAATGTAATTTTATAATTTGGGACCATACTGTATACATTGTTATATTTTGTGCTCTAATTCTAGAACTCCATATTATGGGTTTCTTACTCATAATTGCTTACATGATACACTATCATTATTGGGTTATAAAAGATACCACTTGGGTGTTACTTTATTTTTCTTATTATCACCTTTGTTTCTCAGCCTATCTTCCAGTTCCCAAAATTACATTTTAAGATAACACTTACAGGATACTAGCCTATCCTGCACAATCTACCAATACCTTTATATGTATTATTTTTGTAATAATATCAAGAACTCTAAGAAAATTTCATTAGTTTTTTTTTCCATTTTACCAGCTGTTCATATCATCCTTAGAGAGACCTTTCTTACCCTAATATCAAACTTTTATTTTATACTCTTAAATATTGACATTTAACACAAATCCATCTAGTGAGGAAGTGAGCTATTACTTCTAATAATTATGATATTTAACATATTTATTGGACATTTATTATGGTCAAGTGCTTTTCTAGGCAGTATGTATAGATGATATCATTAAAATCTCTCAATCTCTTCAGCTGGCACTGGTAGTATTATTATCCTCATTTTAAAGATAAATTAACTGAATAAGAACAAGTTTTAAAAAATCTTCCAAAAGTCACTGAGCAAGTATTTTATAAAGCTAGAACTCACATTGTGCAGAGTCTGACTCCAGAACCCTCTCTGAACAATGGTAATGTTCTGTCCTCCAGAGTTAACCAAGAGTCCTATCACTATTTCTTGAAGCCACCAGATTACGTGGCTGATATACAACAGATATTTATTTCTCACAGTCTGGATGCTGGAAGTCCAAGGTCAAGGTGCTGGCAGATTTGGTGTCTGGTGAAGGCCCACTTCCTAGTTCACAGAGGGCTGTCCTCCTGCTGTGTCCTCACATGGCAGAAGGGACAAAGAATCTCTCTCAGGTCTCTTTTATACGGGCATTCATTCCATTTATGAGTGCTCCACTCATGAATAAATCACTTCCCAAAAGCCATACTTCCTAATACCATCACCTTGGGTGTTTGGGAGGATATAAACATTCAATCTACAGCATCCCAGTCCACAAAGAAGGAGAGGTACAAATTCCATCCACAGTGGATAACAGAATGTCCTCCAAGACCATCCTTGTCATGAAATAATTACAGGAAATCATGAAAAACATTTCTTCAGTTTACTTGTTTGCAGCATGTTATCTTTAATTAGGACAAATGGTCAGCACACTCTTCTCCCCTTCTCTCTTTATGATCATTAAGCACAGAGGTTTCTCTTGCCAACACAACCCTGGCACATAGGCATGACCGAAGCGACAGTCTTCTTAACTCTGCATCCAGCATTTGTTCCACCGCAAGCCTCCCTAAATTTAGATCAGGATGCTGCTTTAGAATTTGGCAAGAATATTTAATTCCTGTCATTATCCTAGAGCCACAACTTTCCCCCTTTCTAAATATAATTTAGAAGCTCTTTTAGTGTTAACTTGTTTATGTAGGACTTTCTGAGATTGTTTATCTTTATAGCAGCCTGCAGTGTGAGGCTGAGAGGTTCAGAAAAAAATACTTAATTTTTTATAGATGAAAAATTAGAAAGTTGTATACAAATTTTGATTACAGATTATTTTTAATAACCATTCACTAATTTTCATGCTGATCACTGTAAGAACTATGTCTGTCACTGAAATAATGACTTACATTTTCAGGTTTTGATACAGGGAAAAAATAACATTTCAAGCATCAGTCCTATACATACTTTTGATTTTTCATAAGCATTTTGCAGAGTGTGACCTAAAATTATATTTAGACACTTTCATATGAAGAAGGGCATTGCTAACTAATTCATTAAATTTTAGCTAGAAAGCCCCCTAATTTTCTTTCCCACTCTCCAGGATGTGTACATTCTGTATGAAATGACATACAAAATGTGCCTTCAAACAGAACTATCATTTTTCTGTTGTTGGGCTACTACAATGGGGTTATTGCAACCACTTCATTCCCTACTGCACCAGGGAGAGTCATACAAGAATTTTTGGACTCTGGCCTGATATCACACACAGTCACAATCACTAGTACTTTATGCATTGTGTCTATTTGACTCTTCCCTTGCCAGACAACGAGCAAAATTAGTATTTAAGTTTTGATCACATAGCAAATGAGTTGTTATTCGTATTGCTTAATACTGACAATAGTTAAGAGTCAGATTTTGAAGATTAAGTCAAGAGTAATGTTTTCCTTTAAAAGTTTGAAGATAGATTATCTGTATTTTTTCTTCTTTATAATTCATGTTAACTTTAAGACTTGAATTGCTTATGGGAAAATAGAGAATTAGTCATTTAGTTAAGTATACTGTTGAGGCTATTTTTTTTCTTTCCAAAGGATATAATTTTTGAAAATTACTACTTCCAAGAGAATTCAGTTGGGAACTATTATAGATGATTTTTTTTCTTCTTTAAGAATCAGTTTGGAGCTTCCCTGGTGACGCAGTGGTTGAGAGTCCGCCTGCCGATGCAGGGGACACGGGTTCGTGCCCCGGTCCGGGAAGATCCCACATGCCGTGGAGCGACTGGGCCCAAGAGCCATGGCCACTGAGCCTGCACGTCCGGAGCCTGTGCTCTGCAACGGGAGAGGCCACAACAGTGACAGGCCCACGTACCGCAAAAAAAAAAAAAGAATCAGTTTGAAACATCATATACATTTTTAATCTATATTGTTTTCTATATGATTTCCTTGCTGGAAAATAAAATTTTACTATCATGTTTGGAAGTGACTATAACATCTGCATTTCTAGTTCTCAAAGGGGTTAATAATAAAAGTTATAACTTATTTAAAAAAAACTAAATGTTTTCCAAAGTCTTCTATCTTTTAATTCTCCCAATAAACTTATTGGGGTAAGTAAGCCTAAAATGATGTGTTCTTTGTATAGGCAAAGACAATGGCTCAGAGATGATGAGTGACAATTAAGGCCCCACAGGCTTGGTTTGGACCTAAATCTTATGGCTTTAAAACTAATGAGTTTTAAAATTATTTCTTTAATATTTTTTCTTTATTAAACTATATTTGGTTTACAATATTATATTAGCTTCTGGTGTACAACATAGTGATTCAATATTTTTACATATTATACTCCATTTATATTTATTACAAAATAATGGCTATATTTCCCTGTGCTGTACAATATATTTTAAAATTTATTTCACATACAAGTCTTCAACTACCTTTCTACAGACATTAACTACAGCTGCTTCTGGGGTTTTAATATATTCTTTAATCCAGACAAGCAATATATCATGCTTCACTGAACTTTTGTACCTTCTTTCAATGATTTTCTTCTTCCACATCACCCCTTTGGAAACAACCAGGGCACATCTGCCAAAATTCAGAGAGAAAACTGGTCATGGTGGGAGCAGAATACAATAAAACCTTCTTGACCCTGAATGTCATAAAGTCTCTCAGACTCAATAAATCTAAACTGAATAATCCCATAGCCTTCCCCATTTCAGAGATAAGACTACAATTCATTGAGTTGCTCAAATCAAGAACCTCAGAGAGAGGAGATGGAGTGTTTGACTAGAGGAAACAGTGGAGAATTTTGGAATGCTGGACATATTCTGTATGGTATCTTAGTAATGGACACATGGCATCATACATTTGTTCAAAAACCATAGAACTTAACACCAGAAAGATTAAATCTAACATAAGAAAATTAAAAATATAATCAGCCAGAATGTCGGAGGATACTCGGGAGGAATGCAGACTGTGACAAAATAATTAACTGTATTGCAAATGAATGACACATCTTCATTGAGGTGGTGAGGGGTAAAGGGGCTGACCTAAGTAACTTTGGAAAATGATATTTTGACTGGAAACTATAAGATTAAAGACAAAAGGAATTGCATATGAGCACTCTAGTATGGTTGGTAAAATTGTTTCTCACAGAGGTACAGGTTAGTAATTCTGAAACAGTTGTGCATAAATTCTAGAACTGAGCAAGCAAATATATGGATGAGAGATGGGGGATGCCAGGTTTGTCACTGTTGGAAAGAGGTATTACAGATTAGCAGGGGGAAGAAGCTAAAATAAACCATGTAGTACTGGATTAGAGTCAGAGATATCAGCATCAATTCAGGTTTAGCTTAATATAGCTATAGATGGGAAGGTAAATAAATAATTATAGATAAGTATTTATACATGTGTTAGTATATATACATATGTTTTCTAGCTTTGTTCTCTGAGAGAAACTACAAGCATGACATCCCTGTAGTAATGAACATACTCAGTGTATAGATCTTGGTTCCTAATTCCATTCTCCAATAAAATGAAATACGGCCCCATGGAGAAATGACTGATTCTAGAGATGGGGCACTAATATACAAGGTGAACCTGGCACCTTTTTTAGAGACAAAAAGTAAGGATGTTCTCAAGCAAGAAAAATATTGGTCTTGTCATATGGACACAGGAGCCAAGATAAAATATCACCTAATGGCCAAAACTGAATAATATGAGCAACAAAATAAAGTGGTAGTGGATTATACTCCAAAGTATAAAATAAATATGCATGAGATAAACTCATGAGAATAATATTTATCTCTGTGATAGTTCTCTCAAGAAACTCATAACCTCAATCTAACCATGGGAAAGTCATCAGACAAACCCAAATTAAAGGACATGCTTCTAAATATCTGACCAAGGCTATTCAAAACAGTTAAAGTCATCAAAAATAAAAACAAAAATGTAAAAAATTATTATACACCTGATGAAGCTAAGGAGATGACAATTAAATATAATGTGGTATTCTAGCATGGAATCCTGGGACAGAAAATGAATTTTAGGGAAAAAATAGTAAAATTAAAATATAGTGTAGTATTTAATTACTAGTAATGTAGAAATGCTGATTGTTTTTTGGTTGTGATGAACATACCTTAAGAGGGTAAGATGTTAGCTATAGAGGAAACTGGGTGAGGTGTACACTAAAATCTCAGTACAACTTGTGTAATTCCTCTATACATCTAAAACTCTTCTAAATTTTTACAAAGATTATGTAAATAAATTTAAAATAAACACTTGAGAGTCATCCTTGGAAGTTCTTTCTTTCCCTTCTCCCAAATAATATGTCAGTGAAATTTATTGGTTTCAGCCTCAAATTATATAAAAATGTGTTCACTTCACTTCATCTCTATTTATACCCTAGTCAAAGACACTGTCAGTTTTGTCTGGTTTGTTCCAATAGCTTCTTAACTGGTTTCCTTGTTCCTGTTTCTTAACAACCCATTCTCTACATCATATCAGGGCTTTTTAAAAAATATATATATTTTTTGTATCACTCACAATATATCTATATATTCTATTGTTACAAAACCAAACTTGGGTCCGCTTACCTGCATGCAGTAAAGCCAATCTACTGACACTGGGTTGTGGTGAAGGAAAGTGAAGCATTTATTGCAGGGTGCCAAGCAAGGAGTCCAGGTAGCTAGTGCTGAAAGGCATGAACTCCCTGAAGGCTTTCAGAGAAAGGTTGCTAATGACGGGGGTGTTGTGGGTGTGTGATCAGCTCATGGACATGTAATTGGGAGTCAGCATCATCAACCTTCTGGTTCCAACCAGTCTTGGGTCTGAGTGCTTTTAGGCAGCATACAGTTAACTTCTTCTTCCTGGTAGGGGCTTCAGTATCTGCAAAACAGCTTGAAGGACATGGTTCAGAATATTATCTATAGTCCTTGAAGAGGAAAAGTCCTTGACTTTGTTTAATGGCTAAACTATTATTATTTTGCCTTGCTTGACTGTTTTCCTTTCTTTCTGCATTTTCTGACTTCTCTGATTAAATTTATTCTTTGGAACTTGGGGAAGGGCTAGAAGGATAAAGTTTTCAACAGACAAGAGGCAAGTGAAGGACATGGGGCAGAGGGGGGAATCTGTCTTAGGAAGGCCCCATAGGGTCCTGCTCAGTTACATTATTGCCATTAGAGTAAGATACAAATTCTTTATTGTATTATTTTAGGTAATGCTGTTGTAACAGACAAACCTGAAATTTTCAGTGGCTAAACACAGTAGTTTTTTTTTTTTTTATTTTTTGTCCACATAAAGTCCAAGTCAACTTTCTTGATAAGCACATGACTTTCCTTCAGAGTGAATTAGAAAAAGCTCATTTTATGGCTCAGTCTGTTTCAACAAGTGACTTCTAAATTAAGCCTGGGGAAAGCACATGGATAATTATGTGAGAGACTTTTATGGATTAAGCTTGGAAGTGGCATGAAATATTTATGGCCATGTTGTAATGGTTATATGCAGTTACATGACTCTAACTCATTACCAAGGAGGCTGGGAAATGTAGCCCAAATGTGGACCAAAGCAGTAGAGGAACAGGGTGAAATGATCAGTCATAAAGGTGATAGTTTCTCCCTAACTTTCATCAGCCTCCACTGTCCCACATGAATGGGGCACTAGGGACCAAGTCCCTTATGCTATAACCACACTTGAATTCCTTCTTTCATTCAGTATTCTAATTTCAACCTCCTTAGATATTTAAATTGGCTATTTTTTGCAACTGCAATATTTTTGGATTATTTTTAAAATTTATGCATCAGATTTAATTAATCTTCCCAGGGAGACCTTACCTAACAGTGAATTCAAACTAACCCCCAATTCTTCTCTGTTTTAGCAAAGCCTTTTATGTATTTCCAACCCCATCACATTCATCTTATCAAATTTTTAAAACTCATTTATTATTTGCCTGCCTACTTCCCTGCCAAGCTCCATGGGAGCAGGACCTGACTTTCTTGTTCATTGCTCTGCCATCAGTGCCAGCAGAAAGCCTTAAAATGAAAATCTTTGAATGAATGTTCAGAAGGAATTAGTCTTCACTTCACTGAAAGGACTAGAAGAGAACACTAATTCTTCTTTGTGGAAGGAATGAAGGAAAGGAAGCACAAGAAATGATAAAAGAGCATTCAAAAATTTGCATAAAGACTGAAAGTTCAACTGCCAACAGAAAATAGAGTTTCAGATTCCTTGTGTAGGCTCCTGTTAAACCATAAAGCTTCATTTCAGAATTGTGTAATACTGTCAGTTAGTGGTCAATCATTTCCATATATAATGTGGTATAATTCCTCAAGAGACATATCTACACAGCTCCCTCAAAGATTCACCAACTTTTCCTCAGCTACTTCTCTATACCTTTTATTTTTGCTAAACTAGAGGACTATGCATCTAAGTGAAGGAAGCAAACTTGAATTATAAATGTGAATTATGCTATTTGTAAGATTCATATGTTGTTTTACTATTTCCCCTTTTCCGTTTTACCCCTTCTCAACTGATTTCTTAGGCACATTTTTAGAATGAATTCTAATAAATAGAAAATTTTTGTTAGCTGAAATTTTTGAATGACATAATTTGAGTACTGCTTAGTGTTTTATTCACTAAAATAACATTTTCTAATATTATGAGTAATTTGTTGTTATAATTTTTCAGAAAATGCTACTTATTCACATACCTACAAATCAAAACATATGTAGTCTCTACTCAGAAGATATATATATGTGAAGCTCCCCATCATTATTCAGCAGTTTGGCATTTCTTGGAAAGCTAAAATGAAATCTCTTGCAATAAGTTACAACAGATGAAATCAGCTTTAGGAAATATTTTATAAACAAGTCAAATCATGTTAGAACAGTGACCTTCAACTGTCTTTTCAAGGTATAGCTAGTAACTCCTTTTTTTTAATATAGTGAAATTTCAATCTAATGAAGTAACATGAATAGCCCCAATAATTTGCCTAGTCCCTTGCACTTCATGTAATTGAATTGTAAATCCATTCTAATGGGATTTACCCTTTGCATATCTTGAACCATCTCCTCCCTGAATTGGCTTCTTTTTCAGTTCATATATATCAGCAACAGGATTTTAGGGATGAGAAAGATTATGCAGCTCCTAGAGAGTGGGTACTGCATGGATGTAAATTTAACTCAATTTTATATCTCAAAAGCTCAGGCACTATTTCATTTCTAAATCTTCCAGTAGATTGGAAATAGGTAATGAAAATTTGTGTTAGAAAAGGGGAAAACATTTGTGCTTTAGCAAGAGTAAAATCTCGCAGGGTTTTGCAAAATATATACTTGGCTATGGAAATGTAGAGAAGTAATAAAGTATATATTAAGAACCATTCTTCAGCATCAGTTAAGTTGCCACACAGAGGAATTCAGAAGCCCCACTCTACCCATGCTAGGGAAAATCTAGGTTCTTACTTTAAACCATAGAAGTGCAGCCAAAAGGAATGTCCACAGAAGCCATCTTCGCAAGGAAGCAAATCAGTGTTGTAGGTTGTTGTGAATAATGCCAGTGAGACCTTTATGAAGTGAATGCCTTAAGGAAATTGTGCAGGACACAGTGGTGTTTTACGAAATGATATCTCCTACAAAACAGACATGTGTTTAAATCATAGCTCCTGCCACCTCTTACTTGTGCCCTGAGACAAGTTACTTAATACTTCTGATTTCCAATTTTATCATGAGTAAAATTGGGATTAATAAAAACAATCTAAAGACACCATTCATATAAATCAAATGTGATAGTAAATGCACTGGACGAGCACATTATAACTATGATGGAGGTAATGATCTCCAAGGTCACATGGAGTGGAATCTTCCTGGGAAATCTATAAATGTAGTTAACTTATCTACTTAGATATTTTAATTTGTAGATTATCTATATAAATATTGAATATCAATGTAGCTTCATTATGAAAGTCAACATATTTATAAGATACTTATTTTTGCTTTTTATGGAAATAAATTGGTTTTAACACTAGTTGTGTTAACTGTAGAATATTGCGATTGCATATCACTGTTATACTATTTATTTGAAAATTGTTAGCATTTATCTTTTATCAACCCTAATTTAGTTACATAAAGATGATATAAATATTAAATAGAGCCCTAATAAAACCCTAATATAAGGAATTCCCTGGCAGTCCAGTGGTTAGGACTCCAAGCTTCCACTGGCAGGGGCCTGGGTTCAATCCCTGGTCGAGGAACTAAGATCCTGCAAACCGTGAGGTTCGTCAAAAAACAAACAAACAAAAAAAACCCTAATATAAACTAATATAAGCCAAACTTAAGACAACTTTCAGAAATTATTCTCTGTAGCCTATTGGTCTAGGGAGAATAAAAAAAATAAAGACACATCTCTGGATAAAAGCCACACTATGGGATATAGTATATTTGATTTTATCTACCTTTTAGATTATTTATATCCTTGATATACTACTGTACAGACAATAAAATGTTAGTGTCTGCCTTGTTAATTTCATCAGCCACTACAATGTTTGATTAGCTTGTTCAGAATGATCATTGGCTCAGTGAAATTAAAAGCAAACACCAAAAGATTAAGCATTTTTCTTAATCAGATGCTACTAGGATTTGAGGGCATGTCTCATCATTCATACATAAGAAAACCTACCAAATGCCATTGTCTTCTGGGGGGTATTACAGAGAGAGATGAGGAGTCTTCTGTTAAGACAGATGGCAGTTGGTCCACAGATGAGAGAGGGAAAGAGTAGAAGAAAAGGATCAAATGACTTGCTATTTGGGAAGAAAAGCATGGGTAGTTCCATAGTCAATATCTGAAAAAATTGTGCTTAGGAGGGATTTATTTTATATATTCATTACTCATTACAGTTTATATATTTACGTATTGGTTCATTAGTCTATCAATTCATTCAATGTTAATCTCACTAAAACAATTTTAAATATTTTTTCTCCTGTTTATTTGGGGCTGTAATGAGTGGTAAATTAGAGTACTTCCTGAGCGTTAAGCACTACCTCAAAAACAAAAAAAAGAGACAAACAAATCTTAGAAGATAGGAAAAATTCAAATTCTGATGATATATAAAAAAAATAGTTAGTATGCCTTTGCTTTGCAGGCTGACCTGATTCCAAATGTTACCAATTAATCAGCAAATGAAGTGGTAAATAGATGTATTATTTTTGTTCTAACTTTGCTCTAACTTTGTAATTACTCACATGCAAAATGTGTGACTCTAGTCATAGTGGTATCTATTAAAATTCTAATTCCAGCTAAGTTAATGTGTACATGAAGAAGGAAATGCTTGCAAAATTATTATAATTAAGTTGCTTTAAATGGCCACATTTTGAGAACACAAGGAAATGAGTAGTTAATTCCCTAGAGAGATAAATGAACATACCTTAAGGAGCAAAATGTACTTTAACATTTATAGCAATTTCTTGCTTTTATCACCCTGACTTCTCTGATTGGAATTAAATCCACCTTGAGATGACACATTCAACCTGATACAAATAATCACTACACCAAATTGGCGATGAAGGAACAAAGTATAACCGTTTTTCAAGAGAAATTTCAGTTCTACCTACTACAGGCTTTAGGGAAAAAAAAAACCAAACACTAGTATAGTCTGTCTTTTTGAAAGTTGCTTCTCTCATTTTTATATTATAATAATTATATGTATATTGTTATTATAAGATATTTTTATCTTTTATGCTCTAAGAAAGCACTAGAAAAAATGACCTTTTAAATGTTCAATTCTGTTTTAAAGATCTCTTAAAAAGAAATGTTAAATAAATAATGTTTAGAAGATGTTTAGAAAAGAGAACAGTGAGAAGATGAGTTTTGGGATAGTTACATGTACCGATTTTTACTTTCCTTCATTGCCTTTTTATCCTCTCAATGTAGGATTGAAATTTGTTTTGTAATATGCTGCTGGTGTTGTCCTGGAGAAATAACATTGTGGGGTTGGAAATACTAGATTGAGTTATGAAAAGCTGAAGTTTATAGACTATAAGTTAATAAAGATATTTCAGGGAAACAATCAGCATATCATTTGTTGCCAAAATTGGGGACAATGTTTCAATACAGGCAACATTTACTGCCTTCTTGTATCTTGCAGAACTCCTTCTCAATTTCCTTATTCCTTGTGCTTCTGGATGTCCAGTGCTTCATAGCAAAAATAGAAGTGCTTGACTGCCAAAATCAACCAAAATTTGCTCTATTCAATCTACACTTCCCATTTCCATTTTCTGATTCCATTAGTGTTAGTTTCATATTTTGGCATTTATTTTCAGCAATTCCAGATAAAGCATAGTCAATGGCATAGACTGCATTCTTCATCCCTCTTTATCTTGATCTTTGGGATATTTCCTACCTGTGGGCCTGTTAGGATGTCAATCTCCATATCCTGTTTTCCCCTGCAACAGTATTGGAAAGAGATTCAGGCTCATCCGATATAGCTCTGCATCTCTACGGAAGAATGATTGCTTAACAAATAAGCATGAGGATCCACCTAGACCAATTAAAATATTCCTTTGCATTTTTCCACTTGGAATCATGGAAAAAGCTATCTTCATTTTGGATCATTTGTTGGGGAAGATAGAATATGGGGATTTGGGGATGTCATCTTTCTTGGTTGTGAAAAAAAAGCCTACCTGAAGCAGAGATGTATGAAGTTGACATGAAAAGAGAAGTAGAGATGACCTGAACTGAGCAACTGGGAGAGAGCCATGGCAGCATGTTTGAGTTCCTCTCTTGCCTGAAACAAGCATCCTTTCTGAACCTCTAGTAATGTGAATCGATAACATCCCTATGTATGAGCTGATTTGAGTTTCTGTTACGTACAGCAGAAAAA
Source organism: Grampus griseus (assembly GCF_964374135.1). Classification (NCBI taxonomy): domain Eukaryota; kingdom Metazoa; phylum Chordata; class Mammalia; order Artiodactyla; family Delphinidae; genus Grampus; species Grampus griseus. The sequence goes on along the minus strand of NC_138998.1, from coordinate 124,309,989 downwards.
AATTCTGTTAAGTTCATAAGAGGTAAATAAGCTTTTCCTAAACCCAAATAGCTATACTGTTAATTAAAGTGGTAGAATTACTTGGAAGCAATTTCTGTTGCTAATAATAAGTGTAGAATGTGTTTAATAATAATTTATGTCAAATTAATATGACTGACATAGAACTTTAGTTTTCAAAGAGGGAGATCTGTTCGGTGCTTTGTGACCACCTAGAGGGGTGGGATAGGGAGAGTGGGAGGGAGGGAGACCCAAGAGGGAAGAGATATGGGAACATATGTATATGTATAACTGATTTACTTTGTTATAAAGCATAAAGTAACACACCATTGTAAAGCAATTATACTCCAATAAAGATGTAAAAAAAAAAAAAGATTGCAGTCATTACCTCATTGAATTGTCACAATAATACTTTAAGTTAGATAGGTACTAGTGGTTTTATAGTTTAACATATAGGAATTTAGTTAAATTAATTGCCCATAGTAACACAGATAATAAATAGTTGAGCTGAGATTAGAACTCAGGAATTTTGATGTTAATTTCAGGTTTTTTCCCCACATGATAAACATTTTGCTCTTTTGTGCTCTTTATCTGTTCTGCTTTTCCTCCCCTCTCCCACTCTCTCATTTCCTGGAGGCTCAGCACTGCAGCCACACTTCATCTTTCTACTAGCCTACACTCATCTCTTCCCAACCTCCTCACCCCAAACATTCACATGCTTATAAATGGAGTCATAGTTCAGGCAGTGTGGATTGCCAGAGGGAATAGTGGAAATTCAGAACTATGAATCACAACTACACAGCTGAATAATGCTTCATGTACAATTTGCAAAGTCCTGGTTCTCTGATACCCCATAGACATGAAAAGGGAGGCTCTAAGTGGATATTCCTTATGCTAATCTCACTCTGCCCACTTGTGGAGGCCATGGCCCATGCTTAGCAATTTAGGCAGTCTGAAATATAAATGACCTAAACATGTGATTCTCAAGTGTTAGCCTGCCTCAGAATCCCCTGGAGGGCTGGCTGAAGCACTCTCAGAGTTTCTGATTCTGTATGCCTGAAATGAAGCCTGGGAATTTGCATTTTGAACAAGTTCAAGGAGATGCTAATGCTCATGGTCCTAGGAACACACTCTGAGAACAATTTACCTGAAGAATAACCTCTTTTAAGTAGATAGAGGTAGTCAAAAATTTACTGGATTCCCAAAGAATCTAACTTGCCCTTCTTTCCTCCTACCTGTCCAGAACTCATGACCAAAGACACTGGACACTCCACTCTTGTTTGCAGGCCAGTGATAAGTGTATTTTTCAGTGTCAGTCCTTGAGATGTGGGATATATTTATGCAAAGGAGTCATGACAGGCATCACAAGGTAGTGGTTGAGAGTATGAGACTTAGAATGAGACCACCCTGAGTCTAAATCCTGTCTCTGACTCTCACAACCTGCATGATTTTAAACACATTAATCAAGTTCTTTCTTATGCTCCTTAAAGTAGGGGTGATGGTATCATCTACTGCTCTGTGCTGTGGTGAACATAAATAAGATAATTAATGTGACACACCTAACCCTGTGTCTAATACAGTCTGTATTGAATATATAACATTCACAATAATTTATTAAATTATTTAAAAGGCACTTAGGTAAAGTCAAAATATGATTATTGGCAGTATATGTTGGTACATCTAAACGAGATTCCAAATGAGTTTTGAAGCGTAATGTGTTTACACTTTTTATTTTTATTTATTTATTTTTTGTGGTACGCAGGCCTCTCACTGTTGTGGTCTCTCCCGTGGCGGAGCACAGGCTCTGGACGCGCAGACTCAGTGGCCATGGCTCACGGGCCCAGCCACTCCGCGGCATGTGGGATCTTCCCAGACCAGGGCACAAACCCGTGACCCCTGCGTCGGCAGGTGGACTCTCAACCACTGCACCACCAGGGATGCCCTGTGTTTATAATTTGATGACTGTGTAGATAAATAATGTTTAAGCCATCTATAATATACAATCTATAATATTTTTCTCTTAGGCACAGCCATAAAATGTCAGGTACAAGCATATTTTGTTGTTGCTTACGCTGTTCTGAGTCTTTCTCCACAGAAACAAGACTTGTTGATGGTACCACACAACTGAGAATGCTAAAGACAGAGCCGTCAGTGACAACCTTTATTACACACAGGACAGTGATGTTCCTAAGGCTTGATCATCTTGTTTATTTGCTCCCTTATTGGCCCTTTGCATATTTATTTGCATCTACCTGGAACACTATTTCTACTAACCCCTCTTGCTTAACTGATTCATATTCAATATTTTAGATTTCACTTTGGGTTTTATTCTAGTGTGAATCAGAAAACATCTTATATATTTCCTAATAAAGCATCTACTATGATAAATTTTAATTCAATATTTTATTGTTTACATACATTATTAGATTCAAAGTTCCTTGAAAGTAGAGACCATCTATACTTAAGTTAGGTAATAAACATTTACTGAGTGCCTACTATGTAATAGGATAGGTGCTGGGGATTCAAAGTTGAATAAGACTCTATTTCCCAGTGATACCAAAAAGATCCATGAGTAGATGTAATAATGGGATGGGACCTAATTTTGAACTGGAATTAAGGAAAGGTCTTCCTTTCCTGTCATTTAAGTTGAACTTTGAAGATGTTAAGGAATTACTCACATGGACAGTGTCGTGAAGAGCATTCAAGGCTAGTGTATATCTATGAAGAAACTAAGTTGGGAAAATGATTAATGAGTTCCAGAAAAGATAGAAGCAAATTTGACTGGACCATGGTGAACAAGGGTAATGTTAGATGCAAAGTGAACCCAGAGATGTGTTAGAAGCAAAACATAAGTTCTTAGAGGTGATGTTAAAGACTTTGAATGATGAGAGCAAAATCAGAGGGTATGGGATTTCCGGGTGGCGCAGTGGTTGAGAGTCCGCCTGCCGATGCAGGGGACACGGGTTCGTACACCAGTCCAGGAAGATCCCACATGCCGCGGAGTGGCTGGGCTCGTGAGCCATGGCCGCTGAGCCTGTGAGTCCGGAGCCTGTGCTCCGCAACGGGAGAGGCCACAACAGTGAGAGGACGCATACAGAAAAAAAAAAAAAAAAAAACAGAGGGTATTTTCTCATAGAATGAGATATAGAAGAGTTTTTTTCCCCCCCAAGGAGTATTAACTGTGTCAAATGCTGTGGAAGATCAAGAAGGATGAGGAGTAAAAGAGCTCCACTGAAATGAACATCACAGAGGACACTGGAATTTCATCAAAAGCAAATTTGGTGGTGTGGAATAAGTAGAAATCAACTTTGACTTGAGGAATGATTATAAAATCAGAAAGAGGAAACATATGAAAAATTCTGCCAAGAACCCTGATTTATTGCAGAAATGAGATGCTAACTCGATGGGGGTTGAGGGTTAAAAATGCTGTTTTTTTTGTTTGTTTGGTTGGTTTTTTAGTGGGAAACATACACATACACGTCTTGTGGGGACAAGATCGAGTAAGTGCCAACTCAATATTTTAATATGATTTAAGATATTAAAGTAAAACTTCTTGTTCAGTTAAATTGAAAATCTAGAGTTAGACATCCATTATAACTCAGAGCCATTCATTTTATAATTTTATTCTCTAGCCTTAAAGTTCAACAGTAAGCAGAGTTTTTTTCTATTTTTCACACCTAATACCTAGAGTCTAATCCATTACAAGTTATGTTAGAAAATTTAAATGTCAAGAAATATATTTTTTCTGTATAAAATCTTGAGTTATATTCCTTTTTAAACTTTACAGATATCAACACTTCCCATACGTGCAGAAATTACTTCTACTCTGATATCAGTGTTTCAAAGCCCTTTAATTACTAAAATATACATGTTATACATTTTAGTAACATAGTTTTTTTAAATCAAGGAACAAGCAAAAATAATAAATTTACAAATTATAAAGCAATACAATTTTAAATTTAGTTCACATGGAAAATATCATTTAAAAAAGGAATATTATTCTTTTCATAAATTAAAAGGACTTGGTCATAATTTTCAGCCTTGAGGACATGATCACTCAGAATGGAGGGGTGGGTTTCATAAATAAGACAAAGGCCTCCATGTGATGCTGATATTCCTTCAGGTGAAAAAAGCAATTTTTCTCACTTTTTCCTTGGGTTTTCATCATGAGAAAGTCAATTTTCTAAACAAAATTGTGCATCTCAGTAGGAGGAGCTGAAGGTCAAGGTGTCACCAAAATTTGTAGCAAAAACGTTGGGCTGTTTGGTTGATGGGGTGGTTACTGACTGGAATAAAGATGGAAGAAAAACTATGATTTTCATACCAAGACCAGCAAATTCACCAGCGTTGTATTTAGTAGAGAAAAACATCATCGTTTCTACCATCTCCCTCAACCTGTTTATCCCATCTGTCAGATTCTGTGTGATTCTTTTAGGAGGCAGGCGAGTTTCTATGTGATTCTTTTTGGTGGCAGGCGAGTTTCCTTTCTCCCAGTAGAGTTTGACAGTGAGCTAATCAGCTTTAGGGGCTACTGAATACTGTCTAATGGGGCAGGATGACTGGTCCTATGTTCTCTCTTTCCTCTGCTCAAAATGTTGTTGCAAATGTAAAGTGAACACCCCAGAAGCTTCATCAAGTCACACATCACAAGGCATCAAATGGATATTTTTGAACATGCTTGACACCACATAAACAGTACAAAATCAGGTTCTGTGACTCCAATAATGTCTTCACAGTGAGTGAGAAAAGCATCCCCATGGGAATTTTAAAAAATTACTGCTCAACCCTAAACAAATAACTCTATCAGGAGGGCAGCCTAGTCTTCCGAGGAGGCTGCGATGCACTGTCAGATACTCCTGCTGGTCCAATAACCTCTTTCAAGAGAAAGGATATCAGGACGAGGGGAAGATGCCAGAAGAGTAAGACACGGAGATCACCTTCCTCCCCACAGATACACCAGAAATACATCTACACGTGGAACAACTCCTACAGAACACCTACTGAACACTGGCAGAAGACCTCAGACCTCCCAAAAGGCAAGAAACTCCCCCACGTTTCTGGGTAGGGCAAAAGAAAAAAGAACAAACAGAGATAAAAGGATAGGGATGGGACCTGCACCAGTGGGAGGGAGCTGTGAAGGAGGAAAGGTTTCCACACACTAGAAGCCCCTTCATGGGCGGAGACTGCGGGTGGCAGAGGGGGAAGCTTCGGAGCCGCGGAGGAGAGCACAGCAACAGGGGTGCGGAGGACAAAGCGGGGAGATTCTGGCACAGAGGATCGGTACCGTAGAGCACTCACCAGCCGGAGAGGCTTGTCTGCTCACTCGCTGGGGCTGGCGGGGCTGGGAGCTGAGGCTTGGGCTTCCGTCAGAGCGCAGGGAGAGGACTGGGGTTGGCGGTGTGAACACAGCCTGAAGGGGGTAGTGTAACATGGCTAGCCGGGAGGGAGTCCGGTAAAAGGTCTGGAGCTGCTGAAGAGGCAAGAGACTATCTCTTCTCTCTTTGTTTCCTGGTGCACGAGGAGAGGGTATTAAGAGAGCTGCTTAAAGGAGCTCCAGAGACGGGCGCGAGCCGCTGCTAAAAGCGCGGATGCCAGAGATGGGCAGTAGACGCTAAGGCTGCTGCTACCGCCACCAAGAAGCCTGTGTGCAAGCACAGGTCACTGTCCACACCCCCCTTCCAGGGAGCCTGTGCAGCCCGCCACTACCAGGGTCCCGGGATCCAGGGACAACTTCCCCAGGAGAACACACGGTGCACCTCAAGCTGGTGCAACGTCACGCCGGACTCTGCCGCCACAGGCTCGCCCCGCACTTCGTACCCCTCCTTCCCCCCAGCCTGAGTGAGCCAGAGTGCACGAATCAGCGGCTCCTTTAACCCCGTCCTGTATGAGCGAAGAACAGACGCCCTCCGGCGACTTACATGCAGAGGCGGGACCAAATCCGATGAGCCCCGGGAGCTGTGCGAACAAAGAAGAGAAAGGGAAATCTCTCCCAGCAGCCTCAGAAGCAGCGAATTAAAGCTCCACAATCAACTTGATGTACCCTGCATCTGTGGAATACATGAATAGACAACATATCATCCCAAATTGAGGAGGTGGACTTTGAGAGCAAGATTTATGATTTTTTCCCTTTTCCTCTTTTTCTGAGTGTGTATGTGTATGCTTCTGTGTGAGATTTTGTCTGTATAGCTTTGCTTCCACCATTTGTCCTAGGGTTCTATCCGGTTTTTTGGTTTGTTTGTTTTCTTAAAACAAATTTTTTTTCTTAACAATTATTTTTTATTTTAATAACTTTATTTTATTTTATCTTACATTATTTTATTTTACTTTATCTTCTTTCATTCCTTCTTTCCTTCCTTACCTTCACCCTCCCTCTCTCCTCCCTCCTTTCTTTCTTTCTTTCTTTCTTTCTTTCTTTCTTTCTTTCTTTCTTTCTTTCTTTCTTTCTTTCCTTCTTTCTTTCTTTCTACTTTTTCTCCCTTTTATTCTGAGCCGTGTGGATGAAAGGCTCTTGGTGCTGCATCCAGGAGTCAGTGCTGTGGCTCTGAGGTGGGAGAGCCAACTTCAGGATACTAGTCCACAAGAGACCTCCCAGCTCCACATAATATCAAACAGCAAAAATCTCCCAGTGATCTCCATCTCAACACCAGCACCCAACTTCACTCAACGACCAGCAAGCTACAGTGCTGGACACCCTATGCCAAACAACTAGCAAGACAGGAACACAACCCCACCCATTAGCAGAGAGGCTGCCTAAAATCATAATAAGTCCACAGGCACCACAAAAGACACCACCAGACATGGAACTGCCCACCAGAAAGACAAGTTCCAGCCTCATCCACCAGAACACAGGCACTAGTCCCCTCCACCACAAAGCCTACACAATCCACTGAACCAACTTTAGCCACTGGGGACAGATCAAAAACAATGGGAACTAAGAACCTGCAGCCTGCAAAAATGAGACCACAAACACAGTAAGATAAGCAAAATGAGAAGACAGAAAAACACAAACCAGATGAAGGAGCAAGATAAAAACCCACCTGACCTAACAAATGAAGAGGAAATAGGCAGTCTCTCTGAAAAATAATTCAGAAAAATGATAATAAATATGATCCCAAATCTTGGAAATAGAATAGACAAAATGGAAGAAACATTTAACAAGGACCTAGAAGAACTAAAGATGAAACAAGCAAAAATGAACAACACAATAAATGAAATTAAAAATACTCTAGATGGGATCAATAGCAGAATAACTGAGGCAGAAGAACAGATAAGTGACCTGGAAGATAAAATAATGGAAATAATTACTGCATAGCAGAATAAGGAAAAAAGAATGAAAAGAACTGAGGATAGTCTCAGAGACCCCTCGGACAACATTAAAAGGACCGACATTCGAATTATAGGGTTTCCAGAAGAAGAAGAGAAAAAGAAAGGGACTGAGAAAATATTTGAAGAGATTATAGTTGAAAACTCCCCTAAGATAGGAAAGGAAATAGTTAATCAAGTCCAGGAAGCACAGAGAGTCCCATACAGGATAAATCCAAGGAGTAATATGCCAAGACAAATATTAATCAAACTGTCAAAAATTAAATACAAGGAAAGCATATTAAAAGCAGCAAGGGAAAAACAACAAATAACACAAGGGAATCCCCATAAGGTTAACAGCTGATCTTGCAGCAGAAACTCTGCAAGCCAGAAGGGACTGGCAGGACATATTTAAAGTGATGAAGGAGAAAAACCTGCAACCAAGATTACTCTACCCAGCAAGGATCTCATTCAGATTTGATGGAGAAATTAAAAGCTTTACAGACATGCAAAAGCTGAGAGAGTTCAGCACCACCAAACGAGCTTTACAACAACTGCTAAAGGAACTTCTCTAGGCAAGAAACACAAGAGAAGGAAAAGACCTACAATAATGAACCCAAAACAATTAAGAGAATGGGAATAGAAACATACATATTGATAATTACCTTAAACGTAAATGGACTAAATGCTCCCACCAAAAGACACAGATTGGCTCAATGGATACAAAAACAAGACCCATATATATGCTGTCTAAAAGAGACCCACTGCAGACCTAGAGACACATACAGACTGAAAGTAAGGGGATGGAAAAAGATATTCCATGCAAATGGAAACCAAAAGAAAGCTGGAGTAGCAATTCTCATATCAGACCAAATAGAATTTAAAATAAAGACTATTAGAGAAGACAAAGAAGGACACTACATAATGAACAAGGGATTGATCCAAAAAGAAGGTGTAACAATTGTAAATATTTATGCACCCAAGATAGGACCACCTCAATACATAAGGCAAATACTAACAGCCATAAAAGGGGAAATCGACAGTAACACAATCATAGTAGGAGACTTTAACACCACACTTTCACCAATGGACAGATCATCTGAAATGAAAATAAATAGGGAAACACAAGCTTTAAATAATACATTAAACAAGATGGACTTAATTGATATTTATAGGACATTCCATCCAAAAACAACAGAATACACATTTTTCTCAAGTGCTCATGGAACATTCTCCAGGAGTGATCATATCTTGGGTCACAAATCAAGCCTTGGTAAATTTAAGAAAATTGAAATTGTATCAAGTATCCTTTCTGACCACAATGCCATGAGACTAGATATTAATTATAGGAAAAGATCTGTAAAAAATACAAACACATGGAGGCTAAACAATGCACTACTTAATAACGAAGTGATCACTGAAGAAATCAAAGAGGAAATGAAAAAATACCTAGAAACAAATGACAATGGAGACACGATGACCCAAAACCTATGAGATGCAGCAAAAGCAGTTGTAAGATGGAAGTTTATAGCAATAAAATCCTACCTTAAGAAACAGGAAACATGTCAAATAAACAACCTAATCTTGCACCTAAAGCAATAGGAGAAAAAAGAACAAAAAAACCCCAAAGGTAGCAGAAGGAAAGAAATCATAAAAATCAGAACAGAAATAAATGAAAAAAAAAAATGAAGGAAACAATAGCAAGATCAATATAACTAAAAGCTGGTTCTTTGAGAAGATAAACAAAATTGATAAACCATTAGTCAGACTCATCAAGAAAAAAAGGAAGAAGACTCAAATCAATAGAATTAGAAATGAAAAAGGAGAAGTAACAACTGACACTGCAGAAATACAAAAGATCATGAGAGATTACTACAAGTGACTCTATGCCAATAAAATGGACAACCTGGAAGAAATGGACAAATTCTTAGAAATGCACAACCTGCCAAGACTGAATCAGGAAGAAATAGAAAATATGAACAGACCAATCACAAGCACTGAATTTGAAACTGTGATTAAAAATCTTCCAACAAACAAAAGCCCAGGACCAGATGGCTTCACAGATGAATTCTATCAAACATTCAGAGAAAAGCTAACACCTATCCTTCTTAAACTCTTCCAAAATATAGCAGAGGGAGGAGCACTCCCAAACTCATTTTACGAAGCCACCATCACCTTGATACCAAAACCAGACAAGGATGTCACAAAGAAAGAAAACTACAGGCCGATATCACTGATGAACATAGATGTAAAAATCCTCAACAAAATACTAGCAAACAGAATCCAATAGCACATTAAAAAGATCATACACCATGATCAAGTGGGGTTTATTCCAGGAATGAAAGGATTCTTCAATATATGCAAATCAAACATGTGATAAACCATATTAACAAATTGAAGGAGAAAAAACATATGATCATCTCAATAGATGCATAGAAATCTTTAGACAAAATTCTATACCCATTTATGATAAAAACCCTGCAGAAGGTAGGCATAGAGGGAACTTTCCTCAACATAATAAACGCCATATATGACAAACCCACAGCTAACATCATCCTCAATGGTGAAAAACTGAAAGCATTTCCACTAAGATGAGGAACAAGACAAGGTTGCCCACTCTCACCACTCTTATTCAACATAGTTTTGGAAGTTTTAGCCACAGAATAAGAGAAGAGAAGGAAATAAAAGGAATCCAAATTGGAAAAGAAGAAGTAAAGCTGTCACTGTTTGCAGATGACATGATACTATACATAGAGAATCCTAAAGATGCTACCAGAAAACTACTAGAGCTAATCAATGAATTTGGTAAAGTAGCAGGATACAAAATTAATGCACAGAAATCTCTGGCATTCCTATACACTAATGATCAAAACTCTGAAAGTGAAATCAAGAAAACTCTCCCATTTACCATTGCAACAAAAAGAATAAAATATCTAGGAATAAACCTACCTAAGGAGACAAAAGACCTGTATGCAGAAAATTATAAGACACTGATGAAAGAAATTAAAGATGATACAAATAGATGGAGAGATATACCATGTTCTTGGATTGGAAGAACCAACATTGTTGAAATGACTCTACTACCCAAAGCAATCTACAGATTCAATGCAATCCCTATCAAACTACCACTGGCATTTTTCACAGAACTAGAACAAAAAAATTCAGAATTTGTATGGAAACACAAAAGACCCCGAATAGCCAAAGCAATCTTGAAAAAGAAAAATGGAGCTGGAGGAATCAGGCTCCTTGACTTCAGACAATACAACAAAGCTACAGTAATCAAGACAGTATGGTACTGGCACAAAAACAGGAATATAGATCAATGTAACAGGATAGAAAGCCCAGAGATAAACCCACGCACCTATGGTCACCTTATCTTTGATAAAGGAGGCAGAAATGTACAGTGGAGAAAGGACAACCTCTTCAATAAGTGGTGCTGGGAAAACTGGACAGGTACATGTAAAAGTATGAGATTAGATCACTCCCTAACACCATACACAAAAATAGGCTCAAAATGGATAAAAGACCTAAATTTAACGCCAGAAACTATCAAACTCTTGGAGGAAAACATAGGCAGAACACTCTGTGATGTAAATCACAGCAAGATCCTTTTTGACCCACCTCCTAGAGAAATGGAAATAAAAACAAAAATAAACAAATGGGAACTAATGAAACTTCAAAGCCTTTGCACAGCAAAGGATACCATAAACAAGATGAAAAGACAGCCCTCAGAATGGGAGAAAATAGTTGCAAATGAAGCAACTGACAAAGCATTAATCTCCAAAATTTATAAGCAGCTCATGCAGCTCAATGACTAAAAAACGAACAACCCAATCCAAAAATGGGCAGAGGACCTAAATAGATATTTCTCCAAAGAAGATATACAGACTGCCAACAAACACATGAAAGAATGCTCAACATCATTATTCATTAGAGAAATGCAAATGTAAACTACAATGAGATATCTCGCACCGGTCAGAATGGCCATCATCAAAAAATCTAGAAACAATAAATGTTGGAGAGGGTTTGGAGAAAAAGGAACACTCTTGCACTGCTGGTGGGAATGTGAATTGGTACAGCCACTATGGAGAACAGTATGGAGGGTCCTTAAAAAACTACAAATAGGACTACCATATGACCCAGCAATCCCACTACTGGACATATACCCTGAGAAAACCATAATTCAAAAAGACTCATGTACCAAAATGTGTATTGCAGCTCTATTTTCAATAGCCCAGAGATGGAAACAACCTAAGTGTCCATCATCGGATGAATGGATAAAGAAGATGTGGCACATATATACAATGGAATATTACTCAGCCATAAAAAGAAACGAAATTGAGCTATTTGCAATGAGGTGGATGGACCTAGAGTCTGTCATACAGAGTGAAGTAAGTCAGAAAGAGAAAGACAAATACCGTATGCTAACACATATATGGAATTTAAAATTAAAAAAAATGTCATGAAGAACCTAGGGGTAAGACAGGAATAAAGACACAGACCTACTAGAGAATAGACTTGAGGATATTGGGAGGGGGAAGGATAAGCTGTGACAAAGTGAGGGAGTGACATGGACATATATACACTACCAAACGTAAAATAGATAGTGGGAAGCAGCCTCATAGCACAGGGAGATCAGCTCAGTGGTCTGTGACCACCTAGAGGGGTGGGATAGGGAGGGTGGGAGGGAGGGAAACGCAAGAGAGAAGAGTTATGGGAACATATGTATATGTATAACTGATTCACTTTGTTATAAAGCAGAAACTAACACACCATTGTAAAGCAATTATACTCCAATAAAGATGTAAAAAAAAAATAGAAAGGGTATCATGGAGACTTGCAGTTAATTAAAGCTATTTAAGGTAATAGATAGTTTTTCTCTTCTAAGATACTGGAAATTTCCTTTTTAGAACTATTTAAATAAATTAATCATTGCCTCAGATTCCACTGGGCACTTCATGCTTGCTTTGCAGGTCTTCTCTGTTGAATGTCTCTTTCTAACAGCCTCAGGCAAAGCTCAAGGCAGCCTTAAAGGGGATTCTGCCTAATTTATAAAATCCTCCTTGTTCCCAGGAAACCACTGTTTAATTTCAGTCAGTCCCCATGGGGAGTGGGACATATTTGCACAAAAAGCATGATAGGAGGATGAACACTTTTATTGGTTTCACATAATCATATCTCTTTTTTTAAAATTATCTCCTCTTAGGTGACTATCCCAGGCTAAAGCCACCCATATCCCTCTTTCCTTCTAAAAAGACTTTAAATAATAAAGCTACTCAAGTACTCATCACTCGTGACATAAAAATGTGCTGGTAGGTAGGGAAAAACATCCAAGTTTTATTTTTATTTCAACAGGATACTAATATCCTCGGACCTTTCCATTTTCTTTTTATTTTTTTTTTCCCTTTCTAGTTTAAGTATTGCAGGTTAAATCCGAAAGTATAAATACATACTCAAAACTATTCCATTTATAAAAGTGTATTTTTCAATGGGAAAATAAAAGCCAAAGTCATTGATTTAATTTGACAGTCAGTTTCTCACCTAAAAGTGTATTTTTGTACTTACCTTTAACTCCCTGGAAGTGAGAAGCCAGAGATTAGGTATAGAATTGAGGAAGTTATCAAATAAGCTACACCAGCAAGATCAGGAAAAAAAAAAAAAAAAGAAAGAAATGTGTAGAAAGTGCTGAGCACAAGCCTATCAGAGTGTAAAAGGAAATAGCAATACCGAATCTATGCATATTCTGTCTTCTAGACTTTTCCATCTGGATTAGAGCTAGAACTTTAGACTCACAATGTGCAAATTCTTACTCATGTTACATTCTTTCCCTCTTCCTCTCAATCCTGCAATCTGACTTGCCCTTTATACGGTGTTTCTTTCCTACTTTCCTAAATTAACAGCCCCATTATCTGCTTAGCCATCTCATTTAGAAATTACAGAGGTTGTCTCCATCACTTCTCTGGCCCACATCTTGGAGTATCATTCATAACCATCACACTACTTTATCGGGTCAAGTATATCCATCTCTTCCACGCTACTGGCTCTGTCCGATTTTCTATTTAGATGCTCATAAACTCTTCACTGTGCTATATAACATAGCTTCTGGTCACCAGCATCTTTTTTGTCTGCTACTGCCATGAGGATTATTTTCTAAGACTGAAGCTGTACACAGTCAAGCTGCTGAGTTAACAAACTGTTTCCTGGATTCTATAGCATAAAACTTTAATACACTTTCTCATAGTCATAAAAAAAAAAGATTCAAATCCCTGTAGAACTGACAACTTTTAATTCTCATTTCTAAAATTCACATTCCTTTGAATCTTACAATGCTGCATCCATCTTTATGTGTCATTATTTGTGAACTGCTTTCACTACTCTAATTGCTCTTTGCTAATATCAGTTATATCCCTGTCGCCTAAATGGGATTTGTTCCAGTAAAAATTAGAAAAAAAAAAAAAAGCGATTTCCTTTCTCATTTGGTGGGGGAAATCTCTTATATATTTGCCATTTTTTTTAAAAAAATTAAAGAAACCCCCAAATATGAAGTAGTATACATAACATTAATTCTTTCCCCCAAATAGGAAAATATCCTCCCTGTCAGTAATATGTTTGCACCATGGCACTAAATCTTTTCTAGCAACATCTTTATGAGTGAACAATTAGATTTTTAAAGATACCACACTACCTTTTTTTTTTTTTTTGCCGTACGCGGGCCTCTCACTGTAGCCGCCTCTGCATCGGCAGGCGGACACTCAACCACTGCGCCACCAGGGAAAGCCCCACACTACCTTTCAATCTCACATTTTAAAGCCAAACACTCCCTAAGATTTTGCTCTTTAAAGAATTCTTAACAATGTTCCAAATATAATAACAATTCTCCCTTGTAGTCTACTTAAATTGTATACATACATTTAAATATTAATTTTAAGATTCTGTTAAAGACGACTTGTGAATCTTTCATGAATTTTTGAAAATTTTATTTAAAGAAACATCATAGCCTTGAAGAGCCATGACTCTGCTTTTGACACTCAAGTTCTTCTTCTTTTTTTTTTAATCTTGAGATAAATGATTTATTCTACAAATGATGATTGGTGTGAAGTAGACGTGAGGATTCTCTTATATAATTGGAGGCTCTCCCCACTCCCACCTCCAAGCGTATATCTCTCACTGGCTGGGAATCTCTAAATTAGAGCAATTAAATCTTAGCGATAGACCTCAAATGAATGAGCTTCCTTTCCCTAAATGCAGAAATAAGTTCAAAAGAAAAGAGACTACTGAAGTTGGAGAGAAATGCAAGGCACAGGGGAGTGGAGGGTCAATGATTTAATGATTTCTGGGGTCCTGCCCACCTCCACCTGAAGGCGTTACAGTACAAACACCTGAAAGGTTTTTTTTTAATTGTATCTTTTAAAAAACAAAATTGAGTTATAATTGACATATAACATTATATTAGTTTCAGATGTACAACATAATCAATATTTGCATACCCTGTGATCACCACAATAAGTCTAGTTACCATTTGTTTGTTTGTTTTATTTTGTTTTATTTTTATTTATTTATTTTTTTTGTAGTACGCGGACCTCTCACTGTTGTGGCCTCTCCCGTTGCGGAGCCCAGGCTCCAGATGCGCAGGCTCAGCGGCCATGGCTCACGGGCACAGCCGCTCCGCCGCATGTGGGATCTTCCCGGACCGGGGCACGAACCTGTGTCCCCTGCATCGGCAGGCGGACTCTCAACCACTGCACCACCACGGAAGCCCTAGTTACCATCTGTAACCATAAAAAGTTACAATTTTTTTTTTTGTTGTTGTGTGAGAACTTTTAAGATTTGCTCTCTTAGCAACTTTCAAATATGTACTACAATGTCATTGACTGTAGTCACCATGCTGTGTATTACATCCCCATTATGTTATTTATTTTACAACTGGAAATTTGTACTTCCCGATCCCCTTTACTCATTTTTTCCCACTCCCCTATTCCCTTCCCCTCTGGCAACCACCAGTCTGTCTGTTCTTTGGATCTATGAGTTTTGTTTTGTGTTGTTATTTTGTTTTTTAGATTCTACATATAAGTGAAATCATATGGTATTTATCTTTCTCTGTCTAACTTATTTCACTTAGAATAATATCCTCAAGGTCCATCCATGGCAAGGTTTCATTCTTTTTTACGACTGAGTAGAATCCCATTGTGTACATATACTATTAGACTGTTTCTGTATCCTGGCTCTTGTAAATAATGCTGCAGTGAACATGAGGATGCATATATCCTTTTGAATCACTGTTTTTTTTCCCCCCTTTGGATAAATACCCAGAAGTGGAATTGTTGGATCATATGCTAATTATATTTTTTAACTTTTTGAGGAATCTTAATTTTGTTTTCCATAGTGGCTGCAGCAATTTGCATTCCCACCAGTTCACGAGGGTCCATTTTTCTCCACATCCTTGCCAACATGTGTTACTTCTTGTCTTTTTGATAACAGCCTTTCTGACAGGTGTGAGGTCTGACACTCTTTACTAGAAGGCTTTCTCCACCACCTCTCCCTACCCTTTGCTGAACATCACATTCTTAAGTATTCTAAGGAGCTGATGGTGACACCTTCTCAATAGGTTTTGATGGTTGCTGCTGCTGCTATTGTTCAACTTTCTTCACTTAGTTTCAACTATTTTATTTTGAAGTGATTATTCTTAGTTCTTACAAGTATTCCCTTTATCATTTGGGCTATATTTCTCTAGTTTACCAAACTCTCCTGAAGTATTTTGCTAAATCCAGTGATCATTTCTCCTTGACTAAAACTCCAAAGTATTAAGTTTATCAGTTGATGCGCATGTAATTGCCAAGGTCTTTTCCCTGCCATCCTAATTCCAGCCTTCCTGGCTTCTGAACACTTTTGTTCATTGTCATAGGAACCGTGTCTCTCATATTCCATTTGTGTTACTTTTGTACTTGAAATATTCCCTGACCTGAGACAGGTCAATCTTCTACTGTCTACTCCAAACCTGACCGACTGTTTAAGATACAAACCAAGTTTTATCTCCTTTGAACTCTTTCAAGGACTCCAGACACATCTTTATTTTTTTTATTTGCATTAATAGAAATTTAATACTCTATGCTATAATGTTCCAATTATATAAATAGGTAGGGGCTGAATTGTGTCTCCACACAATTAATATACCACTACCTCAGGATGTGGCTGTATTTGAAATAGAACCTCAAAAGAGATAACTAAGGTTAAATGAGATCATATGAGAGGATCTTAATCCAATCTGACTGATAACTACAAAAAGAGGAGATTTGGACACACAAAGAGACACGAGGGGCATGTGTGTAGAGAGATCCAGCAAAAGGGTGGTTATATGAAAGCCAAGAAGATTCTTCAGGAGAAACCAGCATTTCTGGCACCTTGGTTTTGGACTTTCAACCTCCAGAATTGTGAGAAAATAAATTTGTGTTGTTTAAGTCACCCAGACTGGCAGCCTTCATGAATTAATACATACACAAATACAAACTTAGCTGTAAAAATACATGAGATAATAATTCAATTTTATATACATCAAATTAATTGGATATAAGTATTCTATGATAAATCAGGAAAAAAAGGCAGGTGAATGTTAAACCTGGTTATTATTATGTTTTCTGTGAGCCACTGGGTTGCTTCTACCAACATTTGTATCAAGACTATGTAATTGAAATAAATTCTGAATTCATTACTTTAAAACCCTGGTCAGTGCAGGGACTAATGGAAACTGTAAGCTATTGATTTCTGTAGAATGATTGCAAGTGTTCTTAGATTAGTAATGTTTATTGAAGAAAAAGAATAAAGAAAAAGTTTATTGAAAAGGAAAATTAATACATTTCCCTCAAATCATTTTAAGGTACACAAAAAATATAAAAGTCAGGCTAATATACATGGTCTTGCATCTCAAACATGCCACATTTACTTTGTAAGAAAGTGGGAAAGTAGCTTGACCTCTGGACTATAATGGACTGGAGTATCTCTTTATTTATTAATAAAGAAACATTTTAATATTTCACAGGCTGTTGATAGGATTACATGTATATATCATCACCTAATAGAGTTTTTAGCATATGCAAGCAATCATCATCTCATTTAGAAAACTGTAAATAAATGGATTGAGATGAGTCACTGGTTGTTGGCCTGAGAAAGACTGCAAGGCAGCTTGAAGGTGAGGGAACTTTGTCCTTAAATACCTAGTCAAAGTGAGATAAATAAGGAAAATGTGAAGATACATAAGAAAGGTTCAAAACTATGTATACTTATGATCCACCATATCTCTTATCTCTCTTTTGACACATTTGTCTATTCAGCTGTTTCTTATTAGGTATTAGCGATACTTCTTTTGTTCTTATGTTATTACCTTGAACTTTTCGCAGACTTCAGTGAGGAAGAATACTTTAGAAGTTTAAAAAAATCCATAACACTACAAGTGACAGAGTCAACATTTAAATGGGCTGTATGTGTCTGAGGGTGAATATATTTTGTAGGAAGAGGAAAAGTCATCAGGGTTAAGTAGAAATAAAATGAGTTTAGTTAATGAGAAAACTTAGGAGAAATTATGTCAGCTATTGATATAATGAAGAGAAAGAGATGTACCAAGGGGGAGAGAGAAAAGGAAAAGAGAAAGAGGGAGAGGTTGAAATAGAGAGAGAGAGGAAAATACAAGCAGAATTATGGAAAATTTTCATTCTCATTCTTTTGACCACCAGAGGGAGAAAAGTTAAGAACACAAGGGAAATTAACATAACAAAGCTATAGAGCCACCAAAGACTGGAGCTGTGCCAATAGTGCTCCCAGTTTCTCTGGAGGTGGGGCCCTCACCTTAAGGTGATTATGGTAAACAAGAAAAATAAATGTAAATAGAATAAGCAGTAGGCAGAGGGCATGCCAAAGTGACTTAATGAGCTGCCATTTGGAGAAAGTCCTGAGGAGTGTCTGGACAGGCCAGTGCCATGAACAAGATGAGCTCATGAGAGAGAAAACTTGACATGTATAGAAAGGTTGCTGTGTGTTTGAAAGCCGAATGTTTCTCTCTGTGGCTCACACTCAAGTTGGTGTAATTTATCAATCATGTTGTTGCATGTTCCCTTGGTTTCTTCCATCTCTCAGCACCATGGCCTGGGAGTAATGATCAATTACTAAATGGTAGAATTTCCTTCTCCTGGGCATCTGGGCTAGGGAGTTTGGAGCGCTGGTGGCAGTGCAGCCCTAATAGCTCAACTTGATCCCCTTGTCTTCACTCTTGCCCAGAAGACTAGTGCTTACCTATATACAACCAGAGAGGCAACGGAGTTGATATTCCCATAATGATTTGCATTAGGTATACTGAGGGAATGACTTCATTTGAAAGAAAAATAATTGTAGAGAGAATGATAGTTTTTTAACATGGAAAATGAATATTCAGGTCAGTGTAATCACTTCGTATGTCAACATGTCATATCTATGGTGTTGCATAATGACTGTCCTGCAAACAGAAATAATGAAATACTTACATCAATGAATCTCTAGAAATAGATATGCCAATCCAGGCAGGTAAGTTTCTTGTGTTAACTGACAAATTAATATGGGATTCTAGGCTTTCTAAAATGTGTATAATATTATAAAATCAAAATATGATACCTCTGGCTAACATGGAATAGAATGAGATATTATGAGACACTAGTAGCAGGTTAAGGGTCTTCACACGGAGTACTCAGATATGGATGGAAAATTCTTTTGAAATCTGGTAACCTTTCTACCCTTAGATACCCAGCCTTCTTGGAGACATATTATATTGTCTTATTAATTCTGTAAAAGCCCAAGTCCAACCACCTCTATCCAGCATTGAACACTCTACAACATCACATAAAATTTAAACTAAAATAAGTTGAGATGTTTGGGGATTTGGAGAATCTTTGGAACAACTCGATAGAATGAAAATTAGCCCAATATACAATAAGAAAACTCACTTTACATTATTTTAGTAAAAGGCTGAAAAAAGCAGATGAACACCAAGAAATAGATTGGAATTATTTGCCCAAAATCAAGCAACTGTTTTCCCTGGTGCAAAGTGAAAAAATTTCCAGTTACACATCATATTTTACCTGCACATGGTGGCTGTCCCTGCTTTGCTTCTGAGTATGCAAAATGATTGTAGGGGGCATCATCCTCACAAAGCCAGTTTTCAGACATGGATTCAAGATACATTTCATTCATGCCCTTGATTTGCCACTGTCTGGAGCTCCCTGACTAAGAGAACTTCAGCAACATTAGTTACTTCCCCTTGGGGTTCCCACCATCTCTTCACATTCCTTAAAAGACAATTGTATTGTGTGCAGTTCATATGATTAACTTCACAAATATTTCTGAAAGTGACTATTATTTATAAAGCTTAAACCTAGTCTAGATTCATGAAAGTAAAACATTGTGAGAATAACTATTTAAATGAACTAATATAAGCCTTAATAAAAATGTAACTGAGTTTTTTCTTGTTTCTTTTTTTTGTTGTTTTGTTTTGTTTTGTTTTTCTTTTGTGGCTAGTAAGTATGGTGCGACTAAAAACATTTTCCAAAATAGCATAGATTTGCAAACAAAACATATTTTCTTGGGTGAATGTTCAACCCTATAAGATTTTCACATTTATGTAAGTTGTTCCATCTGTTCCAGTTTCGATTACTGTGCTTCACATGCAGAGAGAGGAATACTTTTTTTCTGATATTTCATCTTAAGGGCTTTGCATATCATTTCATTTCATTTCATTTTTCCTTTTCTTTTTAGACAAAAGGCACTTGCCAAGGTCAAGGCATGTTTCTCTAAAGGTGGATATTGAGGGGAATGTGTAAACAAATGGTAGAGGAAATAAGATAATTGCTTATTTTATTCCCTTGACTAAGTTAATCCCAAATCATTACAACCACTTGCCCCCTGTTTCTATCATTGCCACTTGTCTCCCTCCTGCCTTCTTCCTCTTCTTTCCATTGTTTGAATGGATATTCATAAGCTTCAGAAAATTAATCACACGGAACTGTTTTTAACGTGAATCTGCCCTGAGAAGACTTTCAAACAATTAGCCTCTTTGCATGTGTTCAAAGATGTAATACATATTGCCGAGATTGTAAAGTCTCCAGATTCCTTGCTTCCTGTCATTGAGCTAGATTAACCTAGTCTTTCAAGATTTTATTTCAATTGCTATTGAGAACATAGACAGAAGATGGCACTGTTTACTCATTATTAAAAAGGTCAGCAACCACTTTAAAGAAAAAAACAATGCTTCCCTGCTAGGAAAACATATAGTAAAATCAGACTACTTATATAATGAACATTATTTTTGAACATTACGATAAGAAATATACATTTAAAATTAGACAAGGTAAACTAAACCGTGGAAAACAGTCTTACTGTGCACTGAATTTTCAGAAATAGCTCATTTCAAATGGAATGCAATTGTAGTCACATGCACTGTAAGGATTGACCAGGGACCTGGGTTTGAGTCCCAACTCTACCATTACAAACCATAAGACCTTGGACAAGTTGCTTAAGACAACCCTCTCTCTGAGTCTAAACATTCTTACTATAAAATGGGGGCAATAACACCTATTCTGCAGGGTTGTTTTGTGGATTGAATGAGTACACAGTAAAAGTACATTAACAATGCTAGACTGTAAGTCTTTGGTTATCTTGTTAATAAGACATCTATCATCTTCAAATAGCGAAATGCTTAACTTAGTAAAGCAGTGTAGAAACTGATTAAATGACTGAAAAGAAAACCCATAACTTAAATGAATTTTGTGTTGGCTTACAGATGATTCCTATTTAAATAAGAAGCAGAGCAAGTGTAAAAAATAATTAATTAGTTACTAATCTTTAACTCTAGAGCACTTGACAATATCAATATTTTCTTTTTCTCACAGAAATGTGTTTATTCCCAATTAAATGATTGAAGATATTTCATTAATAATCAGGGAAAATCTTATTCAAGTTTTCTGAAGCACTAAGAGAATAACCTATTCTATCTAGATAGAAATAAAAGTATTGTTCTTTATGTTTTACTCTATTTACTATAGTAATTGTAGATATTTCTTCATACCTACCTTTCCTTTGAGAAATTTAAATGGTAAGGTAACACGTGATAGAAATTTAAATGGTAAGGTAACACGTGATAGAATATTTTGCCCCATTGCTTCCTTGAAATTTAAAGGCACATTATTATTAGTGTCTATACTAAAGATGAACATTTTAAATTGACATGCATAAAGGCTTACTCTATCTTGTAATATTTAATTGTGCAATAATATTAACTTTAAGCATCAAAAGTGTAAATGGTTGTCTAGACAATTTTTAATATTTAAATATTCATTTTCGTGACTCTCAAGTGATAGAGCTAGTCACAAATATGTATTTTCTCTTCTTGGGCACACAGCCAGCCATTTCCTGGTTTCTAAAGTTAGATGTGGTCATGTGACTGAGTTCCAGCCAATGGAATGTGCGTAGAAGAGATGGTGCCAGTTTCATGCCAGTGCTTCTAGGAAGAAGGTATGCTTCCAACCACAAAGGAGCTATTTTTCCTTTTATTGCTTAGATGCAGAAGACAAAGGGCCCTAAGGGATAGCAAAGCCATGAAAGGGAAAGAATCTGGGTCCCTAAACTCCACCTAAAAGAATTCATCCATGGGCAAGTAACTATTATGTAAGTGGAAAATAGACTTCTCTTTGTTCTAGCAATTAGCATTGCCCAAAGGAACACTCCCATTAAAAAAAAAAAAAAAAAAAAAGGAGCTATCAATCACATTGTAGCATGTAATGTACTACCACTCTTTAAACTTTCTCAGTTGAAATAGGGACACCAAGTAATAAGCACCTTTTGATGCGAGGGACAGGACGATTTGCTCATTCAGTTCATTGAAATTCTGTATAGTGGATGTTCACTTTTCATTAATCTATTTTTTTAAATTGATTAATATATTTTTGGCTTCATTGGGTCTTTATTGCTGCACGTGGACTTTCTCTAGTTGCGGCAAGCGGGGGCTACTCTTCGTTGTGGTGCACAGGCTTCTCATTGCATTGGCTTCTGTTGTGGAGCACGGGCTCTGGCCACACAGGCTTCAGTAGTGTGGCACACGGGTTCAGTAGTTGTGGCTCGCAGGCTCTAGAGCACAGGCTCAGTAGTTGTGGTGCACAAGCTTAGTTGCTCTGCAGCATGTGGGATCCTCCCGGGCCAGGGCTCATAACCATGTCCTCTGCATTGGCAGGCGGATTCTTAACCACTGTGCCACCAGGGAAGTCCCTATTTTATTTTTTTTTAACTAAAAATACCAAACAATGGCTCATCAATTGTTAGCTTCAGAGTACATCTGCACAGATATCTCCTCCTCATGTTTCTGCTCAATTTGCTCCACTAGACAGTATAATGCCAGAAAAATATTTAAAACTAAAATTACTAGCAGCCTTATACCTTCCAAGGGATGGGGATGAGTGGCATAATAGTTATTTCCCATTTTATTACTCTTTTCCCAGAGTCTAAAGTGCAGCAAGGAAGTTAGAAATTCCTAAATTGCAGCTATTTCTTTACTGTAGAAGAAAAGGACCTGGAAGATGGCCCATCGTAGAACTACTCAATAATCAGTCTCTGGTGGTACAGAAATCACTGGAGGCCTTGAGGCAAGCAGAGAATGGAAAGTTAAATTTTCCCGATGATAATGTAATGGTTGGATGGATGGTGAGAGAAGAGGTACAGTCTTAAGAAAAGGGGCTGGCAATTTTGAGTAAAGCTTGATGCAGCCCAGTGCTTTTGGTGTAGTTTACAGTGGGTCACGTGCTGGCTGGTTCTTTTCCATTCTCTGCTCTTCTCCTGCTCTATGCTGCAGATTCATGTAGGGTCTCTCTTGCTGGTTTCCATTTGGACTTGGCCAGTGAGAAGTGAGGCAGGAGACACATGGGCCCCAGGCTGAGCAGCTGGAGTTTTTCCCCTGTGGACAGATTCTCCAAGATGAAGATAACAGGAAGATAACAGGAGAGGCTGAGCCCTGCCCAGATAAAAGACAGAGACCACATATTTCTCATTCTCGGGGTCAAGGAGAACTTCCCGACTATGCATGTGCACAAAAGCTCCTTGCAGGTCAAAAAGGGAGTGATGTCAACCTACCCATAGGCCTCTTTGCTAGAGCCCATCTTGGCTAAGAGATGTACACGCACACATGGGAGGATACTGAGATAAACCAAATATGGACTCAGAACCAGGCAGAGAAAGATGATTGGCCAAAGGAAACCTGGAAGAAATGCCCCATATAAGTGATCTAAAATAACAGTCCCCAACGTTTTTGGCACTGGGGACCGGGTTCATGGAAGACAACTTTTCCATGGACGGGGGGTGGGGGGATGGGGGAGCGGGGGGATGTTTCAGGCAGTACTGCGAGCGATGGGGAGCGGCAGATGAAGCTTCACTCGCTCACCGGCCGCTCGCCTTCTGCTGTGCGGCCCGGTTCCTAACGGGCCGAGGGCCGATACCGGGCCACGGCCCGCGGATTGGGGACCCCTGATTTAAACTACCACGAGGGTGCGACTCTCTCTCTGAGTCCTCCCATGTGTCTATCCACACGTACTCTTTCTCCTGCTAATAAACACTTGTCACACTGCTTTCCGTCTTTGTGGGAATTCATTTCTGCAAAGCCGAAGGGTCAGGGGGCTTGTTACTGGCCACTGGTCTAGTGGCTAGGATTCAGTGCCCTCACTGCCACAGCCTGACTTCAGTCTCTAGCAGGGAATCGAAATCGTGCTTCAAGCTGCTGCAGGCCAAGGCCACCTGAGATCAGGAAGCACTTGCTGAAAAGTGTGTGATAGAAGGAGAGAGGGAGCAAGGTGCTTCTCCTCCATCCCTCTTCTGAATAGGATTCTGGAAGGCCCTGATGTCACTGACAGTACCTAGATCTGACCACTGCCTCTTTCCCTGACCCCTTCAGGCCTAGGGTGGCAATGACATTCCTTTTTTTTCCAGTCCCCGACTGTTGCTGTCTCCATTTTTCATTCTCAAACCTCTAAATAGTCTCCTTATTAAAGTCTTTTCAGTTAAACACTTCTGAGGGGTTCTTCTCCTTCCCGCATTCTGTTTAGTAGTGTGTTGGTGGTGGTGGTATGTTATAGGAAAGGTACTGAGCCCATGCTTAGTCTGGTCCTCATAGTAATTTAAGTCTTTGAAAGCAAACTTGACATTGAAGTTATACTGGTTCACTGACATAAAACTTTAATGATCTTCTGTACCCAGAGAGTACAAAGAGATCATTTGTATACCTTCAGTGTTGCTTAGAAATATGTAAACATTGTGAATACAGTGCCATAGGCATTTACTCCAAGGGTTCCTCTATTGAAAGTATTCAAATAAATAAACCCAAACCAATATGTTTTTATCCAAGCCTCACTCTCCAGCAGCTGCTGAGCTTTTGGGTTGGGGGAAGATCTATGACTTCCAGATTTTAGTGGTATGTGTGCACGAGAGGAATATGTGAATTCTTTAGCAGAAAGAAGAGAAGAAAATAATCACAGGATTGAAAACAAAATAAGATCAACAATTCATTAAGAAGAGGATTCTTACGGCTCTAAATGAATGTATGTACTTAAGCTGCTTGGGACTGTTGAGAAATCTTGGGAGAATACCGTATGCCTCACAAAAAGTGGGTTTATTAATAGAGCCAATTTAAAAGATGAATTTCAAGTAACAGTAACCCCAGCTAATAACTGGTTAACACAAGTCTAAACTATAAGCTGCACAGATTTATGGGTTTGATTTTTTTTCTTGAAGAATGTGTATGTTCTTTTGACTTATAACTTTTTATTTTAGACTGGTTTTAGATTTACAGAAAAGTTTTGAAGATAGTACAGAATTCCCATATACCTCATGCCCAGTTTCCCCTTTTGTTAATGGCTTAGGTTACATTTCAACTAATGAACTGGTATTGATACACTATTATTAACTAAAGTACATGCTTTATTCTGATTACCTTAGTTTTTACTGAATGTCTTTTTCTGTTCCAGGATTCTATCCAGGACACCACATGACATTTAGCTGTCAGGTCTCTTTAGGCTCCTCTTGGCTATAAAAGTTCCTCAGACTTTCTTTGTTTCTGACAGCCTTGACAGTTTTAAGGAGATTTTTGGGAGGGGGAACACAGGGGTTGAAGTACCTTTTTCATTACATCCTATTAAGGGTGTATACTATCAACATAAATTGTTACTAATGATGTCAATGCCCTATTTTTTGATGCATATATTCTAGGGTACTAGACTGAAAACCCTCTGAGGATGGAGGCTGTCTTGTTCTTTATTATGTATAAACTACATGCTGTAACTGCTAAAAATGACTAGTTTATGAATTTCCCAACCTTTTAACATGTGAGACATAAAGACCATGCAGAACCAGGCAGCGTTATTTTCCTCCCCCATAGGTTTGACAAAATTATGTAAAGCTGGCTACAAAATGTCATAATAAAAGTGGATGCATGCTGCATGAAACTGGGAAATCATATTTTTAGTGATGTCAAATGTCTTCTCATCTTATTGTTATACTATATTGCTCTTTGAAATTCTTTGTTTAAAATTCTTTTAAAAAGTCAGAAAACCATGTGACCCTAGATGTTTGACAACCCTGTTCCTCAGCCTCACTACTCTTAATACCGAGAATCCAGAATCTTTTTTTCATCAATTCCTTTGGGGAAGAGTCTACATTAACCTTCACAGATTTGGGGGTGGGGATGAGCACTTGTTCTGGGATTGCCTAGAAGTTCATCAATGAAGAAGAATGCTGTGTCTTTTGAGTGTCTTTTGCTTACTGCAATGGCTGCAGGTGTGGGAAATGTCCTAACTAGCATTATCTGTGTTCCAAGGCTTAGAAACTTGTCATAGAAACCTCTGGGAGTCCAGTAAGGGCCTTCTCCTTTGCAGGTACAGACACATTTCTTGTACCTAGACTATCTTTTTCTGTCTTAGGTTCTTTTGCTTTTCCTGAAGTTCAGTTTGCACCTGCAGAATATTCCTAGAATATGCAGAGGGAAAAGGAGGCAGCCTAAGGAAAATGAAGAAGTGTTGATTCTTTTCTTGATATGTTTTTCTTTTTTTACTCTAGTTTAGACAGCTTCACTGAGTTCATAACTTGGTGGTAAGCAGATTCACATTTTTACTTTCCATGATGATTCTTTTCCCAATCAATCTTCAGGAACTCTCTTCTTATATAATTTTTCAGATCATATCAGGATCTTCTAAGTAACATGGAAGGATAAGTTTCCAGCTTACAAAATAATGCCAATGTACATATTACATTTGCTTTTTCTAAAAATACAAATAGCATAGGTTTTCTCCCAGCATATGCAAACTAACAATTAAACAAGACACTCATATTTGCAATTTGTTTTAGGAATATCTTTTTATTTATATTTTCATGTTTCAAGTATAAAAGATATGATATAATTTTGCTTCTTTTGCATTTATTATATTCATTCTACTTCCATTAAAGTTGTTTATTAATAACTCTCAGACTCTGTTTTCTTCTTGAAAAGAATATCCATTTCAGAAGCCTGTGATTATGTATCTTAATTCTATTTGGTCAAGTAAAATGATGTAAAATTATCTCTTGTATGTTAAAGAGAATTGCTGATTCTTATTCAATAGGTTGACATCAGGTGGGGAGATGGAAAGACATTGTACTACTTGATTGACATAAGCAAATCTTATATACTATAACTTGAACATATAGTCCTCTTGCCCTTCGTCAATTTGCCAGACATCATTTGGGGCCATATCAGCTTTATTTGCTATGAACATTTATATTTATTAATGCAACTATTATTTATTTAGCACTCACTATGAGGTAAGCATTGTGTTAGACATTGGGTATCTAAGACATACAAAACAGATGAGGTTTCTGCATTCAAGAAGTTTATAGTCTAGTAAGAGAAAAGGTATTTTATTTAATTAATTATTTTTTAAGGTTTTTAAAAGTAAATTTATTTTTTCCTCTTACATACAGTCCATACAAGCTGTGATTTCTGTAAGATTCTATTAATTAAAAGTTTATTTAATATACAAGATAGATAAACAACAAGGACCTATTGTATAGCAAAGGAACTATATTCAATATCTTTCTTTTTTAACTTTTTATTTTATATTGTATTATAGACGATTAACAATGTTGTGATAGTTTCAGGTGCACAGCAAAGTGACTCAGCCATACATATACATGTATCCATTCTCCCTCAGATTCTCCTCCCATCCAGGTTGCCACATAACATTGAGCAGAGTTCCCTGTGCTATACAGTAGGTCCTTGTTGGTTATCCTTTTTAAATATAACAGTGTGTACATGTCAGTCCCAAACTCCCTAACTATCCCTTCCCTCCACCCTTCTCTCTGGTACCATAAGTTCGTTCTCTAAGTCTGTGAGTCCGTTTCTGTTTTGTAAATACGTTCACTTGTGTCATTTCTTTTTAGATTCCTCATATAAGTGATATCATATGATATTTCTCTTTCTCTGACTTACTTCACTCAGTATGACAGTCTTTAAGTCCATCCATGTTGCTGCAAATGACATTATTTTTCTTTTTTATGGCTAATAGTTCATTGTATATATGTACCACATCTTCTGTATCCATTCCTCCATTGATGGACATTTAGGTTGCTTCCATGTCTTGGCTATTGTAGACAGTGCTGCAGTGAACATTGGGGTGCATGGATCCTTTCAGATCATGTTTTTCTCAGGGTATATGCCCAGGAGTGGGATTGCAGGATCACATGGTAGCTCTATTTTTAGTTTTTTAAGGAACCTCCATACTGTTCTCCATAGTGGCTGTACCAATTTACATTCCCATCAACAGTGTAGGAGGGTTCCCTTCTCTCCACACCCTCTCCAGCATTTATAGTTTGTGGATTTTTTGATGATAGCCATTTTGACTGGTGTGAGGTGATATCTAATTGTAGTTTTGATTTGCCTTTCTCTCATCGTTAATGATGTTGAACATCTTTTCATGTGCCTCTTGGTCATCAATATGTCTTCCTTGGAAAAATGTGTATTAAGTCTTCTGCCCATTTTTTGATTGGGTTGTTTGTTTTGATGATATTAAGCTGCATAAACTGTTTGTAGATTTTGGAGACTAATCCCTTGTCGGTCACCTCATTTGCAAATATTTTCTCCCAATCTGTGGGTTGTCTTTTTATTTTGTTTATGGTTTCCTTTGCTGTGCAAAAGCTTTTGAGCTTACTTAGGTCCCATTTGTTTATTTTTGTTTTTATTTCCATTATTCTGGGAGACGGATAGAAAAAGATATTGCCACAATTTATGTCAGAGAGGGTTCTGCCTATGTTTTCCTCTAGGAGTTTTATAGTGTCTGGTCTCACATTTAGGTCTTTAATACATTTTGAGCTTATTTTTGTGTATGGTGTTAAAGAATGATCTAATTTCACTTTTTTACATGCAGCTGTCCAGTTTTCCCAGCACTATTTGTTGAAGAGGCTGTCTTTCCACCATCATATAGTCTTGGAGAGAAGGTACTTTAAAATGGTTACAAACCAAAGATAAATATACAACTCTGGAAAATGCTATAAAACTGAGGTATACTATATACTTTTAAAATTAGTTTTATTTGAGATATAGTAAACGTGAAATTTACACTTTGGGAGTGTACAATTTAGTGCTTTTTTGTTCGTTTGGTTGTTTTTTTAGTATATTCAGAAGATTGTGCAACTGTCACCATTATCTAATTCCAGAACATTTTTATCACCCCTTAAAGAACTCTGTCAATATCCATTACCAGTCATTCTCTATCTCCTTTCCCCTATCCTGTAATCTGCTTTGTTTTAATGGGTTTGTTTATGCTAGACATATCATGTAAATGGAGCCATATAATATGAAGCCATTGTGTCTGACTTCTTTCATTCAGCATAATGTTTTCAAGGTTTGTCCATGTTGTAGCATGAATATATCAATACTTTATTTTTTTATGAATCTAAATAATATTTCATTACTCTAAATAATATTCCATTGTATGGACATACCACTTTTTGTTTACCCCTTTCACTAGGTGATGGACATATGCATTATTTCCATTTTTTGGCTCTTATAAATAATGCTGCTGTGAACATTTGTGTACAAATTTTTGTTTGAACATATGTTTTTGATTTGGGGGAGTATATAACTAGGAGTAGGATAGTTGGATCACATGGTACCCCTATACGTAATTTTTTGAGGAACTACCAAACCTTTTCCCAAGTTACTATACCATTTTACGTTTCCATTAGCAATGTACAATGGTTCCAATTTCTTTATATTCTTTCAAACAGTTACTATTGGCGACCTTTGTTTTATTATAGCCCATCCTAGTAGGTATGAAGTGTTAACTCATTGTTTTGATTTGTATTTTCTTAATGATTAATGATGTTAATATCTTTTCATGTACTTATTGGTCATTTGTATACTTTTTTAGAGAAACATCTATTCAGATGATTTTCCTGTTTTTAATTGGATTATTTATCATTAAATAGTGTTTTTATATGTTCTTTTTTTGAGTTATTTTCTTAGTTGTTGCTCTGGGACATGCAGTTAACATCTATAACAATCTAGTTATAAAGTTATTCAGTCCTGTTCAGTCCTTAAGAGTTTAGTCTCTATTCTAAGGGTACAGGGAGATCACCAGAGGATTTTAGGTAGAAGGGTGGTCAGTATGGACTTAGGGAGATCAGTTAGTGAGGAGAAAGAGAGATGATAGCTGTTAGGCTGAATATGGAAGGGAGTGGAAATAAAAAAAAACTGGATAGATTAGAGAGATATTTAGGAAATAAAATTAACTGGGCCATTGGTGGATTGAAGGCAAAGTTTGAGGAAGAAATTCACAAAAGAACTTGGCTTTCTTGTCCTTTCTTCACCTCATGGTCTGTTCTCTTGGCTAAAGTGTCTGATAACTACTACCAGCATTTCATCTTGGATGAATGCACAACGTGTGAAGTATAGTCACTGTCAGTACAAGTACAGTGGTCTCTCTCACTACCACTTGACAAAATGTAAGAAACTTCTTAGAGGCAGAAGAATTGACAGAATCTCTGGTTACCAAGAGAATAGAGACAGGAGAAGAGACATGGGAGAATGGTTAGTGCTGAAACAAAAACAAAATCAAACACTTGTCTTTCTCCTCCTCTTAGGATTTTGTGGATATCAAAGCACAAAAATAATCTATTCTTAAAAAACAGTTATCTTGGGCTTCCCTGGTGGTGCAGTGGTTGAGAGTCCGCCTGCCGATGCAGGGGACACGGGTTCGTGCCCCGGTCCGGGAAGATCCCACATGCCGCGGAGCGGCTGGGCCCGTGAGCCATGGCCACTGAGCCTGCGCGTCCGGAGCCTGTGCTCCGCAACGGGAGAGGCCACAACAGTGAGAGGCCCGCGTAATGCAAAACAACAACAACAACAAAAAAAAAAACAGCTATCTTTTTTCTTGCAATCACTTTTTGACATCTCAGGTTTGATTTGTCTAATAGTTCAAAATATTTTCACTAAGATTCTCACCTATCCTGACATATCCACAAGTTATCTGTTTATTTGCATCTCTAATCCTGTCCCTGAGCTTTACAATAGCACAGATATTGCTGCAGTTCTACTTCCAATAACCTCTCATGGGTAACATTAATAGTCCATTCCCAAATAGCCCACTTATTGCTTAAAAAGTTTTTCAATGATTCAGTACATTAGTAGCAAGTTGGAAATTATGGCAATATCAGAAATCATGAACATCCAAATGAATTGTTTACTCAGGGTAGAAAGTATCTTATACAGGTAGAGGACCACAAATACCATAGAGTAATACATGTTATTTAAATATTGAAATGGTACCAGGATGTATTAATCATATAAAAATGCAACATAGCATTATTTCACAAATATAAAAAAAAAGACATAAATCTTTGATGTAGAAATTCTACATCTAGTATTGTATTATAAAGATCAACAGTTACTTTCACTAAAAGAGTTTTTGGAATATGATTTCAGCATTTTCTGACAAAGTCATGAATTATAAACATACTATTTCAATAGGAAATAGTTAAAATTATGATAAAAAAATCATGAAAAAGGATGAGATCATTCTGTGTGTACTTATATGGAAACATCTTCACGAAATATTTTTAAGAGGAAAAGCAAGGTGTAAAACAGTCTGTAAAATGTATTATTATGTGGAAATAAGAACATGTACATGATTATACATCCAAAGACTATCTCTGAAAAGAGCCATAGGCAACTGGTAATAATAGTTAACCTAGGAATGGGAACTGATAGGCTGAGAAGTTTGGAAACAGGAAGTATTGTGTGTGCTTTTTTGGCCCATACTTTCTTGTATTTTTTAATGCTGTACTGTGCATATCTTTACAGCATGTTCTATCTATCTAGCTAACTATTTTTTGTACACACATATACATCAAAATAAATACACAGTGTATTTGTCAGAGTTCTCCAGGGAAACAGAACCAAATATCTATATATATATATATATAGATATATACATCTCTATTTTTATCTTTATCTCTCTCTCTGTATATATTCCTGCCTGGCTAGAAAACCATGGAGAGTTTCTATGTTGCAATCTTGAAGACAATTCCTTTTTCTTCAGGAAACCTCAGTCTTTGCTCTTAAGGCTTTCAACTGATTGGATGAAGCTCACTATGGAGAATGATATGCTTTACTTAGTCTGCAGATTTAAATGTAAATTGCAGTAAATATTACCTTCAAAGCAATGTCTAGACTGGTATTTGATTAACAATTGGGCACCATAGCCTGGCCAAGTTGACACAAAATTAACTATCACACATACACTGAGAATTTGGGGTTTAGAAATGAAGAGCATTTCTAGAAATTGGACAAAGGAGAAACAAGTCAATGAAAATCTTCATGATCTACAGATAATTTTCCCCTAAAAATACCATCTATTCAAGTAGGATATAAAGAAATAGGGATAAGATCAGCAAATAAACAGACTTTCTGTTAAACACATGCCTTTAGATAGAAATTCTCTAGTTAAGATAACATACAGTTGACCCTCTGTATCCACAAGCTTTGCGTCTGCAGATTCAATCAACCATGGATCAAAATTACCTAAAAAAAATTCCAGAAAGTTCCAGAAAGCAAAACTTCATTTTGTCACGCACTGGCTGGCAACTATTTATGTAGCATTTACATTGTATTAGATATTGTATGTAATCTAGAGATGATTTAAAGTATACTGGAGAATATACATAAATTACATGTAAATAGACACCATTTTATATAAGGAAACTGAGCTCTGTGGATTTTGGTATCTGTGGAAGTTCTGGGAACAAATCCCCTGCAGATACCAAGGGACAATTATAACCTTTCCTTCCCTGGTATCATTGTATCTAGAAATGGTTGATGTCCCAGTAAGGATAGTAGGAGAAAATGGAGATCCATAATTGAAGGAAAAAAAAAAAAAAACTAAAGGGTTTATAGAAATGCATCAGATCAATGTGTTGTACTGTACACTTTAAACTTACACAATGTTATTTGTCAAATATAGCTCAATAAAGCTGGGATAAAATAAAATAAAATGAAACAAAAACAAAATAAAACAAAAAACTACAGTGTTTGAAGCATTCCTGTTAGTGAGACTCCCCTACCTCATAGTAGTCAGCAGAGGTTTTATGTATCACAGGGAGTTGGGTTGGTCATGAGATAAAAGGGACAAGAACACAAGAATGTGATGTAGGAGGCAAGGTAAGTGATCCAGTCTCACTTTTCAGAAGTATTTAGCCTAAGAATAACCAAGTCTGCAGTTTGGAAGTTTGTAAGGAAAATGGACAGTTTAAACAACTCCAAAAGAGTATATTCCACAGCTTGGGGATTTAGGAAACAAAGAAAGAAACTTTGGACTAGGGACTTGCAATTCTTGGAGTAGGATTTTCTAAAAGACTAACTTTCAGTGAAAGACCTAATAATATTCCATATATTTAAATGTTATTACATTTTTGGAAGAGAGCTATGCAGTCTGTGTAGCTAGAAAGATAAACTGGAGATCAAGGTGTTGCTGATGGACAAAGACTCAGGTTCAATTTTAAGTAGACTTTTAGAACACTGTGCTCTCCATAGCAGCAATGGAAAGCCATGGGAGGTGATGAATATTTTAGCATTATGCATAGTTTAGCAGAAAAAATATGTCCAGGGAAGTAAATATAGTCATCATGGCTAAATTTGATGTGGCTAGGCTGGATAACTTTAAGGTTTTATGATTCTAAAATTTATAGTCTCTGAAACTAAAATATATTTTGTCTTAAATAAACCAGGATAGCTACGCTCATGAATATCTGAAGGCAGAAATTAACATACACTTCAGCATCTCTCACTATTTCAAACTTTTGATATCACTTTTAAAGTAGTGTGCAAAAAATGTTCATAAAGTGCAAAGTTTCAGACAAGAGTTTTATTTTTAGTATTCTTGTTCTATGGCCTGATTGTTAAGTCAAATTGTAGTTACTTAAGATTTTACAAAAAGTTGTTTCCCTTCTTTTAGGACACTGTAGGCAAGCATGAAGACTGAATTACATGATAAAATTTTGGAAGATGGAAACTAAACACATTACTTTTACAAAGAAGGTGAAATAAGGAGTTTCATACGGTTTCCAGGTGTTTGGATTTCATTGGCCTATACAATGATTTTTGTACTTCAGAGACAGAGGACCAGCAAAGGGTAGTCAATGGGGTTTTTTGACTAAGTCTATATTAAAGAAAAAACAAGAGAAAATAAACTCTAATAGTTCTACCATTTCCTGGAAGAAAGAACTTTTAATACATAAAATATAATTCAGTCTCTAAGTTTTATTCAAAATATTGTACTAACTGTGCTTTTACTAATTGACCAGTCAGAACAGACAGTAGCTATTAAGATCAACACTTAACATAATCTTGGAAGAAAGCAGAGCCCTTTATGTTTCATATTTTAGAGTAACAAAAGCTTACTTATTTTATTCCGTTTGCCAGGCTGCATGAAATTTTGGTGGACAAGTATACATGCTCATGGACCAGCATTTGCAATGTTCACTTGGGATAATTTTTGCGTGGCCAGAACACCTAGAGTTGCTCCATAACAAGGCAGTGAGGAATTTAGAATGCTTTTGAAAAGTATAGAATTTCAGTCTATGAATTCCCTTTCTTAGGATTTTAAGGGAAATGTTGGTTCCTTAGGAATGAATTATAAAAATAGGCATATAATACTCAGTATAGAGGAAAAATGGGCAACAGAAGACATGATTCCAATTCTTGAGAATGTTTCAACCTAATTAGAGAAAGACAATATAGGTGTATGAAATGATGGGAAAGTAACTTTAAGCCAATTTATCAGTAAGCATCTTATAGGGGCTTTAGCCCAAATATATAAATGCTAAGGTAATCTAAAACAAAGAGCTTATTAAATGGAAGTAATTTTAATCTGAGAAGACTTCATAAGGTTTTCCAGTGCAAAGTATCTTATTTTTTTAATCTATACGAATATTAATTTGCCTATGTGTTACAAACAAGTATTAGAGATCTATAATTAAACATTAGATGTTCGGTTTAAAGTTTCAGAACAGGCTAGTCAGGGAGAAGTGTATTCATGGTACATCTTTGTTTTATGCTCATAGTTGCATCTAAGTCTTCTTGACATACTTACTGGTTGCTTTGTAACTTTAGGTGCAGTAGCTGCTCTATAGTAAATAAATTGATACATTAAATATTCAGTAAAGTCACAGTCATGAACTTGCTAGGCATATAGAAAAATGAAAATGATTTTCTCTTCTTGGCTCCTGCTTTGATTTTACATTTTAAAATTAGATTTCACTCGTGCCTTCCAAATTGGTAGCTTGCATCATCTGCTGCCTTCATCAACTGCATTCTGTTTTTACTCACCTTCTTTTTTTTAATGGCATACATCCAAAAGGAAAATTACTTGAATTAAAAGGGGAGACATATTTGGCATTTTTTTTCTGAAGCAGTATATCAGAAGCCAGATAAGTATACCTGATTTATCTTACCCTTGTTGGAATCTAAAAAGCACATGGACTTTCTCATGAGATAGCCAAAAGCACCTTTTTTTCTGACAACACAAATTATTTCAAACAAATCAAGTAGCCATTTGTAAAGTTTTATGTTTTGGGGTATTGCATATATTCTCCAGTGAGTAAATTTGAAAAGGCACCATTTCAATATAAACTAGAAATACACACACATGTGTTTGTGTATAAGTGTACTGGAAGTCTCTCTCACTCCATGATAATGACAGTATCAGAAAAAAACAAATTGGGAACCATTTAAGAAAATCCAAACCACTCTGTAAGAAATTTATGGGTCACTAGCCCGGAGAACCAAATTTGTTTTTCTAAGGTGTTTATCAAAAGGAGACATCTAATATGTCATGGGAAATTCAACTCAGGAAATTGGAAATCTCTCAGAATTGAACAAATTGTCCTGAATGAAAGGACAGCTGAAGTTTGCATAGAAGCAGTTTTGAATTGAGGCTACTCAAGCATCCAGCGTGGATGGAGACTGAAAACTAAGACCACCTGTCAACATAGCAACAATTTATGGCAGGAAATTCTTATCTTGGAACATCAAACTGATAACCAGTAAATAATGCCACAATTTTAGGAATTTTTGTTAATCAAATTATTCAAGCACACACTTTGCTCATCTGGGAAAAGAGCTGTCCTTTTAGGATAATAGTTTGTCATCAAAACATTCTCAGGACATTTGACTCACTATGTCCACCAAGCCTTAAATTACTATCTTGCAAACTTCCCAAATCCAACCTGTTGCCTACCTTGAAAATCTTGCCTTAAATTATTCAAAGCCATGTCCCCAAATCTTGTAAATTTCTTATCTTAAATTTCCCCTTTACAGACACTACTGGCACATCTTAAGGTGGAAATCTCTCTCTCTCTCGTAAATTTAATGAATTTAGCTTTGCTCAATCATCATATTTTTGTCATGGTCTTTTAAAGGAAATTAAAAGAAATAGTAATTGAATATTAGAATAGATAAATCAAAAGTCAAATAGTTTTCAGGTATTGGTGTGATAAGACATTATAAAAGCCACAAACTTGAACAGTAATAAAATTACTGCTTTATTAAAAACAAGAATTTGTAGAATTTAGGTTATGTTTTTCTGACTTCAGAAGTCTTATATCCAATAATGTTTATATTCTCATGCTAGTCATGCTATTCTCTGTCAAGTGTTTGGGGGACACTCTAGTAGATTAATAGTCTTCCTTCCTTTCCTTCTTTCTTATTGACATCCAATATTTTATGATAGTGTTTTTTTTTTTTTTTTTTTTTCGGTACGCGGGCCTCTCACTGTTGTGGCCCCTTCCGTTGTGGAGCACAGGCTCCGGACGTGGAGGCCCAGCGGCCATGTCTCACGGGTCTAGCCTCTCCGCGGCATGTGGGATCCTCACGGACCGGGGCATGAACCCGTGTCCCCTGCATCGGCAAGCGGACTCTCAACCACTGCGCCACCAGGGAAGCCCTATGATAGTGTTTTGTTCCTTTTAATTTCTTGTTATTTTCATCATTTATCATTTATAGACCTCCCAGAGTAGTCTTTACCCCAATGAAAGACTATTTATTGAAGGTCTGCTTGTCCTTTATACATTTCTATCTATTAGCAAATACTCTGGACATTTTCTAATTAAATCGCCTCATTGTCTTTGGGTGATGGAAAGTCTGCATTTATGAATGACAAGTGTAGAAGACCTATAATTTCCCAATACTACTGGTGAACAAAAAAACTTGGAAAGATTGATAAACATTAAGGGGATTGTACCTATAAAATGTATAGTAAGAGCATTTTTGCAGTTTTTACAGAATAAACACCATAATGACTGCTTGTCAGTATTTCTGAAATATCATAATCATTGGAAGAAATTTAATGCACTATTGATTACTTTTATTGAAGATAAAAACAAAATAGTATGCTAAGGCTACATTAATGTCTCATTAACATAAAGAGATTTTTTGTTGTTGTTAGCTCTGCAATTTACAATATAGTGCTTCCATCGTTGATATTAGGCCTCCAGGAGCAGGAATAACTGCTTCTCAGACTTGGAGACGTAAACTGAGAGTCAGGAAAAGGGGAATGTTGAAAGCACACCGTTATTTGAGGAACTTGTAATAAAGAGTAGAAAATGTAATTGAGGGCAGAGGCACACTCCTGAAGATGACTGGGTGGATTGGAGCCTGTCCCCAGGGCCACCTTGGGAAGCATGTGCTTCCATGAGCAGAGCTACATGAGGGAAAGAGCCTGGGTCATTGTGTCACCCCTGGAGGAGAGTCACCCCTTCCAGGAACACTTGAATTGAACAGCGACAAGCTGACTCCACATAAAACCATGAAATTGTAAGACCCAGCCATTTCCAGTTGATTTCTCCAGAGTTCTTAGAATTGAAATCTAGGTCTCTTAGTTAATACTTTTGGAGATTCAGTTCTCTACCCCTGACAGACTGCTTTGACCAAACACAAAGGCATGAGAAAGACTTCAGAGAAGGGAGATCTCTGGGACCTTTGTAGGCAGGACCTGAGGAAACTTGAAATCAAGAGAATGAGCCTCACCCAGGGATGTGGGCCCTGACAGACTTATGTGCAGAGAAGAGGGTATCACATGGGAGTGCTTTGAACTTCTAGGTTTGCTGTAGGACCAGGTGGGGCCTGGAGTAGCAGAGCTCCAGGCTGTAGTCAGCCCTTTCCACTTCCCCTCATCTACTGTGTAAGTAATGTAATTTTCTTTTCATGCAGTGAGATGAGCAAAGTTAGGGAATACTGTTTTCTAGTACCTGGCTGGCTTCCCCGTCCCTCAGTCCAGCTATTGGACTACCCTGTTTGCTTGGCATTGTACATGTTAGACATGGATATTCCACAGGTTTCCTGTGATCACTTGTGGCCCACAGGATGCTGGCAGTTAAAGACAGAGCCTTCCCCTGAGATGTCTTTTCAACAAGTCCTGGAGCAGCTTTGCATTCATCATCACTGCTCTGATGATGACATATTAATACTTGAGACAAGTTCCAAGTCTCCTTGGGTGTCCCTGGGAGATACTGATATGAACAGCTGTGATGGTTTTTGTAGTAAAGAGACAACACATATTAAGAAGGGAAAATGAGATAGCCAAAAGTTGCTCCATCTGGGTTGAAGGCTATGGAAAAAGCAGTGAGAAGAATGGAATAACAGCACAAGCCAATGAAGCCCTCAAGTCACCTGTGGTGGAAACCAGCCCTTCAATGTGACAAACCCTGTATTTGGTGACACTGAATACAAATCTGAGCAGGGCTTCACTTGAGGATATAGTAGACTTTCTTAAAAAAGGACAGAAAAATGAGCCCTTAAGTTTTCCCAAGTGACTGATGCCAAACACATCTTAAAACACAGCACAACTGGTAATGCTGGCTAATGTCAAATCCAAATTTGGGTCCTTCCTAAGTGGCCATTTTTGCTTCTGCTGCTACACCTGCAGTCCAGGGAGGCCCAGAGGTGTCAGGGATCCTCTGGGTCATCAGGTCTCCTAGGAAGGAGGTGGGTCACACTGTGAAGGCTCAGGGATTCCAAGTCCCCTACAACTTTATCAGAGCAGGTCAGAACAAACAAATTTGAAGTATCATCAGCACACTTCATCTTATTCCACTGAAAGTGTGTGTGTGTTATTGTATTCATTAACATAAATTTGTTTAATGAATATCTATTGAGTTTCTTCGATGTCTTCAAAATTATTCTAGATGCTTGTGATACAGTGATGGAAAAATAACTGGATAAGGTCTGTGGACCCACAGAGCTTACATTCTTACATATCAAGGTCATATGATAATTAACAAATAAACAAACAGATGGTAATATGTGCTCTGTGAACAATCGCAACAGGGTGATGGGATAACAGGGGTTATAGGATAACACCAAAGCTGTAACTAGTCATGTGGTCATAGCTGATATTTATAACTACTCTTTTCCACTATACATTCACTCTTTTTGCCGTTAGCAAGTTTTTCAGTTGGTCATCGTTCTTTACCTGGCTGGGGTAAACCAAACTTTTATTCCTGAAGGATCTGTGCCATTAGTAGTCCTGCCTAGATTGGCTGTTGTAGTTTTCCACTAACTTTAATCACAGGACATGGTAATACTGAAAGTCACCCTAAGAGATCTCCTATGTATTCCAGACATACTCTTCCTTTTAACAGGGATGGAGGAAAAAAACAAAACAAAACAAAACATTTGCCAGATCAATAACTGCATGCCAGATACTAGGGTATGTGTTAATTTTCTCAAGCAATGAAACCAATTAAACAGTTGCAATTGGAGTTACCACTTGGTTAAATTTGTGACAATCCACTGTCAGACTCCAAGATCTGTCTTCTGTACAGACCAAATAGGCTAGCTGAATGGGGAAGTGGTGAGAATCACCACCCGTGAATCTGTCTTTTAAGTCCTTCATGGTGACACTGATCTCTGCAATCCCTCCAGGGATACAGTATTGCTTTGGTTTACTATTTTTTCTGGGTAGTAACAGTTCTGGTGGTTTCCTCTTGGCCTTTTCTACCATCGTAGCCCACACTCTACATCTCAGGGAACCAATGTGGAAATTCTGCCAGCAGACAGCCTTCAGATTGGAATTGCTGCATTGGATTTTCCCTAGATCTCCTCTGCAGATTTTGGACTTGTCAGCCTCCATAAATGTGTGTCAATTCCTTAAAGTCTCTATTTCTCTACACACACACACACACACACACACACACACACACACACACACATCTTATTGGTTCTGTTTATCTGGGAAACCCTGATTAATACAGACTTTATATTAGTCAGGGTTCTCTAGTATCTAAATACTAAATGTTATGAGCTGAATTTTGGTCCCTCAAAATTCATATGTTGAAGTCCCAACCCCTACTACCTCAGAATATAACCATATCTGGAGATAAGGTCTTTAGAAAGGTGATTCAAATGAGGCTGCTAGGGTGGGACCTTTATCCAATATGACTGGTGTCCTTATAAGAAGGAGAAATTTGGACACACAAGAAGACACTAGGGGTACCCATGCCCCGAGGAACGTCCATGTGAGGACACAGAGAGAAGGCAGCCTTCTTGAAGCCAAGGAGAGAGTTCGCAGGAGAATCAAAAACCTGCCAGTACTTTGATCTAGCCTCCAGAACTGTGAGAAAATAAATTTCTGCTAAATCTTCCAGTGGTATTTTGTTATGGCAACTCTAGCGAATGAATTCACAAGGCATTGTTGGAATTTTTCCTATCATTGCCAGCGTAAATCTTATAATTTTACTTCAGATAACTGCAGAAAATATTTCCCAAATTAATTAGAAACTCCACTATTTGTTTTTGCTTAGGGTTCAGAATTTCCAAGGTTTATAACTGACTCAGGATCATTTTGTATGTTTGCTCCATTTATATAGGGTATGGTTTTCTGTACATTGTCACAAGAACAGCAAGGTGGAATCTGTAGCCTATTTCCTAAATAGTTGTTCCACTAACCAGGATAAACTGCAGCCCTTATCCTGGTGCCTGTGCACAGAATATTCTTTCTCCTAGTGAAGCAGAGAACAGCATATCCCTTGATAGTTTATTTCTAAGGTGATTTTATCTTACTTTGAAACATCATTGTGCCAATGTGGAGTGTGACTGTAAACCATGAGTGTTGTTGGAGTATATTAAATTTTCAAAATATGTCCTTTTATCCATCCAAAAAGGAAATATTCAGACTTTTGCAGAAAAGAATGGGGCTGAAACTATTTATATTTATTTGTTCGTTGTATGTATATGTATGTGTGTGTTTGGGGGGGGAACAAAAACTGTAGAGTAGAATATAAATTTTACATGAATCCACATTTTACATGATTATGGTGCAAGTTTTAATACTGACAATTGTATCAGATTCTTATGAGTCAAATACTGCTAAAATAATAATAGTAAAAGGAATAATAATATAATAATAGCAACAGCTTTGGGTTGTTTACTGTTTGATAGACAGTGTTCTATGTGCTTTACATTTTTTAGCTCATACCATTTTCACAAAAACTTATGAGGCATGAATTATTGTTTTCTCTACTTTACAGGTGAGGAAGTTGAAGCACAGTGATTGTACATCATAGTCCCAAAGTCAAAGTCAAGAATAGAAGATATATTAAAGCTTGGATTGAACCAGGGCCGTTGGTTACTAGATTCAATTCCCCTGATAATGTAACACACTGCCTTACCATGGAAACTTCAAGGATTTCCAAATATAATGAAAACAACTTCATATTTCATTGCTACTGATTTACCTTTTCTCTGTTGAGAAATTGTGAATGCTTTATTTGCAAGTACATAGGTCTAGACTTATCCCTACATATGTGTATGTAGATGTTTCTGCATGTATATTCATGTCACTTGTGTTTCAACTCAAAAAAGAAAACTCAGTCCTCTTGTGGGTTGTTACATTTTTCTAAGTAGTAATGTTTAATTGGATTTTTTTTAAAAAGTGTCATATTTTTCCTTTACATTTTGCTAATAATAGATGCTATACTCTTATTATTTTTATATTCAAGAAAGGTTTATAAAAAAGTAGAAATAATAATAATGTGTTTAAATACTGCTTACAGTGTGTTAAGCTTTCTTATTAGTGATTTATGTTTATTATCTTATTTAGTCCTGATGATGTCTATGAAGTAGGTACTATTATTAGCATCATTTTATAAATAGGAAACTGAGGCACAGATAGATTATATAAGCTGTTCAAAGTCACAAAGCTGGATTTCATATCTTGAACAACTGGCTCTAGAGTCTGTGCTCTTAAACTTTTTTAAGTTTTGCTTCTCAATTTAGAAAAAAAATCAGAAAAAAAGTAAATAAAAACTGCATAGAAATGTAAGTTCATTTTTCTAGCAATTATTAAGTGAGAAATGTTAAATTATTAATAATAATATACCTATAATACATATGTTTAATCTTAACCTATTAAAATTAACTACATACTATGATTTCAAAGCATATTTAGCATTATTTATGGTTGTGTCAGATTTAAGATGACTGCAAATCCTTGCAACCACTCCTAACCTAAACAGAAATAAAATCTATTTCTTTATCCTCCTGAATCTTAGCTGGCCCTGATTCTATTTAATCAGTAGAATTTAGCAGAACTGACATTGTATCAGTAACAGGTTTGAACTTTTCAGAGGACTGGCAACTTCAGATTCTCCCTTTCTGACTCCATCAGCCATGCTATGAGGAAGCCCAAGTAGTCAGAGAATAGAGTCCCTGGCTAATACCCCTCTCCCTGAAGCTGAACTCCAGCACTGAGGGTGAGCCATCCTGGAAGTAGATTTTCTCCCCAGTAGAGTTTCCTTAGCTTGATTTTCCCTACTTGCAACATCCCTACCATGCCCTATGCAAATAGCAAAATTGTGAACAAATAAATTATTGCTATTGTTTTAAGTCACTAAGTTTTGGAACGGTTTGTTATGCAATAATAGATAACCAAAACTGACAAATTCTTTTAAATATTTTATTAAATGTCTATTATTAGCAACCTTAAGAAATGAAGATTATTGGATGATTCTTATATTTCTCTTTAAAATAAGTATGTGCTTCTAATTTTTATGTTTGTTTCATTTAGAATTGTTAACCTGATTTTTTTTTCTATTTTGAAATTCACCTACAATAAAAGGGAATGGACTGGCCCATTATACCTTCCACTTGGTTAAGTGGAACTGTTTCCCAGAATATTCTTTTCTAAGTGGTCTTGGCAGAGTCGACCGAAAGATGCACTTGCGTGAGATTTAGGAGGCAGAAATAAGGCATTGCCCATTGATTTCTGAAGGTTGGGATGGTGAGTGGTTGTGACAGATAGATTGGAACAGATAAGGAGATTCTGCATATTCCAGTACCCTGCATCCAGCTCATTTTCCAGCTGCTGACCAACTAGGCATATCCCAGGTGCTTGGCTGAAGACTTCAAAACTTCCCCAGATATTTCCAAATTACCCTCCATGGCTCCATTCCAGTAGCTGGATGTGCAAGGCTTCTCAGATTGACTGGTTGGTGAGTTCGCTGATTCCCTATCCTCACCTTCAGACTTTTACTTCCCAAGCTTGTCTCATATAGAACTTCTGCTTCCCTGATTGAATCCCAACTGTCATGGGGGTTATAGAGTTTCTGGCTCCATGCCAGCCACATTTCATATTTTAAAAGATTTATAATTCTTATAGTATTCCATGGTACATTGGTAGAGGAGAAATACATGATGGTAATCTCAGTATACAATATCTCAGCCAGTACATGCCAAGAACAACGTAGAATGTAAATGAGAACCATGGCAACTGATACTACAGTAATGAAGATGCATGTTAGGTATGTTTGTTTGTACAATAACTGAATTCCTGCAGTATGGCATATAAATAAAAGCTTATCACTTTCAGTTCATTCAACAAGTATGCATTGGGGGCATACTATGTAGCTGCATTAAATTAAGTATCAAAGTACAATAAAGAAAAAAAAGAAGTGTGGTCTTATCTCTCATAGTGTTTACAGTATAACAAAAAAACAGGCAATTAAATAAGTTAATAAAATGAATTAATAATAGAAGTGTAAAGTTCTTTGAATTTTATGGCATGGGAGCCCTCACAAGTCTTGGGTTTCCTGATAGACATTCCAAGAAAGTGAAGGTTCAGCTAATGTCTGCAGAAGAATGAGCAGCTGTTTCCTGACTGGTGCAGGGAGAACATCCCTCCCACAGGATCAATAAGGAGAGAGAGATGAAAATATGGGAGGCATTGGAAGCGGCCTCAAGAGGGCTGGAGAGCACAGAGTGATGGAGGAAAGTAGTGAGAAA
The DNA here is from genome assembly GCF_964374135.1 of Grampus griseus. Taxonomy (NCBI): domain Eukaryota; kingdom Metazoa; phylum Chordata; class Mammalia; order Artiodactyla; family Delphinidae; genus Grampus; species Grampus griseus. The sequence goes on along the minus strand of NC_138998.1, from coordinate 124,265,837 downwards.
TGAAGCTTGGCACTTAGGCAGGGTCTAGGTTTTAGGGGCCTGAGTCCCAAATGGGTATGACATTTAATCAGTTTAGGCAGGAGGAACCTGAATAAATTACATTTAGTCAATAGGGCCTGAATCAACAAGAGGAAACAGTAGCAAGAATCTTGATGGCCAGCAGGGGATAAAACTGGAAGGAAACGTAATCTAACTAGCATTTGGGGGGAGTGGTATATGGAAAATAATAGTTAATCAGGTTACAGGTAGAACCACCAGGAAAGGCTGGAGCAGTATGGGTTGAGCAGATCAGGGACTTGCACAGCTCCCTGAAGCGGAGGGTGCATATGTTAGAGGGGAGGTTCTCTTTGAGGTCCTGTGTCAAGTAGGCCAGGTATCTATGAGCTGGTGGAGTCCCCACAAGAAATATAGAGGGTAGTCAGGGAAGGTGGGGTGTTGGAGTAGTCTCTCAAGTTCTCTGGGAAAACCAACCATGACCAATGGGGTGCACTGGAGAAATTTGTCATTTTAACTAAGTGAGCAGGACATTGAAGTGGCCTTGGCTTAGACTTAAAGAGACAACTCCAGGTCTTTGAAGATAAATTGGGGATGGGGGTTAAACAAAGGGGAATCACAATATTTTCATAATGAAGAATATATTCTAATTAAAAGAAAACCTAAATGAATATTTGACAAATTTATTTTGGAAATATGGTCTCTCTTTAAGTGCTACACAGAGTAACTAATAATAGGAGTGATTTACCAGTCCCATTCTTCTAAACCATTTCATTGAGGTATGATTGACATATAAAAAGCTGTACATATTTAATGTATATAACTTGATGAGTTTAGAGATGGGGATACATGAAACCACAGTCTATGCCAACCCAATCCTTATTCCAAGAGTACATGAAGTGAATATATTCCTTAGTTCTCAATTTCATATTGGAATGCAATAGCCATCACTCTTTTTTCTACTTTCTATCCACAAAGTGTTTACACGTAATTGCAGTACCAATTAAAAAAATCTTTAAAAGCTTATCTGGGGGCTAACCTAACATAATTCACAAGTGTGTAAGTAACACTTAGATTTTCAGGCTCTTGAAAAAGAGAAATTCCCTCCTCGCTGCCCAGCAAATTGCAAATCTGATTTCTCTCCTCAGACATAATGGAGCGTGGGTGTCATGAGGGTAGAGGGTGAGAGTAACACTGTGCATGTAGGAATATGTCAGGAAGCAGTTCATGGGCTGGCCTTAATGAAATTTCTGAAGAATTGTGCTTTTCATAGGCTTGATTGCAGGAAAACTATCACAGTGGGGTTTAATAAAATCAGAGGTTAGTAATAGAAGGAGTGTTCTGGGAAAATAAAAAATAAAATTTTCTACTTCATAAAATATACCTTTCCACTGAAATTTCCAGCGTATTATAGATGAAGCTGCATTGAAGTTGAAAAAAGCACATGAAGATTATGATTGTTTTTTAGCCTTTAAAACATATTGCTTTTTCTACTTATCTGCTAAAACCTGAGTTCAGGGATTTGCTCTTTTCCAAAAGATATGGCATCTTGAAATGGTCAGAGGGTTGCATTCTCCACTGTGCCTTACATGTTAGGCATGGATTTGGGGGAGAAACTAGCAGAGACTGAAAGGCTGATTTTTCAACTACAAATTATTAGAATATTATTGAGATGAAACAGTGTATGGCCATGCCACCCAAGATGGCTGTTCTCTTGCTCTCTGTACATCCCCTGCTTGACCAGTGCCTGCTTCACCTACACCCTATTCACTCACATGACTGACCTTCATCATACTTGCCCCAGCTAGTGATTGTTCTAATCTTTAGATCAGAACATCTGCACATGATAGCTTATCAAAGGGGCAGTGAGGGGTGTGCCCCTCTGCTAGTTTCCTTGGTAACTTATGAGGTAATCTGACCTCAGTTCCTCCTTTAACTGGTAACCTCCCCCTGGGAACAAAAACAGCTTCCATGTCCTGCCCACTGTCTGCTGCGCAGAGTGGGGTGTCTCTCCGGGACCTTGTTTCAGACATGTAAACCCCCCCATCCATTAAACCGTTGATGTCTCTGTCACTGTCTCTGAGCTCTTTCTTCAATCTTGAAGCTGGACAAGCACAGGGCTTGTAGACCTGCAAGGTGCAGCTCAACAAACGGCCACAGTTTTCACTTTGGGGCATTTTAGAATTCATTCTGAAAAAGAATATCTGCTTAGATTGCTCTTTCGTCTATCAACCCCTGAGTTCTTCAAAATGTTTTAATAATTTTTATAAAGTACACTTTCACATCTCTACTGGAATCACATATGCCTGTAATTACAGATGTAGAACAATGAACATAATGTTGAAACTGAACTTTTTAAGAAAAATAAATAAATAAATATTGCAGTTATATTTCTACAAAATTCAAGAAAATAAGCAAAAGTGACATTTTAAGGCTGGCAGAATAAGAATTGGAATGAGGCAAATAAGGTAATGCATCTAACGCATAGGATACATCTTGTCCATCTTTACATGTCTTTGTATGGGTGGGATAGATGAGAAGAAGGAGAGAATTACTGGAAATAGATCACTTTATGTTGGACTTCCTGACAAAATTGTACAATAAAATATTTCTTAAGAGCAATCAGTTCATTGAGGATAAGAGGAACTTTTGAGCCACCTACAGGATTAGGATAACCGAAACAATCTATTCATGACCCTCTTTCTGCTGTTGATCATGATTTGGGATTAGCAAACAGCTTGAGACCATGTGAGTGGAGTGCTCATCAATTTCCAGGGCCCAATGTGTGAGGAAAGATCTCTTTCAACCTCTACCGATTAGCTGTATTTATACTAATTGTGTGGCATATGGTGTTATGGTTTAAATGATTGTGTCTCCCTGAAATTCATATGTTGAAGTACTAACCCTCACCATGTGATGATATTTGGAGATGAGACCTTTGGGAGGTACTTAGGTTTAGATGAGGTCATGAGGGTGGAGCCCCCATCATAGGATTAGTGTCTCTATAGAAGAGGAGGTCATACCATGTGAAGCTACAGGGAAAAGGTGGCTCTCTACAAGTCAGGAAGAGACTCTCACCAGGAGACCAACTGTCGGCACCTTGATTTTGGACTTTTCAGCCTTCAGAACTGTGAGAAGTAAGGGTAAGTGTTTAAGTCACCCAGTCTATGGTGTTTTGCTCCTGGTTGATAGTCTTGCCTGTTTGACTAAAAGACATGGTATTAGTGCTGTGGTATTTCAGAAGAGGGGTGACTACTGTGGATTCAAATTGTGAGAAAAGCCACTATGGAGGATAGATTTGGATAGTTAAAACAAAAGAACTTTCCAGAAAGGGAAGCGAAGCATGAAAACACAGAAGAGGAAATAAAAAAAAAAATGGTAAAGTTAATGGGGAGACTACACTGATCATTCTGTTCACAGATTGGTACTTACACATTGATTGACTTATGTACTCAGGCACTGGGCATAGAGAAATTAATTAGATACTCATCTTCCACTCAAAATTTCTTTAATTAATTGTTCAGAATACAACCAGTGAGAAATTTTATACACACACACATCAATTATAGTATAATTCCAATGGTGGTCAGAGAGATAAATTAGGACTTTGGAATTAACACATACACCCTACTATATATAAAATAGATAAACAACAAGGACCTGCTGTATAGCACAGGGAACTATATTCAATGTCTTGTAGTAACCTATAATAGAAAAGTATCTGAAAAATAATAGAGATATATATATATGTATAACTGAATCACTTTGCTATACACTGGAAACTAACACAGCGTTGTAAATAAATTAAATATACTTCAATTAAAAGAGTTAATTACATATATATATGTATGTGTGTGTGTATATATATATATACATATATATACATATATATATATATACACACATATGACATAAAGATGTAAAATACTCATTTCAAACCTAAAAAATATTATGGTATACTTGCTAAGTACTGAGCTCAGAGAAAAAAAAAAAAATAAAGTAAAATGGGAGGATGCAGGGTGGAGCAATTAACTCTACCTGGGGAAGGAGTGTTCAGGGAAGCCTACTTATAAAATTCCTAAGTGGAAGCATTTGTATGGGTTGAAATGTGCAAAAGGCATTGTGAATCCTTTCTGGTGAAAATGGGGCCTGAGATGTATCCTTGCACCTCAGAAGTCTACTGGTTGTTGCCCATCTTCTCCCCCTGCGTCACAGAGGCTGCCCCTTTCTCACCACCCTGCACACCTGGATACTGAACCTGCTCTACACTGAATGAGATATGCCTTGAATTTGTTTCCTTTATATATTATTTCCTTCAAGTTGCACTTTTGAGGATACTTTTATAAGAAATCTCTCCCTAGCCTTCATCAGAAACATGCAAATATTACTAGTTTCATCCACTAAATAATCTTTGTATCTGACATATCTATTCCTTTAAAAATGTTTTATTTTAAAATGTCATACATATAAGATAGTACATAAAACATATACATAAAATTTGAAGACTAATAAAAATAAAACAAAATGACTACCTGCTTACCTATCTTAAGAAAGAGAATAGATTTTTTAAAAAAATCAAATAGGCTAGGTTATATTTCTGATTTTCACAACAACTGCTAGATTAAAAAAAGACGCATGTTATTTTTGGCTTATCTTAATATTTCATCACTCCCTAATACCCAGTGAGGTTATATTTCTGATTTTCACAACAACTGCTAGATTAAAAAAAGACGCATGTTATTTTTGGCTTATCTTAATATTTCATCACTCCCTAATACCCAGTGAGGTGCTTTTTAAATTATTTTATGATGATTGAATTATGTCTCATGTCAGACTCCTTTCCAGGGATTGTGAGATGCATTCCTTTTTCAAGAGGCTTTTTTTTTCCTACAATGAAAGAAACATTGTGAATTCAACATTCTGTTATATGTACATCTGATGTTCAGTTCCCAAATATTTCTTTCTTTCCAAAGTTAGCTTTCTAAAGCCTTTAGCTGGAAGAAGAGAAATTTATCTCTGATAGCAGTTCTGTTAGTAGTTTGCTGAGGACTTCAATGTCATTTTTAAAAATCCAGGTGCAGATCATTTCCACACATATTAACACATTTGAGGGATCTAGGTCGATTCTCAGCCACAGTTTGGAAACATAACCTTGGAAGATAGAACATATCTCACCAATCATATCAGTTATAAAAAAATCCACTGAGCTCATATTTTATAGCTCTTTGTATGTGAAGGACATTGTGTTAGTTATTTCAGCATGAAGGGATGAGGAAGACATACCTATTTTTTGAAAGTTATAACTTAGGATAATCTTGCTATCTAGTCAAATTTCTGATTTGAGAGACAATGTAGTTTCCAGAAATGGTAGAATCTTATGATCCTTAGTCCTGTCCAGGTTTCTATTTTCCAGTCATATCTCTAACATCACATTCTCAATCCAGCTACCGTGCCCTGTACCAGAACTTGTTAATCTTCCTCTTATTATTCATTACCTTTGCACGTATTAGGCTATCACTCTGAATTCTCTCTGCCTAAATTAGGCAGAAATTTTCCTTGCTGCTTCCCAGTAATATACTGATGTATGCATCCTATTTACTGCTCTTAGACTATTGAATCCAGAACCTTAGATTGTTTTTGTTTTTGCTTTGTTTTCCCTGTTTATTTTGTGTCATGAAAACCTTTCCTAAAATTTTGTTAAACCTGGTAAACTTGTTTCATTCACCTTATTGTTAAGCTGATAAGTGTGTAGAGTGTCTCTGAGGTCCCGAAGTTAAAGAACTGTTGGTCTTTTAAGCATTTTATTGTCTTATTAGTATACAAATTCATTTTAGTTTTGTATTGATTGCTCTACAGACTTCAATATATATCTTTAACTCATCACTATCTTTAAATAATATATTACTTTACTTACAATGTAAAGTCCTTATAACAGCATAGTGCCATTCCCCCTCCTAGTGGTAGTGTTGTCGTGCATATTTTTCTTCTGTGTATGCTAAACACCAAACATCATTATTAGTCTGCTTTAAAGAGTCGATCATTTAAAATTAATTTTTTACATGAGAAAAATACATTTTATATTTATTAACATATTTACCATTTCTGGCACCCTCCAATTCTTGATGCTTCATTTTATATCACTTGTTTTCAGCCTGAACAGTTTTCTTTTCTTTTCTTTTTTTTTTTTATGGCAGTCACAGGGGAGCAAGAAAGCAAATTTGAGAGCAGAAGCCTCAAGATTTCTGAGGCCAAGGCTCAGAAGTCACATACTGCTTCCATGAACACTTTTTGTAGTAAGTTCTGTTGGTGTCAAATTCTCTCAAACATCTCTTATTTAAAAATTTGTGTCTGGCTTTTTTTTTAAGTCTATTTTTGTTTTGTATAGAATTTTAGATTTCTCCCCACAACCACAGGACTTTAAATAGGCTATTTCCAATTTTTGTTTGTTTCCACTGTTTCTGATAAGAAATTATGAATTACTCTTCATGATTTCCCCATGCATGTGATCTGAATTCTCTCTTTGGCTACTTTCAATAATTTTTTCTCAAACATTAGTTTTCAGCATTTTAATTATGATTTACCTTGAGATGAATTTCTTTGTGTTATGTTGTCTGGGGTTTATTGCAATTCTTTGAGAACATTTAGCTACTATTTCTTTAGCAATTTTTCTCTCTTTTTATTGTGATACTCCAATCATATATTTTAGGTCTCTTAATAATGTCTCACAGTTCAATGAGGCTCTGTTCAATTTTTTTCCAACATTTTTTGTCTGCTTGCTTTGGATATTTTCACTGTCTGTCTTCAAAGTCACTTAAGTTTACTTTCATAGTGTTTAATCTACTGTCAAGTCTACCCAATAAAATTTTCACTATAGATGTTATATTTTTAACACTAGAACTTCCATTTGTTTAATTTGTATAGTTTCTATGTCTTTATTGAGATTCCCTATTTATCCCCTATTAATTATTTGCTGGTAACATTTCCCTGATTTTCCAGATGTCCAGAACTTTTTTTTTTTATTGATTGTTAGACATTGTGCTATAATGTTGAGTATCCCTATTTTATTATCTTCCCTAATAGAGTGTTGGGTTTGTTTATAGGCAGTTAATTTAATCGAAGATCAGCCTGTTTAATAAAATCCTGTTGTTCAGCAATGTTAAGGCAGTTCTAGAGTTGCCTTGACCTAGATCTAGAATATCTCTTTCTTACACTGTAATGTTTTGGGGATATTACTCAATGTCCATGATGTAGAAGTGGTCTTTCAACTCTTGCTAGTTTGTACACGAATATTTTTCATCCTTTTATGAAGTCTAGCAGTTATTCAGGTCACATTTCCAGATAGATGTTGATTTAAAATTTTGTTTTTTGCCTCATCTCATGGAGTCTTACCCTGTACATTTGCACTTACAATCAGCCAAAGACTAGCCAAAGCATTACACAAATTTCCATGCAGATTTCTGGATCTCCTTTTCTGCATATTTTCTACCATTCTGATATCTTGTATGACAGATCACGTCTCCTTGGTAGCTCCAAATGCCTCCTTCTGTCTCCACAGATCAACAAAGCTTCTTTGCTCCCACTCTTTGCACCACACCCACCTATGATGGATCATCAAGCTATCAGTTTTGTTAATGAGAAAGTGATGGATGACCTTTGAAAGAATAGTTTTAGTAGAGGTGTCAATATGATCCTATTTCAGGTTCACAGGTGTTAAAAGGATGGGGAAGTAACTCCAGTTATTGCAAATTTCACTGTATGTTCCCATAGTTAACTCTTCAAAATATAAGAGAGATGTGTGCTGTTATGTTTTTCTAGAATAAGCAGCATAAAGGAATCACCAACCACAAAGTTGGTGCTGATGGCTACAGTAATAGAAATAATAATAGAACAAAACATTATTAATAGTGGAGATGAACAAAACCCTTGAAATGTTATTTTATTTTACTCCTAGCATATTCTTCAAGTGAATACTTATATATTTATCACAAGATTTTGTATTATAATTGTATTTTTTTCCACTGGGCTGTGAGAATTTGCCTCTTTGACTTTTCATCTCATAGTTCATGAAACAGCTTATCTAGAAGTCTTTTAATATTTAGGTAGTATGGATTTTTTTAAAACTAAGAGTTATTTAGTACTTTGCTAATTTCCTAAAACTGTGAAACAATTATATAGCTGTTATACAAATGAAGAAAGAAACTTAGACAGCTAGAGTTCTATTTAGGGAAAAATACAAGGAAAATAAATGGTTAAACAGTTAATATTATTTATCAGCATTATATAGTATAGTATATTACAACATACTATAGTGTAGTATAGTATAGTATACATAGTATAACAGATAGCATAACAAAAGCACTGGACTATAGAGTTCATCTGTCTTTTGTGTCATCATTATTATTCAAAAGAAGTAAGAAGGAGTTCCTGCAAGACAGTTCATAACTCAACACTTTTGGTTCTCTATAATTTTATGTCTCTTTCAATATAAATTAAATCTACCATGCAGCCAAAAATCAAAGTGAGGAAAGAAAATAGACAATAGACAATAAGATTTATAATAGGGCTGCAAGTCAAGAGGATGAACCAATTTTTAAATAGTTTTCCCTCTGCCATGACACAACTGGGAACATATCCCCAGGGCTCACTGATGTCCTTGGAAATGGTTGAGAGGTTTGAATATACCCTGCTCTACAGCAGGCTCAACACTTAAATAAAATGGTAAAATAGATTTGTAGATTGACCTTAGTAAAAAGCAGTTAATGCTTCCCAATCTTAGATTATTGTAGCCTGACACACTTTCTGTTGTACTTATCTCTGACCTACTCTACACAATGGCTCTGTCCTGATAATAGGTTGTATTCTACATAGATGGCTGGCTTTGATTGCATATTGGAAGCTTGTTGATTCCCAATGTAATTCACTATTGATGATAATTAATGACTTGCTTGCCTTTACATAGGAATAGAATGTTGATAATTCTAGATGTGGAGAAAAACCTGTCACATTCTATCATTTAAAACATTTTACTAGAGGACTTCCCTGGTGGCTCAGTGGTTAAGAATCTGCCTGCCAGTGCAGGGGACATTGGTTCGTAGCCCTGGTGAGGAAAGATCCCACATGCCACAGAGCAGCTAAGCCCGTGCATCACAGCTACTGAGCCTGCACTCTAGAGCCCGTAACAACTACTGAGCCCGCGTGCCACAACTACTGAAGCCTGCGCTCCCTAGAGCCCGTGCTCTGCAACAAGAGTGAGAAGCCACTGCAATAAGAAGCTCACACACCGCGATGAAGAGTAGCCCCCATTCACCGTAACTAGAGAAAGCCTGCGTGCAGCAACTAAGACCCAAAGCAGCCAAAAATAAATTATAAAAAATAAGCAAACAACATTTCATTAGAGAAAGTCTGACAATTGAAGTGCTCTTATCAACAGAAAATGGTTTATGTTTCTATGTTCTTTGCCCATGGAAATGTTTGGATGTAATAATCAAATTACTTTTGGGATGTCTTGTTGCTTTAGATGTATATGTTTAGAAAATCAGATAAAGTGTTTTGCATTCAAATACATCTTCTTCATTATTTAAAGAATAAAATTACAAGAAACATCTTAATGTGTTGATACTGATTATGGAATGGTCATTTTGCAGAAGAATTCCAAGATAGTTTTCAGGTGTTGGGTGCTTGGTTCTGTAGGTACGAGCAAGTTGGTCCTGTCAGGATATGTGGTGTGAATGGATCCCAAATAAAGGTTCTATAAATGTGAGCTAACTTTGCATAGAGAAAATGTGTGTTTGGACTTACCTTTTAATTTCAGCTTAAAAGTCTTCACCAAAGCATGTTGTGGGGTGTCTCAGTGAAGATCTCCAATTTCCCAAAACTGTTATAATAAAATAGGTAATATTTAGATATCAAAGTCCTACGCTTAAGCCCTTACTCTGCAAGTTATTTCGTATGTGGTTTTGAAAAAACTCACTTGCATAGTAATATTTTTACTTATAAAATGAAAATCAGATTAATGCACACCTTAAAGTATGGTAGAAAGATTAAGTGAAAAAGTTTACAAGAAGCTTTGAAAACTATGAGAAAACTGAAAATTATAATTACTACCTTTTTGTTTATTATTTTTATTTTTTCTATTATCATTGTGGGAAAATAGCTAAATGTGTTCTCATGCTATTGACTTTGGGTCAACAAATTTTACTTCTCTGTGATAGTGATTTATAGGACCAGGCATGGCTTTGATTTCTAAACGACTAGCATTGTGAATTATGCCATGTTAATAATAACCAACTGAAGAAAGTGTGAAAATTCCATGAAGACTTGGAGAAAATGGCATAAGTGCCTGTGACAAAGTGGGTGATTCCCATTAATTTTTCTGTGTTCTGTTTTTCCTCCCTGTATTCTAAGTAAACAGACTGCAGTTTTCACTATACAAATAACCTTGTTAGTTTGGGGAGAAAAATGTGTTTAAGTCAAAGAATTTTAGTACCTTATAGCTTTGGTCAGTTTTATAATTGCACATTTTGCAAAGGAATTAAATTGGAGAAATTACAGTCTGATATAAAGGACCTATGTAGAGAAAAAATTTAAGTGTGATAACTATGAGTGTAAATATAAAGTCCATTATTTACAACCTATTACTAGATGGAACAGCCCAGTAAACCTATTGCTCTCAGTATTCACAGCTATTTTGGGCTCGGAGATGTCCATATTATGATAAGAATTAATACATAATGCATATACACACTACTGAATACTGAACACCACCTAAATTTCTATGAAGAATATGTTTACTATACCAAGGAGTTACTGCCCATCACTGCTTAAAAGCTTCTGCAGAGGTCTTAGTGAATATCCACTCACCCACCTACAACTATGTGTGACATTTAAATTTGTTTACCATAATAAATCAAAAGAAAATGTGATCAGTATTCACTTTAGATTATAAGTATAATACACCCAATTGATAACTAAATAATAAAAACAGAGCTGAGCTCTTCCTTGGAGGTATCTAAAATGCAATTTCTTCAGATACTCAGCTCTCACGCTAAGGACAATTTATTAGTGGTCTAGTATTTTCCTTCTAAATAATTTCCTTCAAAAAATACTTTCTTTATTACATTTTACTAACAACAATCAATTAAAAAATTTTAACACTCTATGATAGATTCTTGTACCAATTTGTGTTCCATATTATGTTGCCATATCAGCAGAAAAACTACTTAAGCAAAAATTAACAAACTATCAGTTGAAAGCATCCATTTTGTTTATTCTATAGTCCAATAAACCAAATAGTTTTGGGCTTTATGACTAGGAAATACTAAACCAGTTTGACTAAAATGGAATAAAAAAATGAGAGATATAGTACAGCTTATCTCTGGGCGTGCTTCTCATTTTGATAAGGTAGTTTAGAAATAAATTTCCTCTCTGTAAAATAAAGTAAAGTATGCTAATGTAATTTTTATTAGAAAGTTTTGAGCATAACATAAAAAATCAAAATGGGATTTTGAAAAAAGATGACTACTTCATTTTTAACAGGATAATTTATACTTCGGGTGTATTTAGTACATAAAGCCCTCTCTGTGTGCCTTTTACAACATTTTCACTTAAATTTAAACTTGCCTTAAGTGGATTGCTTAATAATCCTCAATGGCTTTTCTCAGAGTGATGATGAAAACCAAACTCTTTTCCCTGCCTACAAAGCCCGATGACATGTGGTGGCCTGTCACTTGCCTTCCTCATCCCCAACCACAGTTTCCTCCACTTGCTCTGGCCTTTTCATTCTCAGAGCACACCAAGCTTGTGCCACCTTAGGGGCTTTGCACTTTATAATTTGTCTTTCCCCAAATCACCTTCTAATTATTTAGCGGCTCAAAGGTCAGCTCCCTCAAATCACCTTTTAATTCATCTCTCAGCTCAAATGTCACCACTTCAAAGACATTTCCTACGGCCTTTAAAGTCATGGATAGCATCTATCCCCTTGTTTACTTTTCTGTGTAGTATACAGTGCTATTTTTTGCTAGGGCTTTGTTGGGAAGGAAAAACTTTTCCTCCATCCTCTCAGTTTCAGTTCCTGTGGACCAGCAAATTAAATTGACAAAGGACCCTTTAACTGGAGAAAAATGGTTTGTTTGTATGCATATGGAAACTAACAAAAGAAATAGGCAGCTTACTAAATGGTTAAAGTTAGAGGCTTAGGTACCTTATTTAGTGGGGGAAAGGGGGTGGGGAAGGAGAACAAATGAGAAATAAAGTCTGTGATATGTTTGTTTATGCAGGTGTGAGTGGTCTTTCTATCTTTTTCATGGCCATGAAGCTTTCCCAGAGAGGGGACTTATGGTACATTTTCTCTTGGCCTCTCTCCTGGGAGTAGACTCTCCAAAGTGGGAATTTATGACAGCCTCATGTCTCAGAAGTTGTTGTTTTTGGTCAGATAAGTGAAGATCTGAGAAAACCTCTGTCTGCTGTTGAATCTCAAATCTTCAGCTTAAAATAATTTTCATACCACCTATGGGATTCCAAGTAGATCGCTACAGCTGCCAAAAAAATTCTACAGACTGGGTGCCTTAAAAAATAAAAATTTATGGGCTTCCCTGGTGGCACAGTGGTTGAGAGTCCGCCTGCCGATGCAGGAGACACGGGTTTGTGACCTGGTCTGGGAAGATCCCACATGCTGTGGAGCGGCTGTGCCTGTGAGCCATGGCCGCTGAGCCTGCGCGTCCGGAGCCTGCACTCCACAACGGGAGAGGCCACAACAGTGAGAGGCCCGCATACCACAAAAAAAAAAAAAAAAAAAAAAAAATGATAAAAAGAACTCAAAAATAGACCCAGGACTTTCCAGCTTCCGTTTTCTGACTAAATGCTTGCAAAAACAATCATCTTAAAACTTGGCTTTCCAATTCTGTACGATTCTGTCAGTCAGAGAGTCAGTCATTCTGACAGTCAACTGGTATTTTTAATAGCACTTAAGTATCAGACTAGGACTATTGGGGTGGTGGGTGAACAGGCCAAGAGGGAGAATCACTGCCTCAGGGAGACTGTATTCTAACAGGAGAGCAAACTGGAATATATGCAGACAAAGAATATAATGACATCAGAAAAAAGGGACCATGCAGGGGTAGGTCAGGGACTTTGGATTTTAAGTTTCCTATAAAGTCATTGTGGGGTTGAAAGCAGAAAAGTGAAAATACTGAGCTGTACTTTAGAAAGATGACACTAGCACTAACTAGATTGTTAATGCTATTATGCTGCCATCGTATTTGTCTCTTCATCAAAAATGTGAGAATTCAGTAACCTGAGAATAATGTTTGATTAGGTTTGATTTTCAAAAGTTTACTCTTAGACCTGTTTCTTAAATACGTCCTGGCTGCCCGTTGTAATCTGGTGAGTCTGATCTTTACAACTTGTCCATTTCCATTTTTGTCTGTCTTGTCCTAATTTCAACAAAGTTAAAAAACATTTTATATCTGGAGAGTATTTTTAATATATATTCTGAGACAGTTTTTAAATAAAAGCCCAGTTGGAAAGTAATGACCGAAGTAGTTGTGAAAACACAAAGTATCCTATATCTTTAAATTTCAGTTTTAATTGGTTGAATTCTATATCTGTATATGTTACATTTTCACTTCGAAAATGAAGTGGAGGATTATGACAATTCAAACAGAGAACTTTTATAAATTTAATCATCTGAAGAACTGTGTTACTTCTTTAAACTCAATTCTCCAATGACAAATTGCTTATATATTTATAACCACATTAAGACTAATATTTTAATTATTTAATATTAAGACTTGAATTAGGTCATTTTCCTTATTTATTTATTTAACCAATGAATTGCTTTCTTCAACAAAACTTTAGCTCTGTCAGAGAATGAAGCAGTGCAACTCTGGTTAAAACAGACAATGCTACTGTATGCTGTACCGTGCACTTGAAAGTTGCTAAGAAAATAGGTGTTCTCACCACACAACAGAAAATGGTAATCATGTGAGATGATGAGATATGATCTGTTGTGTGTCATATAATTTCTGGACAGTGCAATATTGTGTGTCACTCACAAGAACCAAGTTGTGCTTAGCCATGAATATGTAATTGACCCTAAAAACATCTAAGATTAGACTTGTTCCTGTATTTCCCTTTTTCTTCTTTCTTTCTAAAATCTACCAGCAGCTTCTTACAGCAAGATATGACTAATTTCCTGTAGAGAATTTTGTCTATTTTAATTTCAGACTTAATTTTTGAAATGTGCCTTAGGTAGATTGTCGTCTGAAGAATATTTGGAAATAGCTGAAATTCTTAAGCTGCATAGAATTAGTTTTAAATTGGCAATGTGTATTATTTAATGATATTAAAACTTTGAGCTTAGTTGTGGACTTTGATTCACGTTACCTGGGAATTAAACAGCATTGTAGGGAATGGAATTTTTGTTTATTTTGTTTATGTTTTCGAAGTGAAAATGTAATATATACAGATATAGAATTCAACCAATTAAAACTGAAATTCAAAGATATAGGATACTTTGTGTTTTCACAACTACTTCTGTCATTACTTTCATTTTATTTTAATATTAAGCTTCTATTTTCAAAAATTGGGGCAATAACATGATAAGAAATGGAATATAAGAGACCATAATTGTACCTTAATAATAGTCACATAGCCTGTACTCAAAAGTAAGATGTGCATTATATAAAAATAATCAGCATACAGATAATTTTGTTTTTAAAACATATACTGAGAAGATTATATATTTAAAGTCAGGATTCATACATGTTTGGTAAATAGATTGCATAAGAAGAGAGGACACACTTTAGTTTATATTCCCTCTGTTTTTCTTTTTCATATTTCTTCCTTTTCATTTCTGTTAAGTTTAAAAATTAATTGTTGCTTTATTGATTAAGAAATATCTATGCATTTATTTGGGATTCAATTAGTTTTAAAAATCCTAATTATTTTATTCTTCCTAAAACTTTCTTTGAAGATTTTATTTTTGCTTTTATTTTTAATTGTTCCAATTGGACCCTGTCTCACAGAGGAAAAGATAGATTCATTGATTGTCAAATAGGAGCTCTTTTGAATCGATTCCCCCCTGCAGGTAAATGTGACTTGGTGGGTTTTAGAATTAATTCAAAGTTTCTGATACAGTATTGGTGAGACTTCTCTCAACAACACAAAGGCTATTGCAAGTGATTTTAGATTAAGACTCACAGAACCCTAATAACTGCTTGACCTCAGTTTTTCTTTTTTTGTAACCATAAATTGCACTCAGAGGGGCATAAAGCATACAGGTGACTGAAAAGCCTGGTTTAGGATAGAGCTCAGGATGAGGCTCAGGGTTTATACTGCAAAATGAACTCCAAGTAGTTCTTGAAACCTGCCCTTTCCCTGTGCCATGTCTTGGATGAGTTCACTTTGTCCAATCTTCAGAAATGCAATTTTTTTTTTTTTTTTTTTTACTGCTACTGTGTGATAGCATTGTTTGTATTTGTCACTGTCATTTGGACTTCCTGCTCTGCTTTTCTTAGTTACGTTCTATTGTGTGAAAATGTACTAAGGAAAGTCAGGAATGGGAAAATGAACCAGGGTTGCGAAGACTTGGGTTTGATTTTGACTCTACCAGAGGGCAGCTATTTAAGAAAAAGTGGAAGAAAATATCAGTCCCATCTACTATGTGTTTCTGGACGGTCATATGAGAAAATTAATATGAATGGGCAATGTAAGTTAAAGAGCTGTAGGCAAAACTAGTCTTAGTATTTGCACTATGATCATTTTTTTTCTGCAATCTTGTGAGGGGCAGAAACTCAAAAAACTTTCTCAGAGCAGCTTTGTTTTTGATTTCCAGAGACAGCTACTCCATTTCCTCTTCATTTCTACACAATGAAATTTTGATCAGGGAGGTCATGTTGTCACTGTGTCATTTGGCTATAGCTGTGTAAACCACCTCCAAAATGCAGCACTTAAAACAACAAATCTTTTATTATAATAGCTCTCAAGTTCTGAGTTTGGGGTTTGGCTGATCGCCGGTGTCCTCACTCATATCCAGGGGCTGAATGATACAGGCTGGCCTCGTCTAGGCTCTGCTCTGAGTGTCCTTCATCTTTTTTTCTGGGACCAATAAGCAAAGTTGAGTATGTCTACCTCATGGCAACAGCAGAAGGGCAAGAGTGAGCAAGCCTGATCTTGCAGGCCTCTTTCATGCTTCTACTTAGGTACAGATGCTAACATTCCATTGGCCGAAGCAAGCTACTTGGCTAAGCCCAGGGTCAGGAAATTATACATATCACCATTCCACACAGGATGCTGCAAAGTGTGTGGCAAAGGATGGAAATAAGAGGGAGAGACAAATTGGGGTCATTTGCAATTTACTACAGTCACCTCCTAAGAGTACTATTTTCCAAAATGAGACAAATGGATATATGCACATGATTGAGTAGACATACAGTATAGTCATATATATTAAGAACAAAAGTAATCTTGTGATGAACATGATGAACACATTTTTTTCTTATTTTTAAATTTTCAACCAACTTAGAGTTATCAACTCCAAGTATTAGCTGTTAACACATAAAGTGTAGACTGTATAGTTAGATGATACCAAATAATATAAACATTAAAATCCTAGGTAGTAAAATACACACACACACACACACACACACACACACACTTCTCTTTCCAAGTTGAGTCATATTTTGAAATTTATAACATCAGATTAACAACCTAAATCAAACATCAATATAGAAAACAGAAAGTAATGATAACTAATATTGCTGTTATCTTCTATGCATGCATGTTATAAATGTATTTTTGTGTTCGTTATAGTTCTTATACTTGATAATTTGGAAGAACTTCTTAACTGTTCACATGGTTTCTTATTTCCAGAAGATATTTCAGCAGAATAAATTCATTTTATAGCACTCCTTATAACATTTCATTTGATTTAAATTGTATTTATCTTTGCTAAATCAGACATGATTTTTGAGATTACATTGCTATTCTAAAGTTATTAAAATATAACTTAATAGTCTGTTTTAGTAACTATTACTGCTTTTCTCTAAATGTGTTCTTGCCAACGTAATTTGCATTTATTTTCCAATGGACTTTGCAGAACCTGATATTGTTAGAGAAGGAAGGCTGATAATTATTCTCCAAGGCACACTTTGTCATATTTATGCTTCATTCAGCCCATTAGGAAATAAAATTGTATTTGGTTTTAGCATGCTCATCATTTTCTTTTGTGTATATTTGTGTGTGTGAAGTAGTAATTCTATTAGCTCAAATTTGAACTCATACATTGTCATAGAAATCATTTAAAACCAAACTATTTTTGGCCTATTTGGAATACAGTAAGGATGCTGACTTAACCATCTAAAGGAGGCTAATAAAGTATAGGTAAAATACATGTAAACAAAGTTTGTTTCTTTAGGAAGCAGAAGAGGTCAGATTTGTTTAAGAAAAAAAAGTATGAGCCTCAGTTGACAGCATCTAGTTTTAATACTTATCTTCAGGTCGGAGCGCAGGGACAGGACTGGGGTTGGCGGCAGGAACACAGCCTGAACGCCGTTAGTGCACCACGGCTAGCCGGGAGGGAGTTCGGGGAAAAGTCTGGACTTGACGAAGAGTCAAGAGACTTTGTCTTCCCTCTTTGTTTTCTGGTGCACGAGGAGAGGGGATTAAGAGTGCTGCTTAAAGGAGCTCCAGAGACGGGTGCGAGCCTCGGATAAAAGCGCGGACCCCAGAGACGGGCATGGGACACTAAGGCTGTGGCTGCCGCCACCAAGAAGCCTGTGTGCGAGCACAGGTCACTATCCACACCCCCCTTCCGGGAAGCCTGTGCAGCCCGCCACTGCCAGGGTCCCGGGATCCAGGGACAACTTCCCCGGGAGAACGCACAGCGCACCTCAGGCTGGTGCAACGTCACGCTGGCCTCTGCTGCCGCAGGCTCGCCCGGCACTCCGTACCCCTCCCTCGCCCTGGCCTGAGTGAGCCAGAGTCCCCGAAGCAACTGCTCCTTTAACCCCGTCCTGTCTGAGCGAAGAACAGATGGCCTCAGGTGACCTACATGCAGAGGCGGGGCCAAATCCAAAGCTGAGCCCCGGGAGCTGTGAGAACAAAGAAGAAAAAGGGAAATCTCTCCCAGCAGCCTCAGAAACAGCGGATTAAAGCCCCACCATCAACTTGATGTACCCTCCATCTGTGGAATACATGAATAGACAACGAATCATCCCAAATTGAGGAGGTGGACTTTGAAAGCAAGATTTATGATTTTTTACCCTTTTCCTCTTTTTATGAGTGTGTATGTGTATGCTTCTGTGTGAGATTTTGTCCGTATAGCTTTGCTTCCACCATTTGTCCTAGGGGTCTATCCTTCCGTTTTTTGTTTTGTTTTGTTTTTTTCTTAAAAATATTTTTTTCTTAATAATTATTACTTTAATAACCTTACTTTATTTTACTTTATTTTATTTTATCTTCTTTCTTTCTTTCCTTCCTTCCCTCCTTCCTTCCTTCCTTCCTCCCTCCCTCCCTCCCTCCCTCCCTCCCTCCCTCTCTCCTTTCTTTCTTTCTTTCTTTCTTTCTTTCTCTCTCTCTTTCTTTCTTTCTTTCTTTCTTTCTTTCTTTCTTTCTTTCTTTCTTTCCTTCTTTCTTTCTCTCTACTTTTTCTTCCCTTTTATTCTGAGCCATGTTGATGAAAGGCTCTTGGTGCTGCATCCAGGAGTCAGTGCTGTGCCTCTGAGGTGGGAGAGCCAACTTCAGGACACTGGTCCACAAGAGACCACCCAGCTCCACATAATATCAAACAGCAAAAATCTCCCAGAGATCTCCATCTCAACACCAGCACGCAGCTTCACTCAACGACCAGCAAGCTACAGTGCTGGACACCCTATGCCAATCAACTAGAAAGACAGAAACACAACCCCACCCATTAGCAGAGAGGCTGCCTAAAATCATAATAAGTCCACAGACACCTCAAAACACACCAGCAGACGTGGACCTGCCCACCAGAAAGACAAGATCTAGCCTCATCCACCAGAACACAGGTACTAGTCCCCTATACCAGGAAGCCTACACAAACCACTGAAACAACTTTATCCACTGGGCACAGACACCAAAAACAACAGGAACTATGAACCTGCAGCCTGCAAAAAGGAGACCCCAAACACAGTAAGATAAGCAAAATGAGAAGACAGAAAAACACACAGCAGATGAAGGAGCAAGATAAAAACCCACCAGTCCTAACAAATGAAGAGGAAATAGGAAATCTACCTGAAAAAGAATTCAGAATAATGATAGTAAAAATGATCCAAAATCTTGGAAATAGAATAGACAAAATGGAAGAAACATTTAACAAGGACCTAGAAGAACTAAAGATGAAACAAGCAATGATGAACAACACAATAAATGAAATGAAAAAGACACTAGATGGGATCAATAGCAGAATAACTGAGGCAGAAGAATGGATAAGTGACCTGGAAGATAAAATAGTGGAAATAACTACTGCAGAGCAGAATAAAGAAAAAAGAATGAAAAGAATTGAGGACAGTCTCAGAGACCTCTGGGACAACATTATTCACACCAATGTTCAAATTATAGAGGTCCCAGAAGAAGAAGATAAAAAAAAAAAAAAAGGACTGAGAAAATATTGGAAGAGATTATAATTGAAAACTTCCCTAATATGGGAAAGGAAATAGTTAATCAAGTCCAGGAAGCACAGAGAGAGTCATACAGGATAAATCCAAGGAGAAACATGCCAAGACACATAGAATCAAACTATCAAAAACTAAATACAAAGAAAAATGTTAAAAACAGCAAGGGAAAAACAACAAATAACATGAGAGAATCTATATAAGGTTAACAGCTGCTCTTTTAGCAGAAATTCTGCAAGCCAGAAGGGAGTGGAAGGACATATTTAAAGTGATGAAAGGGAAAAACCTACCACCAAAATTACAATACCCACGAAGGATCTCATTCAGATTCAATGGAGAAATTAAAAACTTTACAGACAAGTAAAAGCTAAGATAATTCAGCATCTCCAAACCAGCTTTACAACAAATGCTAAAGGAACTTCTCTAGGCAGGAAACACAAGACATGCAAAAGACCTACAGTAACAAACCCAAAACAATTAAGAAAATGGGAATAGGAACATACATATCGATAATTACCTTAAATGTAAATGGATTAAATGCTCCAACCAAAAGATATAGACTGGCTGAATGGATACAAAAACATGACTTGTATATATGCTGTCTACAAGAGACCCACTTCAGACCTAGGGACACATACAGTCTGAAAGTAAGGGGATGGAAAAAAGTATTCCATGCAAATGGAAATCACAAGAAAACTGGAGTAGAAATTCTCATATCAGACAAAATAGATGTTAAAATAAAGACTATTACAAGAGACAAAGAAGAACACTATATAATGATCAATGTTCAATCCATGAAGAAGTTATAACAATTGTAAATATTTATGCACCCAACATAGGAACACCTCAATACATAAGGCAAATACTAACAGCCATAAAAGGAGAAATCGAGAGTAACACATTCATAGTTGGGGACTTCAACACCCCACTTTCACCAATGGACAGATCATCTGAAATGAAAATAAATAAGGAAACACAAGCTTTAAATGATACATTAAACAAGAATGACTTAATTGATATTTATAGGACATTCTATCCAAAAACAACAGAATACACTTTCTTCTCAAGTGCTCATGGAATATTCTCCAGGAGAGATCATATCTTGGGTCACAAATCAAACCTTGGTAAATTTAAGAAAATTGAAATCATATCAAGCATATTTTCCAACAACAACACTATGAGACTAGATATCAATTATAGGAAAAAAATCTGTAAAAAAATACAAATACATAAAGGATAAACAATACATTATTTAATAACCAAGAGATCACTGAAAATATCAAAGAGGAAATCAAAAAATACCTGGAAACAAATGACAATGAAAACACGACAATCCAAAACCTATGTGATGCAGCAAAAGCAGTTCTAAGAGGGAAGTTTATACGAATACAATCCTACCTCAAGAAATAAGAAACACCTCAAATAAACAACCTAACCTTACACCTAAAGCAATTAGAGAAAGAAGAACAACAACAACAAAAAAAAAAACAAAGTTAGCAGAAGGAAGGAAATCATAAAGATCAGATCAGAAAAAAATGAAAAAGAAATGAAGGAAAGAATAACAAAGATCAATAAAACTATAGGCTGGTTCTTTGAGAAGATAAACAAAATTGATAAACCATTAGCCAGACTCATGAAGAAAAAAAGGGAGAAGACTCAAATCAATAGAATTAGAAATGAAAAAGGAGAAGTAACAGTGACACTGCAGAAATACAAAGGATAATGAGAGATTACTGCAAGCAACTTTATGCCAATGAAATGGACAAATTAGAAGAAATGGACAAATTCTTAGAAAAGCACAACCTTCCAAGACTGAGCCAGGAAGAAATAGAAAATACACACAGACCAACCAGAAGCACTGTAATTGCGACCGTGACTAAAAATCTTCCAACAAACAAAATCTCAGTATCAGATGGCTTCACAGGTGAATTGTTTCAAACATTTAGAGAAGAGCTAACACCTATCCTTCTCAAACTCTTCCAAAATATAGCAGAGAGGAACATTGCCAAACTTATTCTAGAAGGCCACCATCACCCTCATATGAAAATCAGACAAAGATGTCACAAAGAAAGAAAACTAGAGGCCAATATCACTGCTGAACATAAAGGCAAAAATTCTCAACAAAATACTAGCAAACAGAATCCAACAGCACATTAAAAGGATCATAAACCATGATCGAGTGGAATTTATTCCAGGAATGCTAAGATTCTTCAATATACGCAAATCAATCAATGTGATAACCCATATTATCAAATTGAAGGAGAAATACCATATGATCATCTCAATAGATGAAGAAAAAGCTTTCTACAAAATTCAACACCAATTTACAATAAAAACCCTCCAGAAAGTAGACATAGAGGGAACTTACCTCAACATATTAAAGGCCATATATGACAAACCCACAGCCAACATCATTCTCAGTCATGAAAAAGTGAAACCATTTCCACTAAATTCAGGAACAAGACAAGACTCTCCACTCTCACCACTATTATTCAGCATAGTTTTGGAAGTTTTAGCCACAGCAATCAAAAAAGAAAAAGAAATAAAAGGAATCCAGTTTGGAAAGGAAGAAATAAAGATGTCACTGTTTGCAGATGACATGATACTATACATAGAGAATCCTAAAGATGCCACCAGAAAACTACTAGAGCTAATCAATGAATTTGGTAAAGTAGCAGGATACAAAATTAATGCACAGAAATCTGTTGCATTCCTATACACTAATGATGAAAAATCTGAAAGAGAAATTAAGGAAACACCCCCATTTACCATTGCAACAAAAAGAATAAAATACCTAGGAATAAACCTACATAAGGAGATAAAAGACCTGTATGCAGAAAACTATAAGACACTGATGAAAGATATTAAAGATGATACAACAGATGGAGAGATATACCATGTTCTTGGACTGGAAGAATCAACATTGTGAAAAAGATTATCCTACTCAAAACAATCTACAGATTCAATGCAATCCATATCAAACTACCAATAACATTTTTCACAGAACTAGAACAGAAAATTTCACAATTTGTATGGAAACAAAAAAGACCCCGAATAGCAAAGGCAATCTTGAGAGAGAAAAACGGAGCTGGAGGAATCAGGCTCCCTGACTTCAGACTACACTCAAAGCTCCAATAATCAAGACAATATGGTACTGGCACAAAAGCAGAAATATAGATCAATGGAACAGGATAGAAAGCCCAGAGATAAACCCACAAACGTATGGTCACCTTACCTTTGATAAAGGAGGCAAGAATATACAGTGGAGAAAAGATAACGTCTTCAATAAATGGTGCTGTGAAAACTGGACAGCTACATGTAAAAGAATGAAATTAGGACACTCCCTAACACCATACACAAAAATAAACTCAAAATGGATTAAAAACCTAAGTGTAAGGCCAGACACTATAAACATCTTAGTGGAAAACATATTCAGAACAGTCTATGACATAAATCACAGCAAGATCCTTTTTGACCCACCTCCTAGAGAAATAGAAATAAGAACAAAAATAAACAAATGGGACCTAATGAAACTTAAAGGCTTTTGCACAGCAAAGGAAACCATAAACAAGACGAAAAGACAACCCTCAGAATGGGAGAAAATATTTGCAAATGAAGCAACTGACAAAGCATTAATCTCCAAAATATACAAGCAGCTCATGCGGCTCAATGTCAAAAAACAAACAACCCAATCCAAAAATGGGCAGAAGACCTAAATAGACATTTTGCCAAAGAAGATATACAGATTGCCAAGAAACACATGAAAGGATGCTCAACATCGCTAATCATTAGAGAAATGCAAATCAAATCTACAATGAAGTATCACCCCACACCAGTCAGAATGGCCATCATCAAAATATCTACAAATGATAAATGCTGGAGAGGGTGTGGAGAATAGGGAACCCTCTTGCACTGTTGGTGGGAATGTAAACTGATACAGCCCGTATGGAGAGGAGTGTGAACTTTCCTTATAAAACTAAAAATAGAACTGCCACATAACCCAGCAATCCCACTACTGGGCATATACCCTAAGAAAACCATAATTGAAAATGAGTCATGTACCACAATGTTCATTGCAGCTTTATTTATAATAGCCAGGACATGGAAGCAAGCTAAGTGCCCATCAACAGATGAATGGGTAAAGAAGATGTGGCACATATATACAATGGGATATTACTGAGCCGTAAAAGAAACAAAATTGAGTTATTTGTTGTGAGGTGGATGGACCTAGAGTCAGTCATACAGAGTGAAGTAAGTCAGAAAGAGAAAAACAAATACTGTATGCTAACATATATATATGGAATCTAAAAACAAACAAAAAAAATGGTTCTGAGGAACCTAGGGGCAGGAAAGGAATAAAGACACCGAAGTAGAGATTGGACTTGAGGATACGGGGAGGGGGAAGGGTAAGCTGAGATGAAGTGAGAGAGTGGCATGGATATATATACACTACCAACTGTAAAATAGATAGCTAGTGGGAAGCAGCCTCATAGCACAGGGAGATTAGCTCGGTGTTTTGTGACCACATAGAGGGGTGGAATAGGGAGGGTGGGAGGGAGATGCAAGAGGGAGTGTATATGGGGATGTATGTATAGGTGATTCACTTTGTTATAAAGCAGAAAGTAACACACCATCGTGAAGCCGTTATACTCCAATAAAGATGTTTAAAAGAAATGTAAATCTCCAAAAAAAAAAAAAAGAATATCAATGACCATTATGGGGACCTTTTGAAATTTCCAAACTTAATTTACTTAAAAATGAATTGGACTACAATTGTTCAAAAATGTCCAGAACTGAATGGAGTACTTATTTCAATTGGTATGTTGAGGCTTCCCAATGTTTTCAGGAGTCTAAAATTGTCGCTCTACAAAACAAGTTTTAAGGTTATCTGAGGAAACAGTGAAATTGGCCCCCAAAATGTCAGGCTCCTCTTCCTTGGCTTCTTTGTTCCAGTTTCCCCCTCCAGCACCATCTTGTCTCTCTCCCTCAGCTCCTCATGGTGAGATGCTGTGTCCAGGGCCCTCTTCCTAAACTCCTTCCCAGCTACAAGGCAGGAGCCATTCCTAAAATGCAGATTTTTATATGTTCCTGGCCATATAGTTATATATTACAATCAATAAAAATTGGATTCTTAAACACCATTCAAAATGATTTCTCATCTACCCACATTCTTAGCTTGAAGACATCTACTCACTCATTAATTTAGACACCCAATAATTATTGAACATGGTACCACAAGAAAAGTCATTGTCCTAAAATATAGAAGGGAACTGACCAGAGGACCTGTGAACTCAGAACATGGAAACATATGGTGAGAAGCAGGAACCCAGGAGGGGTAGAGATCTCGAGAGCCAGCCTTTGATCAGATGTTTCCAGACTGAATTTCACAGGTCCTTACAATTTCAACAAGTGACCATAATCTAGGGGTCCTGCATATTGGGTTCTCAACCTTCCATACTGCCAAGTAAGAAATTAAAAATAACACACTACCCTCATTATTACTATTATTTTATAAAAGGAATTTTAAGTAGAGAAAAAAGGCAAGACAAGTTATCTCAAAATAGGAGACTTTTTTTTTTTTTTTTTTTTCGCGGTACGTGGGCCTCTCACTGTTGTGGCCTCTCCCATTGCGGAGCACAGGCTCCGGATGCGCAGGTTCAGCAGCCATGGCTCATGGGCCCAGCCGCTCCGTGGCATGTGGGATCCTCCCAGACCTGGGCACGAACCTGCATCGGCAGGCGGACTCTCAACAACTGTGCCACCAGGGAAGCCCCAGGAGACCTTTTTTTGAGTTAAATTTATTTAGATTTATGATGGTTTTCTATTTTTTTTTTTTTTTTGCAGATATATGAAAAGACTTCATATGAACAGGAGATGGGAATGTGGGAAACCACCATTCTGGTACCCAACAAACCTTGTGTTTAGAAAGAACATTGGGTAGAACTTTCAGAATCCTGTCCTTTGTCTCATCTGTGTGTTCACACATCCATTCTGTGAGTCTTTAGTGAATACCAACTCAGGACAGGCCCTGACAATGTAAAAAATAGAAGGAGACAAGAAGGAACCCCAAGAAGCCACAAACACCACCCTGCCTCCTGTGTGCTCACATCCTGCTGGGGAGACAGGAACGAGATAAATTCATGAAGCAGAAGAAAGTGGGATGACAGCATGGTCATGAGCACAAGTGGTCCCACCTTGGCTCTTCATCTAGAAGCAATGGGGGCATAAGGAAAAGTATAAATACTGAGTCCAGGGCTCAACCTAGACTTTAATATTAGGTATTAGGGGTTTATCTGACAGTTGCTTTTACTCTTTATAACAGCATTAGATGCAATCGGTTTAAACTTTCCAGTAATCACACAGGCTGACAGCAAAGACCACTGTCCCTGGCCCTATCTCTTCAACCATGGCTCCAGTTTCGTTGATTCAACCACCACCAACCCTATTTGTGATTTCTTCTGGAATTTACCTCTATATTTTTAAATAACATGCTTCTGGGTCATATTCTGATCTGTCCATTGAGCATATTAACTCTTGTAGTTGGCAGAATAATGTTCCTCAAAAATGACCATGGCCTATTCCTGCAACGTGTGAGCATGTCACCTTTCATTCTAAAAGGCAACTTATAGGTGTGATTTCCTTGAGGATACTGAGATGGGGGAGACTAACCTGGGTTATCCAGGCTGGTCCAATATAACCAGCAGGTTCTTACAAAGGATGGAGCATGGAAGAGTCAGAAAATGCAGATGTAACAAAGAAATCAGAGGTTGAAGTGATATACTTTGAAGGTGAAGGAAAGTGTCAAAATCCAAGTCATGAAGGCAGCCTCTAGTTATTGGAAAAGGCAAGGACACAGATTCCCTTAGAGCCTTCAGAAGGAAGACAGGCTTCTTGACACCTTGATTTTAGCCCAGTGAGGACCATTTAGACTTCTAAACTCCAGAACTGTAAGATAAGACGTGTATATTGCTGTAGGTCCCTGGCTTTGGGATAATTTGCTACTGAAGAAACAGGAAAGTAATACAGCTCCATGATATTTCCCCAAACTGACACCTGTCACCTCCAAGAAACATAAATGCCCCTTTTTCTTTTCCCCAATTTAGTTTCTCTGGGTTTTCTGTTAAAAATCAACATTACAGCTATGTAAATATTTTTCACTGAGAGATATGATTGCATTTTTGTGTTGTACAGTTGTTTTTCTTCAGTGAATAATTACCTTATTTTTTTCCATGCACTTATGGGAATTGTAAAAGCTATAGTTCATGTGTAACACTCCCTTCTCTTTTCCACATGGTCGATACATCAGACAGCTTTTTATGCCAAAGCATAAAAAGACCCCGAATGAATTGCTGCCCTTACAGTAAAACAATTAGATGCTCCCACTTCAGTTATTAATCATTAAGGTGAGGGAAACTTTTGAAAAAGACAAGTGTAGATGTGATTGATGGAATGGACATTGGAAAATCAATTATCTTATACTAGCTAAGACACTGAATGAAAAAGAAAAAAGGTTGATGTTCAATGATAGTGCTCAAGAGATGACCAAGTGCCTAAGTTACTATTTTACACTTAAATTCACTATGAGAAATTTCATGTAAATGTTTAAAGAGAAGACTTGAAAATGTGTGATGGATTTGGGCGCCATAATATTCACCTTAAACCCCTTAACCAAACACAACTTCTTTCTGAACCAAAAATACTAATCACGTGGCAGGTATCTCTCATAATGCTCAGGTTTCACCCACCTCTCAGCCTATAACCATTATCTTCAGACATTATAATTCCTCCTTTGTGACATCACAACTGCTAATTTAAGGAGAGGTTTCTTGTGTAAATCAAATTCTCAGATCAAATGCTCTCTGATATACTCTTTTTTTTTTTCTTTATTTTGAAAACTCCAAGGACAGTCCAATTTATACTCAGGCCATAGCTATTTTGGACACTGCCTTAACAGCACCCATGTGTATAAGTCAAGCCAAACTGAAGAGCTCCATAAAATGGTGAACACTTTGCAAGCTAAATTTCTACTGACATCTACATAATCATTGGGGCTGAACCTACAAAGGTACAGATTGATGCATCAACAACTTTATGCAAGCTTGCACAACACCCTTTAAAACTAGAAATTAAAGAAGAAAATAAGACTAATATTTGAAAGCCTTGTAGAGGATCATCATACTTTGCACCTATCTATGTAATAATCATATCCTCCCATAAAGAAACCCATCTGAAAAGGCTATTGAAGTATTAAGCACCCCAAGGCCATAATAAAATAGTCATACTACACTTCCTTGTGGTATTGAATGTAAATACTATTTTATCTTCTGTGCTACATTATAATTGTTGACCTATGTTATAGCTTCTCTAGTCCCCTTCAGGTAAATAGTCGATACATGTTTGCTTTTTCCTGGGAACATCAGCAGTGTATTCAGATCACTCAGTATCCATTTCCTTTTACACAATTGTTTATACAAGATAAAGAATTATTTGAATTCCTAAAAACTTAAGTAACCTTATGTGGATGGCCAATTGCTACGTTCTAATCATGAAATGAGCACATTGATTATATTTATCTAGTTATTGTTTGAATTCCAAAAGGATTTTAAATTTCCAAAGGAAACTTTACATTTTTATGTAAAAGGACATGATATAGCCCAGGGAGATATTCACCTCACTTCTGACAGATTACAAACAATTCAAACACTCCTGGTCTCTTAAAGATAATTAAGACAATTTTTTTGAATCCCATTGGTTCCTGTAAGAAATGGGTTCCCAAATTTTCTGCAATTATCATGCTTATATTTGACTTAGCCATGTCCTTAGTAACTTAGAAAATTCTTCCTTAGGAACCATAAAAATGGTTAAAGATTATGCAATTTAAAATTAGCACTTCAACAACTCCCAACCTTGAGTCTACCTTATAATCACAGGCTTATCTACCTATTGGTAGAGTGATCTGGAGAAACCCTTGATACAATGACTCAACTTTATGGAAATCATCAATGATAAATAGCTCACCACAGCCTTTCACTTGGACTGGTGGCAGAAATTTCCACACCTTGCCTCAATGTAATAGTAGCTACATCTGAACTAGTAAAACCCAGTGCTGCCTTATTTTAAAGTTACCCCTAAACTACATGGTCCTTAGTGCTGTGCAACCTTTTTTACTTACTGAAAATGCACACTTTTTCTAAAAAAATATGATGCTTTATCCTATAAAATCTTATTATTTTCTCTTCATCAATTTCCATTTGTAAAACTTTAAATCCTGCTATTTTCGATTACCTAAACAAAGGAAAACATAACTTTCTAGTATTTGTCTGAAAAACTGCCTGGCTCTGAACAGACTTATTAGAAGCTCTTATAAAGAAATCCAGATTTAATCTCACTTGTTGATGGATCCTAGCTTAAAATTGATAAAGGAGAATATCAGGTCAGATATGCCTCAACAGATCTCGACTCACCCCTAGAACATGACTCCTTACCAAGGAAAAATCTTCCCAGGTCGCAGATTTCATTGTTCACTAACATAGATAAGGGAACGAAAATATACACCAATAGCAGGTATATATACCAAGTAGTCCCTGATTTTGGAATGCTTGTAAGTAATTGTGTTTGATCTTATACAGGATCACAAGTAAAATTTGTCAATAGGGAGTACTTTTAAATCCTCTAAACTGTCCAAGGAGGTGGCTAATATAGATCAAACTCATTCAAAAAGAGATCATATGAAGGTTAAAAAAACGTCCTGACTGATCATATTTTTAGACAGGCAACGCTCATGTCTAAAGTGAGTATTATAAAATACCATTTTTAACTCTAGTGTCAGAAAGGGATATTGGAAAAAAAATCTTTGCAGATTCAAAGAGAATGATCACTGACACTTTCAGGATGGCCATTTGTTGGCACCAGAGAATCTCAAATAAGAAAAAATAATGAAATCATTCATTATAGCAAGGACAAATTGGCCACTGTACTCAACTGGCATTGCTGGAAAGTTTGACTAAAGTTGCTGATGTTGTCTCCGATGAATGTCTCACTAGTCACCAGCATGAGAAAGGAAAAGACATATGTAAGAGCTCAAATCTTAGAGTCCTTTCAATATCTACAAGTAAATTTCATACCATATTCCACAACAATAGGTTCTGAGTATGTTTGGTCAGTGTATTCTTATTCTAGTGATGGATGAAAGCTTTTCCTTTCCAGAAAGCTGAGTTTAATACTTGCAATGATATTACTTGATTCTGTTTTCCAAACCTGGGGATTCCACCCTACCCCACCAGTGACAGAGACACCTATTTTACTGGGACTGTCACTAAAGAGATTTTCAACATTTTGCTGCTTATTGAGGAAGTTCACTGCCCGTATTATCCTCAATTGTCAGAATGGTAGCAGTAAAAAATGAATTTTTAAACTAAAACTAGGATCAACAAAGCTTTCAGACATTATAGGAATTCAAATGGTATTGACATTGTTTTTAATGACAATAAAATTAGCTATTTTCAGGAGTTCACTGACTCTTCCTTTCTGAATTAGTAGTAGGCTACCTTTTATACTTAGGCATTTTATCTCTGATTCTGGATCCTCCTTAACACAAGCAAATATTTCCTAATACTACAAGGGACTCATGGAATTCATGTGGTCTTATCATTAACTGATAGTTTTTCTTCAATATCCTCCTGAACAACACTTGGATGGTCTTAAATATTGAGCTCTTACCTTCTGGAAGAAATATCGGATAGCATTGTTGAACTCTAATGTAAGATAGCTTATTAAGTACTGTAACTAGTCAGCACAGAAGTAAAAACTCTAGGAATACTATTGTTTCCTGGATGCACTCGCACAATTAGAACAGAAGTCATACTGAAATCATAGAAAACTGTTTTAACAAAAGACCTTAAGCTGAGGATTCTTAGAGATCTTCCAGAAGCAGACACTATTGAGAAAGAGAAGCTTCAACCCAAGATTTTTGTATCAAGTTGATGGTTGCACCAAGTCATTGATCCAAGGAACACAGAACATGATCCAGATAATCAGAGACATATATTGTCACACTTTAATTTTCATGTTCTTATTCTTTACCTTCCTAAATATTTTCTTTGCTATTTGCAGGTTTAAGGTTCTGGACTTTTAATAAACACCTGTTGCCTCTTAATTATTATATCTATAGTATCTTTAAAGTCCTTACCCCTAATATTGCATTGCTTTGTGCATACTTAATTACTACTTGTTACATGCCCTGCTAAAATTTCCTGAGCTTTTGCTAAAATATAAAAAATAAACAAAGAACCAATTCTGTTCTTAGCTTCCTTTGGATGGCAACTAGTTTCTTTTGATAACAGTTCCTTTTTATAAGTAAGTTTGTATCTTGGATAGGCAGACTTGAACAACAAAATATTTTTGAGATGGCAAACACGGCAGGTCAGAAAACCAAAAAATCCATAACATTCTATCACATCATATCTCCAAAGTGGACCTTTGTAGGAGCTAGATTTTTAAACTGAACTATTAGATAAACCTAAGGAAAAAATAGGATACAGATGATATATACTTGGAGACTGTATTACTGTCATAGATCTTATAAGAGAGCTACATTACAAATTCTTAAGCCCAAACATTTTCCTTTATGTTTACCTGAAGTCTTCTGTATTTCAAGTAACACTGCTTGATAATGGATCACTCTTGATGGTGGTAAAAAAATCATTAAAATAATATTAGACATTAAAATATGTGGTATTTTTGGCTGAAAATAAATCACTGAACAGTCATGAATGACCGGTACTGGATTTGAGGCATACAGCCTATTGGCTGCTTTCTGCAAGAGACCTGTTTTCTGATGACTACCTGATTTCACCCAGGGTCAGTTCTTTCACCCAATGTCTCTTCTGGTCTCTCAGTTTCCCTTTTTACATATATATATACATAAAAAATATATGTAGATAGATAGATATACATATATATGTATATAGATATATGTAATTCAAATCAAGAACAAAAAAATTGGAACTTGATTTTGAAACTTTTTATGAGTGAAAAATAATCTTTTTCCTTAATTTCATGTTTTAAGTTTCCAAAAGTGCATAAAATTCTGAACATTATAGTTCATAGAATAGAAGAACTAGATAATATCACTATGACTTTAGAAAACTTTGTCATGAAATTTGACAATCCAGTGGTTCAAAATAAAGCTGATTTAGATATATCAGTGGCATTTGAGAGTAGAGTATACCTTATCTTAGGAAGAAAGTTTTGCTTGTATCCATACAGATTTCTCAAGTCACTTTAATATAACAAGAAAGATCTATGAAACAAAGAAATGAAATTAGGTGATTTGGTTAATAGCCAGTTAAATTAATTTGGTTAAATCTGGTTCTGAGAGCACTTCATATAAAGAAGGGAATCTGTTCTCTGGCTATAATTTGAAATCTCTTTGTTCCTATCTTAGAAATAAGCTGTGGGCTCTGGTTATATTCCATCTCTTAGTATTTTTCTGGGCTTCAGTGTTCAAATGTGTGACCACCAGAGACTTAAATCCTATTGCTCAGTCATTGTCATAAATGCTATGCAGCTGTTGTGCCATGGAAATTTCCAACAAATGATCATCCAACAAATTTGACACAAATAGACGTTGAAACGGCTACCATGAAGCACTTCAAATATGCCTGTATCAATTAGGGTTGAACCAGAATCAGTAGAAGATGTACATTTAAAGATGAGTCATAGGGAACTGGCTAAAGTGGTTTTGGGGACTGGCTAGGCAAATCCAAAATCTGAGGCGGGATTCAGGAAGGGTAGACTTAAACTCTCAGGCATAGACTGAAGTTGCTCACGGATGAAATTTCTTCTTCTTCAGGGAAGTCTCAGCTCTGTTTTTAATATTTTTTGATGAATCAAGATCAGCCTCACTCTGATTATCTAGAATAATCTTCAGTCCTTAAGGTCAAGTGATTATTGACTGTAACTACTTCTACAAAATATCTTCACAGCAACACCTAGTTTAATGTCTTATTGAGTAACTTGAGACTGTAGCTTATCCAAGTTGGCATATTAAAATGACCATCACAGTTGGTCTGTATTAATTTTCTATGGCTGCCATAACAAATTAGCACAATCTGTGGCTTAAAACAGCACAAATGTATCTTACAATTCTGTAAATCAGAAACCCAACACTGTTCTCAATGGGTAAAATGCAGTAGGTGGTAGTCTGTGTTTCATTCTGGAATATCTAGCAGAGAATTCATTTTCTTGACTTTTCCAGACAATGAAGGCTTCCTAGTTTCTTTGGCTCATGGCCCCCTTCATCCATCTTCAAAGTCAGCAAGGGCAAGTTGAGTTTTCCTTACATCATATCACTCCAACCTTATTTCTATCATCATATCTCCTTAGGTGACTCTGCCTTTTCCTCCCTTTTTTATTTACTTTTTAAAAGTTTTATTAAGAGAATTCATTTACCATACATTTAACTCATTTAAAGCAACAAGTCAATGATTTGAATTTTCTTCTTGTCTTTGACTTTCAGCATTTTTACTATTATGTGTCTGTTTGTGCATATCTTTGCAATTTCATACTTGGAATTCATTGAACTTCCTGGATGTGTAAGCCAGTGTTTTCTAATAAGATTGGGAAGTTTCCAGCCATTATTTCTTTGAATTTTTTTTCTCCTTTTTTTCTCTCTTCTCATTCTGTTCCCTCCATTACATGTATATTGATACAATTTAATGGGTGTCCCACATTTCCCTGAGGGGTAGTTAATTTTTCTTCATTCTTTTTTTCTTGTCTTTCTTCTTAAGCTTGTACAATCTCTATCAATCTGTCTTCAAGTTTGCTAATTATTTCTTCTGTCAGTTCAAGTCTACTGTTGACCCCATCTGGTGTACATTTCACTTCAGTTACTGTATTTATCAGCTCCAGAATTTTCATTTTTTTCTTTAATATAATTTGTATCTCTTTAGTGATATTTTATTTTTGGTGTGACATTGTCATCATATCTTCCTTTACTTTTCAATTCATAGTTCCATTTATTTACATGAACATATTTATAATGAGCGCCTTGAAGCTTTTCCTGTTAAATGTGACATCTGGCTGCTCACACACACAGTTTCTGTTGCCTTCTTTTGCTCCAGTGTATGTGCCCTACTTCCTGATTTATTTTGAATCCCTTATACTTTCTTGTTGCAAGCTGGACATTATAAATAGTGTATTATGGCAACTTTGGGTACTACTGGTCTCCCCCACTTCAGGACTGGATTATTTTAATGACATCTATTTCCCCCACCTAATGTTGCTATACCTATGATGTTGCTCCTCAGGAAGATTTTTGTTTTGTTTTTTGTTAGTTTGTTTAATAATTTTCACTAGTTTCATTGTGGCGGGAGCCCCAGAGCTCCTCACACTGTCATGCTGGAAGTTTTCCCTCCCCCTCTTCTATTCTAAAGAAGATTATATTGTGCCAATTTAGATAATCCAGAATAATTTTCCTATTTTTAAGATCAGCTGATTAGTAAATTTAAATCCATCTGTAACTTTAACTTACTTTTCTATATAATGTAACATATTTCCAAGTTGTGGAGTTTAAGAAGTGGACATCTTTTTGGGGAGTGTGTGTTTCTGCCTACTGCAGAGACCCTGACACAGCAAAAAGTGGTGTTGATCTATATTAACCATATCTCCATAACATAATGGTCTATATTTCAGTTTAGCCTAAAGCATCACCAAAAGGGTCAGTGAGAATTAATATGAGCATACTTTTCTCTCCTTGTGATAAGCCAGGCATATTTTTCTGTCCCTGTGTAATACGGATGCTAAGCATATTTACGTGCCACTGTGTTAAACAGTACTGAAAGCAAGCAAAAATAACTTAGGTATTTATTCATAGGAATATTTATTTTTTAAGAAAAGACTGAATCAACTTCAATAGCTTACTAAAACTCTTTTTGAGACTCATTCTTCACTGTTCAAACCCATTAATTCATAAAATTTCCCTTAATTCAACCAGTTTCCTGCTTTGAAAGACCCATCTTAAAATCACTCAGCCCACATCATAAAATCCTAAACATCTCCTCAAACTTTCAAAGGTTGTGACATTACTGAAGCTCTGTTAAGGAGTATGTGTGTATGTGTGCGTGTGTGTATGTGCGCATGTGTGTGTGTGTGTACGTGTGCATGTGTGTGTTTCTCCATTACTTACAAGAAGTCCAAAACACTAAGTTTTGCTTGATCATTTGATTTTTCTGATGACAATTTTTTTGAAATTTGACAGCTGACAATTGAGTCAAGTAGGTAAGTGTAGACAATATATTTACAGTGGAAAGTGTTAAAAGTTAAAAACAAATGAGCCATACTGTGATATTGTACATTATCTTTTTGCATATTTGTATTAACAGTCTTTAAAATAGTGATATTGGAAGCAGAAAAATGATATAATCATCCAAAGTACCCTAAAGTGCAGAAATAAGGGTTTCAGAGAAACATTAAGAAAAGCACAGATTTTTAGACTGTTGCTTTTTTCTCCTTTGGAGTTTCTATGATCTACTTATTGAGATAGAAAATATGTATGATTGTTTCTTTGCTTTGCTTTATTTATATATTTTGTCTTTCTCTTCTATCTATCTCCCTAGTAAGTTAACAGAAGTGAAAAATATTTTTCTTTTTTGCCACCATAAAGAAAGAGAAATTAAATAGTTCTGGATTTTTTTTTTTTGCAGAGGGTTTCCACTGATTATTTAAATCAATATTGTCTGAAATAATACTACATTGCTGTTGAGTACTATGTCCATGTGAAGTATACAGAATGTAAATCCTTAGACTTATGAAGCAGGAAGAGATCTGGATATCAGTAACCAACAGTTTTCAACCCTGGCTATAGGTTGAAATCACCTTCTGAAGCCACATCTCTTAGTGCTAGGTCTTGGTTTCTTCACAGATGATTTTGATGCACAGTGATAGTTTGGCAGTACTGATATAATTCATCTGCTAGATTTTGCATTTTGAGAAACAGAGATTCACAGAGGTTATGTTTTCATTCAAGGGTATCAAATTTGTAAATGGTGGTTGTGAAATTATAGCACATTATTTCTGATATCAAAGTAGAAATCCAATTAAATAAATCATTAAAATAAAGCCAATACTATAATCCATGCCTTGAGATATTTATTTTAGTAATTGATCTAGGTCATGGTTGCAGTACTTAGATTAAGTTGTTAACCTTAAAATATACTGAGTCCTGTATATCAAGGGTCAGGAAACAATAACCTGTGGGCCAAATTGAGCCTGCCACATGTTTTTGTATGGCCTGTGAGCTATGAATTGTTTTGCATTTTTAATTACTGGACAAAATTTTTGAAAAGAATAATATGTGATACACATGAAAATTATGTGTAACGAAAATTCAGTGTCTGTAAATAAATTTTTATTAGAAAATCCATGCTCATTCATTTCTGTATTGTCTGTGGTTACTTTCATGTCACAGAGTTGGGTAGTTGTAATAGAGATCACAGTGCCCACAAAGCAGAACATATTTTCTATCTGGCCTGTTATAGAAAAGGTTTAACAACCTTGCTTTTCAACAAAGACTTAAAAGCTCTGGATCTGTGCAAATTAGTGGGTGTGCGTAATTATGCAGCCTATGTAGTTGTTGAATGCATTCTTGAGTGTGCTCCTCTGTTTGTTTAATGCCACTCATTATTCTATTTGACTCTAATTGTGTTGCCGCATCGACATGTTAAAGATTAATGATGCACTTATTCTAAATCAAGATTCACAGAAACGTGAAGATAAAGCAGAGAATAGAAGCCATGATGGTTAAAGATTTGATTTTCGCTTTCCTCTGGAGAAATTCTTAGGATTTTATGTGTAAGAAATTTAAGTAGTTATAGCAAACTTCCCAGAGGATGCATAGCTCTGCTGCATTCTTGTCATAAAGCTGACAGTACACCTATGCTATCTTGCTTGGAAAAAATATGACAAGCTGATGTGCAGTGGCAGTCATTTGGGGTTTAATTGAGTAATAAGTATACATGATATTTGCATATGTCTCTAATTGAGAAAGATAACTTCAAAACTGAGTGCTTAGGGAGATGGTAGTGACTGTCACAAAACAGTGTGGATCTCTGTCCCCAAAGCAAGATATTATTTGGTAACAGGTATAAACTATTGAAGGGCTCCCAGTACAAACATAACTACTAAATAAACAACATTTGCAGTGATTAACATGCTATGGGATGATGAGGGCAGGTTCCTGTTGATTATATGAACAGGAGTCAACTTGTTAGCCATTAGGATCAAAACAACTACAGCAACAACAGTAGTAACAATAGGGAGAGCAGCAAATATGTATTTAGCTCTTTCTATGTGCCCAGAACAGTTTTAGGTAATTTTTAAGCTTTAACCCACTCAAATCCTCACAGCAACCCTACAAGGTAGATAATATTACACTGTGTGAGGTACACTGTACATCATATTGTACAGATGAGAAAAATAAAAAGCAGAGAAGTTAAACAGCTTGGCCAAGTTCACACAACTAGGAAACGGAAGAGTCTGATTTGAAATCAGGCAATTTGACTTCAGCTTTTGCTCTTAAATAGTATCTTTTACTGCTTAACAAAAACTATGGTTTATACAGCATTTATGCTAAACAATAGAATCATGTTTTAGAAAAAAAATAGAGATTCAAATCATGACTTGTTTTCAAGGGATTTGAAAACACATATAAGTAGATATGTTTATTTTGGCTTTCTTAACTGAAAAACAGGAATTCTATTTACTAATATTGTAGGAGAATGGGACTATCTCTCAAGACATGGACAGTTTGGTATGTCAACTTTGTTAAGGAGAACAGAGGACTTTAAGCTTATATTAAAATGATTACTTTTCCCCTTAATTTATTTAAAAAATAGCTACTTTTCCCCTCTGCCAGCCTGAACATAAGAGGATATTTCTCTGATCTTACCTGTGATAACCTGATAGAGCTCCTGGAGGTGAAACTCACAAAAGTGTGGGAGCCCCCTGGACTGGGCCTCAATAGTTTTAACTCTAGTTCACGCTGAATCTCCAGCAATCTAGCTTACCATAGCCTGTGATTCTTTGTACTTGGCTTTTTCTCCAGTTTTTCAGGTTGGCAGTGTACCCATGACCTTAATATTCTAATGGATATAAGAAAGTTGTAGATTTTCAGCTTTTTGAGTTTTTACTTGTGAAGAGGACAGAAGAAATGGCTTCCAAGCTCTTTACATTTGATAGCAGAAACCACCTCTCCTTCACCTTTAAATCACCTATGGTAGACTTACTTGTTGCCTATATTCGTGTGACAGTTCTCATAAATATTTTTGATTTATAATTATAAGTTGGCATTTTTAAACATAGTATAAATTAGTAAACAATTTCAATATATTTCCAGTAATGCTTAATTTTTTTTCTAGTTTAGACATTAAGAAAAATTTCAACTAGCAATCTCAACATGGACTCAAAATTAAATATTTGAGCTGAATTGTGAAATATTCACATCTCTATACATGGGTTTAATCAGAAGAGTGATTTTCTTTCTTGAAATATTTTCCACCTTAATTTCTAAATAAAATATATGTTTTCAATTTATAATTTAATTAATAGTTATAACTATTAATAAAATGTATACATACATATATGTTTATATTTCTAGGTTCTTTATTACTTTTTCTTTCTTTGCATTCTCTAATTTTCACTCTAAATATAATACAGGAGCGCTATCAGTAACTACTCATAAAAACATATTCTAACTGATGAAATCAGCAAGGCATAGTTGCAATGCTGGTCATGCTTATCTTTTAGCTAACTGATCTCCTCCGAATTAACCTTATTCCATAAGACAAAGACTGTGATATCTATTTGGCTGAGTTGCTGTGAGAATTAGAAATTATATAGGCAAGTTCACTATCCACAATACTTGTCATGTTGTTAGAAATAAAATGAAGTGCGGTCACAACACATTATTGAACACATATATTTTATTAAGACCTCACGAAAGTGTTATTCTCCAAGACTATTGATTGTCAGAAATAAAGGTTCAAGTGAAAAAGTTCACCTTAAAATTCAATGTGTTTATTTTCCTCTTAACAAACCTATCATGTCTCATGTACAATCTTTCTCCCTTCAATTTAATACAAGGTAAACAAAATTCACCTCAGGGTAATGATGAACATTACTTCATTGCCAAAAGGGTTTTTCTTCTCTAAAAATATGTAGGGTATGAGGCCTGCATCCCTATAATGAATCACCAAATGTTTTGCTTTTGGCATAGTTGGAAAACCACAGACATATTTATGAGATAATAGATAAAAAAGAACTGAGCCTAACATGCAATGGTTCTATGGAAAAAACAAATTAATGTTTTATTTTCCTGAATGTTAAAAATGTTAAGCATATAACTCATTCTGTTTCTGTGTGCTTTAGAGAAGCACAATGCAAAATATCTTTTTATAGGTGAAGCAGAAATAGGTGAGCTAATGGTCTGGAAGATTTGTAAGGTGCTGCATCCAAACTGTTCTCTCTTAAGATGAGCTGGAAGTACAAGCCTGCACATTTTTCAAGTAAATTGGCAGAGCTATTGTATCAAGGGGATTGACACAACAACACACGCAGGTCTTTCCTGTTTCAAGTTGTACTGTTGAGATCAAATTATTTCATTTTCTCAAACTCTTTCACTGAGTCAGTTAAATTTTAGAGTAATATTAAAAATCCAAAAATGATTTTGTACATTCAAAAGTGTTAGAGAAATAAAGACATATAAAATGGTCCTTTCTTCTCTCTCAGAACAAGCATCTATATTCTAAACCGTATCTGTGTTACTAAAAATTGCAGAAAAGGCTCCATGGGCTACTGCTCCTCCTGAATGATTATTGTCCTCAACCTTAACTCCCAGAGTCCAGACCTTCTTCACCTTTCCTGTTGGTTCAGTCTTTATCTTTCAGGTTGCATAAAAGCTAGTCTTTCAGGTTAGATACAATAACAGAAATAAACTAGCAAGCCCCAAGATTAAATGGGACAGACATTCTTTATTTTATTATTGTAAGTTGTAGTGCTTTGAATATCTTTTTATAGCTTCCCTACATCATCAGACTTTCTCTGTGTTAAAGGAAACAAAACTCAAAATTCAACCTCTCATCCAATCTGTGAGTCTTAAAAGTATTCTTGTCAGTTGTTCATAGGTCACTTCAGGAATATTATAGTCATGGTCGAAGCAGCTACTAACTCATAAAAAGACAGATTGCAGCTCTGATGTTTCACGTGATGAGCCTAACTTGCCAACCTCCAATTTATCCCCCAAATTTTGTTCAACCATTTGGACTGAAGCAGAATTAATTCTTCTTTCATTCTTCATGCATGCAACTGGAATTTACTGAACCATACCAGGTACTGATATGTGTATTGGTGATTAGTAGTGAGCAAAATAAACATAAATCCCTGCTTGCATGGCCTTCACATTTTAGTAGGTTTGAGATCATGAACAAGAAAAATATATACCATATTAGGTGGAATTATGTGGTAAGTGGGCAAATACAGAGAGGAAGCTAGGAGCTGTGTGTGCACAGGATTTAGCAATTTAAATAGGGTGACTGTGGAAGACCTCACTGAGAAGGTGACTTGTCAGTGATCGAGATAAGGAAAGCCATACACATATTTGAAGGAAGATTTCCAAGCAAAAGGAACAGCATGACAGACACTGCAAAGTAGACAATTTTATACCATTTACTCCATGACAGTCCCTGAACTACTTATCAATTACTAGCATATCATTCAGTACTTCCTTCAGTTGAAAAGCCCAGTGTTTTCCTTCACTTCACAGATAAAATAATTTAGACAACCTTTAATAACACAGTGACCTTCCTTCTGAGAACATTTTCTACTTTGTTTTCACCATCTTTTCCACATTTGCATAGTATAATACTAAATATTTTATTATACTTGTTCGGGAATAACAGAAATGAATGAATGGATTATTTTTATGTCTACTGCTCTCTCTTTTTTAAAAAAGTATGGTTCTGATATGATTAAAAACTTTGTCAGCTATTCACTTCTCTTTTATATTAGTTCTATGTATTTTCTCTTGCTCTTAACATCTTTCTTTGTTCTAGCCTTCCAACCCCCAAATAACACTCAATTATGGATTCTTGCTGAAAACATTTAATTATTGTATTTCTATGTCAGCCAAAGCTGAAGAGGAAAGAAAGGAGTGTTGAGTATTGGACAAAGTTCATTCCTTCATCTAATCTCTGTCATTCAATATCTGTCTCATTTGGTACCAAGCAGCAGAACTGGAATTGCTAAATAACAAATTGCTAAATTCTAACAAATTTCTGTTGTGTCATCAATATGTCATTTTTTTTCTCTAAAAGTCACAGTGATAAAAATCAGTGAAACACTGGTAAATGACATTGCAGACTTTACCTCCTTTAACTGTATAAATCTCTTCCTAGGTTTTAGATACTCATTATAAATCATATCAGTCAATAATACCTGTTATAAATAGAGTGAACATACAATTTATCAAACAAGCTGGAATTTTTTGCAAGTTAACCATAGATGGGAACTGTAAAAATTAAGCCACGATAACAGATATGAAGCAGAACCATGTAAAGCAAAACTGGACTCATGTTTACTCTACTTATATTAAATTTAATAAAGGTAATATCACATAGCTGCTACCAGATCAGGTTCTAGAATCACAAAGAACTGAGTTTGTATCCCACTGTTTGTGAAACAGCTGTAGGACCTTGGGGAAATTGTTTAACCATTTTAAACCGTATTCTCTATGTTTGTAGAGTGTAACTATCTATAGTATTTTTCCCATAGGGTTGTCCTGGAGATTCACTGAGGTTATATGTATACATTATTTAGCTTAAGGGTTATGTATATGATGCATTAAAAAATAGAAGCACAAGATTTGTGAGATACTTTATATTAAAATACTAAAATGACTTATTTTAAAAATAAACTAAAAATCTTAAAGACAAAATGCAAAATGTATTAACAAGCATAATGATACTGATAATTGGCTTGAATTCCTGATTTAAAGGTAAATGACTAGATAACAGAATTAAAGATAGTAATATATGACAGACATGGTTTTAAGTACTTTATAAGTGCTAACTAATTTAATCATATCAACAACTCTATGAGGAGTTACTGAGATACAGTGTTCAGAAACCCATCTAATATCACCTAAATAAGAAATTGACAAAGCAGAGATTTAAATCCAGGAAGTTTTGCATCTTGACATTTATGATATATTCTTGTTATGAACAGAAATGAAAAACCATACATAGCAAAATTAGAAATATAAAAAATAGGTACTTAAAAAAAATCTGTCTCTGTTTGCAGTGAAGGTGGAATAAATGAAAAAAAAAAATTTCCAAACTAGAAAAAGAAAAACACCTAGAAAACCAGACAAAATATATAAAACAACCATTTTTAAGATATTGAGCAACAGGAAATAAGCAGTATAAGAATGTGATTCTTGAATAAATAAAAATAAATGAGATGAGCCCCATTATTGCCCTAGCTTATGGCTTTGATAATTTCCAGACTTAAATGCAGAGCGTGGAGAACCAGACAAAGCTTGGAGTGCTTGCTCAGTTGAGGAGACAGAGTCTGGAGTTTGGAAGGCCAAGGTGGATAAAATGTACAGTGCAAAATTCTAGAGAGGAGAGAGATTGACAGAGACTGAGCACTGGATATTTGTGTTGGGGAAACCCCTCATTTTTGTCTGA
This sequence comes from Grampus griseus, assembly GCF_964374135.1. Lineage (NCBI taxonomy): Eukaryota > Metazoa > Chordata > Mammalia > Artiodactyla > Delphinidae > Grampus > Grampus griseus. Next base: position 124,223,470 of record NC_138998.1, on the reverse strand, counting down.
GAACTGAACTTTACATGCATAAGAGGGCACTATCTGAGGTTAGGGAAAGAAGTATTGGAAAGCAATAAGTGGAATAATGCTTGTAGCTCACAAAGAGTTGGGAAAAGTTAGTGTCCCAACCAAAGTGGAAAGACTTACAATACAAAGAGCATAGTGTATAGACCTCAATATATAGATAGTATTGCATTAGTAATAAGGACAAGTTAAATTTATACTGCTTTGTCTTGACCATCCTAACAAAGCTTAGTAACTGATTCACTTTGTTATAAAGCAGAAACTAACACACCATTGTAAAGCAATTATACTCCAATAAAGATGTTAAAAAAAATCAAATAAATAAATAAAAGACAGGAACAATTTTTTTTAAAAAAAAACAAGTCTTGAAAAGATCAAACTGATCCCAAGTATCTTAACTGTGTTCCAGAACAAAACCCAACAATATTTAAAGGACTCTCAACAATACACAAGAAACAAAAACATAAAATTCATAATGCCCTGTATTCGAATAAAAACTAACAACCGTGAAAGGAAGTAGGCAAATATGATCAATACTCAGGAGAAAATGCAGCAAATGGAAGCAAACCCAGAATTTTAAAATATTACAGAATTAACAGTAAGGAACATTAAAACATCTATCATAAGTATAATACATATTTTCAAGATGATATAGAAAAAAATGAACATAATGAGTAGCAAAATGGAAGATGAGAAAAGAATAAAATTGTGTTTCTAGAGATGAAATAGCCTATCTGAAATGAAAAATACACTGGAAGATATTAACAGGAGATTAGAAACTTCAGAATAAAAGATCAATGAATATGAATACATAGAAATAAAAACTATCCAAATGAAACAGAGAAGAAAAGAAAATCTGAAACAAAAATACTAACAGAACTACTACATATAAACAGATCTTTAGAACAATATCAATCAGCATTTTATACACGTAACTGGAGTTACAGGAAAAACGGTGGACAGAAAATTATTTGAAAAAATAATGGCTGAAATTTTCCAACTTTCAATGAAAACTATAAACACAAAAAACCCAAAAAGTTAAAAGTTAACAACATCAGGAAAACTACATCAAATCTTATAAGAATGAAATTGCTGGAAACCACTAATAATGGTAAAGATAATATCTTTGAACATAAAACCAGAGCAAAAGAAACAAGGAACAAAGATAATAAAACCACAATCAGAAAGTATGCAAGCTGAAAGACAATAAAGGAGTATCTTTAAAGTACAGAGGGAATGAAAAATCAACAGTTATCAACTTAAAATTATAATGTAGAAAATGTATCTTGAAAAAGAAGGCAAAATAAAGACTTTTTCAGGAAAAAAATGCTGGAATAATTGATTTCCAGTACACATGTGTTACAAAAAATGTTAAATAAATTTCTTAAGGCAAAAGAAAAATGTTACAGTCAACTAATTTTGCATATGTATATACATATATGAATATATATGAAAAAGAAGGAGTCAAAGTAGAATTTATCTAAGAAATGCAAATTGTGCTAACATTTAAAAATCAAAAATGTAATTCACTATATTAACACACTAAGAAAAAAGCACAAATCATATTAATAAATGCAGGAAAAATTTGATAACATTCAAAATCCATTCATGAAAATAACTCAGTATACTAGAACTAGAAAAACACATCCTCAGCCTGATAAAGGAAAACTGTTAAAATCTTGCACATTGTAATGCTGATTGTTTTCACCTATTTTGTTTTCTCTCACCACTTCTATTCAACATCTTGCTTAAGGAAGGTCATGAAAGTGCAAAAAGACAAGAAGAAAAGGAAAAGTCATACAAATTGAAATAAAAAAATGTAAAATTGTGCTATTTGCTGGTTATGATAACATATGCAGATAATTCAGTCGAACTGTGAAAAAACAAATCTGCTAGAAATTATATGTGAGTTAGGAAGTCCATAGTGTACTACTAGGTCATTAGACATGTATCAATTTTATTTTACATACTTAAAGAAAAATGGAAATTTAACATTAAAAAAATTACCATTTATAATTTGAACAAATATGTGAAAATGTTAGGGATAAAGTTAACAGAAGTTGTTCAAAACCCGTACATGGAAATCCACAAAGTATTACTGAGAAAAATTAAGGAAAACAAAAATAAAGGAATAAACCATGTTCAAAGATTACAAGACCCAGTTTTGTTAGGATTATATCAGTTCTCCCCCAATTCATCTATAGATTCAAAGAATTCCAAGTTAAAACACCAACAGGACATTTTTTTTTTTTTTTGGTAAAAATTGTCAATCCAATTACAAAATTTCATGGAACTTCAACAGATCTAGAATAACGAAAAAATTTGGGAAAAAAGAATATCAAAGTGGAGAACTTAGACTATCTGCCTTGAAGACATTGTGGGATGTCTTCATGGGTTTAAAATTGACATGATCAATGGAACTGTATACAAAATCCATATATAGACCAATAATTGTATGTTCAATTGATTTTTAACAAAGTTTTGAAGGCAGTTTGATGGAGGAAAGGGTAACCCCTTTAACAGGTACTACTGGGACAGTTGGATATTAATGTGCAAAAATTTAACTTCAAATCTAACCTTAAAATATATACAGAAGTTAGGGCTTCCCTGGTGGCGCAGTGGTTGAGAGTCCGCCTGCCAATGCAGGCGACACGGGTTCGTGCCCCGGTCCGGGAGAATCCCACATGCCGCGGAGCACCTGGGCTCGTGAGCCATGGCCGCTGAGCCTGCGCGGCTGGAGCCTGTGCTCCACAACGGGAGAGGCCACAACAGCGAGAGGCCCGTGTACTGCAAAAAAAAAAAAAAAAAAAGAGTATATACACACACATATATATATATATATATATATATATATATATATATATATATATATATATATATATATACAGAAGTTAAACTCAAAATGAAAGATCAACCTAAATGTAAGGGAAATATTTATGAATCTTCTAGAAAAAAAAAATCTTAGCTAACTTTGGTTAGGCAAAACATTCTTAATTAAGACATAAAAAGCATAAAATAAAATGATAAATTTAACATTTTTTTCTCTTTAAAAGACAGTGTGAAACCAATGAAAAATAAGCCATAGACTGGGAGAATATATTTGCAAGTTGCTTTTCTGAAAAAGAGTTTGAATCTAAAATATATCAAGAGCATATCTTTTGTGACAGCATAAGAAAAAAATAAAAAAAAAAGATAAAATGAGAAAAGGATTTGAACAGACATTTCACCACAGAAGCATGTTTAAAAATACTTGATAAGATTAGTCATTAGGGAACAGCAAAATAAAACCACAGTGAGTTAGAACTACATACATCTTGAAGTGATTGATATTAAAAAAAGACTCAGTGTTTGAATGGATGTGAAGCAACTAGGAAAACAGTTTGTTAGTTTTAAGATTAAACATGTGCTTTTTATATGACCCAATAATTCCATCCCTAAATGCACAACAAAGAAAAATAAAAACCTATAACTACACAGAGATTGCAGTGAACGTTCATGGTAGCTTTTTTCATAACATCCAAATAGGAAATAACCCAAAGGTCCTTCATATGACGAATAGATAATTTGTAGTATATCTATCCAATGGAATACTACTCAGCAATAAGAGAAAATAAATTATTGATACAAACATCAACGTGTACACTTTTCTAAAGCAGTACGCTAAGCAAAAGAAGCCAAACACAAAAGGCTGCATATGATTTTGTTTTTACAAAAAATATTTTAAAAAAGAAAAAATTATTATTTTAGAAAGAATATCAGCATTTTACAGGTTAAGAGATGTGAGGAGAGAGCATTTACAGTTAAAGGGGAAGGAAATGAAATTTGGGGAGTGATGGAAATTTTCTGTTAGTCACTGTCAAATGACTTTGACAGTGACTACATTGACTTTTACAGTGAAAACTGGTAAATTTCAGTGTATTAAAATTGTGTCTCACTAAGGCTGATTTAAAAATCTGGGTAAAGTAATATAAAATATGTAGAGGTGGCTAAAGACTTATCTAACAATAACTTATAATAAAATTTACAAATGAATATGTGTAGAAAATTAACCTGCTAAACATTTAATAAAATTATCATAAGCTAGAATTTCTTAATGAGAATTTTAAAGTTAATTCGTAGTCATGCATGTTTAGTATGAATTATTTACTATTAAAATAAACTAGAAAACTAAGCAATACCAGTGACATTGACTCAAATAAAAATAACAAGCTTCAAATTTATTATTTCTCAAATTATACATAAAAATATTTTAAAAGTAAAGTTTAATGAGGTTGATGGACCTAGAGTCTGTCATACAGAGTGAAGTAAGTCAGAAAGAGAAAAACAAATACCATATGCTAACACATATATATGGAATCAAAAAAAAAAAAAAGGGTCCTGAAGAACCTAGGGACAGGACAGGAATAAAGATGCAGACGTGGAGAGTGGACTTGAGGACATGGGGAGGGAGAGAGGTGGGCTGGGACCACGTGAGAGAGTGGCATGAATATTTATACAGTACCAAATGTAGAATGGATGGCTGGTGGGAAGCAGCTGCATAGCACAAGGAGATCAGCTCAGTGTTTTGTGACCACCTAAAGGGGTGGGATAGGGAGGGTAGGAGGGAGACGCAAGAGAGAGTAGATATGTGTATACGTATGGCTGATTCACTTTGTTATACAGCAGAAGATAATGCACCATTGTAGAGCAATTATACTCCAATAAAGATGGAAAAAAAAAAGTAAAGTTTAAATACAAAAGAATTATTAATGGAAAATACCCCAAACTTAATACAGTTATGAATTGTTTTAAAAGAGAATGTATGGGTTTTAAAGTACATCATTAATTTTAAATGAAAATAGAAACAAGTATAATGTGCCACAGCATTATTTATGAAAGTGCTACCAAAACTCTTGTCATTTTGACAGATCATTTGAAAATGTAGCAAAAATATGTCCAAAATTGCTAAAAATCTCTTTGCCATCTGGGTAACATCAAAATAAGTAATGAATTTTTTTTAATAAATAAGAGAATGTTAGAATATTTTCATATGGCTCTGAAATAAATAAATCAAAATAAATTGGAAGTAAATTAAAGGATATTAATAAAACTATATAGTCATTGTCAACAATATAAAAGTACCTATCAATATCTTAAGCTATTGAACTGCAATTCCACCTGAAATTTGTAAAATGTAGTTGCTAAAATTGTAGAATTGAAAGCTGAATGTCCAGGTAACATGTGTATGGAAAAGCCAGGATTATAACTGTCTGGGACCCTCAGAGACTGTTGGATTCTGTAACATTCTGTAACATGCATCTTAATCATTACACTGTACCAGTCAACTTTCTGGAATGCTAATTGGACATATTTGGCCAAGTTGAACAAAATTCCAAAATGAGCTCTTAATAAGCCACTAAATTTTTAAATACTTTTTATATTTGAGAGATAATGGAAATGGGTATAATATTTTTGAGTAAATCTTATTTTTAATTTTTTCATATCACAACATGGCGTCAATGCACTTTCACAACAATTTTCACATTTGATCCTATTTTCCACCAAATTTGTTCATTAAAAGGGTAAGAGGAAAATAGAAGTCTTCTTGCACTACTCACACACACAAACATTAACCAATAAATTCTAAGACTGAAGTATTAATTTAGAAGAAAATTTCACTGAGAAAGATACAAAAAATCAGTAACTGGTGCCCTCCACATGAATGGAATGTTAACCAATAAAGAGAAAACTAAAAATTTACTTTTCCCTCCATCAAAGTCATTGATGTTGATTTCACCATTTCTTGAGAATTCCATGTTAATTCTTTCTTCAAGACTTCACTCTTACCCTTTCCAAGTCCTGGATCTTTTGTGTCCTTTTCTTATACTTTCACATTAGATTTTAAGGTCCATGGGGAGTGCCAGTGTATCTCATTTATTGCTTTATCCTAATTCCTAAGACAAGTATTGAGATATGATGGGGGTTAGTTAATATATGTTGATTGGAAATACATATACTTATCCAACTATAGTACTTGAGGGAACAATAAGTTATAAAGGATAAAAACAGAAGAGCATTGAGAAAACCAAGCCCAAACATTCAAGTTCCGGAAATCCACTATCAGCTAAGAAGAAAGTTTTATAAAATAAAATTTTTAATTGTTGGCAACAGTCATTGTCATTACAGAAATAGCTAAGAGGTATGTGATTTGCTCAATAACTAGTGATAGCTTTTGCCTCAAAGTCTGAATAATATTCTAAGCAAATAATTAAAAAAAATTCAGATATAGACTTATTGGTTTGTTATTTGCTAATGTGGAAGATTTGATCAAAAACATTGATTATAGTATTGACATGGACATTTTGAGGAAGACAACATAAACTAACATGTTCATTTGAAATGACCATTACTAGATGGTAATTAAGTAATCACAATGTTTTTGCAGAAGCAATTAGGAAATATCCTGATATATGAGCAGGCCTTATTTCTATTAGGAAAGACACAGATTATATACCACTTTATGGAAGATATTTTAGCAAAAAATAAGTCCAGAGCACTGTACATTAGAACTGTAGGCCATACTACAACCTCGTCATGAAGTGTAATGGAGTTGTCACTTAAAGACATATTTCCATATTTCTAAAGAAAGTGATAACAAAATAATCAAAGATCTTTGACGTTGATATGCAGCCAAAAGTGAGACCTTCAGAAGAAAGACCTCAGAACAAGATTAACAGTCATGAACAAGGTGAGAAAGTGACATTAAACCTTTTCATCCTGGAAACTTCACTGAGAATTCTCCACCCACCTTGTGTGAAAGCACATGTAACTAGGGCTCTAACAGCAGCAAAGTCTCTGAAGACAGTGAGAATGAGCTACTAAAAACATCACTTTCAGGAATCTGGAACTTCAACCCTCACTAAGCTATTTAATATGAACTCTTATTTAATTTATTCTAAAAATACCAGAACTAAAAGTATATTGTGCCAGATTCCAATATTACAGAAACTGTCTCAATTATGCAAAACCTTTTCTCTTTTTCTGGATCATGTTTTCAATCAACTCCTGGACTTCTGCAGTCAAGGCTACTTCAGGATTAAAGGATGAGATGCACAACATTGCCTACATGTCCTAGTGATCATGTACACTCCCTTTGTTTAAGAATGCTTAACTTGCTTTTGGCTGATAAGCAGATTTATGTTAATATTGCTATTTGATCAATCTCTGCATTTTTGAAAAGGAGAAGGAGACCACCCTCCAAGAAGTCAGAAATTACTCAGAGATTACATAGAAAAGACAGCAGTGACATAGAGCAAATATTTGGCTCATTCAGTTTGAGTCAACTGACTTTTTTGCAATAATTTCTCCAATGTTTACCCTTTTTGAAGGGCATTGAGAGGATTTCAATGAGAAATCCTTATTTAAAAACATTATTCAGAAATTATATTTGGAAGTACAATGGGGATATTCATGCCCTTGCATCTGTGATTTCCAGAAATCACGTTATTAACATTTTTAGTGTCTATAAACCAAAATAACTGGCAGGAGAAAGCAGTTCTTTCATGGATATTAATATACATGAAGTTTGTTCTTATATTTGTTTACCAGATATCACTGAGTAGGTACCAGGAACTGCACTAGGATGGGGCAATGGAGGTGAAAGAGAACCAAGTACTCTGGTCCTCAGGGAATTCCCAGGCTAATAAGATGTAGAGTCAAATTCCCCATGGCAGTGCAGGCTGCTGAGGGTCTCCATAATCAGATTCTAGTATGTGATTCCAAAGTGTGAGAGGAGTTGTGCTCAGGTGAGCTGTGCTAATTCAGACTCTTCCTCTTCATTGTTCTTTCTCTGAATGCCCTGATCAACCACTTATAAAATTATCACCATGGGAAAACCTACATATGAAAGAGAAGTAGACAAATTTGGACTCCATATAACTGTTAAATTTGGTCTAAAAATAGAGGTAGCACTATTGATTTTTTTTTAAATGATCAGTCATTTTTCTCTTTTAGTGTAGAATTTTTTAAGTGGTTTGAGAAAAAAAAAATAACAGCAAATTTGAAAGCCTGAGTCCCAATGCCTTCCAGGGACCAGTGTGCTATGATATAGCAATCTGTTTATGGACCGCAGACTACATACACGGAAAATACCAAAGGCACTCTTCAGTCTTTAAAGTGAGAGACTACCTTTCACAAAGTATGTTTATATGTTTACTTCTTGGAATGTAAACTTTATGAGAGCAGGAATCATATCATTTGTTTGCTGCTATATTTTTAGCTTCTATTACATGATGGTACATAAAACATACTGTTGACAGATTGACTGACAGACATTTAGGAGCATCTATAGACCAAATTAATTAAAAATCAAAGAAGCTTATTTTGTTTTTTTTTTTTTCTAAATTTAGTTTCTTTGTATTAGAATTCTCCAGAGAATCTGTTTCTCTGGAGAACTCTAATACAAAGAGATTACAATATACTATATGTATATATAACCCATATCATATATAACATATATATCCTATAACCAATAAAATCTATCTATTTATCTATCTATCTACATATCTATCTCCTGAAAGAAATGTATTGTAAGAAGTTGACTCACATGATTGTGAAGGCTGAGACGTCCCACAATCTGTTGTCTGCAAGCTGGAGACCCAAGAAAGCTGGTGGTGTGGTTCCAGTCCAAGTCTATAGGCCTGAGAATCAGGGGCACTGATGGTATATGTTCTAGTTTAAGTTTGAAGGCCTGAGAATTAGATAGTTTATGGTGTAAATTCCAGTCTGAGTCCATAGCCCTGACAAACAAGAGTGAGGAGTGTCAGTTGGTGTAATTCCCAAGTCTGAGGGCAGGATAAGACTTATGTCCCAGCTCAAATATTCAGGCAGAGAGAGAGAGAGAGAGAGAGACAGAGAGAGAGAGAGAGAGAGAGAATTCCATCTTCTTCTACCTTTTTGCTCTATTGAGGCCCTCAATGGATTGGATGATGCTCAGTCACATTGGGGAGGGTAAACTTCTTTAGTCAGTTTACCAATTCAAATGCTAATATCTCCTAGAAATACCCCATACCCCAACAGACATAGCCAGAAGTAATGCTTAATTAAGAACTAAGGGGGAAAAAAGAGAGAGAAGAAAAATGTAAACAGTCAAGAAAAATTTATGAATGGAAAGTGAAATAGTCACATGCAACATGGTGTATAATTAAGATATGCCTAGAAAAGAATTTAAGTTGAGAATCAAAAGAGAAACAGAGGAGCACTGAAAATTTAAAACACACACATGTAATAAGATGTGCATAAAAAATGGATTTGAGAGCTTCCCTGGCGGCGCAGTGGTTGAGAGTCCACCTGTCGATGCAGGGGACATGGGTTCGTGCCCCAGTCTAGGAAGATCCCACATGCCACAGACCGGCTAGGCCCGTGAGCCATGGCCACTGAGCCTGCGCGTCTGGAGCCTGTGCTCCGCAATGCGAGAGGCCACAACAGTGAGAGGTCTGCGTACCGCAAAAAACAAAACAAAACAAAACAAAACAAAAAAAAAAAAAACAAGGATTTGAGAGGTAATGTAAAGGCTTTGGCATAAATAGAATAACACTCTTCACTAACAACAGTACATGTGATGATGAGAATCAAGTGTCTTGTCTAATAATGCATCTTATCCACTACAAATAATTTTTAGCAACCATTATCATAAGTGTGACCCCAAAGAGTAAGTAATAGAATATTACCTTTCTTTGTAAAAATGAACCAGAAAGCTACCTAAAATATCATGAGAGAAAAGGGAATAAAACTAGAAGAATTGTATAACTTATTGTAAAAATGACCCTCTTTACCTGCATCTATGTCCTTTTGCCAATGTGATTTTGTAGCTACTTCCCAAAAAAGGTGTAGTCAACTTTCCCTCTCTTGAATCTGGGCTGACCTTTTGGCTTGTTTAGACAATAAACCACAGAAATACATTTCTGGGCCTAGGCTTTAAGAGGCAATACACACTTATATTCTCTTGGAAACATGGCAAGCTGCTATGAGCTAGCTATTGGATGATAAGAAACATGGGTGGTCCAGTTAACCACTCTACCTGGCTGACCCCTCAGAGGAAGAGTCGTTTGCTGAACAACTGCTGACAGCAAATGTATATATGAGTGAACCCAGCCAAGATCAAAAGAACTTTCCATCCAGATAGTTGACCTGAAGAACAGTGAGCTATTTAAATGGTTTCTATTTTAAGCCACTAAGCTTTGGGATAGCTTGTTTAGAAGCAAAAGCTTACTGATACACATATTGTAAATATACTTTGTTTACTTGCATACTATAGAACTGTCTATCTAAAAACATAAAATCTGAGAGTCTACTGACTTATTAGAATTAGAAAGAGAATTCATAAATTTGTTGCATATAAATCAATATAAAATTTCTATAAACTAGTGCTAAACAGAAAACAAAATTTTTAAGAAAAAATATACTATTTTGTATAGGAACAAAAATATAAAGCAACCTAGTATAAATCAAATCTTTACTGGAAACATTATTTCACATTCATGGGCTTTTGCAAGAATTAATGTCATAATGATGTCAATGGTCCCAGAATTAATTTATAAATTGAATGTTATCCAATTATAATCTCATCAAGATATTTTGTGGTACTTGGCAAGCTGATTATGAAATTTATGTGGCAGTACAGAAGTCCAAGAATAATTAAATCAATGTTGAAGAAGTAAAAAAATGTGGAGGCTATCCAGATAGTTTAATTCATTATACAGTTAAGAAAGATGAGTGTTTTTTGCAAGTAGACAAGCACAATATTAACTGAGAAATTCAAGTTTGGAAAAATCAAAGTTATTTTTAAATATAAATAAATACTTATTACAAATCTCAAATAATTACACATGAAAATGTTCAATTCTATTTTATTAGTGTTGAATAGCTACAAATTATACTAATGTAGATTGTCAACCAATAATCAGTAACAAGGCTGCAAAGAACAAAGAGTTTTTTTTGGGGGGGTCTTAAGAATTGCAGTTTGGGAGACACATATTTGGGTAAAACCAGAAGAGTGTTCTGGGGAAGAGAAAGGGTCAGGCGTTTATAAAGGCAAAAGCCACAAGGTTGCTAAAGTTGTCTGGCAAGAGTCATCATTGACAGACACAAAAAGGAAAAAAAGAAATATTTGTCCTTAAGAGATAGACTGTCACAAGTTACTTAGGGTAAGGGTAGGATAAGTATCCTGAGTTTGTGGAACATTGTGCTGATGTTCTGGATAACTGTTTTAAGACATTAAGTGGTCAAAGCTTACATCGTATCTGGGCTGAAACATTCATAAGTCACACTTCCTCCCAGTTCCGTTTCAGAGAGCTCTTTTAGCGATACTGACTCCATTTTGATTTTCCTTTCACAAGATACACTGTATCTTTTACAATGTTAATATGATGCCATTTTTTATAGAATGAAATACTGTGAGATTTAATTGATGCCTAATGTATTTAATAGAAAATCCACTAGAGGATCCACTAAGGATTTAATTTTTCTATACTTTGTAGAACTGGCTGAGACCATTCATGCATGCTTGAAATTAATTGGGATCAATCAGGGCTTGAGATTGATGATGATTTCTAGTATAAAAATTAAAGTGATATTGTATCATGATTATATTCATTGTAAGTTGATAAACCAAACTCAAAATTTCTTAAGCAAAATAAGCATGCAATGATTGCCTTGTCCTTAACTGAAAAGTCCACCTGAAGGGGGCACTTTCAGCTGGGGGTTCAAACGATGTCATCAGAACTACTTCTCACTTGCACTACCTTTTTCTGCATCTTATGACTTTACTGGTCTTGTTTATTTCTCTCCTCCATCATATAAATAAGATAAAGAATCTGACTAACCTTGGATCATGTGCTTGTTGATAGATCAATCACTGTGTTCAGGCATGTGGGGTGCCATGATTGGCAGACACGTAGGGTTATTTGTTGAAAAGTCTTACCAGAATCACACTAAATAAATGTGGGAATCCTCCCATGCCAAAAAAAAAAAAAAAAAAGAGAGAGAGAAAGATTGAGCAGCAAACAAAAATAATAGACAATAAGTCTTCTAATCTGTATTATGCATGTCTTTTTATTTTGATGCTTTGACATCTTGGGCCTTGTGGACACTGGGACTGTTTGTCTCAGCCTTACCTAAATCCTAGAGATAGAAGAAAATTTACCAGGGAGTGTGTCTTTCATATGCCAACTATCCAATCCATAGCCCTCTCCTCCAGACCTTAATGGGCTTTTACACTTCCAGCTCGGCTAGCATTACCCTGCTCTAATCACCTCAGGGCAGGTACCAGACAACTGAGAGCACACTGAAATTATTCAAACTAGCCAATTCTAAGCCTACCTGACCTACCTCTCCCTTTTCTTCCTTTGGAAACCACAATAAAGGCTCTTACCCATGTTTTCTTCTTGTTCCTTCTGCTTCCTGACTGACCCTCGTTCCTCTTCATGTGTGGCATGGTGTGGCATGCCTCCTGTTTCTAGGGAGCTGTGCATATAAACTTCTTTCCTTCATGAAAATGACAGTCATTTTCATGTCTGCATTCTTTATTAATTGAGTAATACAGATCCTGGGTATGTTTTAAAATATAATCTAATATGCTTATTCTTTTAAAGTCAAATTAATTGATCAATTCATCTATTCATTTATTATTTTATTATTCAAGTGATACTTATTAAGTCCTTAGTTTATCCTAGATGCAAATATTATTTCTGTAACTTAGATATTGAAAACCATCTATTGGTTCAGGTTCTTCATATACACTTTTCTTCTATTATCCCTGTACTAGTCAGGATTTTCCAGAGAAACAGTATCAATATATGTAGATATATAGAAAGAAATTTATTATGAGAAATTGGTTTGGTGAATACGGAGGATGAGAAATATCACAATCTGCTGTTTGCAAGCTGGAAGCAGAGGAAAGGAAGTTGTAGTTCCAGTCCAAACACAAAGACCTAGGAATCAGACGAGGCAATGGAATAAGTCCCACTCTGAATTGAAAGTCCCCAGAACTGGGGTACAATGGTATAAGTCTAGTTCTGAGTCTGAAAGCCCAAGAACTAGGAGTGCTTATGTCCATGGGCAGGAGAAGACAGAGGTCCTTGCTGAAGCAGAGAGTAAATTCATTCTCCTGACATTTTGTTCTATTCAGGCCCTCAGTGAAGGCACATCTTACACACAATGCTGAGGGCACATCTTCTGTAATCTGTCTGTCAATTCAAATGTTAATCTTTTCCAAAACTCCCTCACAGACACACCCAAAAATAATGTTTTACCAGTTTCCTTGGCCTCTGTTACCCCAGTCAAGTTGACACAAAACATTAATCATCACAATCCCTAAGTACCTTCTCTTTCTCTCTTTCCTTTTTTTTGAAGTGATGAGTGAATATTTATTACCGCTTTTGAAGTATATTTGACTTAAAATATTATATTGCTTTAAGTTCACAGTATAGTAATTCAACAATTTTATAGATTACACTCCATAAAAAGTTATAAAAGATTGACTATATTACCTGTGCTGTACATTAATTACATCCTTGCAACTTATTTATTTTATAATTGGTAGTTGGTAGGAGCAAAATAGGTGAGGGAATTAAGAGGTACAAGCTACCTAAGTATCTTCTCTTATAGCATCATTTAATTTATATGATATTTAAAGACTTTGAAAGTTGTAGAATTTTTAATAAGAGAGAAAGAGTGAGTTAGAGAGAAGGAAAAGGGATCAAAGTAAATGGATTAATCAAAGATTTTATTTATTTTTTATTTATTATTTAGTTTTGCATGTTTGTATTTAGTTCCAATACAAAAATAAAGAGCTGTAGATTACCTAAGTTTTTTAAAATTTTTCCTTAAATTTCAAGATTTAAATCAGATTCTATGTTTGGTAATTTCTTTTTAGGTGTGTGTTTTTTTTTTTTTTTTATTTCCTGAAAAACTGAAAGAATTTTATTTTTTTAATTTTTTTTCCAGGTTTATTTATTTTAACATCTTTATTGGAGTATAATTGCTTTACAATGGTGTGTAGGTGTTTGTTTTATACCCACCATTTTATCAGACTTTTTCCCATAATTTATGATTTAAAACACACAGTCCACATGGTTTGATTAAGAAAAAATAATATGCTTGTAAAACTTAATATCAAAATCAGCTCATGGTAAAAAAGCAAAAAAAAAAAAAAAAAACAAACAAAACTGAAAATATGTTCATCAAAAATTACTGTGAGATTAATTTTGAAAGTATTTTAGTGGAAGTGAGTTTTGAGTATGATTTGAAGGACCAAGAAGAAGAGCTAGAGAAAAGTTTGGGGAAGGTGTGTCAGTTTAGAGCTCAAATAGAAAGTTATGTGTCTTCTCTACATTCCAACTTCAACTAAAATCCCTTTCCTCACTATTAAGAATGCAGGGGAGAACTTCAGTGAATGAAATGACAATTCAGTAGACATAAGTTTGAAGCTGTTTTAGTTTACATTTGAAATAAAGGAAATCACAAAAACAAGGAGTTTTTAATAGTAAAAAAGAGCTTGGGACACACTTTGTATGTGATTAGATGTTATCCTGGTAGGTCGTATGTAGAGAGAGAACAGATAAGAGAAAGACTTGCAGAAATCTTACAGTGGGATGAGGGGCTTAAACAAAGAGCATACATGAAGCTAATGATCAGGTCACTGTGAAGATGAAGGTCCTTTATGAATCTCAAAAGAGCAGAGACTTGGAAGTATGATAGAAATTAGAATCACATTAATCCACATTCTCTTGAAGTGAGATGCTTTAATAAATCGAACATAAGATAAACATAGATTCCATATATACCCTACCAAATGTAAAATAGATAGCTAGTGGGAAGCAGCCACATAGCACAGGGAGATCAGCTCGGTGCTTTGTGACCACCTAGAGGGGTGGAATAGAGAGGGTGGGAGGGAAATGCAAAAAGGAGGAGATATGGGGATATATGTATATGTATAGCTGATTCACTTTGTTATAAAGCAGAAACTAACACACCATTGTAAAGCAATTATACTCCAATAAAGATGTTTTAAAAAAATGATAAACACATTTGTGGAGCCACGCATAAAGTCTAGGAGATAGAATTAGACTTTATTTCTCAATGCCATCTAATTTTGTGGTCTATCGTTGTGAAATTTTGGAGACAGCTATCCAGCAACTTCTAAGTGCATGTCTATATATAGAGAACACAGCAGCAGGAATAAAACTCCAAGGAACCACTGGAACAAAAAAGTTAAAGAGAAGATACTCATCATCCAATTAAATGAATCAGTCTTTTGGATTGGAACTGGGTTTTCTTGGAACTCTACCTCAGTTTGTAAATGCTACTGGACAAAACCTATTGTCTTTTCTCAAGCTGGAATTAAGTACCCATAGAGAGACCTTTTAGCAATTACAGACCTTGTTGATCTGTAGCACATGTGTAGAATGGACCTAAAAAATTTAGAAGATGTACCCTCAAATTAGTTTGCCTCTGCAGATCTTTCAATTCTTACATTTTATATAGCCCTTATTTGCTCAGCTCATGCTGCAGAAACCTAGCATCCATTTAGAATAGTGTGTACCCTTTGTTTAATTCTGAATCAGGACATGTCTTCTTTCCAATCATGACTGCTTGGGGCATCTAATGAAAAATAGAAATAAGTCAAATTTTCCTGTTCCCTCTTGTCTTTGCGATTCCACAGAGGATGTGTTCGACGACCCAGGTTGTGAGGCAACAATAAAACTTTCCTCTTCTATAATCTTCTGCACACAAGATCAAGTGCAGAAGGGAGAGCAAAAAAGTGTATGCCTGCAGAAAGAACAGCTCTGAGCTGCCACAAGCAAATTGCATCCTGATCTAGATGCCACTTGATGCATAAATGGTAAGATAGAAGGTGACAAACACCTAAATAATCTGTACAACATTTAATGCTGCAGATTTCAGTTTTATTACACTCCCCACTAATGATTGGCTGTGAATCTGCACTGAGTTACCTTAATTCTCTGTTCTTTAAATTTTCCATTTAACATATGGACAAAAAAGAAGAACAGTACAAATATATAAACATATTTCTTTTCTCCAAATTTGGCAACCTAAATTTTTAATGATGGAGAAATATGATACAAAGATAATGTTAGAATAATTCATTAATTCATTTGATAAATGAACATTCACTCATTCAATAGACATTTACTGATCCTCTACTGTGCGCCATGACTATTCCGGGTTCTTGAAACACTGTGGTGAACAAAGTAAACTTTCTGCTTTTATGTTTTACTTTCTGTTATGGGTGGGGGAAGGGAAACACATAGCCAAACAAGGAAGGATACACATTCATGATATGTCCCTGAGTGATATGAACTAATAGGAAAATAAAGCGGGCAAAAGATAGAGTGACATAAGCAGATATAATGTAATACTATGCAGAGAGCAATGCAGACTTTGGCCCAGAGAAGAAAATTCTTTCGAATTTATATATATAAGCCTCTGTTGATGATTATATTATTTTCCCAATCTCTCTTTGTGATGGTTAACTTTATGTGTCGACTGAGCCATGGGATGCCCACATAGCTGGTAAAACATTATTTCTGGGTGGGTCTGTGAGTATGTTTCTGGAAGAGATTAGCATTTGGATACATAAACTAAGTGAAGCAGATTGCACTCACTAATGTGGTGAGCATCATCCAACCACTGAGGGCCTGAATAAAACAAGAAGGCAGGGGAAGGTTGAATTTGTTCTCTGCTTGTCTGTTGAGCTGGAACATCAACGTTCTCCTGGCATTGTTTCTCCTAGTTCTTAGGGCTTCACACTCAGACTGGAATCTACACCACTAGCTCTCTGGTTCTTTGACCTTTCAATTACCCTACTGGCTTTCCTAGACCTCAAGTCTGCGGAGAGCAGATGGTGGATATTCTCAGCTTCCAGAATCTATCTATCTCTATTTCTATTTCTATCTCTATCTCTAACTATCTCTATCTCTATCACCTTTATCTCTGTCTCTTTCTTCATCTCTTCTACTGGTTCTCTTTCTCTGGGTAACTCTGAATAATATACTCCCAAATTCCATGTGATTAAAAAATGCCACACAATAATGAAAATCTAGCATCATTAAGAAAGGAGATAGTATGGGAGGCTTCTTATGTTTGCTCATTTTGTTGTCTCTTTCCTTTAAGTTTCAAAGTTTTTCTCAGCCTTATTAAATTATTAGAGACAAATAAAATTTTAATAAATTTAAAGCATACAATGTGATGATTTATACTCATATATAATGAAAGAATTCCCACCATTGATTAATTTATACATCAATCACGTTATATATTATTTTTTAACTTTAAATGTACATGTTCTCAAGTACTAAGCAACCAATCTTTACAGTCCTCATCAATGACTATCATAATCCTTTAAAACCATATGTTTCTTACCACTCAATAGTAATTTAACAATATTAACTTATCAACATTCACTTAAACCTCAATTATTTTCTCTATAACTCTATTTTCATAAACTATTTCTCCAAAAAACTCTTGATAGATTACATTCAGGGAATACAAATATATCAATCTTGAGAGACTTAAACTAAAATAATTTTAGAAGATGGCACACTGAAAGGTCATGCATATTTCATAAGAAAAGTAAGTAGTAGATAGATTTGATGGACAAAATAGGTTCAAGTCAAAATTATTTTTCAAATAAATTGTTCTTATTAAAGCTACTTAATGTTCAATAGTAATTAAATGAATTTCTCAATTATAGAAGATGGTATGTATGCCCTCTCTTCCTTATTTTCTCATCTATATTAGAAATAAACTAATAATACATTTGACTTAATGATTTAATAATGTGGGTGGATATATCACTAAGATAAAAATCCTTGACCTTTTAGTTTGAAATAGTAACAAAATCAATGAACAAATAAAACTGTACTCACCTGAGATACTGTTTTCATAAATGGGAATAAGGTTAGCACATGACATTTACATGGATAATTTATTAGGATTTTTACTTTCTTGCTGTTAACTTCTGCATTTTGTAAATGTTATGGGAATTTTGTATTGCTACAATTTTTGAAAGAAAGGATAAAATGGTCTCTAGAGTAAACATGCATACAACATGTTTTCCTTTCCTAATTCTGCACAGAGGAAAAAAAGTGTATTTTTCATGATATTTAACAGAAAGTAAGAGACTTGTAAGTCCCAGCACCAGCTGTACAGAGATACCTCATGGAAAAAAAATTCAAAAGCAAGCTATAGAGTTGCTTCTCAAGAAGCAACTGCTTGTGGTAGCAAGAGATGCTCACCAATCTGTCTTTCCTGCCGGCAGTTCTCCTGCCATATTGAAGAGGTCTACTGCACTCTCCTTAACTCTTAATGCAGAAGTCCTGACATGCTCCAAGACATAAGCCAAGTCTGAGAGTAGAAGGCAGGGGTGGTGTGTACTATTCCTGTTATGCTCCTGTGATATTTAATGATTAGCAAATTGATCTTCAGTTAATACAGTAACAAGAGAGGTTGGGTTCTAATTAGTGTGTAATAACTTTAGAGATGATAATATATGAAAGCCCCCCAAAATGTTTTTTTGCATTATAAGTCATTCATCAATGTTTGTGCTTTTGAGATTATTGAGTCAGAGAAATTAATCTTTAAGATACTAACCTAATTCAGCCAACACATGTTACCATAGACTTTAATGAAAATCTTTTTTTTATAATAAAAAGTTTGTGTTACCATAGACTTTTATAATTAAACCCACAAAAGTAAATATGCTCTGATTTCAGATTAATAGACGTATGACTAGGAAAATGCTCAAATCTTTATGATAGATTTTTAGACAATTTGCACAGATCATTATTTTAGTGAGGCAGTAGTACAGGTGACTCACTGCCAGCTGTTGTCCCATCTGTCCTTAGACAGTCACTTGGTGAAGAGTGTGTAGTGAGAATGCAGAGATTCCCCTTACCTTTATGATAATACAATGAATTTAAGGCAAACAGTGTTTCAGTATATTAGCCAATATAAAACATACAGTGAATTTTGTTTACTATATATCTGGCTCAAACTTACACTAGAGTGAAGAAATAGATATAACTTTGCTCAAAAACTCATAAAGATTTACATTGCCCTTCAGATTAAGTCCAAATAATATTCATAGTACACATGATCTTTCATAGTAGTATAAACTTATCTCACCTCCCACTACTTTTGAAAGCCTGTTTTCTCTTATACAGTAGTCTATTTCTTTCTATCAATCTATACACAATGAGCATTTTCTCATCTATAGATTTTCTTGTGTTTTTTTTCTTTTAATGACGTTCTTTTTTGTTATTCCTAAGTTGACCACTTCTCAAAGTTCAGATAAATCCCAATTCCATCATGAGACTTTCTCAGATGTTTGTAACAAATAATATTCTTTCATTCTAATGACTACTCGGGCACATAGTTTTGGAACCAGCATTGTGAAAGGCCCTCTCAGCTTTTGTTTTCAAATTAACTTATATTCTCACCTCCGGCTTTAGGTGTTAATATATTTTTTGCTGCAAGATTATTGATTCAATGCTCACATATTGCATTTATACTAACCCAATGTTAACAGAGGCAATAATTTGCCATCTACTTATTCTATACTCGTGGGGTAGCATAGTACAAAGCTAAGTATATATTACATTCTCAATAAATGATTGTTGAATTAAACTGAGCAGAAAAATAAAGCACCACTTTTTGATTATTGGTTTTAGCATTTTTACCTAATGATGTCACTTTGCAAACTTTTTCTATGACATTATTTTATTGACTTAAGAACCCCTAAGTGTTTTATTTCTTGTTGATAAGGAGACTCCAAATCTTATTTTATCCTCAATTAAAATATAGAAATGTATTGGTCTTAAAATTAATTTAATTATAAGATGAGTAGCTACCATGATGGTCAGGTATTATTTGTTGTAATTTTTCTTTTATTAAATCCCCAAATACCCTGTAATATTATGATTCAACATAACAATAAGAATTATTAATAAGGATATTAATAGAACTAAAATTTGAATCCAGATATATCCTGTTTGCCACAAACTATCTGGTAAAACAAAACAAAACAAAACAAAAAATACAAAAAACCCACCTACATTCTTAATTTTTAAAAATTTTATTTATTGTATCTTAAACTTTTAGATCTTTCATAGGGAAAATTTTTATAATTCATAGCAATGTCTAATTTAAAAACACAGGTTAAAATTTGGTCATATGAAAAATTTTGCTACCATGTAAGTAAGGAAAAGTAACTTTGCACATAGCAAAATTATGATACAGCTTAATGAAAAATTCTAAAGCTATTTAATTCAATGAGTTCCCTCATTATCTTTACTGGTCCAATCTGACCCATTTTACATATTCTGTATATCTTACACTTGTCACTATTGAAAACACACAGAGAAGTTTGTGATCTATCTATCATCTATCTATCTATCTATCTATCTATCTATCTATCTATCTATCTCTGTGTGTATAAACTAATATGGTTTTATTCTCCTTTAAAATAATCCCAACTTATTTTTTAAAATAGTAATGTTCTTATGGAATTATTCTATTTAACTTATCTTTTATACCATTCATACAGATTTTGTTTTACAAGGTTGCTTTAAGTCTTCTTAGAAAACTTCAACATTTTACTATACATAATATTTAAATAATATCTAGTTGAAAGATTTGAAATAATATGAAAACCATGTCAAAATATAGAGCTTAAAACTCTCTATTTTACTTCAACAACTTCAGTCCCATAAGTTCCCTTTAGGTTATTAACTAGCTTTTTCTATAGCAGTAACTCACCAAGAGAGAAATTAATTCTGTCCAAGAGCAAAAAGTATTAAAAAGAATCTCTAACATTCATGCCAGAGAACCTTGGAAATATATGCCAAGCACTTCACATATATTGATCCTAACACTTGCAGAACCTCAGTGAGAGAATATTCCTCTTTATATACAGAAAAACTACAGCTCTGAGAATTTAGACACCTTAACTAATAGGTAGCAGGGAATTTGATCAATGCCTTTCTCACTGAAGCAAACTGCCTCTGGCTGGTCATTCTACTCTGAGGTCTTTTCATTTTCATTCATAGCATTTAGTTTTCACAAACTGACAATGAAATTAATTTTTTGTAACAAAAAAGCAACATTTTTATTGTATTTTTCTAAAGGGAGAAAGAATAATAGAATGGGAGATACTGATATGATCTTTAAATATAAAAAAAGAGAAAATTACACTAGTATAATATGATACCATATGACTAATTTTACCAATATATTGAAAATGCAGTGTTTAGTGGTTATAAGTAGTCTCTGTTTGGAAAGTAATCTTTCAAAGAACGCCTCTGCCTTCAAATAGACACTCCCATTTACTTCTGCATAAAAGGTATATATACATGATACTTACTGTGTTATTTGTTTCATTAAGATATTCATAAGCAGGATGGCTTTGAAGATGGAAGTTGCTTTAAAATGAAAATATTGCATGTATGTTTTCTATCATTCTCGAGTATAAAATGTTCCCTAACACAGAATGTAACTGAAGAAGAAAAGGAATATATTGAGTGAAAGGTCTAATGTACTAGTTAAATTCTCAAATACTAACACAAACTTGTTCTCTATCATGATGAAAATAATTTCATTGAACCTAATTTGTTTTATAATTAAATTAGTGCAATAACTGTACTTTTTTACAGAGGAAAAAGATAAAATAACCTGGTATTATGAGTTAATTTATACTGACTAAAAATGTTACCTCAATATTTATAAGGAAAAATATCATCATGATACAATCAATCATTTAGTTATCAAAATTTCAAAATCAGATCACACTCTATTTTTTTTGTAATATATTTTTTTTTAATTTTTATTTTTGCAGTACACGGGCCTCTCACTGTTATGGCCTCTCCCGTTGCGGAGCACAGGCTCCGGACGCGCAGGCTCAGCAGTCATGGCTCACGGGCCCAGCCGCTCCGCGGCATGTGGGAACTTCCCGAGACCGGGGCACGAACCCGTGTCCCCTGCATCGGCAGGTGGACTCTCAACCACTGCGCCACCAAGGAAGCCCTCACACTCTAATTTATTAAAATCTGAGGGAATGTGTATTGATCCTTAAATCTGAAACAAACTTATCTGTTACATCATAGCTTACAACACTCACATTATAAGCCAGGAAATAATACATCACATTAAAATGTTGTCTTTTTGAAAGCAATATCATGTCAAATGAATTTGCTTAATTTTTGTAGACATTATAAAAGTAAGAAGTATCCTCACTGTCAGTGATAATCAATATAGTGTGCGGAATTTTATTGATCTATAAATTCCTTTAATATTTACTGACTTGGCAAATATTTATTAAGCATCTGTTATATCCACTTCCAGGTATAGTTCTAGGAACATTGCATATAAAATAAATAAAAAGTAAAATAAAATGTAGAAAGGTGAATTAACTCTCATGTAACACACATTGTAATGGTGAAAAAATTATTAATAGAATAATGTAAATAAGTTTGAAACTGACAAATACTATGAAGAAAACAACATGATTTTGTGATTTAATAAGTTAAGTTAGGGAGTTTGGGAAAGATTTTTTTTTTTCAGAAGAGTAAGTATTAATTGGTTAAGATAATGGAGTAGTGTATGGAAATGGTTGAAGCCACAGCATGAATAAGCTCATGTAATGAGAGGTAGAGATAGAGAGTTGTGAAACTCCAATTTTAATGGTCCAATTAAGATGGAAAAATCAAAAGGAGAATTGAGAAAGAATGGCCAGAATTCTAGAAGAGAGTTTTCATGAAAAACAAGGGAAAAGATTATTTCTAGAGTGACAGAATCAAGACCAGTTCTGAATCCTACTGAGAGGTCAAGCAAGATAAAGACAAAAATATTCCATTGGATTAGCAGTAGAAATTTCAATGGACACTTTAGCAAGGTCACAGTGGAATGCTGTGGACAGAAGCCAAATTGAAATGTTTAGAGTAATGAATAGAGACAGATTTTCTGAGAAGGTGGAGGTGGATATGGAAAGAAGGAGGTGAATATAATCAGTATTTAGGATGTAAAACTGACCAGAGTTTATAATGGACTCTATAAGAAAGGAAAAAAAAACTACAGATTGAATTATGACTGCACATTTTCTGACTTGCAGGCAGTGATATTTACCAAAACAAGGCACACTGACAAAAGATCAGGAGTGGGTTTTTCTTGGTTTGCTTTTTTACAGTGGGATGGAATTAATGAAATTATGAATTTTAATTTGGGCACGTTGAGCCTGAAATGACTTGAAGTTATCCAAAGCAATGTCTTTTAAAAGTTGTTGGATATCCTGCCTGAAGTTCAGAAAGGTGAATAGAGAGGAGACCGTGGGTGGCAGAAATAGAGCATGGTGGGAGTAATTTTATTTTAAGGAAATGGGAAAGACTCACTTGAAGAGAAGGTAAATATCAAAAAAGAAAGGGGGAGTTTCCCTGGTGGTGCAGTGGTTGAGGATCTGCTTGCCAATGCAGGGGACACGGGTTCATGCCCCAGTCCGGGAAGATCCCACATGTCGCGGAGCGGCTAGGTCCGTGAGCCATGGCTGCTGAGCCTGCACGTCCGGAGCCTGTGCTCCGCAATGGGAGAGGCCACAACAGTGAGAGGCCCACGTACTGCAAAAACAAAAACAAAACAAAAACAAAACAAAAAACAAAGGAAAGGGGATAATCAATAGCTGAGAAGATAGGATATGATGGGGCAAAAGACCTGTACTCTGAAATGTATAAGATACTGATGAAATAAACTGAAGGGAACACAAACAGATGGGAAGACATATCATGTTCTTGGATTGGAAGAATCATTATTGTTAAAATGAGCATACTACCAAAGACAATCTATAGGTTCAATGAAATCCCTATTAAATTACCAAAGGCATTTTTCACAGAACTGGAACAAAACATTTTAAACTTGTATGGAAACAAAAAAGACCCAGAATGGCTCAAAACAATCTTGAGAAAGAAGAGTAGAGCTGGAGGAATCATGCTCCCTGACTTCAGACTACACTACAAAGCTACAGTAATGAAAACAGTATGGTACTGGAACAAAAACAGGCATATAGACCAATGGAACAGAATAGAAAGCCCAGAAATAAACCCACATACTTATGGTCAATTAATCTATGACAAAGGAGCCAAGAATATATTGATACAATGGAGAAAAGACAGTCTCTTCAATAAGTGGTGCTGGAATACTGGACAGCTACATATAAAATAATGAAATTAGAATATGCTGTAACACCATATACAAAAATAAACTCAAAATGGATTAAAGACTTAAATGTTAGACTGGTGACTATAAAACTCCTGTAGTAAAACATAGGTAAATTACTCTTTGATATAAATGGCAGTATTTTTTTTTTTGGATCTATCTTCTAGAGTAATGGAAATAAAAGCAAAAATAAATAAATGAGACCTAATTAAATTTAAAAGCTTTTGCACAGCAAAGAGAATAATAAACAAAATGAAAATACAACTTATGGACTGGGAGAAAATATTTGCAAAAGATGCTACCAACTAGGGATTAATTTCCAAAATATACAATCAGCTCATACAGCTCAAAATCAAAAAAAAAAAAACCAAAAAAACAAACAACACAATAAAAAAATGAGCAGAAGACCTAAATAGATATTTCTCCAAAGAAGATATACAAATGTCAAACAAGCACATGAAAAAATGCTCAATAATGCTAATTATTAGAGAAATGCAAATTAAAACTGCAATGAGGTAGATGGTGTGGAGAAAAATGAACCCTTCTACATTGTTGGTGGGAATGTAAATTCATGCAGCCACTATGGAGAACAGTATGGAGATTCCTTAAAAAATCTAAAATAGAACTACCATAAGATCCAGCAATCCCATTCCTGAATATATATCTGTAGAAAACTCTAATTTGAAAAGATAAATGCACCCTAATGTTCATAGCAGCACTATTTACAATAGCCAAGACATGGAAGCAGTCTAAATGTCCATCAACAGATGAATGGATAAAGAAGATGTGGTTTGTGCATACAATGGATTATTACTCAGCCAAAAAAATAAAATAATGCCATTTGTAGCAACATGGATGGACATAGAGATTATCATATTAAGTTAAGACAGAGGAAGACAAATATCATACAATATCACTTATATGTGGAATTAAAAAAAATGATACAAATAAACTTATTTACAAAGCCGATGCAGACTCACAGACACAGAAAACCAACTTATGGTTACCAAAGAGGATAGCGGAGTTGAGGGGGGGAGGGCAAGATAAATTAGGAGTTTGGAACTAACAAATACATACTACTATATATAAAGTAGACAAACAACAAGGACCTACTGTATAGCATAGGGAACTATGTTCAATATATTGTAATAACCTATAATGGAAAAGAATCTGAAAAAAAAATAGATATATAACTGAATCATTTTGCTGTACACCTGAATCTAACACAACTTTGTAAATTAACTATACTTCAATTTAAAAAATGGTTAAAAAAGTGAAGTCGATGAAAAAGCCAGGTTTGATGTATACAACAGCCTTAAAAGCAGGTACATAATTTTGATTAGCTATGATTGTGATGGTTAAATCAAACCATCCTGAGTTCTTGAGCACAGGGATTTGATGTTGTGAAAATTGGGCCCTGTGAAAATTCGTCTAGCAGAAGTTTGAAAAACAATTTGAAGTTGTGAAAGTTGGGAGTTGTTCAGAACACCTAGAAGGCTATTACAGAATTGCATATGAAAAGTAATGAAATCCTGAAATAGAGTGGAAGGAAATAGGCAGGAGGTGACTATGAAGTATCTGCTTATGTTTTTGCATTCTTCATTAAAACTCTTCTATTCTGGTTTCAGAATCAGATATCCTAGGGTAATTGTTTTGTTTTCCTGTTGAGTCTGTCTGCAGAGGGATCCAGATGGGAAGATACTCTCATTAGGAATCTTGTTGAAACATTTGTCTAACTGGAAGGTTGCTTTCTGTGGCTCTAACTAATGGTAATTACTTTGAATTTTATTTATTTCTAAAAAAAAGGAGTGAAAAAATTTATTCTACCATCTGAAAGAAGAATATTAGCACTGGTAGGATAGCTTTGCTTTGTTCTATTTTGGGGCCTCCTCCATCAATTAAGTAATACTAACCAATTTTTTAAAGAGATTTAATGTGTTCTTCTTAGAAAAATCAAAATAATAAAAGTGTTCATCAACCTTTCCTCCTTCTAGCTAATTTCTTTTTGTTTGTTTATAATCCATTCAGTTTTGTCTCATGCATTATGTATTATAATCAAATAGGAATAGAAAAAAACATTTTATTTTAGAGCACCTGTATTTTAAAAATTAAACTAAAAACAAAACAAAACAAGTTGTATTCTACTTTGTGCTATGTTGAGCTTTCTTCTTGTTTAAATGTTTGGTTTTAGAACTTTCAAATAAGGAAAACAATCATCTACATTATATTACTTGAAATTAATATACCCACAGTTCTTAGGGTATATATCTTACATATCTCAAATCTATTAAATTTAATGTTTAATAAAGTATAAAAAATTATTTGAAAATTTTGAAATATTTTAAGATGTTGTAAGGATCTTTGTTTCTAGTCAAAATGAATAAAAAGATAATTGATTTACTCTCCTGACTAAAATAACCACAAATTGACAAAATATATATAAAATAGTGATTTTAAGTTACTTTAAAATTGGCAATAAAGGACAGTAATTCTTACAAGATGGGAAGTAAATGAGGTGAACTCTCTGATTATCTCAGCTCATTGCTTTAAGAGAGTTTCCAGGCCATGGGGAAAGAAGTGGTAACCCAGGAGGAGACCAGAGGACTCCTTAAGTTGAGGAGTCAGAGCTCGGAGCCTGCAAAGACAGAACATACATAATTTGTAAGGTTGAGTTCTGGAGGGGATAGAACTTCAGAGATAGATATATAGAGAGAGCTTCAAAGACCTAAGTACAGCTAATACACAAGTGTGAGGAAAATATCAAAGGCTAAGGGAAGAATCATCTAAAGAATTAGTGGTGAGAAGGCTGGGAATAGTGATGTTACTACCATACAACCTGGAAAAATCTCATGATTCATGGACATTGAGTAAAGTTCACTGAAGGATCCTATGTCAGTAATGGAGAATAAATAACCCTAAACTAAGCACCACTCCAGATCTGATTATAACTTTTTTAAAGAAAAACATTAAAACTTGACTATATCCCAGAACAAAACTCAAGAATATTTATAATAATATAAAAATTACCGAGATAAAATTACAATATTTTCAATTACCCAGATACAATTCACAATATCTATCATCCAATAAAAAATTGCCAGGCATGCAAAGAAGCAAGAAACTATGACCAATAATAAAGAGACAATTAAACAATCAAAATTAATGCAGAATTGGGAGAGATATTAGAATTGGCAGACAAGGATATTGAAACAATTATAACTGTATTTCATATGTTCAAGGAGACAGAGCTGACATAAAAATATTTGGATCAAACATTTGGAGATAAAAACAATTGGGTAAGATAAAAAAAAAATACTCCATATGAGATTAATAACAAATTAGATATTGCAGAAAAGAAGATTAGTGAACCTAATTAGTGAAGATGTAGCAAGAGAAACTAGAAAAAGATTCAGAAAGAAAAGAGAATCAAGCAAAGTGAGCAGGGAATAAAATAATTCCCAATAAATTTAAAAGGATGCAAGTTGATCAATGTATGTTCTATGCCACAACGGATTTATAATATAAATCAGTAACAAAATGATCTCTAAAAAAAATCTCCAAATATTTATAAGTAAAATAACACAATTATAAGTAAACTATGGGTCACAAAAGAAATAAAAATGAACTAGATAGTATTTTGAAGTAAATTAAAATAAAAACACATTTTATAGAAATCTGCGTGACTGCACTAAAACTGTGCTTAAATGGAAATGTATAACACTAAATACTGCAGTAGAAAAGAAGAACACTCTCAAATAATTGAATTCATTTCCACTTTAAGGAACTGGAAAAGAAGAGCAAATTAAGCACAGAATAATTAGAGAAAAACAACTATAAAGATCAGCATGAAAATCAGTGAGATAGAAAACAGAAAATGGAAAAATCAATGAAACCAAAAACTAGTTCTTTGAAAAGTTCAAAAAATTGACAAACATCTAGTTAGACTGAACACAACAAAAAGGAGGAGACAGAAATAGTCAGGAATAAAAACTTGACATCACTGCTAATTTTAAAGATATTTAAAAGATAATTAGATGATATTATGGGTAATAATTATGGCAATTATTATTATCATAGTAATTATGGTAATCTAAATGAAATGGGTAAATCCTGGAAAGACATACTAACAGAGTTCACTCAAAAAATACAACAAAACTAATCAAGAAATAGAATTTGTTTTAAAATTGTCTGATAGAGAAAATTCCAGACCCAGATGACTTCACCAATAAATTCTTAAACATATGAGGAATAATAATATTGATTCTACAATAACTCTTCTAGAAATTTTAAAAGGAGGAATTAATTTCCAAATCATTCTAAACAAAATTTTAGCAAATCAAGTCTGACATTACATAAAAAGGGTAACATATCAGAACCAAGAAGGTTTTATTTCTGAAATGTAAATCTGGTTTAACATTCGAAAATCAATGTAAATCACCACATTAACAGTTCAAAAAAGAAAAAAAAAAACACATGATAACTTCTATGTACATAGAAGAAGCATTTAATAAAGTCCAATATCCAACCCTAATAAAAACTTTATAAAATAGGAATATACAGAACGTTTTTCAACCTGTATCCCCTGGAAACCTATAGCTAACATCATATTTAATGATAAAAATGTGAATGCTTAGCTCTCAAAAAGGATGTCCACTCTCACCACTTCTGTCCATCATTGTACTGGAGGGTTCAGCCAGTGCAATAAGCAAAAGAAAGTCATCCAGATTAGGAGCGAAGAAGTTAAATTGTCTTTATTTGTGGAAGATAAAGTCATCTATGGAGAAAATGTAATGATATATAGAATAAAGCTACTAGAATCAACAAGAGTTCAGCAAGGATGTAGGACACAATACCAATATGTAAAAACTAACAGTATTTCACATTCTCTCAAAGATAATCAGAAATTTGATTTTTAAATATAATTTATAATACCATCAAAATATATGTAATATTAATGGTAAATCTGAAAAAAAGGAAGATATGAAAATATGTACACTGAAAACTACAAATAATTTCAGAAAGAAATTTCACAAGACCTAGTAAGTGGAGATGCATAATATGATCATGTATCAGAAGGTCTAATATTCTTAAGATATCAATTTTCACCAATTCAATTCATAGTTAATGCAATCTCAATAAAAATCTCAACACCTTTTTTTCTTGGTGAAAATTAAAGAACTGTTTCTGAAAATTATATGGAAATCGAAAGGCCAAAAATAATCAAAACAACTTTGGATAAAAAGAATA
Source organism: Grampus griseus (assembly GCF_964374135.1). Classification (NCBI taxonomy): domain Eukaryota; kingdom Metazoa; phylum Chordata; class Mammalia; order Artiodactyla; family Delphinidae; genus Grampus; species Grampus griseus. The sequence continues at coordinate 124,193,950 of NC_138998.1, read as the reverse complement.
AGAATAAAAAATTAACTCTACCTAATTTCAAGATTTATTATAAAGCTACAACAGTAAAGACAGTGTGGTATTGAAAATGACCCACCTCCATGAGGGCAACTGATATTTGACAAAAGCGCAATGGCAACTTCATTGACAAAAGATAGTTTTTGTAACAAATGCTGCTAGAATGATTGGATACCGATGAGCAAAGAAATAAATTTTAATCCATATATGTAGCAAATTTTTTAAAAATGAAGGGGAACGTAGCCATTTTGAAATATGGTCAGAGAGTTCTCCATAGCAAAGACTTAGCATGTGAAAAGACTTTACCAGAGCCTTTTTAAACTGGAAGAAGGAAAATTATCCAACTCCAGTTTCCTGTCTCAGCTGAGAAGGGAAAAAAGCTGAGAGACACTTGTGGAAATCACAGCCCGGAGACACAGACCTACTAAAAGATTGAGATTTAATTATAACTATAGAATGCTTACCCTGCCCCCATACCTTACCACCACATCAATGAGACTCTAATAAAGTTGTATTATAGCTGAAAGAACTGCAAGCTGCACAGTTTATTTAAGAAGGTGTTTTTGAGAAAATCCAAAAACAAAAAAAGAGATAGAAATGACGCCAGAGGAAATCGAAGACACTGAAACCTATGGTTACAAGAGATATTTAACCCAACCCCTAGAATAACATAACATAGAATCCAAAATAAAGGCCTGTTTCCCTCAGTTCATACTACCCAATATGCCATGTCTTGTTTTCCACAAAAAAGTACAAGGTGTGACAAAATTTAAGAGTCTGAAGAGACAAAGCAAGATTCAAAATGAGACTCATTTATGACACAGATTTATAATTATCAGAGAATTTAAAATAACTATAATTAATATTCTAAGGATTCTAATGAAAAAGGTGGACAACATATGAGAACACATGGTAAGAAGAGAGATAGAAACTCTAAGAAAAAATCAAAAGGAAATGCTAGAAATCAAAAACAGTAAAAGAAGCAAAGAGTTCCTTTAATGGGCTCATCAGTAGGCAGGACAAGACTGAGGAAAGAACTAGTGAGGTAGAAGATATGTCAATAGAAACTTCTGAAACAGAAATGCAGAGGAAAATTAATGAAGAAAAGGAACAGAATTTCCAAGAACTGTGGGGCAATTTCAAAATGTGTAATGCATATGTAATAGGAATACCAGAAGGAGAAGAGAAGATAGAGCAGAAGAAGTATCTGAAGTGATAATGGCTGAGATTTTTCCAAAATTAATGACAGACACCAAATCACAGATCCAGTGAACAACGAGTAGGATAAAAAAAATCTACACTTAATTACTACACATCCAAATTGCTGACAGCCAAAGGCAAAGAAAATCTTGAAAGCAGCCAGAGGAAATAAATGCACTTTACTTATAGAGGAACAAGGATAAAAATTATATCAGACTTCTCTTCAGAAACCATGCGAACAAGAAAGTGAAGTAAAATTTTTAAAGTTTTGAAAGAAAAAAAATAATTAGAATTTTATATCCAGAAAAACTGTCCTTCAAAAATGGAGAAACATTTTCTCTGTAAAACCCAAATTAAGGGAATTCATTTTTAACAGATCTTCCTATTTAAAAATAAAAAGTTAAATTCTTCAGAGAGAAGGAAAATGATGTAGGTCAGAAGCTCAGATCTACATATAAAAAAACAAATGTCTAAGAAGGAATAAATGCAGGTAAGATCTGTTTCAAATATTTTCTTTTTCTTAATTTTCTTAATTGATCTAATAGATAATGTTTGTTCAAAGTAATGATAGTAACCATATATTGGATGATTATAGAATATCTATAAATCAAATGAATGGCAGCAATGTTATAAGGGGCAGAAATTGGTAATACCCTGTTAGATCAGTTATAGTAACTTTATGGTATATTTTATAGTGATATAGTGCTATTTAAAAGTGTACTTAAATTAGTTGTACATCATATATATTGCAAACTCTAAGATAAGTAATTGCAAACTCTAAGATAAGTAATTGCAAACTCTAAGATAAGTAATTGCAAACTCTAAGATAACTTCATTTAAAAATGAAGTCTGATTGATATTAACTTTTGCTATACATATTTTTATCAGTGCCAAATATCCTCATAAATATTTGTTTTTTTTAAGAAATTTCCATGACCTTTATTGGAAACATTCTTCATTCTGAATTTTCCTAAATGACTTCCAATTTTAATTTACAAATGAGTTTATATTTCCCATTCCTAATATTTAAGCTAGACAGTAAGCTAGACAGTTTTTATTTTTTATTTTATTTTATTTTAACAGAAGAAAGGTATACAAATTAATTTAATATGTTTTACATGATACAGAAATCTTCACAAGGAAATGAAGTCCTGAAGAAATGGTTAAGCCTGAGTGTTTTTATGCTAGGTTTGATGGATGGGGCAAGTCATGGAGAGATATGATAGGACAAAGAGTATGTGCTAAGTAAGCTGGGGGAAACTCAGAAAACCCTGTTTATTCAGATTCTTCTTGGTGTCCCTCCATCTTGGAAATAAGTATGCTCCTTTCCTCTGAGTGTAGGGAGGACACCTCTTTTTTTTTTTTTTTTAATATATATTAGAGTATAGTTGATTAAGCATGTTTTGTTAGTTTGGGGTGTACAGAAAAGTGATTCAGTTATACATATACTTGTATCTAGTCTTTTTAAATGACTCGTATTTCTGGTCTGAATTAACCCTTTCATATCCTTACTATGCATGTTAAGAAACAAAGTGATTTAATAAACAGGTACACACATGAATATGGAGGAATCTTCTGTCAACAGCAACAGCATTGATGCCCTTTGTTTACCCACTTAATATGCTTTCATTGGGAAATCTTATATTCAGTGGAAGTAAATTTAAGTTTTTCCTCATGGTAGCCACTGCACATTTTGGATTCAGGCTGTCTTAAATTCTCCTATTTAAAATATAATCAAAACTCTTTTCTTAGTAATGAACTAATCAATATACTCTGCAAACATCAGCAAATCTGGGGAAAATTTAAAATATACAGTCAATTATATGTTGCAAAGAACTTCATTCTACATGTGTGTAAATTTAATAATATAAATTCATTAGAAAAAAAAACTGACTCTAAAATCTCTCATCAGCAAGATACTTGAGATAATGAACTTCCTTTTTTCCAATGTGGTTTTGGTAACATACACCATATTTTTTGCCTATATCTCAAAATCTAGACATTTCCTAGCCTGTGCTTGTACTCTGAGAATTAGAGTAACCATTTTGTGTAGGGCTCAGAAAACTTTGAAAGCTAATATAGGATGAACCTAGAGTGAAAAAAAAACTCTTTTCATAGGTATAAGTCACATACTAGAATCTGGTGTCTGCAATGATATATGAAAAAGAAAAAAAGTGACATTATTTTCATGCCTATTGTAACAGATATATAAAGGTTTTCCATTGGTCATGATAATCTCTTGGAATAAATTTAACATTTGGGACACATATTGATACATTCAGGAGTCAAAAACAGAACCTCTATCTGTTCTAAGGAGGTTTTCATGAGTGAGAATTTTATGATATTCAAATTAATGGGTATATTAATTCACTAAGATTTAGATTCTGAAAGGAATCTAAAAAAGAGTGGGTATATATATATATATATATATATATATATATATATATATATATAACTGATTCACTTTACTGTACAACTGAAATTAATACAACTTTGTAAATCAACTATACTTCAATAAAAAATTTAAAAAAAGATTTAGATTATTGTCCTTATATTAAAAAAATCCACATAGCTTTATTTTCAGTAGAATAATATTAAAAATAAAATATTCCTGCTTACATTTTGCAATTCTTTTATCTCTTATGAAAATTATATTGAATGTTATAGAAATTAAATTTTTCTTTAATATTTTCTAATTTTCTTAAGTAAAATGTCTTAACTTTAAAATTGCAGATATATCACTGACATACTCTGACATTTTATTGACAATTTCTGCACTTTTTTAATCCTTGATTTAACTATCAATATAAGAAATAAGATCTAAGTTAAGATTAAAAAATATATATATATCATGTGAAATATTACAAATTAAAAAATAAAAAGGAACATAATAGAAAAAGACACAATAAACAAGTGCCAGTATACATTGCATTTCTGAGGTCTTTGAAGAGCCTTTTGAAAAGCCATGGCTTAAGGTGTCTTCAGTGATAGAAATCTGAGTAGATTGAAGAAAATATTTCCTTAGCGATGCTATACAGAGAATGGAAAAAGCAAATTAAGTTCTCCTAAATCAGAATTTACAAGATAAATGATAAATTTAACTCCATTTTTTTCCCCACATCATTTAAACAAAGGAATCAATTAAGAAAAATATTAAAAACCAATGAATCAAAGAGTGGCATAGAATAGTAATTAGAAAATAATTAGTTAATAAAGTAAGATGGCAATGGAGAAGTCATCAAATGACAGTATCAGAACCAGACCATTAATGAGAAGTGACATTGAAGAATAGAAATGCCAAATACAACAGCAACTATGACCGAGTGCATATTGAAAAGACTGATACAGATGACAATACCTCCAGAGTCTAAGTTTTCCCAGTGCTGATTTAGTATAGTTAGAGGAGAAAAATAAGTATCTTTAAAATTATGTTACTCTAGAGATGACTTCCAACTAAATCATCTCATATTTAGAAAGTGATTAATTTGAGCTTCTTACTTCAACTTTAGTTATCTTTTGTTTAAAAATGATCATGATTTAGTTTTCTAAATAGAAATAGTTAAGGTGCATATACACCATGCATTAGGAGCTCCATGTGCCTCTTCACAGCTTAAAACAAGGGAGGAAAGTAGTATGTTATTAAGTTCAGGTCAGTATGACATGACAAGAGTAAAATAAATAGCTAATATGATTCCTGTATCCATCAGACAAAAACAGAATCAGTAGAATGTGTGAATGTGTGTGTGTGTGTATAAAAAAATTTCTTTCAAGGACTTGATCTTGGCTTACACAATTGTGGAGTCTGGTTAAGGAAGTCTGAAATCCATAGGGCAGGTTGGCACGCTATATAATCTCAGACAGGAGTTGAGGTTGGGGTCCAGAGGTGGGATTTCTTTCTTCTTCAGGAAAAAGTCAGTTTGCTCTTATGTCCTTTGGATTAATTATACAAAGTCTACTCAAAGTATGGAGGATAATCTCTTTTTATGGAAGTCAATTGATTATAGCTATTCATCACATCTACAAAATACCTTCACAGCAACATCTAGGTTAGCAACAATTTCATTAGTGTTTGAATAATTGAGTGCTACAGTCCTAGCCAAGTGGACACATAATAATCATCAAAATTCCTAACTACTCCTCTGTTTCCAGAACCATTTCTCTTTAATAGAGAAGGGTTTTCAAAAACAAACCTTTTCAGAAAATATTATCTAAGTCTTAGCAATTAGCTCCTCCTCTAAGATTAGTCTTTGTGCAAACATAAACATAAAAAAGAAAGAATAAAAGAGAACAAGGTTGGAAGACTGATGATGCTACTTGACTTCTAGACTTGCAATAAATCAAGACAGTGTAGTATTGACAAAAGAATATACAAATACATACTTGGAACTGAATAGAGAGCCCAGAAATAGACCCCTATAAATATAGTCAACTGATCTTTGACAAGGAACAAAGACAGTACAATGGAAAAAGATAGTCCCTTTAATAAACTGTGATGGAACAATTGGGCATCCACATGCAAAAAAAAATGAATCTAGACACAGACCTTACATGCTTCACCAAAATGAAATCAAAATGGATCATAGATATAAATGTAAAAACGCAAAACTACAAAACTCCTAGAAAATAACATAGGGGAAATTATGATAACTTTGAGTATGGTGATGTTGTTTTAGACACAATATAGGGTCCATGAAAGAAGTAATTAATAAGCTGGACATCATTAATATTAAAGTTTCTGCTTTGCAAAGGACTATGACACAGACTGGGAGAAAAATATTTGTAAAAAACACTTCTGATGAAGGACTGTTATCCAAAATAGACAAAGAAATCTTAAAACTCAAAAATAAGAGAACATGGGACTTCCCTGATGGTCCAGTGGTTAAAAGTCTCTGTGCTTCCACTGCAGGGGGCGCAGGTTCAGTCCCTGGTTGGGGAATTAAATCCCACATGCTGCCCAGTGCAGCAAAAAAAAAAAGAAAAGAAAAATAAGAGGACCTTAATAGACACTTCACCCAAAAAGATACACAGATGGCAAACAAGCATATGAAAAGATGTTTCACATCATATGTTCTCAGGGAAATTAAAATTAAAACAACAATGAGCTACCACTGAATACTTGCTAGAATGGCCCAAATCTGGAACACTGACAATACCAAATGCTGAGGAGGGTATGGAGCAATAGAAACTCTCATACCTTACTGGTGGGAATGCAAAATGGCATGGTCACTTTGGAAGATAATTTGATGGTTTCTTACAAAGTAAACATACTCTTACTATACAATCCAGCAATTGTACTCTTTGGTACTTATGAAAAAAGTTAGAAATTTACATCCACACATAACTTTTTATAGCAGCTTTATTCATAACTGCCAAAACTTGGAAGCAACTATGGTGTCCTCGGTAGGTGAATGGATAAACACACCTGTGGAATATCCAAACAATGGAATATTATTCATTATTAAAAATAAATGAACTATCAAACTATGAAAAGACATGGAAGAGCTTTAAATGCATATTACTGAGTGAAAGAAGCTAATCTGAAATGGCTACATACTTTATGATTCCAACTATATGTCATTCTGGAAAAGAAAAGACAAATTATGGACACAATGAAAAGTTCAGTGGTTGCCAAAAGTAGTTTTGGAGAGCAGGGAGGAGGGATGAATAGGCAGAGCATAGAGGATTTTCAAGGAAGTGAAAATACTCTATATGGTATTATAATGATGGATATATGTCATTATACATTTTTCCAACTCCAAGAGTGAACCCTAAGCTTAACTATGGACTGGTTGATTATGATCCATTTGTATAGTTTCATTTTTAAGACAAATGAAGGATTTTGGTGAGTGATTTTTTTTCAGCTGAGAATAATTGACATATAACATTGTGTATAAGTTCAAGGTGTACCATGTGTTGATTTGATATATTTACATATTGCAATATGTTTTTAACCAACATAACATTAGCTAACATCTCTATCATGTCACATAATTATCTTTTCTATGTGTGGTGAGAACAATTAAGATCTAGTCTCTTAGCAACTTTGAAATTTGCTAATTTTGCTAATAATGCAGTGTTGTTAGCTAAAATCACTATGCTGTATGTCAGTTTATACTGTAAACATCTCCCCAATTCTTCTACTTCCTGGATAACCACCATTCTACTCTTTGTTTTTCTGAGTTTAGCTGTTTTAGATTCCACATTTAAGTGATACCATACAGTATTTGTCTTTCTCTGTGTGACTTATTTAATGTCACTTAGTATGTGTTCTCAAAGTCTATCCATATAGTCACAAATGATAGGATTTCCTTCTTTCTTGTGGCTAAATAGTATTCCATTGTGTATGTGTATATATATAATATATATATATATTATATATATACCACATCTCCTTTGATGTTGTTGATAATGCGGGAGGGCTATGCATGTGTGTGGGCAAGGGGCTTCTGGTAAATCTCTGTACTTTCCTCTCAGTTTTGTTGTGAACTTAAAACTGCTCTAAAATAACAACATATTAAGAAAAAAAGAAGTGAAATGGATGGGTGTTTGAGAAGCTTATGGCAATTGTTCTGACAGTTATTTTTTTCTGGGAGATTGGTGGACATTTGGCCTCTTCATTCAAATTCTTTGCTGCCCAGACATCTCCTGAAACATGTAGGATCAACATAATAATGTCTTAATGCTCCAGAAAATCTTTGCTTGATTCAATCATACACAAGGAATGGAATGGGGACCTCACAAAAATTGTTCAGTATCACATGAGGTCAAGATTATTTTGACTATCCTTTTTCTGTTTTTTCCATAATCAGTGTTTAATATTCTGAGGACTAAAAAACAAAATTAAATATTTTTTACTTGATTAGTTTTATTTCCTCTGAATTTCTTCTAAGAATTAAACAAACAAACAAACAAAAAAAAAACAATCACACTTATTGATTCAGAACCATAGATTTTACTTCAGGAAAATATAATACCTTTCAAAAAGTTATAATTTCAATGTTAGCTGACAAAATTACTTCCTAACATTTCATTAAAAAGGATAAAAACTCTTTCCCATCCAAAGATTCCTATGTTTGAATTACAGTACTGCAAGGCACATTCAGAGCATACCTCCTTCAAAACACACAGATGCTAAATTCCCTGAAATAGAGTTTTAAAATCCTTAAGCAAGTAGTAATACTACAAAGTTAGCAATTCTTAGGTAAAAATGTTGCTCCTACAGGACCATGCACCTTTCTTAAAATTAATTAAGCATGTATGTATAAACAATCCTTTCTTAAAATCTTTGTACTTGAAATGCAGATTTAGTGATGCTGAAGACAGCACTAAACAAACCTGAAAAGTACAACAGCTCAATAAATTTTATGTAATGCCTTCATAAGAGATTGTATCATCTCATCTAGTATGTCCAAAGACTTGATTTAATAATGGGTAGCTACACAGAAAATATTTTCTTTCTTTCTTTTTTAAACAATGTTTCCTTCACCTGTAGCATCAAATCTTTTATAAAGGATGCCAAATGAATCATAAATTTTTTTGGTAAAATTGAAGTCAGGACCATTTAAATGCTTCTGCTAAATTTAATGCCTCTTACTTAGGGACCAGCTACATATTGCCCTCTGAAAATTCTTGGTCAGTCATGTCTAACCATAACAGCATTTTAAGAGGTAGATATTTTTTCCCATGATGCATTTTTGTTATTAAATGTATTGTCAAGAAAGTAAAAGCACTGTGTTTTTTTAATTATAAGAGTCTAGTGAAAAGAAAAATAAAAGACAGTTATGATATTTGTTACACTCTGACATTTTAACAGTCATGGTATTGGATGTTTTGCAACCAGTGCATTATGACACATTATCATATTTTTTACTTGAAATATCAAGTCCATAGAATACTATTTTAATTTGCTTATGTCTTCATGATGTGAATTATTAAAATAAATTAGCTATCCCAAATACATTTGCCTCTGCATGGTTATAGAACATAAGGCAACATTTATTAGAACACATATTCAGAGCATTTCTATAGAGCAATCTATCAATAACCTTCCAATTACTGCCAGCTTTCGGTTATGAGAATATTAATCCTTAAAGTTAAAATTTTTCACATTTTAATCCAAAATATAAATGAGTGTTATATTTGTCTGCTTTTATGAAGATGAGAGTAGGACATCTTACTGTGCCATCAGTAGTATTTAAAAAATCAAAAACATAAGACTGGAATTTTGCACTATCATTAAAAGAACTAGATCAGAATTACATAAATAATGTGAGAATTTTATGCTGTGTACTCAATAGCCCTAAAATGATAAGCTACTTATGAAACAAAAATAATTATTGTAATTGCATATCACATCAACAATTTCTGAAGTCAGTTTTTCCCCTAATTATACATTGTCAGGTTTCCATGGGAATAACTTTATATTTTAATGCTGAAGTAGATAATTATTTATTCATTTATATTTCTACTATCAGAAAAATGATAATCATGGTGCTCCATGAACTATAACTTTCAAAAGAAATTGATTGAAAGGCAGCATTCTTGGGTTTTGGTGTTTGAAAAAATTTGTATCTCTATTAATGCTTATGGGATAAAAGTTATTAATACTGCAAAGAAATTAAATCCCCTGTGTAACATTTTTTACTTATTAATGGATTAGGGTTCTACAATATTTGATGATTTAATTTAAAATTTCCTAAATTAAAAGGAAATTATGAATATATTAGTTAAAAAACAAGTCCTCCCAAAATGACTGAAATTAAACAGTCAATGTGATTTAACACACACAGGTATCTGAACACTCATTTGAAGCTGAGGGTCCATTTGACTTGGTTTTCTTTCTTTTTTTTCTTTTTAACATCTTTATTGGAGTATAATTGCTTTACAATGGTGTGTTACTTTCTTTTTTATAACAAAGTGAATCAGCTGTACATATACATATATCCACATATCCCCTCGCTTTTGTGTCTCCCTCTCACCCTCCCTATACCACCCTTCTAGGTGGTCACAAAGCACTGAGATGATCTCTCTGTACTATGCAGCTGCTTTCTACTAGCTATTTATTTTACATTTTGTAGTATATATAAGTCCATGCCACTCTCTCACTTTGTCCCAGCTTACACTTCCCCCCTCCCCGTATCCTCAAGTCCATTATCTACGTTGACGTCTTTATTCCTGTCCTGCCCCTAGGTTCTTCAGAACCATTTTTTGTTTGTTTGTTTTTATATTCCATATATATATGTGTTAGCATACGGTATTTGTTTTTCTCTTTCTGACTTACTTCACTCTGTATGACAGACTCTAGGTCCATCCACCTCACTACAAATAACTCAATTTCATTTCTTTTTATGGCTGAGTAATATTCCATTGTATATATGTGCCACACCTTCTTTATCCATTCATCTGTCAATGGGTACTTAGGTTACTTCCATGTCCTGGCTATTGTAAATAGAGCTGCAAAGAACATTGTGACTCTTTTTGAATTATGGTGTTCTCAGGGTATATGCCCAGTAGTGAGATTGCTGAGTCATATGGTAGTTCTATTTTAGTGTTTTGAGGAACCTCCATACTGTTCTTCATAGTGGCTGTATCAATTTACATTCTCACCAACAGTGCAAGAGGGTTCCCTTTTCTCCACACCCTCTCCAGCATTTATTGTTTGCAGATTTTTGAATGATGGCCATTCTGACCCATGTGAGGTGATACCACATTGTAGTTATTTTTTTTGCAGTACACGGGCCTCTCACTGTTGTGGCCTCTCCCATTGTGGAGCACAGGCTCTGGACACGCAGGCTCAGCGGCCATGGCTCACGGCCCCAGCCGCTCCGCGGTATGTGGGATCTTCCCGGCCTGGGGCACGAACCCGTGTCCCCTGCATCGGCAGGCAGACTCTCAAGCACTGCACCACCAGGGAAGCCCATTGTGGATGTCTTGAAATCCAATTGATATAAGATGTATGGAAGGTATAAGATGTTACGGAAAAGCCCGAATAAACTTTTTGGCCAACCCAATAATTGGAATGCATGAGGGTTGCTGCCTTGTGGTAGAGCAGTGACGTATAGAATATGGTCTTTTCCTTCCTCTGTTCCTTCCCCCAGTCTAAGATGGACTGGAGCTGCAGCAGCTTGTACATCTTCTCTGAAAGTAATTTGTGAGAGAGAGCAATCAGCCACTCTTTTTACAAAGTCATGAGCAGGTAGGTGAAGCCTCTTTTTAATTGACTTTTTCTCACTTCTGTCTCATTTCCCTTTTTCACTCTTTCCTTCTTCCCATTGTGTTTGCCCTCCCATTAAAGTGTTAGCATATAAACACATAATACCTTGTGCGCTTTTTTTTTCCCTCAGAATCAGTTTTCAAGGGAACCTGGGCTAATGTGATCTCAAAGTGGAAATGGCATATTTAAATTACTTTAAAATATAACAATAGTAAAACTATAGTGCCAAATACTGGACTAAAGCATATGATAAAGAAAATTTAAAAAAAAATTGCTAAACTTGAAAATGGCCAAAGATGATTTAAGAGGAGAGTGAGAAATTAAGGTATGTGTTTGGAGGAGAAAAAAGTTACTTTGACTTTAGAGTCTTTAGAACATTATCCTTTGTTCCCCTAATATGGGGCTTTCAGACTCTCATCAAGTATCAGAAAACTCTGTTGAAGGGGTCCAGAACGTGCCATGCAAAAATACGCCACTTAGGCATGTTCCTGAACCCAGCTCCAGCTGCTCAAAGACCAGTTCTCGAGAGACAAGTGTTGTTAGGAAGGAAATGTTGCTTTATTTTGGAGGCTGGCCACCAGGGGGGAGGGCAGACGTCTGTCCAAAGGCCAACTCCCTCCCACTGGCAATCAGGGTGCAAGAGTTTTATAGACAGAGGGAGGGGGCTACATGCAGAAACAATACAGTCAGCTCTGACAGTCATCTTGAAATTGGTCGTGTGGTGGTCTGACCAGCGTCATCTTGATTGTTTTAGGTACAGTTAATCTTCAGTTCCAGAGTCAGTTTGTTTCCATTTCTTTGAGTTCAATTCTTGGAATTGTGGCAGCTTATGTCATGGCTACAGTCTGGTCATCATGCAATTAACTTCTTCCACCTGGTGGAGGTTTCAGTATCTATAAGACAGCTCACAGGATATGGCTCAGAATATCTATAGCCCTTGAGAAGGAACTAAAAGTCCTTGACTTTGCTTAATGACCAAACTATTATTATTTGGTCTCCTGTGACTGTTTTCCTGTTTCTGCATTTTCTCACTTCTCTGATTAAACTTATTCTTTAGCTAAAGTTTTTCCACAGACAAAAGGCAGGCTGAGGACATGGGGTCAAGGACCGTAGGGTCCTGCTCTGTTTCAGGAAGAAGAACTGTTTTGAGCTGAAGGCAATTGAGAATCAACAGACACAGGAAGAGTTCTCTGCCCTCCCCATATCTGTCTAAAAGCAAGGCATAAATTTTCCTTTGTGGAAGGTGTGCCACACACCCACCCTCACCAGGGAGAGATGAGTGACTCTTATTTTTGAAGACAGGGAGTCACGAAGATGAGTTTGCATAAACAGACCTGACTAAAATAGACCTATCTTCCATTAGTTCCCCCATATACTTTCTGGTCACTTCCCCACAATTTATTGTCCCTTAAAGCCCAAATCTTCTTTCTTCTGTTAAAAGGGTATATAAACCTCTGTTATATAACAGGGTATATAAGCCCCAGGATCTAACTGCTTTGATAAGCTTCAATTTTTTTTATGAACTCCTGTGCACATAAATACTAGTAAAGATTATGTGTCTTTTCTCCTAATCTGTCTTTTGTTATTTTAATTTGTAGGGGAGCTTGGGGTAGTGAGATTTGACCTTTGCGAAGTAGTTTTAGACTCTGCTGAAGACGCTTAAAAGTAAAAGCTGCATAGGGAAGAAATGTTAAAATTTAGGGAAATGTATTTATTTGTTGAATAACATTTATGAATATCTGCTTTGGTTTATGGTCTTTGATTTGTGTTATAGAGACCAATACTATAACAACTACAGCCACAAAATAAAGACAGGTATGAAAATGTGCCATGCCAAATGAATGTGATTCTTGATATAATACAGATATACAGCACATAATATGGAGTAACTGAAAATGGAACTGATAGAGATAGTATAGGATAGTTATACAAGTAGTTATAGAAGTCCAGTAGGGGATTATAGATAGAGAGGGAAACCTAGGGAACTTTGGGAGACCACTGTAAGTTAATGATCACTGGAGAAAGCTATCAGAACATTGTAGAAGGAAGCAGGCTTACTTAACTATAAAGCCATAAATAAAAGAATGAGATGTGCCCCAGGTCATTAAGTCAAAGAAAAAAATGAGGCCTGCATTCTGTTTGTCGAATTCAGCAAGATAATGATCCTTAAGCCCAAGAACAGGAGTTTAAGGGAAAAGTGACATTCCAAAGTAGGAGACCCTCATTGTACAGAAACCTGAGGTGATTCAACATATTTTAATATATGTTACTACCCTTCTGCTGATTTGAGTAAGCACTATTTACTAATTTGACCACATTGGGTCAGACACTCTCCTGCCCCATAAGAAGCAGAAGCTAGTGATGTAAGCCTGATGTCTACTCAAAGAGTGAGGAAGAAAGCAATCTCTCTCTCTGCCACCACCACTTTCCTTTGATTATAAAAATGTAGCCCACTTAATCCTCTGGACAGAGCCTCCCTGCCTGCCCGCTTGCATCTCTCACAAGCAACCTATATTAATAAATCTACTTCTTGCCCATCACTTTGTCTCTCTCTGAATTCCTTCTCCACTGAGACACAAAGAACCTGAGCTTCAGTAAGTCCATACACCAGGTGAGTGATTCTAATTGAAAGATCATGGGTTCAAGTCCCAATATGGGATTTGGCTGGGTTCAAGTCTCAATCCGAGTTACATAGTTTCAGAACACTTGGAAAAGTGACAGAAGTGTTTATAGTAGCATTAATACTTAGCTGAAACAGTAAGCATTAAAAGAAAGTGTCCATTAAGCAGAATTAGAATGCTCTAGATTAAAACAACAAAAAAAGAATGAGACGTATACTTCAATATTTTCATGCAATTGTCATTGTTATAATTGCTATTGAATTCTGAGTTATAACTGCAACTTATAACTCCAAGTTCTGCAACTGTTGACAAATAGCAGTAGAAATCAGGGTAATGAAGAAAAAAAAATCAAGCTTATTGCTGCTAAATGTTGGGTTTGGGGGTGAAGTTTAGACTTGGAGGCCAGTGGGCATGAATTACGTTTACTTTTCCTTTGTCACAGAGAAAGTTTGAGGATTACAGATTCCTGTAAAACTTTCATGTAGGAACAAAGAAGACCTGAATAAATGCTGACTTCAATGTGGCAAAGCCCTGAAAAAGAGATGAAAAGAATAGTGGATGATCCAATGTCCAGTTTCTTCTCTCAAACTCACCAGTTAGGCAAGTTTCTTTGGGGAGAACTCCCTGAGGAGAACTAAATAAAGGGTGAAGAGAAGCAGGGAGAATTCTACCTGAAGAGTGGAACCTACCATTCCAACCTACTCTTGGTTCCTAACATCCTCTCCAGTTTTGTTCTCTTAGTCTGTTGGTCTTTGCTGTAAAGTATACTGCCTCTGAGGCCAGTGTGCCCCTGACAAGCAGAAATGAGCTTCATGCAGGGCAGTTCTTCTACTCTCCTGCAGCAGCTCCTCTAAAACCTAATACTGCATCTTCTTCATATATTTCCATATTGCTAACAAAGGGAACTTTATCTTTTGCTGCTAGGGAAAAAAAATATATAATTTTATTTAATTCCAAAGGTATTCGAAAAATTCACTCTTTTTTAACTCTTATCTGTGTTATCCAATAAACCCACTAGAAGTGTTGCAATGAGTAAATGGCAACGTAGAGTTTCTCCAAGAATGAAACACCAGCAACATAAAATGTCCCTAATTATAAATTCAACACTGTTATGTATTTCCTGGAAAGAAATCTGCTAATTTTAAAGTTCCAAATAGATTAAAGTTAAAACAACAAAATAAAATGACCTTTACTTAAAAGTGTTGCTAAATATTTTCATTCTCTTCTCCCTACTGTTCACCATGCAGTCCAAATGTTATCAGTAATATAAAACTGAGAGTGTCATATCATGGCTTTATTTCTCAGGAAGGGACTGATTAATCAGCTAATTGTAGTTCCACTATCAGTGATAAAGTCTTGATTGTCAACCATCCCCTGGAGAGCAGCTTTTGGCATCATTGGCTCTGCCAACTTGACTAGTCAGACCAAAATTTCTAAGACTTCCACACTTGGGTCTTCCCATTCTTCAGAGCACTGACTGGTCTGTTCTTTCAGCAGGGGGCAGGAAGTTGTTGCTGTTCTAGCTTGAATTGTCCTTCAGACTCATTTCCTCCAAGGAGAAGATACCTTACATTGACTGCCTGTACATACATCTATGGCTCTATGGGTAAAAATTATGGCTTTATAATTTTGAAAATTCCAGTCACTTTCCTACAAATGCATTGTCAACCTTGCCCTCCTGCCTGGATGTACAGAGGCTCCAAAACTTCTACTGACCCAGTTCTGTCTATATACCTGTGCTGCCTCAAACTCTACCCTGGAGGGCAAATATCTATATCTATATGTATCCACACATTGATTCATTTAACCAAAAACAATGCTATGATTTTATAAAATAGAAAAGAGAAGTAAGTTTAAGAAAATTTCCTAAAGGAACATCAACTGTGACTAGATTATTCTAATTTTAAAACATTTTGGAAAAATGACCCTTAAAATAATTCAAAGACTTTCCTTCCCTCTTAGGTTCTTTTTTATTGAAAAACAACAAGCAAACAAACAAAAAGCAAAACTTCTGCCATTTATTTATGGCTGTATTCCAAAGTAAATTAAAAAAAAAATTCTGTTGAGATCAGCATTGAAGGAGACCCATTTGTTAATTTTTCTGTTTCATTACTTTTGTTAAAAATGAAGGTTTAATAGGAAGCAGAGAAACTAATAGTGGCTATTATGATACTCCCTCTAGAGTATCTTTTTTTTTTCTCCAAATTATATGGAAGTCTTAAATTGGCGAATGTGTGCCGTAAGTCATTAGCTTTTCCTTACATGTATATTTTGTTTAAGTAACAAATCACTGGTATATATATACATATATATATATATTATATATATATATTTTTTTAATACAAGCGAGTCTACTGACATAAAGCTAGAACATATGATAGATGTAGACACTATTCAAAGATGCTTTCTTTCATTTCTGCTTACATGTTAAGGTTTATAAGATGCAACTTTTCTTGGAAGATGTTAAAACCTCAGGGAGATCTGTGATCTTAGGACAGAGATGACCTCTTCTATGTTTCAATACTGTTTTTACATTAGCTTATTAAATATTGTAATTTAATCATTATATTTCTACTGTTTACATTCTTTACATCTGCCCATTACAAACTGAATACAACATATATAAATGAAGATATATATTTCAAAAGCAATTTAGAGCTATTTAAACAAAAACAATGCTATATTAATTTTCATTGTATAAGATGGAGAAAGTTAATAGTTTTCAGGATTAAGTTAAAAGCCTCATATGTGTTTTACAATACTCTTCCATTTAGGGTTTTTCCTCAGTGAGGCATAAGTCTTCAGGAAGCTACCTATATAGGAAGACAAATCTTCACTTTCCCATCTAACAGCCTAGAGAAGAGCTCCTGGACTTTAGTGGGGATCCATGAATTGGGGGTAATGAGAAAGCAGGGGATAAATTGTGACTCCCACCAACGAGCTTCAGGACAGTTGGTAGAATGCATTGCAGTTTGCAGTTTTCTATTTCAAACAAATATTTTATGAAGCTTAGTCATATACCCCTGTGTTTATCTCCTCTCCATTACCTCAAATCTTTGAATTTAATCTTTTGTTGCTAAGTAACCAAAGTTTACTACCTCCAAAATGAGTCATTCTTTTACTGGTAATCAATAGCAAAAGTGTACAGATAAGAGTAGCTTGTTTAATGAATTGTTGCTGTTTTAATACCTTATCATTCAATCTGAGATAGACTGGAAATATTTAAAGGAATGATGTACTATGGAAAGGGTACATATATCCTTTTCTTTGTATTCTACATTGATTTAAAGACTAATAAATTGCTTAATAAATTTTACAGAAAAAATGCTGTTAGAACGTACTTATGAACTTATCACTAATAAATAGTGAAATGGTATAATTATTTGTATAAGAAAAAGTGGAGACAATAAAATAAACCTCAGAAACATTGTAACAAGTTAATAATTTCATAATATCTTCTAAATTAGTCTACCTTGTGACATTTCTTTGATCACATTATGGTAGAAAATGGTGGTGCAGACATTTTAGAACCGATGTTTTTTTCCAGAGAAACTTTCAGTTTATATAGAAAGTCATGGAGCAACACTAATAAAGAGACTATTTTGTAAGCATGCTCTTTCTACACTAAGTGATATAATTAAAGACACGCTCTGTATCATTGAAGCATCAAGTGATTCACATTATGCAGTGCTAAAGGCTCCACCCATGAAATAAGTCATTTCTTATTCTGAGAAACTGGCATCTGATTATATATATATATATATATATATATATATATATATATATATATATATGCAAAACTGTTTAGAAGTGTACAGTTTGAAACTCAGTAAACATAAGTACTTGCTGTTCTTATCATCTTAACAGTCTTAGCATTTCTTAAACTGACATATATTTTGTGCACTTGTACAAGATAAAACTACTAGATGTTTTTAAAAACTTACTAAATCTATGAATTTTAGTTAGGAAAAAATTTTAAATATATAGTAAAAAGTAAAAAAATGTAGAGGATTAAGTTGTTCAGATGATTTTTGATTATAATTTAACTATGAAGTAGTCTACTATTTAACTGAGTTTTCTACTTGAGAGAGTAAATTGAAAGGACTACATTGCAGACTCAGAATGAACACAACCAGTGCTGTGTTGGGTTAGTCTACTATGGCAGAGCATCTAGGCTGCTCAAACAGCAGGGAAGTCCAAACTAGTTGCCTGACTTTAATGGTTGTTTGGATTGATTAGTCAATTTAATGAAAATTTTCAATAGACTATAGCCTATTTTATGTTCTTATATGTAGAATATTAATTTGGCATTATGTCAAGATGGAAGGGTTAGGAGAAGTGGAAGTTGCAAAGGGACTCTTACTTTCACCAACAGTAAACATCTGCCAATGAGGAAGTTAAATATCTTCACCTCAGTTTCTTCTACTCTTGTTTCCATAAGAAAGTACAGGTTAAGATAGCATGCACACAGACACAGACACACACACACACACACACACACACACACACACACACAAATTAAGCGCCCTCCCCACCTTTTTCAAGAAACCAGTTGCCTCTGTCTTTGTTCTCTATTTTTCCTATTGACTTTGATTCAAACTTATTTATGTAGATAAAGCTAAAAATCTTCAGTGTTTTGAAATAACAATCCAAGACACAATTGTGAGGACTCAGTTAAGCTGATCTCCTTACTAATTGGAGGTTTACAATTTAACAACTTATAACAGTGGCTGATAATAAGAGCAATATAGGGCAGCATTCTTAAAACTCCATCTCCAATTCCAACTTTGCTCTTTTACCTTTTTATCTTTATCCTATATGTCTAATCACCAATTGGCCATAATATCATTGGTTCCCAAAGGCTCACCTCCAAAGGCAGAGACAAGAGCTTTCCATAAGCTTCTCCACTAGTTTTCTTTTACATTCCTACTCTGGCAGATGTATACATGCCTGGCTTTCCAGATTTTCTTGCTAGTTTTGACTTTTCTAACCACACAAGTGTTTCAGGAGGTTGGTTAGTAACTTTTTCCCTTTTGGAGCTTTTCTTCCTCAGGTTCTCTAGCAAATGTGTAAGGTGTCAATACTCAAAAGAGTTTTATTTCACTGAAAAACACTGCATCATACAATGATATATTTGGGAGGAGGGAAACACTTACTCATAACTAGATATATACACCCACACTGCTCCTGCCAACCGTTCGTATGAGGAAGTCCAAGTAGAATATGGTTGCCAGATTTAGTAAATAAAAACATCCAATTAAATTTAGTGTTCATATAAATAACTAATAATTTCTAGTAAATTATGCCTCATGTAATATTTGGGATATATTTATGTTAAAAAATACTCATTTATTTGAAATTCAATTAGCTGGGCATTCTGTATTTTATGCGGCAACTTCAAATTGGAAGAAATCTGAGCAGACCCAGAAATAATGAAACCTAGAATGTTATTTGACGTAACATAAAATACATCTTTTTGGTTAGATGTGCCCTTTACTTTGCCCTCAGCCTCTTTTCACATATATAGATATGTCATTGCCTATTTACAAGAGTCAGCTTTCCTCTTCTTAAGCAGACCATGGTGGTCAATTACTTCTGTCAAGAAGACACATGAAAGTGTTAATATGATGATCTGTCTACTTAATTGATTCATAAAAGCTGTCCTGCAGAGTTTCTTAAACAGCTTTGGCTTATATTACATTTTTTTTAATGGGGAATCTATTGAATAGAACTGATTCAACATTCTAAAAAATGTCTTAAACTATTTTAAAGTCAAGTGATTATTTCAGTCAATAGTTTATCAGACACAGTTGGAGAAATAAAATAGGTATGTAGGTCAGCAACTTAATAAATAAATGATGAATTCTCCAGTAGTAGCACAGGTCAACTGTTCTTAAACTGTGGTGCCTAAAACACCTGGGGACACCATCATCACTTGGGATCTTATTAGAAACACAAATTTTCAGTCCCCATCATAGACATACTTAATCAGGAATTCCAGGAGTGGAGCCCAGCAATCTCTCCTTTAACAAGCTCTCTAGATGATTCTGATGCACGTGAAAGCCGAGAATCACTGAATTACATGAAAGACAGGCTTTTACTCATTTCCAGCCTTGATCTTTCAGATGAGTTCTCTTCCTATGAAGGAAAAAATGTATTACCTAGGGAATTGAGGGAATTACAATTTTAACTGGATCCTTTACCTGTGTACATTGTTCATCAAATGATTTGGAGACAAGAGCAGCTTGAAGGTGAATTTAATCAATGTAGATAACTAACAGGAATAATTGCCTCACTCTCTGCATTACTTAGTCTGCATAGAAATTGCCTTAAGCCATGTTCAGATGCCAATGGTGCATCAGTCTGGAGATAAGAGGTTAATGAATCTCAGAGAATTTTGAAGCTTGCATGGTTTTGAGACCAAATCATTACGGAATCATATCGCTAAGCAAGTACCTGGGAATCAATATACTCAAGGAAAAAGTATTAAAAATAAATTTTGGCTTATGGGACAGGGCTTGCAGCATGGGCTAAGTCAGTTTATATTGAAATAACACTAGAATGTATTTTTTAAAATCTGCAACTAAAATGCACATTTAGTGCATTTTAGTAACTTTTATATGTGGCTCTGCATGCTATTAAAGATTTACAAATTTCATGAAGTGCTAATACTGGCATAACTATTATTGCTTTGAAACCGCTACACAAATTTATCATTTTACCTAACCTTGTAAATAGGAAGTTTTTTCTAAAAAAGAGATAATGAGGAATTAAAACTGGAGGATATGGTAATAGTGTTGAAAATTGTTAATATTTGTTGTTAACATTTCAAAGTAAGTATTTTCACTTAGGCAGCTTTTAATTAACTATGCCGACCTAATATATTTTAATATATTATTAAAATTTGAATTGGAAACACTTTTGGTTCTTGTTTTATCATTTTAAATGGACAATTTAAAGCTATTATACTGTGAAAAAACAAAATTTAACTAAAGATCAAATTTTCTTTATTCAACAGTTCATGAATCTGGTGGCATCCCATCTGGCAAATAGAAAGAAGCATGGAAAATGGAAGTTTTTCAATAGCAGAGAGAAGGTGGAACAAGGAAGTCAGTAACAATAGAAAGGATTATTTCAGGCAAGGTCACCTTCCTTTGGGGGAAGACAGGGGTCTATGTGGCAGATTGACTCACTAGTGCTGGCCAGGAAATTCCAGACTGACTGGTTAAAAGTCACATTCCTGGGAAGGGCTAAAACTGCAGTTAGGTTAGGTATTTTATTAAGTCTTCGTTTGCTGACCTGGGGCTTAGCACATGTTACTCCATTTGGGACCTTATGTTTCTGTTTTAAAACAATATGTATACAGTTTTCTGATGAAAGTTCTTTCCCTTATTTATCTTTGAGCATTTATTGGAAATAAATGACGCATGATAGTAATTTTAATAAAAAATGTAAACATACTGTATCCTAAAATGTGAAAATATGTAGAAAATATATTTCAAAATTTGTCTTAATTCTAGTTAAATCTAGGAGAATGTATTTAAAAAATATATTTAATTCAACAGTACATATGTTTTCTAACTACTAAATCAATTCTATACAAATAAAAAATATTGTATTATTGGGGGGATGTGTTTATTTACATTGATTTGCCTTTGCATGTCATCACTGGCTGTAAATAATGGAAGTACCACTCTCTACATAGCAAGTTCTGCTTTTCCTAAGATAGAATGTGATTTTCATAAAGGTATCTTTGAATAGTAAATAAAAGTTGTTTATAGCAAAATGAGACATTTTCAAATCTGAAAAGACCCATACACATGGGATTATGAAAAGTAAAAGAAATGTGTATATATACAATATGACATATACAAGAAATACATATATAAACATATATAAACTTTATAATATACAATAGACATAAAGCAGGAGATAAGAGATCTTTTCCAATTTTTCTAAATAATCAGAGACTTGATTTTAAAGAAGGCTAAGTTATTTTAAGCCAGAGTAAGATAAGAAAGTGGATCTGAAGCCTACACGTTCATTTAGAGTTTTGAGGGGCCACATTCTCGGGAGAAGTATGGACTAGAAAAAATCCACATGAAGGGAAAGGAGAACTAGAAGAAACCCTAACTATTGCCTGGCTTGTAGGTAAGAAACCCTAACAGTTGCCTGGCTTGTAGGTAAGAATCAAGTTTCTCTTGTCTATTGAAATTCATAGTCCTTACAAGTATTTAGAACACCCAGCCTGTCAGAAAACTCCAGGCTGACAATGAATTTCAGGTATTTATTAACTGAAAGTGAGTAGGGTTTGAGGGCATATAGCAGAACCAAAATAAAACCAAAAAAATCTCTTTGTTAAGAAACATCCTCAACAAAGCCTCTCAGACTTCCTGCAGATAAAAGTCTACCTACTTAATTGCACAATCAAGATTTCAAATGTGGGAAAATAAGCCAACAGTGAAGAGTCAACAGAGACAATGAACACCAGAAGTAGATTCCAGTATTTTTGGACATTTGAATTTTAAAATAAAGAAAATAAAATAATTTGTTCAAGAAAGCAAAATATTAGAAAAACTTTGAGAAAAGAATATACTACTGTCAAAAAACTCCTCATACTTGAAAAGAAAATAGAACTTCAAGGATTTGCTAATAGTATAATTGAAAGTCATAGCTATTTTACATAAAACATAGTTAACAAAAGTTAATTTGCATAAAAATAGATCATTTCACAACCAAAAAGAAAACTAGTTCAGTTGAAGAAATATATAAAGTTGTACACAAAATGTCACATAAATTCAGCACCAAAAAGACAGGGAGTTGGGAAAGAATAGTTAAGAGACATCTGGATTATAATGGCATAAATAGGGATAGCTTCAAGATGGCTGGAGGAGCAAGATGTGAAGATCATCTTTCTCCCCACAAATATATCAAAAATACATCTATATGTGGAACAGCTCCTACAGAACACCTACTGAATGCTGGCAGAAAACCTCAGACTTCCAAAAGGCAAGAAACTCCCCATATACCTGGGTAGGGCAAAAGAAAAAACAAAAAATAGAGACAAAAGAATAGGGACAGGATCTTCCCCTCCGGGAGGGAGCTGTGAAGGAGGAAAAGCTTCCACACAGTAGGAAGCCTGTTCATAGGTGGAGAGAGCAGGTGGGTGGGGGGAAGCTTTGGAGCCACAGAGGAGAGCGCAGCAACAAGAGTGCAGAGGGCAAAGTAGAGAGATTCCCACACAGAGGATCTCTTCCTTTTAATTATATATATATATATATATATATATTTTTTTTTTTTTTTCCTTTTTCTCCTTTTGTGAGTGTGTATGTGTATGCTTCTTTGTGTGATTTTGTCTTTATAGCTTTCCTTTTACCATTTTTCTTAGGGTTCTCTCTGCCCTTTTTTTTTTTTTTTTTTTAGTAAAGCTTTTAGCACTTGTTATCATTGGTGGATTTGTTTTTTGGTTTGGTTGCTCTGTCTTTTTTTTTAAATTACTTTTTAATTTTAATAACTGTCTTTTATTTTATGTTTTCTTTCTTTTTTTTTTCTCCCTTTTATTCTGAGCCAGGTGGCTGACAGAGTCTTGGTGCTCCAGCTGGGTGTCAGGCCTGAGTCTCTGAGGTGGGAAGGCCAAGATCAGGACATTGGTCAACCAGAGACCTCCTTGCCCCACATAACATCAAACAGCGAAAGTTGTCTCAGAGATTTCCATCTCAACGTGAAGACCCAGCTCCACTCAACGACCAGCAAGCTACAGTGCTGGACCCTATGCCAAACAACTAGCAAGACAGGAACACAACCCCAGCCATTAGTAGAGAGGCTACCTAAAGTCATAATAAGGTCACAGAAACCCCCAAACACACCACAGATGCAGTCCTACCCACCAGAAAAACAAGATCCAGCTTCATCCACAAGAACACAGGCACCATTCCCCTACACCAGGAAGCCTACACAGTCCACTGAACCAAACTTACCCACAAGGGGCAGACACCGAAAACAATGGGAACTATGAACCTGCAGCCTATGAAAAGGAGACTGCAAACACAGTAAGTTAAGGAAAATGGGAAGACCGAGAAATACACAGCAAATGAAGGAGCAAGGTAAAAATCCACCAGACCAAACAAATGAAGAGGAAATAAGCAGTCTACCTGAAAAATAATTCAGAGTAATGATAGTAAAGATGATCCAAAATCTTGGAAATAGAGAATGGAAATGGAGAAGATACAAGAAAGAATGGAAATGGAGAAGATACAAGAAAGGTTTAACAAGGAAACAGAAGAAAAAAGGAGCAAAGAAACAATGATGAACAACACAATAAATGAGATTAAAAATTCTCTAGAAGGAATCAATAGCAGAATAATTGAGGGAGAAGAACGGATAAGTGACCTGGAAGATAAAATAGTGGAGATAACTACTGCAGAGCAAATAAAGAAAAAAGAATGAAAAGAATTGAGGACAGTCTCAGAGACTTCTGGGACAACATTAAATGCACCAACATTCGTATTATGGGGGTCCCAGAAGAAGAAGAGAAAAAGAAAGGGACTGAGAAAATATTTGGAGAGACTATAGCTGAAAACTTGCCTAATATGGGAAAGGAAATAATCAACTTCAGGAAGCGCAGAGAGTCCCATACAGGATAAATCCAAGGAGAAACATGCCAAGACACAAATTAATCAAACTAAAAAAAATTAAATACAAAGAAAAAATATTAAAAGCAGCAAGGGAAAACCAACAAATAAAATATAAGGGAATCTCCATAAGGTTAAAAGCTGATCATTCGGCAGAAACTGTGCAAGCCAGAAGGCTGTGGTAGGACATATTTAAAGTGATGAAAGGAAAAGAACGTACAAGCAAGATTACTCTATCCAGCAAGGATCTCATTCAGATTCGACAGAGAAATTGAAACCTTTACAGACAAGCAAAGGCTAAGAGAATTCAGCACCACCAAACCAGATTTACAGCAAATGCTAAAGGAAATTCTCTAGGCAGAAAACACAAGAGAAGGAAAAGACCTACAATAACAAACCCAAAAGAACTAAGAAAATGGTAATAGGAACACACATATCAATAACTACCTTAAATGTAAATGGATTAAATGTTCCAACCAAAAGACATAGACTGGCTGAATGGACACAAAAACAAGACTCATATGTATGCTGTCTACAAGATATCCACTTCAGACATAGTGACACATACAGACTGAAAGTGAGGGATGGAAAAAGATTTTCCATGCAAATGGAAATCAAAAGAGAGCTGGAGTAGCAATTCTCATATCAGACAAAATAGACTTTAAAATAAAGAATATTACAAGACACAAAGAAGGACACTACATAATGATCAAGGGATTGATCCAAGAAGAAGATAAAACAATTGTAAATATTTATGCACCCAACATAGGAGCACCTCAATACTTAAGGTAAATGCTAAGAGCCATAAAAGGGGAAATGGAGAGTAACACAATCACAGTAGGGGATTTTAACACCCTACTTTCACCAATGGACAGATCATCCAAAACGAAAATAAATAAGTAAACAGAAACTTTAAATGATACATTAAACAAGATGGACTTAATTGATACTTATAGGACATCCCATCCAAAACAACAGAATACACTTTCTTCTCAGGTGTGCATGGAATATTCTCCAGGACAGATCATATCTTGGGTCAAAAATCAAGCCTTGATGAATTTAATAAAATTGAAATTGTTTCAAGTATCTTCTCTGATCACAACGTTATGAGATTAGGTATCAATTACAGGAAAAAATCTGTGAAAAATACAAACACATGGAGGCTAAACAATACCCTAATAAATAACCAAGATATCACTGAAGAATTCAAAGAGGAGATCAAAAAAAAATACTTAGCAAGAAATGATAATGAAAACATGGTGACCCAAAACCTATGGGATGAAGCAAAAGCAGTTCTAAGAGGGAATTTGTTAGCAATACCATCCTAACTCAGGAAACAAGAAGCAGGGCTTCCCTGGTGGTGCAGTGGTTGGGAGTCTGCCTGCCGATGCAGGGGACACGAGTTCGTGCCCCGGTCCGGGAAGATCCCATATGTCGTGGAGTGGCTGGGCCTGTGAGCCATGGTCACTGAGCCTGTGCGTCCAGATCCTGTGCTCCACAACAGGAGAAGCCACAACAGTGAGAGGCCCGCATACCACGAAAAAAAAAAAAAAAAGTGAAGAGGTAAATGGCACATAAAACATTTGATCAAATAAATACACATGGAATCCTGCACCTATAAGATTATATATATATATATATACATTCTTCTAAAATATACATAAATTATTTATTAAAATTGAGCAAGATTCTAGTTGATAAAGTCTCAGGAAGAAAGTATGACACCCAATTGGAGAAAATTATAAAACCTTGTTAAAAGACATTAAAGAGTTTCTATACAAATAGCAGATACAACAATGTTCATGCACTGAAAGATTCAATATCAGAAGTATGTAGAGTTGAACTCAGAATAACACAGGGGTTAGGGGTGCCAACCCCCCTGTAGTTGAAAATCTGCTTGTAAATTCACAGTTGAATTCAACCAAACATGGATCATGTAGTATTGTAGTGCATGTTTAGTGAAAAAAAATCTACATACAAGTGGACCTTTGTAGTTCGAATCCTTGTTGTTCAAGGGTCAACTGTATATGATTTCTAAATTAAGCCATAAACCATAAGTCATTTCAATGCTAATAACAATCCCAACCGGAACGTTCAATAAATCATTTGTTTGTGTCTATGCATATATGTGTGTATGTGTGTGTATATGTGTATCACCAAAAGTTACCACAGGTCAACAAAATTGACAGGCAAATTCTGAGGAAAAATAGTAAGATAAGGGGGCTGTTCTTATCAGAAATATTATAAAGTTATTGTAATTTAGATGATAGCTTGTAGGTATTGATGCAGAGAGAAAACATAAATGACTAGAACAGAATAGAATTAATGTAGACTTAGTTGTGCAAAAAAGGTATATTTGACAAAATTGGAATTTTGTATCAATGTAAGTGTAATAGAATCTTCAATTTATGTTTGTTCATTTTTTTATCCAATGGAAAAAAAAAGGGATACCTATACAAATGCTTTACAAAAATGTATTCTTGTTATATTAAAGATCTAAACATGAAAATGAAAACTTTAAAATGTCACAGGTAACTATGGGAGAATATTTTTATGTCTTGGGACAGGAAATAATTTCTTAAAGAAAACACAAGATTGGTACCTTTTTCTTCATAACAATTATAAACTTATCTATATCAAAATACCCTGTTAAACATGAAAAGACATGAAAAATAGAAATAAGTTATTTAGAACATTTATAATAGATAATTAATACCAAAATATATATATGTTTTCTACAAATCAGTTAGATAAATGCTAAATTTTTTAAAAGCCAATATAAAACTAAAGATATGAACAAAAGGTATACAAAACAGATGATACAAATTATGAATAAACATTTATTGATCAATACAAATATTCAAATTACCTAGTATTTGGGAAAATGCAAAAGAAAATCCCAATAAGATACAATTTTATTCATATAGGCAAAACTTTTTCAGTCTGAAATACCAAATAATGGAGAGGACGAGGAGCAAGAACAAGAGAACAAGAGAAATTCTTTTTTAATATTTACAAGGAAGTACATTATTACAAGAAATTTGGAGAGCTGATTGGCAATGCCCACTCGTGGTGGAATATTGCAGTAATAACTCTCAACAGGCCACACTTCTTTTTGAAGTTGACTAAGTGAATGCTTTTGCCCATGAGACAGCTGCAATCCTAACTTAAGCAGAGCCTTAGAAAGTGTTTGTTCACTGGGTCTTCCCCTCTCCCTTGGTTATGGGAACCTTGACACTACCATTTGAAGCAGCCCCTGATAACTAACTATCAGGGTTCAGCAAAATTTTTGCTTCTGACTATTAAAATATGTATAGCTGATTCACTCTGTTATAAAGCAGAAACTAACACACCGTTGTAAAGCAATTATACTCCAATAAAGTTGTTAAAAAAATAGACATTATTGTGTCAAGCACTGCTTTGATTGTACAATGTGAGCCTTAGGTTCTATTTTCAAAATAAAACTATATCAAGACCTGCTTCTTAAATATTCCAAATGCATTATTCCTATTTGTATTATTATGTATTCATTATTTTATTCACAGAGAGTTACTTGGTCAATAATAAACACAAATATATCTTTATGCTCCTATCCATTCTTTGATTTTAAGGTTGATTCTATTGAAAAGAAAATTATTATGACAGGTTTGGTTATTAAACTACTTATTACTATTATTTAGTGTTTGAATTTTTTATTCTTTGGGATTAAAAAAATATTCATTATAAAATAATTTCAGATGTACACAAAAAATGCAAGAAAATTACAAACCACTCTCCTACTCCACTCACAAGGCGGTCAGTTGTTAATATTTTATTTCATCCACCCATCCCACACAGAAAACCTTTTAAATTTTTGTCTATTATCATAATAATGTCTCTTTTTCCATTCTGGTCATGATTCCACCTTAAATTATTGTGTTTATGCATAAAAAACGAGTGCTTGGGAGTCTCTGTAGTCCATAATATATGGTCAAACTGATCAACATGGGCTCCTTTATTATGGCTTTAACTGGTTTCTCCAATGATTTGCAATCTTTGCTAAGTGACTTTGGAGAAGTCTAAGCTAATTAATTTGCCTGAGATGAATGCTGTTAAGTAGTTCAATATCTATACTGCTATCACTTGGGTAAACATAACCTCATTATTCTATCACTTAAGGTGGCTACTGTTATTCAAATTCTGAGTCATATTATGCAGTAATCTTTGTGGCATTTCACTATGGTCCCATGCCAGATTAACCAGGCCAGATTGCTTCTGGACCAACTATTTTACAACATTATCAACCTGCAATTACCCGCAGGTCATTGTGTCTTTGCCCCACACTGAGCTTTAATATTATAGATTGGGTTTCCTGCAGCAGATAGGAAAAAGCAGACAGTAACAAATGATATTCAAATTAAAATTCATTAACCTTGCACAATTACTTAGTATCATCAGTTGATAAAAATTCTAGTAACTAGTAAGCCTTAATTATTCATCAAGATACTAAGATTTATTTCTTCATAAAAGTGTGGTTCTCAGAACTTTGGAGTTAGTGTACTGGAGATTAAGAATTAAAATATTGTTAGCAAATTTCTGAGGAATAGATAAAGCATTGAACTTTGATATTTGTTAATGTTTGTCACCTAAATAATTATTTAAATTGCTAAGGTAAATTCAAATTTCCTCATGACCTTGATCCAGGAGTTTAGCATATTAATATATCTAAGGGCAAAGCATTTATATGAGAAGAAATAAGAGATTGACAGAATTTTTTTTTACGGTGACAGTATTACAGACTAATACTCATTTATCCCCAAATATGGATTGATTTGCTTTATTTATTTATTTTTTTTATTAAAGTATAGATGACTTTACAATATCATATTAGTTTTAGGTATACAACATAAAAATTCAATACTTTTATAGTATATTATATTCCATATAAAGTTATAAAATATTGGCTATATTCCCTGTGTTGTACGTTATGTTCTTGTAATTTATTTATTTTATAACTAGTAATTTGTCTTAATCCCCTTCCCTTATCTTGCTGCTTCCCCCTCTACTCTCCCCTCTGGTAACCAGTAGTTTCTTCTCTATACCTATAACTCTGTTTCTGTTTTGTTATATTCATTCATATGTTTTATTTTTTAGATTCCACATGTAAATGAAAACAAACAGTATTTGTGTTCTATGTCTGAGATTTCACTAACATAATACAGTTCAGATCCATCCATGTTGTCACAAGTGGAAAAATTTCATTCTTTTTCTATGGCTGTGTAGTATTATATTGTATATATATACCATTGTATATATATACCATTGTATACACACACACACACACACACACACACACACACACACACACCATATCTTCTTTACCCATTCATCTGTCTGTGGGTACTTAGGTTGTTTCCATATCTTGTCTATTGTAATTAATGCTGCTGTGAATATTGGGGTGCATACATCTTTTCTAATTAGTGTCTTTATTTTCTTTGGATAAATACCCAGAATTGGAAATGCTGGATCATATGGTAGTCCTATTTTTAACTTTTTGAGAACTCTCCATAATGTTTTCCATAGTAATTATAACAGCATTACATTTCTACCAACAGTGTATGAGGGTTAATTTTTCTCCATATCCTGGACAACATTTGTTATTTGTTGTCGTTTTAGTAATAGCCAGTCTCACAAGTATGAGGTGATATCTCATTGTGGTTTTAAATTGTCTTTCTCCTGATGATTAGTTGGCCATCTGTATGTCTTCTTTGGAAAAATGTCTATTAAGGTCCTCTGCTCATTTTTTAATCAGTTTTTTTTTTTTTTGATATTGAGTTGTATAAGTTCTTTGTATACTTTGGATACTAACCCCTTAACAGACATATCATTGAAAATATCTTCTTCCATTCAGTAGGTTAACTTTTCATTTCGTTGATAGTTTCCTTCACTGTGCCAAAGCTTTTAAGTTTGATTAGGTCTCATTTGATTATTTTTGCTTTTCATTTTGTTGATAGTTTCCTTCACTGTGCCAAAGCTTTTAAGTTTGATTAGGTCCCATTTGATTATTTTTGCTTTTTTTCCCCTTGCCTGAGGAGACAGATCCAAAAAGAATAGTGCTTAGACCTATGTCAAAGAGCATACTGCCTGTGTTTTCTTCTAGGAGTTTCATGGTTTCAGGTATTAAATTTAGGTCTTCAATCCATTTTGAGTTTATTTTTGCATACTGTGTGAGAAAATGTTCTAGTTTTATTCTTTTACATGTAACCATCCAGTTTTTCCATTACCAATTATTGAAGAGACTATTTCCCCATTCAATATTATTGCCTCCTTTGTCATAGATTAACTGACCATATGTGAGTGGAATTATTTTGGACTCTGTTCTGTTCCATTGATCTATCTGTCTGTTTTTGTGCCAGGACCATATTGTTTTGATTACTGTAGCTTTGTAGTATAGTATAGAGGCAGGGATCCTGATACCTCCACTTTTATTCTTTTTTCTCAAGTTGCTTTGTTTATTTGAGGTACTTTGTGGTTCCATACAAATTTTAGAATTATTTGTTCTAGTTCTGTGAAAAATGTTATGGGTATTTTGATAGGGACTGCATTAAAACTGTAGATTGCTTTGGTTGGTATGGACATTTTGACAGTATTAATTTTTCCAATCCATGAACACAGGATATCTTCTCATTTATTTGTAGTGTCTTCAATTTCCTTCTTCAAGTTCTTACAAATTCCAGATAGTCTTTCACCACCTTGCTTAAATTTATTCCTAATTATTTTATTACTTTTGATGTAATTATAAATGGGGCTGCTTTCTTGATAATTCTCTATTTCATGGTTCATTATTGGTGTACAGAAATGCAACAGATTTCTGTATATTAATATTCTATCCTGCAATTTTACTGAATTAATTTATTAGTTCTAACAGTTTTTTAGTAGAGTCTGTAGGGTTTTCTATATA
Organism: Grampus griseus; assembly: GCF_964374135.1. Lineage (NCBI taxonomy): Eukaryota > Metazoa > Chordata > Mammalia > Artiodactyla > Delphinidae > Grampus > Grampus griseus. The sequence continues at coordinate 124,162,339 of NC_138998.1, read as the reverse complement.
CCATATCATGGCATCTGCAAATACTGACAGTTTTACTTCTTCCCTTCCAATTTAGATGCTTTTGTTTATTTTTCTAGTCTGATTTTTGTGACCAGGACTTCCAATACTATGTTAAATAGAAATGGCAAGAGTGGGCATCCTAATACTGCTCCCAATCTTAGAGGAAAAACTTTCAGCTTTTCCCCATTGAATGTGATGTTAGCTGTGAGTTCGTCATCAATGATTTTTATTATATTGAGGTATGTTCCCTCAATACTCATGTTGTCGGAGTTCTTAAGAATGGATGTTGATGTTTGTCGAATGTTTTTTCCATGTCTATTGAGTTAGTCATGTGATTTTTATCATTTCGTTAATGTAGTGTGTCACACTGATTTGTGAATTTTGAGCCATCCTTACATCCCTGGGATAAATTCCACTGTTCATGATGTATGATTCTTTTTTTATGTATTGTTGAATTTGGTTTACTTACATTTTTTTGAGGATATTTACATCTATGTTCATCTGGGTTTTAGCCTGTAATTTTGTTTTTTTTTCTGTAGTGTCTCTGTCTGGTTCTGGAATGAAGATAATGTTAGCCTTGTAAAATGAATTTGGAAGTGTTCCCTTCTCCTCATTTTTTTTTTTTATTTTTGAATAAGTTGATAAAGATAGGTGTTAATGCTTCACTACATGTTTGGTAGAATTTCCTGGTGAAACTGTCCAATCCTTTGCTTTTCTTTGTAGGGAGTTTTTTGATTACAGATTCAATTCAATACTAGTAATCAGTCTGTTAGTTTTTCTATTTTTTCCTGATTCAGTCTTGGAAGAGTGTATGTTTCTAGGAATTTATCCATTTCTTTTAGGTTGTCTAATTTGTTGACATATAACTGTTATTAGTATTCTATTATGGTTTTTTGTATTTATATGATATTGGCTGTAGCATACTCTTTCATTTCTAATTTTGTTTATTTGGACTGTCTTTTTTTTTTGTTAGTGTGTCTGGCTAAAGGTTTATCCATTTTGTTTATCTTTTAAAAATTCAGCTTTTAGTTTCATTGATCTTTTTATTGTTGTTTTTGTCTCTTTATTTATGCTCTGATATTTATTATTTCCTTCCTTCTGCTAACTTTGTACCTTGTTTGTTCTACTTTTTCTAATTCCTTTAGATGGAAAGTTAGGTTGTTTGAAATTTTTCTTGTTTCTTGAAGTAGGCCTCTATCACTATAAACTTTCCTCTTAGAAATGTTTTTGCAACATCCCATAGATTTAGGAAATTTGTGATTTTATTTTCATTTGTCTCAAGGTATTTTCTGATTTCTGCTTTGATATAAGTGGGATGTTAAAGTCTCCTACTATTATTGTATCACTATCAATTTCTCACTTTATGTGTGTTAATATTTGCTTTATATATTTAGGGACCCCTATATTAGGTGCATATATATTTACGAGTTTTGTATCCTCTTCTTATATTGATCCCTTTATCATTATGTAATGCCTTTCTTTGCTTTTTGTTATAGACTTTCCTTTCAAGTCTATTTTTTCTGATATGAGGATTAGTATACTTGCTTTCTTGTTTCCATTTGCATGAAATATCATTTCCCATCCCCTCACTTTCAGACTGTGTGTTTTTTTAGCTCTCATGGTAGTCTCTTTTAAGCAGTATATAGATGTGTCTCATTTTTTAATCCAATCAACCACCCTATGTCTTTTCATTGGAGCATTTATTCCATTGACATATAAAGTGATTATTGATAAGAATGTATTTATTGCTGTGTTTTCCTTGTTGTCTGGTTGTTTTTATAGTTCTCTATTTTTTTCTCTCTTCTTTTTTCTCTTCTTTCCTTGTGATTTGATGATTTTCTTTATTAGTATTCTTGTGTTCATTTCCTTCTATATTTTGTTTATCTAATGTTGGATTTTACTTTGTGGTTACTATGATTTTCATATATAATGTCCTATAACTATATCTACTTGTTTTAACCTGATAGTCATTTAAGTTCAAACACACTCTAAAATGTCTACATTTTACCCCCTCCCGCAAGTTTTATGTTTTTGACGTCACATTTTATATTTTTCATGTCTATCCCTTAATTGCTTACTATAGTTATAGTTAATTTTACAATTTTCTCTTTTATCATTCATATTAATGTAAGTAATTGATCCACTGGCTTTACTGTATGTTTGCCTTTACCAGTGGGATTTTTCCTTTCATATATTTTCTTATTTATTGTTATAGCCTTAAATTTTTGGTTAGGGAAGATCCTTTAACATTGTAAGATTGGTCTAGTATTGATGAACTCTTTCAGTTTTTGCTTGTCTGGAAAATTATCTCTTCTTCAATTCTGCATTATAACCTTGCTGAATAGAGTATCCTAGGTTGTACTTTTTTTTTTTTTTTTTTCCTTTCAGCAGTTTAAATATAGTCTGACTCTCCCTTCTGGACTGCAAAGTTTTTGCTAAAAAATCAGCTTATAGCCTTTTGGGGAATTCCTTGTATGGGATTATTTGTTTTCCTCTTGCTGCCTTTAAAATTTTGTCTTTATCTTTAACATTTGCTATTTGAATTGTGATGTGTCTTGGTGGGTGTCTCTTCAAATTCCTTTTGATTGGGTCTCTGTGCTTCCTGGACCTGGATATCTGTGTCCTTCACATATTAGAGAAGTATTCATCCATAATTTTTTCAATACATTTTCTGCCTCTTTCTCTCTCTCTTATCCTTTTGGAACCACTATAATGCAAATGTTAATATGCTTGATGTTGTCTCAGAGACCCCTTAAACTATGCTTATTAATTTTTTGTTTTGTTTTGTTTTGCTGTTCTGATTGGGTGATTTCCACTAGTCTATCTTCCAGTTCATTTATGTGTTCTTCTGTATCACCGAATCTGCTGTTAATACTTTCTAGTGTATTTTCTATTGCAGTTATTGTATTCTTCAGCTCTGATTAGTTCTTTTTTTTATATTTTCTAGTTCTTTGTTAATGTTTTCACTGCATTCCTCTATTCTTTTCTTGAGTCTAGTAAGCATTTTTACTACAATTTCTTTGGACTCTTTATTAGGTAAATTAGTTATCTCAATTTTGTTAGTTTTTTTTTTTTTCCTGTGGTTTTATCTTACCTTTTATGTGGAACATATTCCTCTGTCTTCTCATTTTGTTTGACTTTCTCTGTTTGTCTCTATAAAATTAGGTGAAACTGTCAGTTATCCTAGTCTTGAAGGCATGTCCTTGAGTAGAATTGTCCCTGTGCCGTCTACATGTGCCCAGTGCCTTTGATGTAGGAGCTAGTTTTGAAGTGACCATGAGCTGCATCTCATCCCATGGTGTGCTGGCAGCTGCTGACTTAGTGAGAGATAAGGCTGGAATTTGAGGGACTAAAGCCAGAGCCAGGTGTGAGTTGGGGACTCTGTCTTGGTTGGTGCAGGGTCAGGGCCCAAGGGTTTGGAGCCACACTTCTGAGCTGACTCCATTTTTTCCCCCAGTGTGCATGTGTGCACAATGGTAATGGCAGTCTCTCCTTTGGTTAAAGGTGAGCTTGGGTCCTGAGGGTATGAAGACACATTTCTGAGCTAGCTCTCCTTTTCTCAGGTGCATATGTGTGCAATGGCAATGGCAGTCTTTGCCTTAGTGGGGATCAGTGTCAGAGTAGGAAGTGCTGAAATAAGAACCTGGTATGTGCTGCGGGGAGCACTGTGATGGTCCAGACAGGCTGCTCAGACAACAGATTATTTCAAATCTGTTTCTATGTACTGGGACGGGGAGTAAGCAAGTCTGTGTGCACATTTCAAGAATGGAGTCTTGGTTTCTTACAGTCTTAGTAAGACCCATGGTTTTCAAACCATTAAAGAAGATCATCTTCCCAGTTCCCAAGGTTTGGGGTGCCTAATAGAGGCTTGAACCACTCACTCCTTAAGAAGGATCTCCAAAACTGTGATATCACCTTCCTCTTCTGGGTTACCAGCTAGGGGTGTGGATCCTGACTACATTGCTTCTTCTCCACTCCTACCAGAATCCATGTCATTATTTCTTTATAGCATTGGTTGTAGAAGTGCCCTTCTGCTAGTCTTCAGGTCACTCTCAGCTCAAGTTGCTCTATATGTAGTTGTAGTTTTGAGCTTTTTTTTGAGAGGGGTAACCTCAGGGTGTTTCTACTCCACCATCTAGATTTCCAGACTGATAACCTTGAAAAAGATTATAGTTATTGCAGAAGACTGCTTACCCAATCAAATAAATTGTGGTTGTTTCAAAATGCAAAAGACTGTTGAATATGCTGGCTTCTCTCTCTTACTTCAGTCAGAAACAGAGCCCTGATTTCTTCCTAAGTCTGCTTAATAATCTTTCCTTATTCTTTTGTTCTCACCCTAGTTCTCCAGTCAAGCCCTTTGAATATCCTTTTGTACCTCCAATTAGAGGCTTTGAAGAAACATACACTCTCTAATATCTTATTTTTTTTTCCATTATGTAGATTTAGACAACATTTGTGATCAAAAATAGGCACCCAACCTTCCCTAGAGGCTAAATGATATTTATTGTAATAAATACCAACTATTCACTGTGGAAGAAAACCTTACCTTAATGAACTTTAATACCTAGAGTGGGGACTAGTGAAAATGCCTGGATTTTAACAGTTTAAGTGGCTTTCTTATAAATTATCAAAATCTTCAAACTCCCAATGACAGGAAGGGGAGAAAAAGAAGAAAAGTAGACAAATGACAAATCTATAAGCAAACTTATCATTCTTTTATTGTTTCCCACAATAATTATTTTAGTTACTGCAGTGTATAAATCATCATGTTGCTGCAGACAGGTCTAATTATAGGTTAGTAAGAGAAGATAGAATAATAGAGGAATGATAGACCAAAATGATTTATGAAGAAGCTACTGTATTCTCACTGCTTCTGACATAATATGGATTCAATAACAGATAAAATGCTAAGTACACTGTAGGAGTGTTGGTTCACAAACTCAGGAATTTCCAAGGTGAAGCTCATAGGAGAGAGGGCAAGGAGAGACTGAAAAAAGAGGCAGACCACTCTAGATTAGTTGGTGACAGGTTTAATAAGCAAGGGAACATACATATGAAGCTTGTCTTGGACAACTGAAAGACAATTAGATCTCTGTACCCAGCAGCCAGAATCTTAAACATTTATATACAGAGGTCTTAACTGGGTTCAGTCGTGTACACCATCCAAATGGTCTCAACAACACATTGCTCTCTCAAGGTTGCATCCTTGAAAATATCTCCCACTGTGGGAGGGACATTCCAAGGACAAGGGAGGGGATGAAGAGCCTCTAAGTGCCTGGGTCCAGCCCAAGGGGCAACTAACAGCCGTGTCCTCTTGATGACTTCTTCCAATAGGAGAAAAACAAATTCCAAGTATCAATAGATTTTAGAGTATGCATTATACCCACATATCTCTTTCGAAAAGTAATTATCTTGACTCGTGATGTAGTTTCACAAAGAAAGGACATTTTAAGATTTTCATTTATTCAACTATTGATTACTATTAAGAAGAGGTGAAAGGACAGAAAAATAATTTAGTGGTGGTAGTAATAATCAGTTATAGAATGTCTATATTGTCCTGTAAGGTAGGTAATTTCCCTGCATTATCTCATGTAACTTTTTCAAGAAAGTTGTTATTAGCTCTGTTTCCTATGAAGCAAAAAAGACTTCCTGAAAAGGAGTTATTAGTTTAATTTTAGATACGTAAGAAAGCTAAAATTTAAATATAGGACTTCTGAATCTAAACTTTTTTTTGTTTTGTTTTGATGTACTGCATAAATTGAAGGTCTCTTATTTGCCAGGGACTTTCTTATGTCTTGGGAATAAGATTATGTGCTAGAATTCTATCAAAATTCAGAGTGGAAGATGTATAGAGAAGGAAAATTATCATCTAAATCTTGAAGAATAACTAGGAATTTTACTAGTAAACAAGGTCATCAAAAGTGTATAGGGATAGGAAGGAGGGAGAATATATTTCAGAGAAATCAACAACTTTTACAAAGGTTCAGATTTATTAAGGGAGAACAATAAGGTATTTTTTGTACCAGATGATAGTGTACACACCGGGGTGTTTCAGGAGCTGAATTTGGAGGTTGCAGCAAATAGACTGAGATAGATTTCAGTGAACAGAAAGATAATCAAAAAACCAAGTATGTAAGATCTTCAAAGAGAAAGTGAGAGCAAATAATATTACATACTGCAAGAGACTGAGCTGGATGAGAAATTAAAGAGGATGTTATACTCAGTAAATTGGTTATCGGTTATCTTTGAAATGCAATTTTATTGCAGTAGGAGAGAGATACTGCATATGGAGGAGTGACTGTGTGGTAAAAAAGAGAAGACAGCAAAGGTAAAAATCTCTAAAACATTAATTGATTTTAAAAAACTACTTTTGTGATGCTTTTAAATAATTTGTTCTGTGACCTTTATAATATTTCAAAGATAAGAGTTCTCAGTAGATTGAATTTTCTTAAATAAATTCTCCCAGTGTAGGAATGTCACATTATTTGACCTTTTAATATTTGATAAAATACTCACAACTTCTTTTAGATTGATTTTGTTCTTTTAATCCTAACAGATTTTACATTTACACCATTTTGAAATAAAAGGTGAAATTGTGAGAGCCGTATTTTCTCTAACCAAATCAGCTCCTCCCAATATATATGGGCAATTTGGGAACAATGATTCTTAGAGAATGAAGGTGTGACAGAAAGAGAACTGGGACTCAGAAGTCATTGTGCTGAAGCTGAGACCAAAGGATGGATTGGATCACTGAGCTTCATAGAATCCAAGTGTGAAAAGATCACACATCTTCATTTGCAATGGATTTTAGCCCGTAAATATATATTTGTAAAGGTTTACTCTTTACAAGCCTTGAGTAATTATATATACTGATTTCCTTAAGTCTGCAAACCAGTTCATCAATGGAATACAGTGGCAGTTGTGGATTCACTCATTGGATTAAGCTTAGTTACTCTAATTTGCAGGTGGAAAGACAGGTCCAGCACTTTCCAGTTAGAACTAGATTTCTCTTAAATTACCCCATTTTGTTTTTTTGTTTTTTCAATAGCTGTGAAGTAGACATACACACATATTGCACACATGTATAATATATATATACATGCCTATCTGTGTGCATTCATGCCATATTTATATGTTCACATTCACATCATATTCATACTTATTTCCCAAATATACCTTCCTGTGACCCCATTCACTAGTTTTCCATTTAAAACAAAGTTGATGTATTATCTAAACAATAGCCCATTGAAATGAGCTTTTTTATCAACCTGTGTCAATTATTTGTTAATCCAAAATACTACTAGATTTTTATCCTTATAATAGGGTTTTAAATTCAGTTACTATTTTAGTTGACTAATGCTTAATATGAATTTTAAAAATATATATTAATATGTGTCCCCATTATTGAATTCCAATCTTTTTTCTTACCCTTCTAAAGAAGATATTCCATAGTGGTGAATGAGGAAACCTCAGGGCCTCATTCACCATAGCTAGAGTAGCAGAACCAGTAACCTGCCAAAAACATCAGGCATTAATTAAAATCCTTCCTCAGAGTATAAGAGCTGCCTGTAGGATTGATTGTTACTCTTTAAAGTTGCAAATCTCACAATTTTTCTTTGATTTCCAGAAAGATTTTACTTGCATTATGGACACACATTAGACCATATTGAATAAAATTATTTTTAACTTTAATTACCAGGATTCTTAGTCCACAGTTTTGATATTCTTTGAGTTCTCACACAACCAGAAATAAAACCAATCTTCTTTCCATCATCATCATCATCATCATCATCTCTCTAAATGAATTATTCACATCTTTTTGACAATCCAAGTATTTTCTAGTTCCCAATAATAAAATCCATTCAACTCCTCTTTAACAACTTTATTTCTAGACACATTAAGCAATTCATCCTTCTCAAAAACTTTAGCAATGTTGTGTTGAGAAGTTGAATGTATGGCTTCTATGGTAGAATGCTTTTTCCAGAGATGAGTTCTCTGATATATCCCATTCTTCATGCTTTCCTTACAATGTATCATTGACTCTCTTCCTTTGAGAGACTGGACTTATGCACCTTTCCCTTTAATCTGGGAAGAACTTTATAAATGCTCCTACCAAAATAATGAAGCAGAAGTCATGCTGCTTTCTTTCTGAGACTAGATCATTAGAGACCACACTATACTTACCTTCTCACTCATGGTTTTGGAGTTGCAAAAACCTCCATGTAAGTAGTTCAGCTACTTTACAGCCACACTGCAGAGACCATGGGAATAGACCACAAAGAGGTAGGGAAAGATGCCCAAGGAGTTCTGGCTGCTCCAGCCTCCAGCTATTTAAGTCTTCCTGGACCAAGCATTTGAGTGAAGAGGTCTTTGAAATGATCATAAACCCGGCCACTCTCTGACTGCATCATGAGCAATCTGATGAAACTCCCAGCCAGAAACTCCCAGCTGAGTGTCTCCAAATTTCCTGACTCACAGAAACTATAAAAAATAATAAATTACTACTATTTACACAACTAAGCATTGGGGTGATTTGTTATATGATGATAGATAACCAATACAGCTACCAAAAAAATGGATTCACTTTTGGAATATCAAAAATATCACTTTTGTTAAATGCATAAATTAAAAATAAATTCTACTTTAGTCTTGTACTTACTATAGTGTGCCACATCTGATGTCTCTAGTATGTGATAGTAAACATCATATGAAGTTACTATTGTCTATGAACTTTAAATTTATTCTTTGTAATTTTTTATCCCCTTTGGTTGTGGGGATTCAAGTTACCAAGACACACACTAAAATGCAAGTTCAGTGAGAGCAGATGTGTTTTATTTCTGTGATCTTTGTATTGCCAATACTTAGTATGGCACTTAGCTTAGGCCATATTAATTTTGTTGAATAATACATGGTTCCATAGATTTTTCATGTGCTTTGTTATAATCAAAAATATTTTTAAATCAGTGAGTTGAACTATTAGTATGATAATCTTGTGATTAATGTTTAACTTAACTAATCAAAAAGACCAGCTTGGTTTTTAGAGAAATTCTGAATGTTTTCTCTATCCAGAGTAATACAAGCAAATGTGCTGTATGAAATAAATGTGATGTCAGTGCCTTTTTCTGCTTGCTTGCTAAAGTCTTCTCTCTAATCAGGCTTATTCACAGCTGAACTTTTAGTCATGAATATTTTTCATCTCCTATGTGTGGTTATTTAAAGGACAGTTGACCATTAAAACTAACACATGTGTTTATAAAATGTTTGGGTTGAGTCATAATGACTCTGTTTGATGTACAGGAAATAAGTGGGAATGCAAAATGTGATTCTGGTTACCACTGAAACTAGACTTCAAAGTTGGAAAATGTGTTAGCCACTCTCCTGGAAGACAGAAGAAAAGGATCACTGAAAATATGTTTATATGAGGTGTAAAAAGTATTGCAGACATAGATGGAGTCTCAGAGAAGGATGGGTTAGTAAAAGGAAATCTAAGTGCTTGGATGGAAATGGGACACTGAAATAAGAGACCAAATAGAAAATTGTCTTGAAAATTGTCTCAATAATTTATCAAGGCAAACGTGGTCCACTTAAAGACTGTGTCTCTAGAGGGTAGACAGGTCCATACACCACTGTCAATTCTTAAAACTTTCAATCTGTGTGATAAGAAATAATTACATGACTATCTCATTGTAACCTCAAAAGTACTGAAAGTGAGCCGAAGAGTAAGATGGCAGAATCACCTCCTGGAACTAGTCTGGCCATCATTTTTTGTTTTTCAGCCCATGCAGACACATCCTTTCTTGTTCAGCACAGCATGCCCAGGCAACAGCTAGGAATGTGTTTGAGTGTCTAGTTAAATAATTTTTAATATTTAATTAACACATATAAATGGATGATGGTCATGTGTGGATAATATCAAGAATAGAGTGGTGGTAAAGATGCAATTTATGGAACATTTTTACAATGCATTTTATAAGATGTCCTGCTGATCTTTTTCCCTTTATCTGTATGCCATACTGTATAACAGATACTGGATACTTGGAGACAATAGACTTTGTTTATCTCCTTGACAACAGTTATCATCTTTTTAATAGTAGAGCTAGTGTGAAGTTTTTAAAGTTCAGTATGTGGTAAGAAAGGTCTATTTAGAATTGCTTGAATTTAAAATTAGCATTATTAAAGTTATAAATTACCTGGGTTGTAAGAAATTGTTAAGGTAAAATATATGTTCTATTATTCTACTTATTAATCAAATTAATTAATCTTTACTTCTCATTGATTAATATTAACTTAATGCATTTGGAAATAAGCTATCTTAAACAGTTTGTACCCTTTGTAACTTAATTATATTCCCTTAGGCCTCATAAGCTGCAGTTATAAATATAATGTTTTCATTTTATGTTAAGCACTTCCAGTATGTAATAGTGCAAACATACGAGCATAACAAACAAAATTCTGAAATAATTAAACAATTTTTGTAAGTCTGAGTGTTTCCTTCATTTTATGTCAATCTGAAGGCATTGTTTAGCATATTTTGTAGCAAAGTTTTATTGATAATTTTTTCTTTAAGTATCTGAAAATTATTTATTTCTTTTCTTTTTTAAAGTATATTTTTACTGTATATAGAAATCTGCATTTAGTTTCCACCCCCCCCCCACCAACCCCCGAGCTTTAAAGTTGTTGTTCTAATGTCTTTTGGTATCTGTTGTTTACTGCAAGTCAGCTGAAATTATTTCCATCTCTTTATGTAATGTGTTTAACTTTGACTGTTTTCCAGACTTTCTGCTTATCTTTGGGTTTTAGTTGTTTGACTAGAATGGGTTTAGGTGAGGTTTTCTTTGAGATTTGCTGGATTTCTTCAATCTGTAAGATAATGTTTTCAGATTTAGAGAATATTTAGCTACTTTTACTTTAAATATTTTTTTCAGTCCCCATTCTGGTTCTTTTATTTATGGAACTCCAGATATGCATATGCTAGCTCTCTTGATATTTTCCCACAGATTACAGTGTTTATTTATTGTATTTTATTTTTCTATCTGTTCTAGTTAGGTGGTTTCTGTTGATCTATGTTCAAATTCTCAGACCATTTTCTGACATCTCCAATATGGTGTTAAATTTAACTTGAAATACTGTACTTTTTAGTTGTAGAATTTACATTTGCTCTTTCATATAGTTTCTATTTATCTACTCATATTCTGCATGTGTTCACTCATTATGAGAATATTTATCTTAAAACCTTTGAATATATTTATAATGAATTCTACAAAGTTCCGGTCTGCTAATTTCTAAGGATACTTAGAGCGACTGAAATTCTATTGCTCTGCTGGTGAGAGACAAAATTTGTACCACTCCTTTGAAAATCTCTATTCACATCAAAATGTATACAATTGTTCATTGAATCAACGCACATATCCTACACCTCAGGAAGTATTGCTGCTTTTATTATAGAGTGTTTTGCCTTTGATTAAAGAATAGAGAAAAGTAGAGCTGATCACAATTAGTATCCTTTTCACCATACACTTTATTCATTTTTTTTTGATTGCAACTTGAAACCATATTAAATTATTTGAACAATCTAATGGAACTGTCATGTACATTAATATTTTATTTAAAAAAGTACTTTGTATTACAGTATGCTATTGTACATTTTGGAGTAACAGGGAAGTGTTTCCAGCTATAGTTTCACTTGTGTTTTGAATTGGCATCAGTATTTTAGTATTTCAAAAGTTAAAATTATTATGTTTCTTTCTATAAAGTTGAGTCTGTACATCTTGATAGATCTGCCTTAGGAGTAAAGGAAATAGCTATTTTTCAGGGAAATGCACACACACAATGCACACACACAAATAGAGTTAGATGAGGTTGTCAGTGACAGATTGTAGTACAAGGTGTACATAAAATTTGTGATATTCTCTTGGAGCCTAGAAGAGTCAACACAGTATATCTGTGTTTGGACTACTCACTTGTTTGTGATCGTCTCACTTCTCTATCCAACTTTATACTATGCATTTTTATGGTATTTGAACAAAGCAAGTAATTCTAATCATTAAGTGATGTGTGTTTTATTTATTTATATTTATAATACTTCTCCTGGAGAAATGTTTACATTAACATTGAATTTTCATGTAGATTTGCAGTATTTCTCCTTGAATATGCTTGATGTTTAATTTTTTGTTTTTAAGATTTTTTTTTGATTTGGATAATTTTTAAAGTCTTTATTGAATTTGTTGTAATATCACTTCTGTTTTACATTTTGGTTTTTTGGTCCCTAGGGATATGGGATCTTAGCTCCCCAACCAGAGATCAAACCTATATCTTCTGCATTGAGAGAAAAAGTCTTAACAACTGGACCGCCAGGGAATTCCCTGCATGTTTAGTTATTAACAAAGTGTTAGCAGCAGGATATCTGACACAAAATATATGAGCTGTTTTGAAAAATAAAACACCTTTGTACTTTTTTGTTTATATTGATCTACCATTTAATTTTGTCTAATGAAGAATTTGATGTTTTTTGAAGTGGTTTAGTCTTCAGGTGGCCAAACACAGTGTTCCATTGGATGACACACACCTAACAGATTCTAGAATAGAGATTTAGATATAAGGATGTTTGTGAGTTTTGTCAAATGAGTCAATTTTTAAATTAAATTGAATTATATATCGATAGATCATTTTTTTTGTCCCAAAATTCTAATTTTATTCCATGTTGCTTTAGATAGTTACTATGGGAATTTTACCATAGTATTTAATTTCTAACAGTCTAAGTTAAATATGAGCAATTCATCTGCTGAATGTGATTCTGAAAATGAATCTAATACCCAGAGATAACAATATCAGAATATAAGTTTTTCTTGGTGTTCAAAATACTTCTTCCACATCAATGTGCAGGTTATGGGGGGCCTATGTTTTCCTAGGAGACAGAATATATTTTATATTTATTATTAAATTCTTCTTCCTCATTGGTCTTCTAATAGTACTTCCTCAAAACACATTTTTTGATTCTTTCATGTAAGTTTGTGTATATCAGTTTTAAAAAATCCTATATTAATATATTTCAACTCCCACTAAACTAAGCCCTATGAGGGTAGAATCTTGGTTTTATTCCCCTATATCCAGAATGCCTCATCCTTTGAGAATGATTGGTACAGTCCAATGTTTGCTGATGAATGACTTATGTTTCACTTTGATTTGGGCACTTGTAAAATGGCTAAATGGCTAAAATTTAGCTATATAACTGTCAGCACAACCTACATAACTGTTTTCAATTTGAAGATAAGACAGTAAAACTTCAAGTATAATACATTTTTCAGGAAGGGGGCTACTGAGAAAGGTCTACTTGCTAATCATTAAATATCCGTAGGAAGACACAGTGTCACATTTTAAGCTCAAAGTTGGCAGATATGTATGAAAATTGTGGAATTGTGCTAGCTAGCTCCATGAGGAGTGTTAAACCAACACACTGACAATGAAAAGCAGTAAATTAGAAGTAACATTTCTTAGGTCATTCAGACAATAAATTAAACAGCTCTTGGAAGTGCTCTACCTAAAAATTTCTTAATAAGTCAGATAATAAATATTATCTACTTTTTAGGTCACTTTGATTTTGGGTTTTATTATTGCACCTGAGTCATCAAAAATAATAAACTTCTTAAACGTTTTATTTAAAAACTTTTTGTTAACTTGTGTTCAAATACTAATGTTTTAAATCTATGAAATGGCTATAAATGCTACATCTAAATAATAATTTTAATTGTCTTATGCCTAATGTGATGAAGTAAGATTTAAAGATTCAAGCAGTAAAAATGTTGTTAAGAATGCCTCAAAAAAATGCCATATAAAAAAAAAAAAAAAAAAAAGGAAAGATTGTGAAAATACACCACTAAATCGCCAAATTTTATCACCTGGTGAACCAGCAATAAAATTAGCAGGGATGTTTCTCTTTGTGTTGCTTCTGCTAGTCTGTAAGTATAGCCCTAGTCTATACACACATACACACACACACACACCACACACATACATACACACACACACACACACACACAGAGCAGAGATGATAGCTATGGAAGGGCTGAGTCATGAGAAGGTCACTTATGGAGAGTGACATTAATAAAATGATGGAATAAGAGCTCCTCCACTCATACACTTTGTCGGCAATAATTTGGCAGCCATCCATGAACACAAGTGACTTTGTGGCAGCTTTGGGATCCAGGTAGGAGATTTTGAAACTTCAGTGAAGTCCAAGATTTAGGAGAACCATTTTCATAAGTCAAGTCTTCAGCTGGCTGGTTGACTTGCTGACCATGGTCTCAGCTATAGACCCCAAAACAGCTCCATACCCTTGAGGGCTCAACTACAACCCTGTTTGACCTTGAACTTGTCAATAACACAATATGCCAAGGAACCCAGAAGGTGTCCCATTCACTCATGCCTCAGGTAATAGGCACACAGACATTTGTCCTGGCTGTAGACCCTGAAGGAACACGTGACCTGGCTCCAAATCCTCTCAGCCATGGTCCAGGAGGCCCTAGAGTTAAGTCTGTAAAATTTAGTCTGGTTATAAATTCTGAAATGGCTCTGTAAATGGGCTCCAGTCTCTCCCAGCTGCAGTCCATGAGCAGTCTTGCTAGCCTTGGAACCTTGTGGGAGACGCTCTTGCCTGTGCCCCTGGAGATCCTGAAAGGAACCTACACTCAGCTCCAGCCTTTCCCAGATTTAGTCTGTAAGCTGTACTGCCAGCACAGAGACCCAGCAGGAAACACTCCCTTCTGTGTCCCCAGAGATCCTGAAATAACCTTGTATTGCGATTTAGCCCCTTCCAGCCACAGTAAGGAAGCAGTCCTGCCTACCCAGGGATCCAGTGGGAGCCATACCTTCCACACACCTAGTAACAGACCCACTGTCTGAAGACCCAACTGCAGAACTTTAAGTGAACGCTTATCCCAGTATCAGCTAGTAAAGTCCTGGAGGTAGTCTTGCCCATCCAGGGACAAGACAAGATCCATGCCTGCCTAATCCCCTGGTAATAAGCCCACTAAACACAGACCAACCAGTCACAACCACCAACCACAGCTCCAACCCAGTATGACTGTGATTTCAGAGGTAAACCAATGAGCCCAGGGAATAGACAGGAGGAAATTTTACTATTCAAAAGCAGTCTGTAAAGACTGGAAGAGGTGTTTTCTCCTTTAAATGTCCAGGCACCACACAAAGAAGCAGACAAATATGATACCATCTAAGGACACTAATAAAGTGCTGGTAACCTACCCCAGTGAAATGGAGATCTATGAATTGCCTGAACAAGAATTCAAAATAATCATTTTATAGAAACTCGGTGAACTGCAAGAAAACACAGACATTTAAACAAAATCAGGAAAAATGCATGAACAAGATTAGATGTTGCATAAAGAAATAAAACCATAAAGAAAAGAACAAAACAGAAGAACACAATGACAAAACAGAAAAAAATCAATAGAAAGCTTCAAGAGCAAACTCAGTTATGCAGAAGAAAGAATGAGCAAATCAAAGACAAAGTATTTGAAATTAGCCAGTTAGAAGAAAAAAAAGAAAATAGGATGAAAAAGAGTGAAGAAAGCCCACATGAATTATGGGACACCATTAAGCAAATGAACATTCCCATCCTGGGAGTCCCAGAAGGAGAATAGAGAGAAAGGGGCAACAAGATTATTTAAAGAAATAATAGTTGAAAAAGTCCTAAATCTTAGAGAGATATGGACATCCAGATACGGAAAGCTCATGACTGCAAGCAAGATCAACCCAAAGAATATTACCTCAAAATACATTATAATCAAAATGTTAAAAGTCAAAGAGAAAGAGATAGTTTTGAAAGCAGCAAGATAAAAATGACTAATCACATACAAGGGAATCTCCATAAGACTATGAAAGGATTTCTCTGTGAAACCTTGCAGTCCAGGAGTGAGTGAGATGATAAATTCAAAATGTCTAAAGGAAAAACAAAAACAAAAACAAAAAAACCGCACCTGTCAACCAAGAATATTATACCTAACAAAGTTGTCCTTCAGAAATGACAGAAAGACAACCTCAGAACAAGTGCTAAGAGAGTTTGTCACTATTAGACCTGCCTTATAATATATGTTAAAGGGAGTTTTCCAAGTTGAAATGAAAGAATGCTAAGTAACAACATAAAAATGTATAAAAGCATAAAACTCCCTGGTAAATGTAAATATATAGTCAAATTCAGAATACCCTAATACTGTAATGGTGATGCATAAATAAATTTTATCTCTAGTATAAAACTTAAAGACTATAGTATTAAAAATAAATATAGCTACTATAATTTGTTTATGGGTGCACAATATAAAAATATAAGTGTAATATCAGTAGCATAAAATATGGAGGAAGAAGTAAAATTGTAGATCTTTTGTAAGCAATCAAAGGTAAGTTGTTATCAGCTTAAAATAGACTGTTATATATATAAGATATTTTATGTAAGCTTGATGGAAACCACCAAGAAAAAAAAAATCCTATAATAGATACACAGAAAAGAAAGAGAAAGCAAATAAAGCATATCACTCCAAAAAATAAATTACAACAGAAGATAGCAAGAGAAATATAAAGGAACAAAGGAAATTCAAAAAATTCAGAAAATAATTAACAAAATGGCAATAGTAAGCCCTTATCTATCAATAATTACTTGAAATGTAAATATAGTGTTCTCCCATCAAAGGACAGAGTGGTTGAATGGATAAAAAATACAACACATTGCCTATAAGAGACTCACACAAGGTTTAAGCACACACACAAGCTGAAAGTGAAAGGATGGGAAAAGATATTCCATTTAAATAGTAACTAAAAGAGAGGAATAGTGTGTATGTATATATATATATATTTATATAGATATTTTTTATATATATATTATCAGTCACATGAGATAAAGAAGGTCAGTATATAGTGATAAAGGGGTTAATTCATCAAGAAAATACAACAATCATAAATATATATGCACCCAAAAATAGAACATCTAAATATTTAAAGCAAATAATAATAGACTGAAGGGAGAAATAGACAATAATACAATAAGAGTAGGGACTTCAATAACAGACCATCCCTACAGAAAATCAGTAAGGAAACAGTGGACTTGAGTAACACTTTATACCAATGGATGTAACAGACATACACAAAACATTTTATCCAAAAGCCCAGAATATTATATAACATACTCTTGAAAATGAGTTGGAGGCATCACACTTCTGATTTCAAACTATACTACAAAGTATACTAATAAAACAGTATGCTATTGGCATCAAAATAAATGCATAAACCAATGGAATATAATCAAGAGGCCAGAAATAAGCCATACATATATTGTCAAATAGTATTTGACAAGAAAGACAAGAATACTCAGTGTGGAAAGGATAGTCTCTTAGTTAAATGGGTTTGGGGAAACTAGAAATTCACATGAAAAGTGTGAAATTGAACCCTTATCTGACACCACTCAAAAAAAAAAGGGCTTCCCTGGTGGCGCAGTGGTTGAGAGTCTGCCTGCCAATGCAGGGGACACGGGTTCGTGCCCCGGTCTGGGAAGATCCCACATGCCACGGAACAGCTAGGCCCGTGAGCCATGGCTGCTGAGCCTGTACATCCGGAGCCTGTGCTCTGCAACGGGAGAGGCCACAACAGTGAGAGGCCTGCGTACCGCAAAAATAAAACAAACAAAAACAAAAACAAAACCCTCAAAATAGACTAAATACTTAAATGTGAGAAATAAACTATAAAATTCCTAGAAGAAAATATAGGGTAAAAATTATTTGATGTTTGTCTTGGCAATATATTTTTTTGATTATGACACCCAAAGCACAAGAAACAAAAGGAAAAGTTAACAAGTGGCAATAGATGAAATTAAAAAGTTTCTGCATGAAAAGGCAACCTGCAGAATGGGAGAAAATATTTGCAAACCATATATCTTATAAGGGGTTAATACCCAAAATTCATTAAAAAACTCATACAAGTTAATACCAAAAATTAATAATCTGATTAAAAAGCGGGCAAAGGACTGAAATAGATATTTTTCCAAAAAAGACATACAAATAGCAAATAGGTCCATGCAAAGGTGCTCAACATCACTAATCATAGGGGAACGTAAATCAAAACCACAATGAGATATCCCCTCACACCTGTTGGAATGGCTATTATATGAAAGTTAAGAGATAATGAGTAATGGCAAGGATGTTCAGTAAAGGGAATGCTTGTGGATTGTTGTTGACAATGTAAATTAATAAAATCATTATGGAAAACAATATGGACTTTCCTTAAAAAATTAGAAACAGAACTACCATAGGATCCAGCAAACCCATTTCTGGTTATGCATCTGAAGGAAATGAATCACTAGATCAGGAGATATCTTTACCCCCATGTTCATTGCAGCATTATTCAGAATAGCCAAGATATGGAAACAACCTAAGTGACCAGCAATGGAAGAGCAAATAAAGAAAATTTAGATAGATCGATAGATAGATAGATAGATAGATAGATTGATTGATTGATTTTTACTCAGTCACTAAAAAGGAAATGTGGCATTTGTGACAACATGGATGGACCCTGAGGGCATTAAGCTAAATGAAATAAGTTAGAGAACAACAAATAATATATGATCTCACTTATAGGTGGAAGTTTAAAAAGTCAAACAGAAACGAAGAGTAGATTGGTGGCTGCTATGGGTTGGATGGTGGTTAAAATGAGGTGATGTTTGTCAAAGAAAACAAACCTCCAGTTATAAGATGAATAAGTTCTTGGGATCTAATGTATAGCATGGTGACTATACATAATAACACTGTACCATAGAACTGAAATTTGTTAAGAGAGTAGATCTTAAAAATTATCACCACAAAATAAAATAACTATGTGAAATGATGGATATGTCAACCAGCCTACTGTGGCAATTATTCTGCAGTGTATATGTATACCAAATCATCGTATTGTACACCTTAAACTTACACAAAGTTATGTGTGAATGATATGTCAGTAACTCTGGAAAAATACATAAAAATGAAGATCACTTATGAGAAGAGAAGAAAAACAATATCTTAGGATTCCCCCCCCCCCGCCAATTTCACATTGTTATTTTGGGAACAGTCTTTACTGAGAACCAGAAGCTTTTCTTACAAAAATCACAAGGAGTGTGTCATGAATTGAGTAATAGATGAAGACAACAATATCTAGCAAACAAGACACAAGCTATTATCCTCATAAAGAATAAGAGCTCTGCCATCTATGCAGCTTTAAAGCAGAGGAAGTACATGAATGAAGCAGTTAATTACCAGCATAACAACTAGATATTCAGAATTTGGAGATTGGCAGTGAGTACAATCACATAATATGTCATATCAAACACATCTAGTATTGAAAGAAAATCAGTCCTTATTTTGCCCTACCAATAGCACCACAGTGAAGTAAACACAAATATTAATAGAAAACAAAGAGCAAGTTTTTCGACAATATAGGACTGTGATTTCAGGATTTATGCTATCTCAGATAAAACCCTAGCTCTGTGATTCCTGGCATGAAATTGCAAGGATTAAGGGGGATGATTAATTTAAACCCTTATACTTGTAGTCATCCATTAAATGCTAATTATCATCATTATTGAAAAGTTGATTACACTTCAATAATTAACTACTAATATATTTATCAGAAAGGTAAATGTGTAACTATAAATGTAATAAAAGAAACAAATAAAATAGTTTTATGGTTCTCTAAAGCCTGTGGAGTTATGGATGATCCCTTGAGAAGGTGTTATTTAGACAAGGATAACATATCAAGGAAGTAGGGTAGGGGCAGGGAGAAGGTATGAAAATAGGCTTAGGGAACTACCTGAGTGGAGACTTTGAGGCTGAAGGGAGATGGCATTGTGCAGAATTTTGACAGCTGTGTGTTGAGTACTGTTAGTAAAGATCGTGCATATACGATACATTAATATATATACAGCTATATTTTCAATAAGAGAGGAAATCTTGTTGGTTTTATGCTTATGAGAGTAGTAATATTATACCCAATATTTAGCACAGATTTTAGCAAAAGCTTTTCTCTCCATAAATACTGATTGAAATATTATTTTACACATACATGCAAGCACACAAGCACAAACATGTTTATTATTTACAATAAGACTATATGAATATTTAGGGGAAAAATTGTGCATTTGGCTGCTTATTTAAGATGAGCTGTTGTTGGGTACTCATGGAAGAGGGAGGTACAATTAACAGAAGACTTGAGTAAGGTGGTCATTTAGAGATGACTGATGTAAAAGGGAGTTTCTAAGAAAATATAAATATAATGACAATAAATATAGTATATTTTGACTTTATTGAATATTGTATACAAATTTTTATATTATATTTTGTGCATTGTCCACATATATAAACAAAGCATTACTAGTGGGCTGAATTCGGAAGTATTAAAATTTTGAAATAGCCATATTGGTCAAAAAGAACATTTTTTAGTGGCTGCTATAGAGAAGTAAATGAATTGATCCCTGGGACCAGTTACTACATGGAGTTCTAATGATTCTTTAGTTAGTTTTTGTACATTATAATTAACCTTTTGAAAGTAGTTTAGAGCAGATGAAGTTCTCTTTTTCTGTTCATAACTCCTTTTTCTCTCTCATTTTGGGTTAAGTCAATTATTCCTAGGGAGTATTGTTGCATAAAATATATCATTTCTTTGGATAAAGAAAAAACACAGAGATGGGGAATGGAAGAATTTTCACTTTATTTCATTAGATATTGTTTTATTTTCCTGACCCTAAATGTTTGGTATGGGCAAACTTATTTTATGTTGTGGTGTTTAAAGTCTCTGTCATCTAAGTGACAGAGACTGCTTTTTATGAAATGAATTTAAAAATTGTTGCTTGAATGATATTACACAGAAATCATCTGCTTTTAGAGAGTCAAAACTGTACATATATAATATTCCTACTAAATTGTTACTTATAAAAATAAATTTAATATAAGTTTGTGCTTAGGAATTCCATTGATATTTATGTATAGCTTTATAAAAGAATTTTAGTACTTTTGACTGAACAAAAAGACAGTTATATTTCTAGCCTTTATTCCTTGATATCTGTTTTGTATGAGGCTATTTTGGTAAAATAATATTTTCTTTACCATATGCCAGGATACAGAAAAGGTAGAGGTGTTTATGATGAATAAATTTTGCAAGCAAAATGTTAAGACCTAAACCAAATTTTTAAAAACTCTGAGCATTTTCACTGATAATAAAGCAAACCAAATAATATACCACCCAACATTATTTTTTGTGATTCTTATAGATAATAAATAAAGCAGAAATATTTTAGAAAGTTCAAATGTTTTAGTAAAATTAGTTCAAAACTTGTTTCTTTAATAAATGCAAATATTAAAATGTAAATGTTATATATAGCATATATGTGTTTATAATATGTTTCTGTTTTTTTCTGATTGATGCAATGAAATTAAAAATGCAATGAAACATGAAGCATGCTGAACATATAATGTACACATTTCAAGATATATTATTTTGAGAGTTATTGAAAGCCATTTAAACACTGGTTTTATTTGCTTCTACCTTCTGACAAATAGGCAATAAAATTATACTATATTATATTCTTAAAATATTGAAAATATATTTATATGGTACCGAGTAGATTCTAGGATGCTTTTTCATATATTTAATTCACTTACAATTTAACTCCTTTATCAATTGGCTAGAAAGGTATTAGTTATCTCATTTTACATATAATGGAACCAACGTTCAAAGAAGCTCAAAACTGCAAGGCTAGTATGTGGTAAAACTAACACTTGAAGCTACATTTTCTGAGAGCCCTGTGCTTCCAAAATTCACTCATATATTTTATAATATGTTCACAAATAAATTAATTTTATATTAGATGTTATATATACATTAGATTAGATTATTTAATTTATATTAAATAAATAAATGTATTTATTTAGAATACATTAAAAAGTGGGAGATTATTTGATATAGTGGATCAGACAATGAGTTTGAGATCTAACAGGTGTCTTCAAATTTGCCTCAATTGCCTCCAGCTATGTGATCCACAAGTTACATAATTGGGAATAAAAATGAGATACATGTAGTTATTTTATTAATTTTATTGTCTATCCAGCTCAGGTGGCAAAACCATAATATAAAATGATTGGGTGACTGTGATTATTCTAAGACTCATTGTATTAGTCTGCTCAGGTTGCCATAAATAGATGCATGGACTGGGTGTTTTAAGCAACACAAATGTACTTTCTCATAGTTCTGGAGTCTGGGAGTTCACAATCAGTGTCAACATGGATGGTTTTCATGAAAATTTTCTTTCTGGCTTGGAGAAGGCACCTTCTCCCTGAGTCTTCACATGGTTTTTCCTCTGTGTGTGCGGAGAGAGACAGAAAGATCTCTGGTGTCTCTTCCTCTTCTTAGAACGATAGCAGTCCCACCTTTAAGATATTGTTTCACCTAAATTAACTCCTTAAAGGGCCAATCTTCAAATTCATTCTTATTGTGGGTTAGAGCCTTAAAATATGAATTTGGGGAGCACACAATTCAGTCCATAACATTTATAGAAAAAAATTAGATAGAGAGACCAAATAGGTAACATCATGGACCCAAACAGTGTGGTTAACAGATTTGTAAGAAAACATACAAGTGTCTTTATTATAATCTACTCATTCTTTTATTCCTTTTTAAAACAAATATTCTTGAGGCATTTGCTATATGCTGGGCCAGCTTCTAGTTGCTGGAAATGACAGAGTTCACAGTTAATGTTTTATCCTACTTCCCTTGGGTATCATGTGAAGTTAAGTCCATTTCAATAAAAAAAAAAGGAAGAAGAAGCAGATTCAGTTTTTTTTTTAATTGTAATTTTTTTTTTTTGGAAAAACTTCAGTCACATACTTTATTTCCCCCTCAGTAATACTAGCTTTATTGTTTTTATTTAATATGCAATAATTTTTGTCATTAAACAAACAGAAAATCTTATCCCCTTCCCTCATTTTAAACAAAGGAGCAATGAATAAAATTCTAGAGTTCTCTCTACACAGATTAGATTAAAACATTTTTTTTAAGTTGGATTACAAGACAAACCACAAATATCTGATGTTAACCAGGATAGGAAGACATGGACAAGCATTCTCAAGCATTGTGCATTTCAGGAAAAGTAGGAACAACTTTTCCAAAGAGCAATTTGATTGTATGTATTAAAAATTTAAACATGCTTTTAACCCAACAATTTCATGTCTAAGAAAACATATTAACTGTAATATTTTGGCTAAGATTTCTAGGGAAAGAAGCAAGATGAGCCACATATTATTCCAATATAAAAGGAACTCAGTTCATTGTAGCTGGGCCTTACATCATCCTTAGGAAGTTAAATGGTACAGCTACAATTATAGGTCCCTGATTCCTGCTGTGGGTAGAGGAATGTGGAGAATTATTTCCACATGGAAAGTTACTGTTTTTTATATATTTTTCATGTCTAGCTACAAATATAGTCACTGTATGGGTATTACTCTAATTTGATCAAAAGAGTAAAGAGCTATAAAAATTTTAATTATATTATCTACCTTCATAAACTGTAGTTCTCACTGTTATTAAATTTCTCTTCTCTTGATGGTTAAAAGAGGCTTTGAGGTTTAAGTATGAGAATATGTTTTTCTATTGTTAACTCTCACTAACAATTTGTTACTTTTTAAAAGCTAAAATTAATTAATTTTTAAGAAGTTAATCTCAGGTAAGTAAGAATATATCTTGAGTATCTTTCTTTTTAGTACAAAAAGAACATTTAGAGGTATAATTTTAGAGAAATTAAAAGGTAGATTAGTGGTTTGTGCTTAGTTCTAAAAAGTGGCTGAAGCTCCTCAAATGTTAATTTATTAAATATATATTTAGTGATTACCTACTATGTATTGGGCATGATTATAAGTATGGTTGATATAGTGGTAAAGAGGGAAGAAAGCAGCATTAATTCATGAAACTTTTATCCTAATGGTGGTGGAGGGCAGAGGAATAATAAATGTATAAATAAGTAGAAAACTACTAAGAAGTGTGATAGATAAATGTCACTGTCAAAATTAAGCACGGTGATATAATACGACAATACATGGAGTGTCTTTGATTGTATGTTTAAATAAGGCTTGGAATAGGAAGGGGCTTTTAAGATGAGACCTAAGTGACTAGAAGCAGCTTGCCCACAGATCTTGAGAACGGCTTTTATGGGATATAACCACCCTAAAGTAGACATGTTACCAAACCAAAACTTGACCCCACTCACCCACACAGAGTAAAGCCAATCACTGACACCAGGTTGTGGTGAAGGAGAGTTCAGTGTTTTATAAGGCACCATACAAGGAGGAGTCTGTGAAAGCTAGTGCTCAAAGAGCCCAAACTCTCCAATGGGCTTCAGCAAATCATTTTTAAAAGTAAGGCAAGGGAGGGCAGTCCCAGGGTATGTGATCAGCTCATGCACAGTGCAATTCTCTGATTGGATAATGGTGAGGTAAAGTAAAAAGTCCATAAGTCTTTGCAAATATTTCCTGGTTCTGGCCAGACTCTGGAGGGAATGTGTTACTTTCTTCCATTTGGCAGGGATTTTAGCATCTATATAACAACTCAGGAAAAGTGTATCAGATACTATTATCTAGGTACTTCAGAGAGGAGCTAAAGCAGAGGATATGGAGGGAAGGGTCTGTCCTGGAAAGGCCCCATAAGATCTTGCTCACAAGCTTTGTATGATGAAGATAGTAAGGAAAGAAAATATGTATACAGTAAAGAGAAAAAAAGTTGTAGATGAGGGTGGAATGGTGGGAAAGTCAAGAATCAATTAAATTAAGACTTTATAGAACAAAATAATGGATTTAGAGTTTGTTTTCATTGCAATGGGCAGCCATGAAGAGTTCTAGCAGGGAATGGAAAAGATGTAAGTTGTGTTTTGGTTTTTATTTCTCCTTGAACACTCAGTGGATGGCTGATGGCAGAGGAGCAAGAGATAAAGTACGAAAGATCAATTTGGATAACTTTGAAGTGTTCAGTGTGAGAAAAGATCTTTTCTTGGGTTAGTGTTTTCAGCATATATATATGGTAAGAAGCCACACACTTAGAGCAAGTCTGGACAAACTCTCTCATGGTTTGAGTGTGTGGGGAAATTATGACTCTTAAAAAATGATTTGAGGTGTTACCATTTACTTGATTAAAAAAGTTGTGTGAGAAATAGTGTGTGGGCTGGACATTTAAAATATCAGTAGAAGTTTAGAGGTGAGATCATGCTGGCAACAGAATTCTGGATGTCATCAGAATAGAAATGCTTTTAAAAGCCACATCACTGGATGACATCATCTAGAGAACAAAAGTAGGTAGATAAGAGGCTCAGAACCAAGTCTTGGAACGTTATAGGATCCACAGTTTCACGTTTTCATGCATTATTTTCATATTCAATCTTACAGTATCTGACTTCTTGGATCCAGGCATTTCAAATACAGACTCAGTAAATAGATAGTCTACAGATCAATAACGTCATCTTGCAATATTTTCACAACCAGGAAACTTGTCTATATATATATATGTACACCTAGAGTCTCATTTACAATATGAAATGGGTGCTTTCTGCATTGTCCCTACACAGTTTTGGTGGTTGAATTTCTTCAGTGGCAACTCAAGGCTATAAAATAAAAATTTCCAGAAATAACGTTGGAATCTACACAGTCTATTATAACCTAGCCTCAAAGGTCATTGTCAGGTATTAAATTTTGTCCCCACGAAATTCACATGTTGAATCCTTAACACCCAATATTACTATTGTCACCACATATTATTGGCTTTTTGTTGATATTAAGTCTCTCTTCTCTCTTACTTTTATCTTTAACGCTATTGCCTTTATCTGTTAGAACTTTGCCTATAATCACTTGCGATCTTTTGTTAATATAAATCATGGTGATAGGTTTGTGATAATTATTACCCTGTGATGACTTTACACTGGCAGACTCTGAGTTCTATGTATTTATTTTTTTTAAAGAAAATTAGAAATAATTGACATATAACACTGTGAAAGTTTATGGTGTACATGTTTATTTTATACATTTATATATTTCAATGTAATTACCACTTTAGCATTAGATAACACCTCTATCACATCATATAATTTATGTTTCCTTTTTTGTGGTGGGGACATTTAACATCTAGTCTCTTAGAAACTTTGCTTTAACCATCACATTTATCCCTCCATCTGTTGTTGCAATAGAATGTAATTGTACCCTGCCCCTAACTAAGACAAATAGTTACCCACATAGAAAAAGACATAAAACCTGCTGGAGAATTTTGTAAAACTAAGTTACTATTATTTGAAATCTCTGGTATCAATCCCATTATGTCTTAATTCAGTCTTGTCAGTTTATTATTTTTTCTTTCTTTGTAAAGAAACTTGGATCCAAGAAGAAGTAAATTCTCAATATATTTAATAAAGCATTTAGCATTAGGATAATGCTTTAGTATCATTAACAAAAATTTAATACTTTAAAAAAATTTCCTGGGTGCTATCAAACTGATGGTAGGCAAATTCTAGAGACTGGACTTTAAGAGAAATAAGGAAGATGTTTCTCTTGGTCTTCCAAATCTTTTTGTGTCTTCCAGTTTGTTTGTTTATTTTTTCTGGGAGGTATTTTATTTTTTATCTAAGTCATCAGTGGCCTGCTTTTCTGATTATATTTTCTCATTACTATTATCTTTAACCACCTGATAAGAAAAAGAGTCACTTAACAGAGCATTTTTAAATGAAGTTTAGTGAATGATATAGATTTTTGAGATTCCTTCTCTATTTGGAGCCAATCTACACAATAGTCCTTATAGTTTCTAGGACATTTACTAGAGAAATTGCACCCAAATTATGTACTCTCTAACATATTCCAGAGTCAACCCTAAGAGCCTGATGTATGTTAATTTCTGAAATTCATTGCAGACATGTTCAAACAAGCTGACAATGAACAAAAATTTGTTTCTTATTACTGGAGAATGAAGAATATTCATTAAAATGAAGTACCCTGTGAATTAAATGGGAAAAAAAGCATATTACATTTTGAACAGGAAGAAAACAACACTGTTTTTCTACATCAAGCTACATTTCACTCAGTGAAAATAGTGAAAATATTATTGCATATTTGGCTTGGCTGGGGGCTATTACCTAAATGGAAAGAAAATGTATTTGTAGAAGATGTTTTGTATACAAAAATTTGCACTTATATATTCTGTAGGTAACATTTACTGTTTAGATTCCATAGAAGCAGATGCTATACAAATGCACAGTTCAGTAATTGTTCATGGATCAGGAGTGTTTATGCTCATGATCAGAGTTTTTAAATACAATAAAAACAAGAACCTTTCTCTCTTCCTACCCAGAGTGTTATACATTATCATATGTGGTTCTGCCCTGACTATAATTACAACAAAGTAATTATATTTTTGGCCCAAACATTGGTCTAAACAAGTTTGGTAAATGTCCTCACAAAATGCACATAAAGTGAAATTGACTGAATCAAACATTCTCTCTTTATTAACGCAGTCTACTTGGGCTGTCATACTTTGTTTCTGTTTCTCATATTTTGATAACTTGTCCCTGGGGGTACAGCTAGAGGTAATGTTCCTGTGGGAGAAGTGAGTGGTGATAGGAGACTCTATGTAGCACTGGGAATAGAAGAGGAAAGACCATGAATAATTGCTACAGCAGCTAAGAAAGGGTTGAAACTAGAGAATTACACATAAAGTCATCTCAGTTCTGGCAAGGACATAGTCAAAAGCTAGAATAAAAGAAGACATAGGTAGTGTGGGGCTTAGGAATTGGGGACAGAGGCAGGGTTTATAAAACAATAAGGATAGAGATAAGCTTTGAAGACTCCAAAGAGTCCCTTTTCTGAACTCTGTGGGAATTATTTTATTGCAGCAGTACTATTTACTCGTCACCTGTACCCTATTGCTGGATGTTTTGTTTAAAGTTCTCACTCCCGCTTTTTAGTCTCTCTCTCCCTGATTTTCCACCTCTAAAATGGAGAGTTCTGAAACTGGCTGGTTCTTTGTGCTTCACCTCCATTCACAGACTTGTTGACTGCTTGAACTCCCTGTAACAGTTTGCTTGCTTTTTTTCTTGAGTATCACCCCAGCTTCTGATGTCCTATGACTTGTACTCAGACTCAACATGGCCAGAATGGAAAATGAGCTAAATTATTGCTTGCACCAGACATACACATGCATAAACACAGAAATCATTCCTGTGTAGTCGACTTTATGGTCTGCTGTCACCTTCATTTGTCAGCCTCCAGGATGAAATTTTCCCTATATATGCGAATAAACACATATAGTTTTCAATCTTCTTTGGAGTCAGTGAGATCTTGGTTCCCACCCTTCATCATCTTTTCTTAAAGCATCTGAGGCTGAGGGAGAATGTCAATACAGTGATAGAGGGTGGCTTGCAGCCAGTAAGCAGGTACGTTTACTTTCAGTTTCCAATGCCATATTCAAATATACCACAGCCCTGTATCAGACTGTGGGACATCATTACTGACACTGTCTCTTTCAGGTCTCTTAAATGTTTCTCAAGTTTCTTCAAAAGATTTAGGGGAGTTTTGCAGGGCAAACATGTATGAACACAAGAATATATCTAGATTGTTGTTTCACATTCTTCAGTTTGTCACCATCATTGGCATTAAAAATCCAACCCAAGTCTATATGAACTTGAATACTAGAATACTAGAATACCTCATCTATAATTTTTATATTCAATGTAGGTGTACATCTTTATAACTACATCAGAAAAGTGTCCAGATTTTCTGCCTACTTTGGATGGATCTTGATGTTAGTTGTTACACATCATGTTACCATCATGTGGTGGACCAGGGGGTGACCTCCAGCAGGCAAGTAGAACTCCCTCCTCATAAGAGAGTGAGCAAAACCAGGACACTGTTAAGTCTTTATTCTGCTTCATGGTGTTTGGTTTGCAACCATCTGTCCAATTTCTCCTCAGCTGTAGGCAATAAAATCGAGGACAATTTATATCCTCATTGACCATAGAACATTTTCACTACTGTCATTTTCACTATTGGTTTCCATAGGTTTCTCTCAAATCCTCTTGAACAGTTTGCAAAACTTTCATTCTTCCTCTTCCAGAAGACCATGTATCTGTCAGCATCATATTCATTGCCTAAACTGTCCAAAACTGTGAAGAGTCTAAGATTTGATCTTACTTGTAAACTAATTTATCAGTGCTGTAAATTGAATATACCACTTTTCTTTTCTTGTGTATAGACATGTAATTTTCATGGGTATACAAACTTCTGTATTTTTTGAAGATATCACATGGATGTCTTCAGCATATAGATTAGAGTGACAGCATACAGATCATAAAGATGACTAAGTTACAACTTGACAGGTTTGTCTCCTTGGCATTGAAATGTAAAGAAAAGTAGTTAATTTCTTGGTGTTAAACTTATAATTTATATAAATTGGAATAGAAATGCATGGATCTATGTGTTTGCTAAACAACACGTGTTAGGTGGGTTGAATCCCCCCAAAAAACTTTAATATTGCATTCCTTTATAGGAAAAGAGTATGGGTCCTATAAAGAAAATAATGTAAAATTTAGTCTTACAATGTATAAATGATGTTATTTGTTCAATAGTTTTCTATAAAATAATCATATCTGATATTTTCCCCATAATACCTGCTTATAACTGGTATCTTTTCACTAGCAAAATGATTCAAATGTATTCAAATTTCTCCATTTTTTGCCATACAAATAGAAACTTGGTTCTAGAAAATGTGTAACTCTGTATAATATCATTTTTGGACAACTGATTAAAAAGGATCCATTTTATTTGATGAGCTGTCTATCTGGTGCTATGCTCATGGAAGCAGAACAGTTTCATCAGAGGCATTAATAAGACATGTTACCCTTTGGTACCTGAAGGTGAAAATATAATAGGTCTGCCTTCAGATAAACATTTCAGAAATCATCTAGTGAGTGAACCAATTACTCACTTGAAGACATCTTACCTAATTAAATCCTACATAAGAATTTTCCAAGGTATTACTTTTGGGAAATGAAATGCTTCTTTAGTGTATTCTTTATTTCTTAAATGAAGAAAGTTAGACTCAAAAGACACTTTGGTAATGAATATAGAAGATGAATGCAGTGCACTGAGTTGAATTTGCATTATGTTGTTTACTTTCTTACCAGAGCAAGTTTTGCTGCAATAAGCATGTTTGTATTTTCCAAAATAAAGAATGTTAGGTCACTGAATCTCTTAAATGAACAGTCAGAAGATGAGTTAACATTGCAAAACAATATAGATATTTCTTTATTTTTATCTTATGGAAATGCAGAAAATTTATTGTCAAAATAACTGACACTTGGAGCTATCGTTAAAGAGGTGCCTGACTTCCTAAAATATCTGATTCCATTTCAATGTCCTTTGACAACTCTTGTCTCAGATTCAACATAAGGTATAAATAATCATTTTATAGGAGGAAGTAGCCAGAGAAACAGAAACAACACTGAAATGAGTAAAAGGCCCAAAATATATTAATTCTAGAAATACCAATATGTTAATGAATATACAGAGGTCTCTTTTGTTTAGTAGACTTTAGATTAATATCTGTGATTCACTTGTTCCGGAAAGTATATTTTATAATATTATTTTATGAGATTTTGAGGAGACAACAGCTACTAATGATATTAATTGTTTATGAAAACATGTTATGGTTATGTAACTATCACTTTTAAGGAGATTGGTAAAAAAATTTACTATATTTTGGATATAAAATTGTTCTCTAGAGAATTATTTTATTATGATATTTTCTCTCATCTGGATGTAATAAAGCTAAATTTGATCTTGTAATGCAAAGAATGTTGATAAAACTTTTGGTTAAGCATTTTCATGAATTCAGTCTACAATATGCTGTATAAAAAGTGGTCACTGATCAAGTGTTCTTGAGAAGAGACATTTTTGGAATAAGGGAAGGAAATCTACAGGGGGAAAAATAGTCCTATTGGATGCTTAGTAAGTGTAGATGTTCTTGCATGAAAAAGATCTATTAAAATAAATCTGTGGTTAATGGATATAATTCTTATTTTAATAGGTAAACAATTCCATACTCAATAAAAGTAATGCAGATGCATTTTACGCTTTCTTTACGGATTGAGAATGGACAGCGCCATTACAGGTTCTGGACTGGTAACAATCGTTTGTCAAAATGAAAGCACTCAAATGTGCAGCTCAATAACCACTACTTTATAATTAACCACTTGTTTCTTCATTAGCAGTTTACAATATATTTTACTAGTATATTACCTGGAATATTTTCTATTATTCTTTTGTTATTAGTATTAAGTACTGTGAAAATATATTAAACACCTAGATAATATTAGTATTTCAATCTAAGTTATTCTTGCTATTGGGAAAGAATAAACTGAATGGAGGATGAGGGCAGAACAGAGAGACCAATTAGTGGGCAATTGAAATAAAGGTGATGTGGCATGAAGCAGGGTGATAGAAATGGAAATGATTATATATGGACACATTTTCAAAATATGTAAAGGCAGCATCAATAAGACTTGCTGACATCTGAGACATGAAATAAGAGATAAAGAGAAGAGACAAGGAAGCTAAATGTTTCTTGTTTCTGTGTTAATTTTCAGCTATTTTAAGAGATGTATTCAAACTCTTGTAAGTTGTACTATGTCACATTCTTACAAGTTATCCTAAATCTATGTGGTGCCAAGTTCTGAAGAGGATTATCTTAAACATGTGTGGTAAGGAGTCTAAGAGGGCTGAAGAGCCATTATCACTTCTTTGACTAAGTCTCTGTTTCTCCTCTTTAAGTGTGTCCTCTCAAAGTGTGCTTGAGAACTCATCAGCCTCCCCCTTTCTCCCAAGTAAATTCTAACCTTTATGGAAGACTTAATAAAAAACACAAATTCCTCTTTATCTACCAGGATATACCTCTTATTCTTTATCTTTATTTACCTATCTTTAGTTAAAGACTTACATCATGCTTACAATATACCAAGTACTATATCTAATTTACATATAAACTTTATCATTCATTTAGTTTTTACAGCAACTCTTAAGGTAAGCACAGTAATGATCCTTAATTTACAAATTATAAAACAGGCACAGGAGACTTGAATGACTTTGAATCAGGATTCAAAGGTTTTGGGAAACACCATGTTGTTATCTACTCTCTATATACCTTATGCTGTTTTTTTGTTGTTTCGTTTTTTGTGGTTTTTTTTTTTTTTTTTTTTTTTTTTTTCAGTTCGCGGGCCTCTCACTGTTGTGGCCTCTCCCATTGTGGAACACAGGCTCTGGACGCGCAGGCTCAGCGGCCATGGCTCACGGGCGCAGCTGCTCCGCGGTATGTGGGATCTTCCCAGACTGGGACACGAGCCCGTGTCCCCTACATCGGCAGGCGGACTCTCAACTACTGTGCCACCAGGGAAGCCCTCACCTTTCCTTCTTTAACTAAACATGTTAGAATTTTTCATCATATTACATGTGCTCTTTCACTCTATTCTACATTTTCCTTTTATTTCTTGTGATTTTTCTCTAGATATTTACTTTTGACATACGTTTCTGTTCATTAACTTTCTCTTCACCTCTGTCTAATCTGCTGTTACAAACATACACTGAGTTTTCATGTCGATTTTTTTTTTTTTTTTGGTTACGGAATAAATATTGGTTTATATTTTATAAACATAGTTTGCAAAATCTGTACTTAACATCTGTTTCCTTTAGGTCTATGTTTCCTAATAGTTTGCAATATTTTCTGATCTTTCTGGTTTGTCTGATAACTTCTGATTCAGTGCTTGATTGTATGTGAAAATTACAGAGAAATTGAGATTAAAAACAATGTTTATTTTTATCAAGAAATGTATACTTCTGTTACTAAGAGGCAATAAATAATCTCATATCTGCCTTAATCCAATCAGGGGTTGAGCTCTTTCCAAGGGAGACTTTAGTATATGAGGAAACTGATTTTTATCATACTCACCCTTGCTTATAGTGTGCATGGGTCAGGACCTCAGCTGATATTCTGTAGTTTACCAAAAAACCTATGCTTTTTGTGTCCTTAACTCCATTGTTTTGTGTCTCCAATATCATGTATACACTTAAAGCTCTGCTTAGTTTCTCACCTTCTTGTTCATCACTTGAAATTGACAATTTCTTAAGAGAAGTGACCCTATTATCCCTTCTCCTCTATCACCATTTTAGAAATCTTCTCAGCCTGTGTAGTGATTTAATGTCTCAGTCTTTACATGAATTTATTTCAAAAACACCAAAATGAAAATAAGTAAATAAAAATTATTTTATGATTGCTGAGTCTCTCCCTCTCTTATTACTCTCTCTCTCTCTCATATACACACACACATGCACACACACGTGAAACATTTTTGAACATGTACTGGTCTCTATGGATCAAGAGAGGTATAAAATATCTTCTCTGCCACTGACGTGTTCAGATTTGAATAGACACAAACACACATGCACAGACACATCTTTAATATTACATATAATATAATATAATATATATTTGCATTATCTCAATTTTCATATGGTCATTATAATATTTTACCAGCCATGCAACTATATTTTATGCTTTCAAAATTGTTCTGTTTCTCCAATTTAACTACTTGCTTAAATATAACATTTATAAAGTCATTTATAGCTATACAGTGTAAACTTACCATGAATGTTTCTACATATGAAATATATAGTAGTAAATATTATATAAAATAGTAGATGGAACTGTTATAAATAAATTTTCTAGTATGTCTTGGACATAACTTTTAGACATTTTTTTCAAGATCCACTTCAAGTTTTACTTGTTCAGTAATGACTTTTTCCAGCTTTTGAATCATATTATGCAATTGTTTTAATGCTTTTGATGCTTATTATCACAACTATTTGTTCTATAATTTGCTTTTCTACCAGTTGTTTTCTCTTAGATACATTAAGAGACATTTGGATTCATGAACCATGACTTAATGTTATAATTATCCCTTCAGATCCTAGAACAGCGTCAGCTAATACTAGAAGGAATTTAATTATTACTTGCTGGTTGTTGGTAGATAATACTATAGTACAGCTTCATAATAACCTGTCAGGAATTTTACCTTCTTTTACTATCTACGTATAGTCATTTTATACTAAGTCTTTATAAAAATTTTCTTCCATGATCGGTTATCTTATATATACCTACACAATAGCATCTCATGCTCATTTTAAAACTTATGTTACTAAGTCCACAAGTCAATGTGGTATACTATACTGCTAAAATTAAGTATCTCACAGTGTTCTTCATTTATTCAAAAACCTAGAATAATCTGTTACATTGTATTAATGAACTTATTTGACAAAAATATTGAAGAAGTGCCTTGTGACGGGTGCTTTACTCAAAGCACTTGCTATATACCTGTGAATGGAACAAAAAGGGCTGCCTTTGTGGTGCTTATATTCTAGTTGAATAAAGGAAACATTAAACAATTAACATGGGAAAAGTAAATTATTTTGAATGATATAGAAAAATATAAAAGGGTAAGTAGGGTCAGTATGGGTGTGGAGATGTACAATATAGAAATTTTAAAATAGGAAGGGTAAAACATATTGAAAAGCTGTATTAGCTTCTGAGGATTGTTGTAACCAAGACACACAAACTGTGTGACTTAAATAACAGAAGTTTATTATGTCACATTTCTGAAGGCTAGAAGTCTGAGATATAGGTGTTGGCAGGGTTGATTTCTTCCAAGGCTGTAAGGGAGATTCTGCTCAATGCTTTTCCCTTGGCTTTTGATGGCTGATGACAATCTTTGGTATTCTTGGCTTGCAGATGCATCGATCTATACCTCCATGTGGTGTTCTCCCTACATCTCCTCACATAGTCTTCCTTCTGGCATGTCTGTCTCTAAATTTCCCCTTTTATAAGGATACCAGTCATGCCAGATTAGGGACCACTCTACTCCAGTATGACCTCATCTTAACTAATTGTATCTTCCCTGACTCTTTACAAATATTGTGGCATTCTGAGGTATTGGAACTTAGGACTTAATGTAAATTTTGGGTGGAACACACAGAAACTGATTTTTGAACAATGTCTCAAATAAAGTGAAGGAGTGAGCCATGTTGATAAAGGGAAAAGAGCTTTCTATTCAGAGGAAAAAGTCAGTGTAGTGATCCCACAGTGGAACTGTACCTGGTGTGTTCTAGAAACTCCATGGAAGCCAGTGTGTAGGGTAAAGGAATGGGAGACTGAAAGGAGGTGAGCTTAGAAAAGAGGCCCAGAACCAGATGCATAGGACCTGGCAAGCCACGGGAGAGTGTTTGTGTTTCCCCTGAATGAAATGGGGAACCACTGCAGGTTTTCAGCTGAGAAGTAATAGAATCTGGCTTAGGTTTAACAACATCACTCTTCATTAGCATTATTTGGGAGGGCAAAAGAGGAGATAGGAAACCAGTTAAGAGGCTACAGTAGTAACCCAGGTAAGAGATGATGGTGACTTGGGACAGATGTGTAGTGAAGACACATGGCTCCATTCTGGATATATTTTGAAATCAATAAGATATACTGTTCCGTGTTATGTTCATGTGTGGCTGAACCACACAGACTCCATTTTATTAGCTCCATCTTAGGCCAACAGTCCTATCCCCTCCCCTTTCTGCATGACTGAGCTTTAGCCTACTCAGAAGAATGCCCCCAAGCCAGATAAGTTCCCTATCAACTTTTACCTTTGCTTTCATATGATATGAAAACTAGAAGAATGTTGTTTGCTGACAGAGATGGTTAACGGTTCATGAGGAATACGTGACATGCCTGGGGGGAGGAAAATTACCCTGGTTCCAGTCAGTGTAGACATGCTTCTCCCTTAGTAGTCAGATTCTATTTTTAGCTTTGGCCCCTTTAAATCTCCCTGTACTCCTTTTGGCCATAGAATGCAGCTGCAAATGCCTTTCCATTGTCCTCCACCCTATCCTGCCTATATGTAAGTTACTCACAATAAATCTCATAATTGCACTTTATAGAGTTACCTCCTTCATTTTTTGGTCTCAAAGTTTCTTCCCAGTTCAGAGGATATTACTAAATATCTCTACCATCTAACAATTCAACTGTATGTATGTGGGGCTTGAAATAAAAATAAGAAGCAAAGATGATTCCTGAAATTAGAACAGAATTTCTCTCCTAGGGGATTTTTAAAAAAAAAAAATTTAATATTAAAAAAAATATTGGTTACAGATACAAAGGCATTCATTTTTTACCCCTAAATACCCTCTCTGTAAATAAAGTATGCAAGGACTTTTATTTAAACTAGAAACAATCTTCAAACCTGATTTTCTTTTATGACATGTCAGTTTATCTGCAGACAGGATCTTCTCTCCATTCATGTTAAGACTTCACATTCAATAAAATAAAGCATTTCTCATTGTTTTAGTTCTCTGTTAAGTATTATAAGATACTTTGTATAAAGCTCTCTATATAAAAATAACTTGAATTGGTTATAACCTTTAACACAGAGGATAATTGTTACCAAAAAGAAAATCAGCAGGTAATTATGTTTGCATCCCTATTTTCAAACTGGCGTGCATGGAATTTTCTGTGGGAACAATGAATATACAAACTATCATAACAGTTCAGATCTCTGTTATAATTATTACTTTTTGTTACCTTTACTTTGGCTTTAAATAAAATTAACCTTTGTCCCATATTAATAAAGATTAAGATTTATTTTTTAAAATAAACTATTGCTTACAAATTTTCTCATCTTTTTTCATATGAATAGAATAACCTTGGATGTACAATTTGAAAAGTATTAAAAGGACAAATATTAAAATAATCACTTTATATTTGGACAGAGTTTGGTTCCCTAAGGCTGATACAACAAAATACTACAAAGTGGGTAGATTAAAGCAATGAAATGTATTGTCTCATAGTTCTAGAGTCTAGAAGTCCAAAATCAAGGTGTCAGCAGGGTCGTGTTACCTTGAAATCCATAGAGAAGAATCCCTCCTTGCCTCTTCTTAGCTTCTGTTGGTTTGCTGGCCATCTTGGCTTTCCGTGGTTTGCAGCTGCAGCACTGCAATCTCTGTCTCTATTGTCACATGGCAAGGCCTCTCGTGTGTCTGTCTTCATATCATCTTCCCTCTTTTTATAAGGACCCCCGTCATAGTGAATTAAGGGCCCATTCTACTCCAATATGAATTCATATTAGCTTATCTAATTATATCTGTAATGACACTGATCTCGCTGCCTTGGTCAGTAGTGGCTTGAAGCAAGATATCAGTTCCCCAACCAGAGATTGAAGTCAGGCTGCGGCGGTGAGAGCACTGAATCCTAACCACTAGGCACGAGGGCCAGTGGCTAGTGACAAGGCCCTGGCTTGTCTGCTTTGTAAATATGAATTTCAACAAAACGACAGAAAGTGGTGAAACAAGTGAAGTGTTTATTAGGAGGAAAATAAGTACATGTGAATAGGCACACATGGGTGGGTTCAGAGAGTCGCGCCTTAGTGGTAGTTTAAGTTATTTATGTGGGACCCTGCTTCCGTGTTTCCTCTGGCCAATCATCTTGCTTTGCCTGGCTCTGAGTCCATATTTGGTATAACTCAGTGTCCTCCCCTGAGTGCACGCGTATCTTTTAGCCATGATGGATTCCAGCGCAGAGACCTGTGGGAAGGTTGACATCACCTATTATGGGGTGCTATCTCCTACATTTTTGACCCCCAAGGAGCCCTACTGTGCATGAGTAGTCAGGAAGGTCTCCTTGACCTCAAGAATGAGAAATATGTGGTCTCTTTAACTTTTATCTGGGCGGGACTCAGCTCCTCTCTGCCTCTCTGCTATTATCTTTTTCTTGAAGTATCTGTCCACAGGGGACAGACTTCAGCTGCTCAGCCTAGGGACCATCTATCTTCTGCCTCAACCCCATTTCCAAGTAAGGCCACATTCTGAGGTACTAGGAATTATGGCTTCAATTTATCCTTTGAGGGGACACAAGTCAACCTATAACAGGCAGCATATGCCTTTTCTCTGCAGACTGTAAATCCATTTCTTCTAATACAAGTTTTATTAGTCATACTATGACTTCATTAACAAGAAAAAACCCTAATTATTTTAACATTTGTTGAAACAAAGTCAATACAAATTCATTATGTAAGAGGCTTACATTTGTATAAAAAAATGGATTGACCTGATATTTTTGAAGATCATTTTTTTCAATAAAACTTTTGAGATATGATCTTAAATGAACATGCACACTGAGATGTAGGACTTTATATGAGTCACTGTTCTCCAGATAAGCAGAATTATTAAAATGTATATATAGTGAGAAAGAGATTTATTATAAGAAATTGGCTTACATGATATGGAAGCTGAAAAGTCCCAAGATCTGAAGGGTAAATTGGAAGGTAGGATTTCCCTGGCGGTCCAGTGGTTAAGAGTCTGCACTTCCACTGAAGGGTGTGTGGGATCAATCCATCCATGCGGAACTAAGATCCCACATGCTGTATGGTGTAGACAAAAAAATTGGCAAGCTAGAACACAGAAGAGCTTATGATGTAGTTCTAGTCAGAGTCTGAAGGCCTGAGAACCAGGAGAACTGATGGTGTAGTTCTAGTCTGAAGACTGGGAGGCTCAAGATTTGGGAAGAGCTGATGTTCAAGTCAAAATGATGTCCCAGTTAGAAGAGAATCAAACAGAAAGAATTCTCATTTTCTCAGGGAGGGTCAGTTTTGTTCTCTTCAGACCTCCAACTGATTGGTTGAGGCTCACACACATTAGGGAAAGCAATTACTCAGTCTACCAATTTTAATGCTAATCTTATCTAAAAACACCCTCACAGAAACATCCAGAATAATGTTTGACCAAACATCTGGGAACTCCATGGCTGAGATGACACATAAAATTAATCACCACAGATTTTATTAATTTTTCAAATGACAGTTAGTGAAAGTAGCATTGCCGTGGAAAGATGTTGACTTCTGATCTTTGGCACTCTGATTGAAAGATGGGTAAAAAACTAATAATGAATATAATCTTCACCTATTGATTACCTACTGTATTTTCCAAAATGTTTTCCATAGTGGTTATATTTATATTCCCACTGACAGTGTACAAGGGTTCCCTTTTCTCTGCATCCCCACTAACATTTGTAATTTGTGGTCTTTCAGCTGATAACCAGTCTGACAGGTGTGAGGTGATATCTCACTGTGGTTTTGATTTGCATTTCTCTGATGATTAACGATGTTGAGCATCTTTTCATGTGCCTGTTAGCCATCTGTACATCTTCTTTAAAAAATGTCTATTCAAGTCTCTGTCCACTTTTTAATCAAGTTGTTTGTCTTTTTGATACTGAATTGTATGATTTGTTTATATATTTTGGATATTAACCCCTTATAGATAATATCATTTGCAATTTCCATCAACAGATGAATGGATAAAGAAGATGTGAGATATATATATATATATATATATATATATATATGCTTTCAATTTAATTGTGTGGTTATAAAAAAAAAATCTCAAAAACAAGACAGAACCTGTTAAGGTAGACTATAGTATTGCTCTCTATTGGTTATTGACCTCTTATTTCAAAATTAATATAATGTAAACATTTATAGAAAGAAGTTGTGTCTTCTACCAAATGTCTTTTTAATCTTTATTTTAAATGAGGACCTAATTACTGCCTGTCAAAGGTGCCCAGGTGTCTCTGTCCAGCCCTGACATAAAGCTTTAATGACAGGCAGTTCCTAATTGGATTAAGGCCATTTTCCTGAGTTTTCATTTCTATCTTTTCTGAATACAAAATTGCCTTTTCTTACCCTTGATGTTTAAGCTATTTATCACTTCCATCTATTTTCTTTGATTCCCACATTTGAGACCCCATTTATGTTTTTTATTTATCCTGTTTCAGAAGTTATAAGAAATTAATTCAAGCTTATTTTCTTTAATATAATAATATTTCAGCCTCTGTTCATGTTTAATACCAGGACTTTTAAAATTTATTTATTTATTTTTTTATCCTGCCTTTCAAACATCTGGCAAAGTCTGTGCCGTTATTTTACGTGGCAGACCACCACTTTTCAATCCGTCAAGCACCAAACTTAGATAAAATAGAAAAAGGAACTAATCATGTGCAGAAATAAGATATGCATCACCATGGATCTGAATCAGAATTGCAACACATAGTTGTGCTTGGACCTGGAACAGCAGGACCGCTGGGCTCCAGGACAGAAACTAGGAGATACGACGGATATTTAAAATCATTTGGTTTGACGTCCCATGAAACTCTCTCAGCTGGACCTAGAGGTGAAGTGTGAATCCTGAACCTTGAAAACAAATGCTAAAGTCTCGTGACCACTGAGAGGCTGGCGCATCCACGGAGCTCTTCCTAGGATGCTAGAGGGAGTAAGGATCGGGGGCAACTGTGCCTTGCCTACATCATCTGCCAACATGGGCACTAGATCTGCAGTATTCCCAGTGATAAGATCCTCAGCACACCAGGCTAACATCTGGTGCTATAGTGGGGAGCTGGGAGTTCAGATAGAATAAGCAGACATA
This sequence comes from Grampus griseus, assembly GCF_964374135.1. Classification (NCBI taxonomy): domain Eukaryota; kingdom Metazoa; phylum Chordata; class Mammalia; order Artiodactyla; family Delphinidae; genus Grampus; species Grampus griseus. The sequence goes on along the minus strand of NC_138998.1, from coordinate 124,121,738 downwards.
GAAGCATGATTGTATAGGAAGGAAAATATATACGCTCCCCCCCCACAGAACTACTGTTCATTTTTAGCACTACAATAAAGCATTCTATGTGCTTATCATTTTATATGTTTGATTTTAGCATTCCGTTATATAAGAGGAAGCACTATATTATATAAATGAAGATTTCTAATGATTTTTGAAAATATCTTAGAAATATAAAATAATGTATTAGATAAAATAATGCATATACACATTAATACTTATTCAGAAAATATTTGAATATTGTTTTTTATTTAGTTTTTGATATCTTGCCTGCTTGTAAGTGAATAAAACAACAGCTTTTTGCTTGTACTGAACTTTTATTTGTGAGGATTTTAAATTAAATTTCTTATTAGTGCTATATACAAAGAGAGAATCATTCATATGGCTTAGTATCATGCTGATGAAATCTCAACCTATAGAGAAATAATTCATAGAAAAAAATTCTTAAGGCACATTATTCTTAGGCAAAAAAGTTTCTCTTATACCAAAGTGAAAACACTTCTTTTTATCTGTTTATTTTAATTCACTTTCACTATATACACAGTTTTAGATGATATATTAATGTCTTCTGAGAATAAGAAAAACTTTAAAAGTTAGGTTTATCTTGCAAATGTTTGCCTAGAACTATATATATGACAATAAGGTTTATATTCACTGAATATTTAATTTACTTTGATAGCATCAACTTTTATTTGCTTTTGTCTATAATGACAAATATTATTGTCAACAGTGTTTCCTTTTTGGTAAACATTTTAGCACATGTATATAGAACTACTGTATTTTTACTCTGACATTAGTCATTGACTTTCAAATAGATCTGCCTTTCCCAAACCAAACACTGAATCCCACTCATAGTAGTACAGTGACACAAGTTTGTTTGAAATTTTTAAAGTGTTCTATTAAATGACTGAGTTAAATTAATTTAAAGGATAAAATTAAAATATTATTTAAATTATTCGAGGGAAACACAGTGGCATCTATTGAAAGCTGTGAAAACTGCTAGCACAAAATAATTTATAGTTTAAATATCAGATCACTAAATTTCTTTCTATGGCATCTTACCATTGTGAAACTGGGTTTTCAGTGATGACTAAGACAAAACAGAGAAGAACAATGTAGAAAAGAAAACAAAGGTGACAGTATCCAATCTGAGTTGGAAGTTTACTGATAATTGTTAAGAGTACTTTTTAAGCTGTTTGGCTTAACTAATATAAATGCAACTTTTAGAATTCCCTTTGGCCTAGGGTTGCTTTGAAAAAAAAGTTAAATACTAAAGAATGCCTTGAACAGAGAAGATTTGGGAAGGTGTGAAATAGACAGAATGTAATTCATAAAGTAAATGGATTCTTAATAGATGCTTGCTTTCCACTCAATGCAAAATAAAAATAAAACATTTCCTTAATGTTATTAGTGGTTGCTACTACATTTAAATCCAATAAATATCCCTTTTAAAATAAACTGACAGCACATATACACACAACTGTGATGAGATTTCTATAGATAGATACTGTATGATAAGAGCTGTATATCCCATAGTCAAACACATGCACACACACACACAGAATGATTTGATACCAGTTGTGGCCTCTTGGACTCCAAGACAATGGAGAAATAAGGCGTGTCCAGGAAAATATCACGCTATATACAAAACTAAGTAGGTAAAGATAAATATAAATACAAAAATAATTTTTTTCTTGTTCTGCTCCTACATGCTTTATGGGCATTAGACTCCCTACCAACATATCTCAAATAATCCAGAAAATTCGAGGAATTGGAATCTCCTCATACATCAGTATCTGTGGGCATTGTGTAGCAAGTATCACTTTCCTCCCCGATTCCACCTGGGGTTTTCTATGCCTGGAGTAACTGCTAAGGCATTTATATCTGACAAGGTGGGAGCTCCACAATGCTACTTGTACCTGAAACTGGCACTGACATCTGTGCTGAGGGCAGTGTCTCTGGAAGCCCTAAAAGCACTAGCATGATTGCCAGTCCTACCAGGGTCAACAGCTGAAATGTGCATTCACCTTGAATCTCAAAGTCCTATGATGATGCTAATAATATCTGTTTTTTAAAAGTATCTTGTGCATTAAATGCAAACCCATTTCTCTAAGGCTGAGGTGCAAGGGCACTTGGTATAAGCTGAAAGGAAACTTGAGTAATGAGCCCCATATTAAGTATGTCTCTCTAAATCCAACCTGTATCTTTACCTTTGATGCATATCTTAGTGCTCAACTGCTTTTCCCTTGAGATGAAATGTTTCCTGGAATGATCTCTCTCTCTCTCTTTCTTTTTCTGCCTCTGTCTTTCTCTCTCTCTCTCATATATATACATACATATAAATATACATATACAATAATATATATGTTCATAGCTCTCTGGACAAATACAAAAATATTTATATAGCATGCCTGTGTCTCAGAATACGTTTATCTCAAGATTGCATTTAGACATACATGTACACACATGGACATATATATATACATATATACATATATGTACATATTTTTAAATTGGAAAACAAATCACTCTACATTTCTGACAGTCTGTGAATGTGAAGATGTGTGTTCGTGGGAAGGATTCTGTCTTGCTTCGTTACTAGGCATCAGGCAGGCTGCCTGCTCTCAGGCTCAGTACTTCTGTCCTGAGGACCCTCATAATGGAATGTTCAGTTAGGGAAACATGTAAAAGCACATATGAGGTTGTAGTTATGAAGAAGAAACATCGTTTGTCATTATTCTAAGAAGTAGAATAATTTATTCATGAAAAATAAAAATTTACAAGCCAACAACTTTAAAAGAAAATAATAGAAATGCGTTTTTCACCCGAGAATAACATTTTGAGAATGCTTAAATTTAAAAAGATATTATAAACCTTTACTGATGTGTAAGAGACATCTATAAAAGCCAATGTCAGGGTGTCACTCAGACATGACTGTGCATTATGTCAGGTGTACCTATGGGCTGGAGAGTAGGTAAGAAGTCCCTAATTACATCTGACAATAGCCTATGCATAAGATAGTTGACAATATTAATCTGTGAAATCTACATAAAGAGGAATAATGTCAGTTTCAAACATATGTGGGAATATACATACACACATACATTCATACATACATACTGCAGGATATCAGGCTTTGCTTGAGATAAAATGAATAGGAAACTCATTATTGTTTCTTTTTTGTGGGTATCATCATACTTTTAGAGATTGTCTACTATAAGTCTGTCATCAAAGACAGAGAACATCAGAACTGAGACATAAAAATTGTTGCTTTCCAGTGACTTTGACCTCGGGGTCTCTGAAATTTGGAAAATGTAGGGATGAAGCATTTTTCCTCTTCTCAGAGAACTTTTTAATGGAATCTTCGGTCTGCTCTTGTTACTGTCAGGTTGGAGCATCTTTCTGTTTTACTCTACTTAATATTTTGCCATATAAGCAAAAAATGAATTTAATTATAAAAATAAATTTAATTACCAATGTTGCCTGTTGATAAACATATCTGACTCGTGGTCCTCTGTAATTCACCTCCGCTCTGCTTAATGAATAATTAATAGCATTGATGTCGTCACAACTTCCGCCTGCTCCATGGGAAAATTAATTACTTTTATGAGGAAGCTGACGTAGGATAGCAAAACTGTCATAAAAGTTCTAGGTTGTGATGTTGGCCAATATGTTTTATTCAGGGCTTCTTTAATCCAGGTCAGCTTTATTTGGGGACACTGCTCCTGCCTCCTGTTCTTCCACGTGGTAGTGGTGATGAGTAGATTTCAGACTTGAGGGCTAGAGCTCATTCCTGCTAATAAGTTGAATAATTGCTCCCGGAACATTTTTAATGAACTACTCAAAGTGTTCATCTTAATTCTATCTTCAGCAGTCGTCTGATTTTGTCCGTGCCTCTGACGATCAATTTCTCTATGGCTAAAAACAAAGTATGGAAAAAAATACCAGTTTCCAGTCAAATCTGTCAGTGTTCTTCTGGTAATTATTTTCTTAGGTAGCTAAACTTAAAACATCTTTTAATATCTCATAATAAGATAAATGTTTTATATGTTCATATAATTTTAGTGCTTTTTTTTCTGTTAGGATTAAGTCTTTACATGGAATTAATTGTTTTGTGGGGTACAAGATTAGAATATAAATTGATATTGTTTTCAAGGGTAGTAGTGATCCTGCACCAGCTGGTGAAAACTACGCTGTTCCTGCGCACAGCCCTGGAGCACTACACTTGGGAACCCCTGCTTCCTCCTACATTGCTCTTAAGTGAATTAGCACGCAACCTCAGGATTTAATTTTACACCGAATGTGAGTACACAGTAGTGCATGTAACTTTGTTCTGGTCAAATGCTAGGCTTACTAGCTTTCTGTTTTTCTCCTGGATGTAGAAATAGGGCAGCGGGTGCCCTCTTTCCTTAGGCCAGGCAATTCACTTCTTATCTGGCACAAATAACAACCGTTGTGATCCATAGACTCTGACAGGAGATCAGTTTGATAATCTGCCATGATATAAAGTTCTACCTTTCCCATAAAATTATAAATATAGGACTTAGTTTTGCATTCACAAATTTTATAAGTCTCAGAGCAATTTTTTCAAAAGATGGTGGGTCAGAAGCTCTAAATTCTCTGAGATGTCCACAATGATCTCTGCAAGGATTATTCAGCTGATGATATGACTTGTCTATCTTTTACTGCACAATGTTTCCATTCCTAAACTGATTAGGAGGAGTTAGTATGCTGTCAGCTCAAATTTGCCCCAATTCTATGGGGGGCTGTCACACATTACCAATATGACCAAATGAGTTATATTCTGGTAAAATTTTGGTTAAACAGACTCTCCTCCATGATATACATTTGGAATATATGAAAGACTATGGCTCTGGCATTAAGTAACGTAAGGAGTTTGATATGTCATGTGATGAAAGATTTTCACATATTGAGGTGTGGAGAAATCATTCTGGCTTATACATAAGTTAACTTGAATTTTATGCTAACAAAACAGCCTGTCTGTGGTCTATCAAGCATACATTATACATCTGCTTTAATTATTAAAGAAAAAGGCACATTGACCAAAAGTGAAGAATGTCTATGTTCAAAATAAAGATTAAATTCCTCTCTTCCTGAGACATCAATGCTGATACTCCTTCGAGTAAGACTCCCTTCCTAGGTACCAAGGTCATACCAACTCACTGTGTACATGCTGATCTGTTTTTTTAAAAAACCTTAAAGGAATATATTCCTGACTTGTTTGATGTTCTTTGTTCTGACAAGATATAAAACCGTGCTAAAAACCATGCTTCACCAGAGCAGTTTGTCAGAACTATCTGAGAGACTGTCTTCTGGGCTATAGCCCTCAGTTTAGCTCAAATAAAACTCTTTTCTATTCCTATTATTGATTGCTTATTGATTATTTGTGTTGACACATGTAACTTTTGACTCCATTGTGTATTTGAATGATGGAGTATTTATAGCCAAACCAGATTTTAAAAAAATCTAGTTTGTACAAGCATCCTAAAACTTCCAAATAAAGCTGTCTTGTAAAAGATAGTTTAAAATTTTTTTCTGTTCTGGTGAGAAAGTTTCCAGATGGCTTCTTCAATCATTTTTAGCTCATTAGGGAACTAACCTTGTAGTAATAACAATTGTTACCCTTCATGAATAATTGGAGATGTATGTGGATGTCAAGTTAGCTACACTAATGAAAGAATTTAGGCATTTCGGATGACTGGGAAATAGAGTTTAATCACACATTTGGTGTTGTCAAGATCAAAAAAGAATGTTATCTGGAGCCTGGAGGTTTGGCTTCACGTCTACAGTGTTTTAAACAACTTCAACTTCAGTGCTATTGACAGGTTGGGCTAGATTAACTTTTTGTTTTGTGGGGGTGTATTGTATGTTTCACGACATCCTTGGTCTCTACCCAATAGATGCCCAGTGGCAAACCCTTGCCCCAGTTGTTACAATCAAAGAGTTTCCAGACATTACCAAATATCTCCTGGACGATCAAAATCCTCTCTGGTTGAGAACCCCTAGTTTAAACCAAGCTTGATTCAAGGCACCTGGTAGTGACCCGTGATTTGGAGGATGGCTACACGGGACACAGAACAAACAGGGAACCAAAGTGTGTGTTTCAGGAAACACTCTAACAGTGTAAGTGCTGAGAAAATGGCATCAATCTCCCTCAAATATTCATAGTGACCAGGGATCTGGACCATCACTAGAACAGTTGTCGGGACCTGCTCTATGTGGAAAACGGAAGCAATGGTAACACAGATCAAAGTCCAGAGTCTATGTAACAGGAGCCTGGAGGTCAGCCTAGGTGCTACCCTGTGGAGGTTCCCTTTCAGAGTTCACGATAAAGGATTCAGAGGAAGTATTTTCAATTAAAAAAAAGTAGGTGATTTGGCATTTTGAGTTTATGGATCTAATTTATTCCAGTTATACTTTGAGGTCCTTATGTTAAGAACCACAAGTCTTTATGCAGCATTTTAAAACAATTGTCAAAGAGTTATTTAGTCTGTGACTATAACCTTGGTGGATGGTATTCACAAATGATTACATTGGCTACCTAGGTAAATTCCAGAATATTTCAACCTCAATAGCTTATAAAAGGAACTGTCAAATTCAGCCAAACAATAACATCAAAAAATATGATGAAGGTATAAAATTTAATGACAATTTAAATCTCAATAGATCTAAAATCATTTTCTAAGTGATGAAACAGAGGATAGTGGGACCCTGAAAATGGTCAGGTCACAAAAGTTCAAAACAGAGAGCTGAGCTCAGGTTGTCCATGTAAGACCCTACTCAGCTCTAAGAAGGCATTCTCTGACCATTCTTCCTTAAACTTCCCTCAAGATACAGAAGAAACAGAATAAAGCTCAAATGTTCAACTGTAGCTCAGAGGTAAGAAGGGTTTCATATGAATTCATCAGGAATAAAGTGAGAGAGATAGATATTGGGGTGGCCAAAAAGTTCCTTCGGGATTTTTCTGTAAGATGATACATAGATAGATAGATAGATGTTAGACAGATAGATAAGATAGACAGATAGACAGATAGATAGATGATAAATAAGATAGATAATAGATAGGTAAGGTAGATAGATAGATAAATACCTAATTACACATGAATAGAATGAAAAGAAATAAGAAAAAAATGACAGGAAAATAACATTAAAAAAAAAGCGTAAAGGTTTTTTTTTTTTGTTTTTTTGTTTTTTTTGGTTTGTTTGTTTGTCTTTAAAGTAAAAGCATGGCAAATAGCAACCTGAGAAATATTCAAAGAAAGGCATATGGAAATTAAATAAAAATTTTATTTAAAGTGAAAGGCTGTACTACTGGATTTGATTTAGGTATTTCCACAATGGGCTTTATAACAGAACAACCCAGTATGAGGAAGACCACCCTCTCAGGTCAGAAAAATCATAGGCCTACCTCACAGGTACAGAACTTTTATCATTAATCTTATAGCATATACAAGACCAATTGAAAACATATGACATCGGTTTCTTTTTCCCATTAAGTGCATATTTTATTGTAACTAATTGACACAGGTATTTTAAAATGCAAAGCTGTGAATAAATTTTGTTGATGGTTAATCATGCTGGTCTTTGCATATGAGCATGAGTACACTCTATCCATCCTGAAGACACACAGTTGATGAATCATGTTCATTTTAATATAACAAGACATTGTAACATATGTAATATAACATATAACATATGACATCTTTGAGCAGACAGATATTGACAGAAAATATAAGGGAAAAGGAGTGGACTATATACACTAGTGCAATATATATATATGTGTATATATATATATATATATATATATATATATATATATATATATATATATATATAGCTAAATGATAGCTAGCTAGCTAGCTAGCTAGACCATTTGCTTGGAGAGAGTAAAAAAAGGAGGAAGAAAAAGACAAAGAACACCAAGCTAATGGACAATATTCCACTTAGATGGAAACTTTAGGAGTGGTGGTGAATATGTTACCTCTTCTCAATTTTCTACCCCTACTCTTGACCCAGCAATACTGGAAGCCTAAGGGAGAGGTCTTCTTGGACAAACAACTTGGAAGGGGAAAATCATCCTATTAATACCTATGAAAGATCTAAGCAGGGAACAAAAATGCAGAAAATATGTATCATGTATCAGACTCTGAAACCCGTTTCAATGGTGATATCATGTAAAACTGATAAGCCTAAACTAACTCAGCCTTGATGAGCTGGGATGTGTACTTTTTACTAAACTGATTCTTGTTACTTGGGTTTATGAACTACTTAAACCCAGGGGTGTTTAGAAAACTCAAGAGAGAAATATTTATGTTCTACAAAATTCTTATTATTACAGCAATAAAGTTAAATGTACAACCTCTTAAAATTTAATTTTAAATAAAATTTATATATATATTAAATTTTCACCTTGAATTTATGGGTCAGATAATACCATTTATACATTTGCTAGAGATAAGTGCATATATCTGGATTATATATTAAATTTAAAATGTTTTAGAGGTGGAACCTATAGACTATATCTTGCTAATTTGTGTATCCCTTATAGGTAAGACCAAAGTTTTTAATGTTTTATGAGTAGAGACTGTGCAGATTGCAGGAGGGTTATGCTAATAAGTGGTCAGCCAGTCCAGCTCATCATAGATGCCTATTATATTTGATAATGTATATGTGTGTGCACAAGTGTATGTGGTTGGCATCAGCTAAGAGGTATTTACCCTCTTGCAGTCTTCAAAGTCTCTAGATGATTCGTCAGCAGTGGCTTTTGCAACTCCAGCTGATAGACAGTGAGTCAGTGGCCTTGTGACTAAGGATACTGCCTCTGCAAATAAACTGCCCTTCCCACTACCTGTAGGTCCCTGGGCAAGTTTTGTAAACTTTCTGTTCCTCAGTTTTCCCACCAGTAAAACTGTAGCTGTAACATTACCACCACGCACAGTACAAGACTGATACGATGAATTAATACATGTAAAATTTTTGCAACAGTGAGTGACATATCCTAAGTACTCAATAAATATCAGCTATTGAGTTAAGGATGAATCTAATACCATGATTAGAGATGAAGAGAAAAAGGACTTAGGTCTTATCTGTACTCTGATAATGTTCTTAAAATGAGAAATGTGGGTAATTTTCCAATCATAAAGGAATTTGCAGCTACAGATCAATAGCAACCTGCCAGTTGCTTGAAACTCCATCTGAAACAAAAAGAGATTTACTGCTTTTGGGTGAAGCAGTAATTCAAAGAAATGTGTTGTTGAATACTTTGTAGGTACTTCTTGTCACATATCAGAATAACCTCTGTCATAGGATAAATGGCCCGTTTTTACCTAAATAAACATTGTCTCAGGTTCTGAGAATTTCTGGCACACACTGCAAAATGTCTTTCAAAATTGAGCTCAGAAGGACAGATGTTGATCTAAGCATCCTTGGCATCTTTGACTCTGATTATTAGAGTATATATATATATATATATATATATATATATATATATATATATATGTGTGTGTGTGTGTGTGTTTCCCCTTATAGAATTGGATTTCAGAATATTTGTCAAACGCATTTGTTTATTGAAAAAATTGTGTGTATTGATGAGGATATTTTAAGGACAAGGAAAGAGCATATTGTAGTGTCTCTAAGTTTTCTACTTGAGTGGTAGGAAAACATGCAGCTCTGAAAGCTTAATATGTACCAACTACTGGAAAATGATCAATTTTTACATTGATATTATATTACCCTCCTATGGCTACTGTAACAAATTACCACAAACTGGGTGTCTTAAAACAACTGAAGTTTATTCTCTTACAGTTTTGGCAGCCAGAAGTCTGAAACGGGGCTTATGGGACACAAATCAAGCTGTTGGCAAGTCTGTGCTTCCTCTGGAGACTCTAGGGAAGAATCGATGTCTTGCCTTTTCTAGCCTGTAGAGCTGCACTCCTTGGCTCATAGCCCCCTGCTCCATATTCAAAGTCAGAGGCATAGACAGCACCTCCTCTCTATGCTCCTATTCATGCCTTCCATTCTATTTGTAGTCCAATGTTCTTCTGCTTTCTTCTTCTAAAAACACTTGTGATGTCATTTAAGGCCTACCTGAGGATAACCTCTTCATCTCACTATTCCTAAATTAATCACATCTGTAAAGACATTTTTTTGTTTTGTAAAGACATTTTTCATGTAATATAAGACTCACAGATACTAGGATTAGGACCTAGATATTTTTTTGGAGGAGAGATGTGCTATTTAGCTTACCACTAATATGAAAGTATCATTGGAAAAAAAGGTAATCTTTCAGACATCAAATTGTTAATCTGATTGGCACAAGCTATTAATAATAAGGCAAGGATTTTGAGTGAAAGCCGTCATATAGCTATAGCTTTGCTGTATAAATCAATAGCAAAAAAACAAAAACAAATATCTACTATTTTAAAGACATTATTAAAACAGCCAATCAATGTAAATTGGTATAATCAATTCTGCCCTTTTTTATTTCTGTTTATTGTAAAGTTTATTTATTTTTACAATTGCTTCCATTTCAACATTGGCAAGGACAACCACAGAAACAAACTTTTTATCAAATTTGTTATCATAGCCTAGTATATGTCTAAATTCTTAGAAAATGCCATTTTATATTTGCAAACATTCACTCTGTTTAAACATACTTTGGGGTGATTGATATGTTCATATATGTAAAATAGATTCTAGGTAATCAAGAATTAAAGCATCAGACAATCAGGAACAAAAGTTTGCAAATTAGCCTTGAATAAGATGTTTATAAATGAGTAATTTATTAATGAGTCTGGCTATAACAGAATACCATATACTAGGTGCCTTAAACAACAAACATTTATTTCTCACTGTTATGGAGGTTGAAAGTCTGAGATTAGCCTTGTGGTCAGCATGCTCAGATGCCAGCTTGATCATATTCATAGTGAGGGCCTTCTACCTCTTTCCAGATCATTGCCTTCTTGCTGATTCTTCACGTGGAGGGAGAGAGAGAGCTCTGGTCTCTTCATCTTATAAAAGTACTAACCCCATAATTGGGGCTCCACCCTAAGGACCTCATCTGAACCTAATTACCTCCCAAAGCCCCCACCTCCACATAGGGTTCCAACATATGGATTTTGGAGGAATCCATAGTAAGTGGCAAGCAATTATTCACTAAAAATATTTGATTTCAGGAAATGTATTTTACTGCAGATCACTTAGGATATGTTGTTAGTATCTAAAATATTTGGGATCCATTATCTAACCTTTCAATATTAGCATCCAACTTGTATCATTTCTTGAATAACAAGACAAGGGTAGACTGATTTTTTTCAATTTTTGAGAGAGATTAATGAATCAAAAAGAATGACAAGTTTCAATATTTTTCATCACAGGAGAGTATGCTTACTAATTATCAGATTGGAAAATTGAAATTATACACTTCAATTCATCCCAAAAATGTAATATTACTCAAGTGGTAAAAGCTTAATAAATGTATTTTTGCGTGCACTACTTGAAAATTTGAAAAAAAAATGCTCTCCTCCCCACAATGAAGGGGCTGTGATTTAGCTAGTTCTTATTGGTGTTTTTTTCTAATGTTAGTAACTTTGTCATGTAGAGTAATTACAGAGTATAGCCAAGTGGGTGACTATTGTATTAACTATGATTTCTCAATTGAATCTGTTAATTTAACAAGGAGTAAATGTCTAGTTCTTAACAATAACAATGGAGTTCTTTGTGGTACTTCACAAATACCCAGCCAACCCTTGTCAATTAATTTAATTTGCTTAGTGGAATTTAGATGACCTTCATAAAATATTCTCTTGATTTATCTAGTCACGTTGTAAATAAAAAGATTAATCAAGATATAATACAAAGGAAAATGAGTTTCCTTTTATAGAATTTCACTTGATTAGAAAAGGAAATAAAGTCTATAAAATGTGGTAGAGAAGTATTAAAGCTCCTTATTCCTATAGGGCATATATTCTGCTGCTTTGATTCATTTTTCAGATGAAGTCTATAAATAAATGTATATGTAAGAAAACCACAGTATTTTCTCTTTAGATGATTCTAAAGTTTTCTAGTTACCTAGCAAAATTGGCATGCATGTATATGTATATTTGCATATATGTGTATACATATATGCATACTGTACATAAATATCAGTCTTAAAAATTTAAATAAATTTACCAGTTGTTGATATACAACTTTTCATGAAGGAATTTTGTAAGGTAGATTAAAGACAGGAAGAAAAGAAACTGCAAAACAGTGCCTCTCTAACATCTTTCATCTCTAAAACATAAACTTCATTCAGTCATCAAGGATAGAGACCTTCATTAAGGATAGAGAAGTGTAGTGAAATTGAATTTTTAGGTATTTTAGAATTAACAATGTGATGAGAGTGACTTAGTGTGATACACACAGATGACAGATGAAAAATATCTGGTTGAGTTATTACAGCAATGATTTTGTCATTTTATCACAAAAAATAACCCAACATGTTCCACCTGAATAAGATTACTTAAGAATGTGTGCATAGAACATAAAATTGGCTAAGGGTCTGCCTTAGCTCATGGAGTATTAGGTGGCTCAATTCAACCTTTTCATGAGAATAACTAAAAGGTTTGACAAAATAATCAAGGCATCTTATTGATGGTGTGAGATATAGCACAAATACTGGGAAAAATTCAATTACTGAAAGCTGATTCTGCTTTTTACTCTGATAAAAAGGAAAAAAAGAAAGAAGAAAGAAAGAAAGGAAGGAAGGAAGAAAGAAAGAAAGAAAGAAAGAAAGAAAGAAAGAAAGAAAGAAAGAAAGAAAGAAAGAAAGAAAGAAAGAAAGAAAGAAAGAAAGAAAGAAAGAAAGAGGGAGAGAGAGAGACAGAGAGAGAACGAGAGAGTGAGAGAGTGAGAGAGTGAGAGCGAGAGAGAGAAAGAAAGAAAGAAAGAAAGAAAGAAAGAAAGAAAGAAAGAAAGAAAGAAAGAAAGAAAGAAAGAAAGAAGGAAAGAAAGAAAGAAAGAAAGAAAGAAGAAAGGAAGGAAGGAAGGAAGGAAGGAAGGAAGGAAGGAAGGAAGGAAGGAAAGAAAGGAAGGAAGGAAGGAAGGAAGGAAGGAAGGAAGGAAGAAAGAAAGAAAGAAAGAAAGAAAGAAGAAAGAAAGAAAGAAAGAGCCTCAAAAATTGGCTGTTTTTTGATGTCCTCCTTAGTCTATGGAGACTCAAGTTCAAGATGAGGGCATAGCAAAGGAAGAAATTATGACAAACCTTCACTAACTTAAGCATTTTTTTTTTCCTTTTTAGGTTTAAATAAGGAACCAGCTAAAGGATCCATTCTAATTCACTATTTTTTTCTAACTCTGCCTCTATCCACCTCCCTCTCCTCCTTGGCAACCACAAACTAAAGCTTGTATCCCCCAAAACTATGTACTAAGATAAAGATGAACCATAAGTTAAATAGCTCTAAAATGTACACTTATGGCCCTGTGTTGGATCATCCAAGTGAATTGGAAATATTCAAATATTAAAATTGGGATAATGTAGCTCTAGACTAATAGAAACCCCAGAAGACCTCAGGAGAAAGAAACTCTTTCCTCCTCGACAGGGGAACAATATTCTAACATCAGGTAAAGAAAGGTTGATTGGAAATTCCAATAAATTGTTTCTCTAACATTATTTCTAATGTCTGGATGCTGGAAGGGAATAAGCTTATGAAGTCATGTAGAGACATGTGACCTTGATTTATATTTTGGGTATCTATGAGTCAAGATATTCCTTAGATAAGGAATGTTGTTACTGCCACTGGCTGTATCAGGCAGACAGACAATTGTTAATTGCTCAAGATTCTATAAAAATATTGATGAACTAGTTGTTGGTCAGGGCATCCAGTTCTAAGATGACTACCAGAAGTATCTCCAACTATGTTGACCCTTGGGTCCTGACTTTTATCATGGGTGTCTTGGTTAAGGGATGTAAAACAGCAACTCTGCAGTGGGTTTATCATGCATCATGGTAGTTGATACCATATGTACAGTGTATGAGTATAAATACTTTAGCTCCTTATTTACATTTACTCTTAGGTATTTTATCTTTTTGATGTAATTGTAAATGGGGTTGTCTTTTTAATTTCTCTTTCTGATATTCATTCCTTTTGATCATGATGTATAATCCTTTTAATGTATTGTTGAATTCAGTTTCCTAACATTTTGTTGAGTTTTTTTTTTTTTTGTTTTTTTTGTTTTTTTTTTTTTTTTGCGGTACGCGGGCCTCTCACTGTTGTGGCCTCTCCCGTTGTGGAGCACAGGCTCCAGACGCGCAGGCTCAGCAGTCATGGCTCACCGGCTCAGCTGCTCCGCTGCATGTGGGATCTTCCCGCACCGGGGCATGAACCCGCGTCCCCTGCATTGGCAGGCGGACTCTCAACCACTGCGCCACCAGGGAAGCCCTTGTTGAGGTTTTAGCATCTATGTTCACCAGTGATATTTGTCCATAATTTTATTTTTTGTGTGTGATCTTTGTCTGATTTTGGTATCAGGATGATTCTGGTCTTATAGAATGACTTCAAAAGCATTACTTTCTTTGCAAATTTTTTGGAATAGTTTGGGAAATATAGGTGTTAATACATCCCTAAATGTTTGGTAGAATTTACCTGTAAAGCCGTCTGATCTTGGACTTTTGTTTGCTGGGACTTTTTAAAATTATTGATTCAACTTCATTACTGGTAATTAGTCTGTTCATATTTTCTATTTCTCTTTTTCCTTCCTTCCTTCCTTCCTTCCTCCTTCTACCTTTCTCCCTTTCTTTCTCCTCCTCATTTAGTTGATATACTTTGGTGTATGGGGCTTTCTACCCCATTTATATTTCTAAGGTTCTTCCTCCAGAGAACATCAAATCAGTATGGTCACATTTAGGGGCCTCACTGTTTGCTTTATTGGGTTCAAAGATCCACCTGAGTTTTAGTGGTTGTGCTACAGGGGTGCCATGGGTGTGTTTTTCTACAATCCTGAAGATCATGATATTTGTTTTGACAGAGGCATAAACAGCAAAATATTTTTGTAGGGTTCTAGTGAGTCATCTCTCTTTAGGAGTATGGATCTCAGTCATTCAAATTATTTTTAACGAAAATATAAATTATTTTATTGTAAAAATTTATACAAAACAAAACATTACCACAACAGTTAAAAGTAAAATTTAAACAGAATTAAGCCAGTCCATGAAACATTTCAAATGAAAATGTAATAATAGAAACCTTATCAGCTTATTTGAAATTATTCATCTTTAGATATATGATGCTTTATTTCCTAGACTTAAAATAGTGATCCCCATTACAATTAGTTAGGCTGTGAAATACTGAATATTATTTTTTAAAGACAAACAGATTCTTAAACTCAAGGATTAACAAATCATTGGAAAGTGATCACCAAAATCTTTGGGTATTTGTTAACAAAATCGTAAATCCAGAATACAAAATCTACCTGAAATAATCTAAACAAACACCAAATTACTTAAATGAAACTCAGTTTCTGAGATGGTATCAAGAGAAAAATAAAATCTTATTTATATACAAGGTTGTATACACAAATAGATTTGTGTCAATATACTTTTAAAAAACAAATCAAACCAGCCCCCATTCCTGAAAATCCTGTCTACACTATGCTGGAATTTAAAAGGACTTTTAATAACTTCAAGGTTACATAGAAAAATAAGTTTTTTATTGTTGAAATTACAAATAATTTTTCTTTTGAACTTATTGAAGTTTACAGTATTAAGTCCAAAGCTTCTAGAGAGCAGTTCTTCAGTATTAATGCTTTTCCCCTCCTCATTAAAAAAAGGGATGAATTCTATGAGGGGGCAACACTTAAATGTAAAGAAGCCATTCTCCCCAAGAAATTCCCCCTCAAAACCCAGACATTAGCTTTCACAAACAAGCTCTTCACACAACTGTTTCTAAAGAAAAAGTTGCTACCAGACTACTGCACTCACTCTCCTTATTCATTTAAAATCAGCTTTTAGAGATATTCAGTGACAAACTGTCATTTGGATGACTCTGTCTAAACATGTACTGATGTCAGACAAACGAATAAATATCTGCTGATATCTGGAGCTAAATCTCAATCTAGAAAATAAGGATTTTATTTACTTGATTATTGTCAAAGTTGTGTTGATTCAAGTAAGATGTTCTATCTTGATTAATGCCATTACTCCATAAATAGTCACTTTTTCCAAAACTGCATTCAAATTTCATGTTGTACATTTCATAGTAGGAACCTAGATGGGTAGGTTCTGACACCTATAATCAGTCAGCACAGACTGTCTTTGACAAACGATCATCTAGTCACAATTTGTGCTTTCTCTTAACCCATTTCTGGACAAAAAAACAGTCAGAAAAGATTTTAGGGTATATTGCATAGAACGACTGCCTCCAATAAATCAGCTCCCCAGAAACACAGGATGAGGATGATGTTTTACAATATTTCCTGTAAGAAAGTTCATTAAAAATTATCTTACACATATCTCTTTTTTCAGAACCTTCCTAATATAGATTCTGCCATATAATTTCTATTAATAGCTCTAAGTGATAGAGAAACAATTCTTACTATCATGCAGACATTTTTAGTTACTTTTTCTTGGCCTTCAGTACTGGAGGTAGAGAAATCTTAAAGGCTGTCTTGCATGTAGTGCAGATAGGACTGAAATTGCAGAATACTGACAAGCACACAGAATAGATGTAGCCTATTTCAATGAGATTTCGATGACAGAAGCAAGTAGCCCAGTAGTCAACAAGAATTGGGGGTGGGAGGATTAACTGAGATCTCTGATCTTGACCAGGAAGAAAAACTCACAGTAAATACTGCAGAAGGGAGGGCCTCTGAGGCACCTTCAAGTACAGTCCCCCTGTGATGTCACAAGCCTTTTGGAGGAGTCCTGAATCAGAGTCTAACACGCAGGCACCAATCAAAATATTCTGCTTCTGTGCTGCAAAGCTGACATTCATGAAGTTCATATATTGCAACACACTGTCTTCTGCAGCCTTAATCACCCAATAGACAATTTCATTTCCTGATTATCTTTAACCTCCTTGTTCATTCCATGAATGTAGCAAACAACTTTGGCGAGGGATCCTGCCAGCAGAGCTTCTGTATGTTGACCCTCTATGTCACTCTTGGTCATTAGATCTTTTATCTCTTCAACAATAATTTCATTTGCTGAAGTTAACAACTCATATTTTCATCTTCACTTCCTGAGGGATTAAATTCAGAAAAAGCATTGCCAGAGTCTCCAAAGAAGTCTCCAAGTCTGCCATTCTTTCCGGGATATAAGAATTGAGTTTCTTGAACGTGACTTGCTATCACAGCAAGTTTGTTGGAACGATTCATGAATAAATGAGAGTTTCCTAACACCATCACTGCGTTTACGCATTTTGATAAAGTAAACTGAGATTACTTTAATGCTTGCTTTCTCCACCAAATTAGGCTGGTATCAACTACGATAACTAGAAGATTCAATTCATCTTCGTCTGAGACCATGGCAGCCCGGGTCCCTCAGCACACAGCCACTTGCAGTCTCAAATTTTTAAATAATTATATCTCTTCAAATATTGACTGTTTTCCCTCCACATTTGTGACCATCCAATGAGCCCATATAACACATAGGACATATTTTTTTTAAACATTTTTATTGGAGTATAATTGCTTTACAATGGTATGATAGTTTCTGCTCTATAACAAAGTGAATCAGTTATACATATGCATAAGTTCCCATATCTCTTCCCTCTTGCGTCTCCCTCCCTCCCACGCTCCCTATCCCACCCCTCCAGGCAGTCACAAAGCAACGAGCTGATCTCCCTGAGCTATGCGGCCGCTTCCCACTAGCTATCTACCTTACATTTGGTAGTGTATAGATGTCCATGCCTCTTTCTCGCTTTGTCACAGCTTACCATTCCCCTTCCCCATATCCTCAAGTCCATTCTCTAGTAGGTCTGTGTCTTTATTCCTGTCTTACCCCTAGGTTCTTTATGACATTTTTTTTCTTAAATTCCATATATATGTGTTAGCATACGGTATTTGTCTTTCTCTTTCTGACTTATTTCACTCTGTATGACAGACTCTAGGTCTATCCACCTGATTACAAATAGCTCAGTTTCGTTTATATTTATGGCTGAGTAATATTCCATTGTATATATGTGCCACATCTTCTTTATCCATTCTTCCGGTGATGGACACTTAGGTTGTTTCCATCTCCGGGCTATTGTAAATAGAGCTGCAATGAACATTTTGGTACATGACTCCAAGATTGCTTTGGATATTCGGGGACTTTTGTGTTTCCATACAAATTGTGAAATTTTTTGTTCTAGTTCTGTGAAAAATGCCAGTGGCAGTTTGATAAGGATTGCATTGAATCTGTAGATTGCTTTGGGTAGTAGAGTCATTTTCACAATGTTGACTCTTCCAATCCAAGAACATGGTATATCTCTTCATCTATTTGTATCATCTTTAATTTCTTTCATCAGTGTCTTATAATTTTCTGCATACAGGTCTTTTGTCTCCTGAGGTAGGTTTATTCCTAGATATTTTATTCTTTTTGTTGCAATGGTAAATGGGAGTGTTTTCTTGATTTCACGTTCAGATTTTTCATCATTAGTGTATAGGAATGCCAGAGATTTCTGTGCATTAACTTTGTTTCCTGCTACTTTACCAAATTCATTGATTAGCTCTAGTAGTTTTCTGGTAGCATCATTAGGATTCTCTATGTATAGTATCATGTCATCTGCAAACAGTGACAGCTTTACTTCTTCTTTTCTGATTTGGATTCCTCTTATTTCCTTTTCTTCTCTGATTGCCATGGCTAAAACTTCCAAAACTATGTTGAGTAAGAGTGGTGAGAGTGGGCAAACTTGTCTTGTTCTTGATCTTTGTGGAAATGCTTTCAGTTTTTCACCATTGAGGACGATGTTGGCTGTGGGTTTGTCATATATGACCTTTGTTATGTGGAGGACAGTTCCCTCTATGCCTACATTCTTCAGGGTTTTTATCATAAATGGCGTTGAATTTTGTCAAAAGATTTCTCTGCATCTATTGAGATGATCATATGGTTTTTCTCCTTCAAATTTGTTAATATGGTTTATCACATTGATTGATTTGCGTATATTGAAGAATCCTTGCATTCCTGGAATAAACCCCACTTGAGAATGTTGTATGATCCTTTTAATGTGCTGTTGGATTCTGTTTGCTAGTATTTTGTTGAGGATTTTTGCATCTATGTTCATCAGTGATATTCGCCTGTAGTTCTCTTTCTTTGTGACATCCCTGTCTGGTTTTGGTATCAGGGAGATGGTGGCCTCATAGAATGAGTTTGGGAGTGGTCCTCCCTTTGCTACATTTTGGAAGAGTTTGAGAAGGATAGGTGTTAGCTCTTCTCTAAATGTTTGATAGAATTCACCTGTGGAGCCACCTGGTCCTGGGCTTTTGTTTGTTGGAAGATTTTAAATCACAGTTTCAATTTCAGTGCTTGTGATTAGTCTGCTCATATTTTCTATTTCTTCCTGGTTCAGTCTTGGCAGGTTGTGCATTTCTAAGAATTTGTCCATTTCTTCTAGGTTGTCCATTTTATTGGCATAGAGTTGCTTGTAGTAATCTCTCATGATCTTTTGTATTTCTGCAGTGTCAGTTGTTATTTCTCCTTTTTCCTTTCCAATTCTATTGATTTGAGTCTTCTCCATTTTTTTCTTGATGAGTCTGGCTAATGGTTTATCAATTTTGTTTATCTTCTCAAAGAACAAGGTTTTAGTTTTATTGATCTTTACTATCATTTCCTTCCTTTCTTTTTCATTTATTTCTGCTCTGATTTGTATGATTTCTTTCCTTCTGCTAGCTTTGGGTTTTTGTTGTTCTTGTTTCTCTAATTGCTTTATGTGCTAGGCTAGGTTGTTTATTCGAGATGTTTCCTATTTCTTAAGGTAGGATTGTATTGTTATAAACTTACCTCTTAGAACTGCTTTTGCTGCATCCCATAGGTTTTGGGTCGTCGCGTCTCCATTGTCATTTGTTTCTAGGTATTTTTTGATTGCCTCTTTGATTTCTTCAGTGATCACTTCGTTACTAAGTAGTGTATTGTTTAGCCTCCATGTGTTTGTATTTTTTTACAGATCTTTTCCTGTAATTGATATCTTGTCTCATAGCATTGTTGTCGGAAAAGACACTTGATACAATTTCAATTTTCTTAAATTTACCAAGGCTTGATTTGTGTCCCAAGATATGATCTATCCTGGAGAATGTTCCATGAGCCCTTGAGAAAAATGTGTATTCTGTTGCTTTTGGATGGAATGTCCTATAAATATCAATTAAGTCCATCTTGTTTAATATATTATTTAAAGCGTGTGTTTCCTTATTTATTTTCATTTTGGATGATCTGTCCATTGGTGAAAGTGGGGTGTTAAATTCCCCTACTATGAATGTGTTACTGTCGATTTCCCCTTTTATGGCTGTTAGTATTTGCCTAATGCATTGAGGTGCTCCTATGTTGGGTGCATAAATATTTACAATTGTTATATCTTCTTCTTGGATCGATCCCTTGATCATTATGTAGTGTCCTTCTTTGTCTCTTTTAATAGTCCTTATTTTCAAGTCTATTTTGTCTGATATGAGAATTGCTACTCCAGCTTTCTTTTGGTTTCCATTTGCATGGAATATCTTTTTCCATCCCCTTACTTTCAGTCTGTATGTGTCTCTAGGTCTGAAGTGGGTCTCTTGTAGACAGCACATATATGGGTCTTGTTTTGGTATCCATTCAGCCAACCTGTGTCTTTTGGTGGAAGCATTTAGTCCATTCACATTTAAGGCAACTATTGATATGTATGTTCCTATTCCCAGTTTCTTAATTGTTTTGGGTTTGTTTTTGTAGGTCTTTTCCTTCTCTTGTGTTTCTTGCCTAGAGAAGTTCCTTTAGCATTTGTTGTAAAGCTGGTTTTGTGGTGCTGAACCCTCTCAGCTTTTGCTTGTCTGTAAAGGTTTTAATTTCTCCAACAAATCTGAATGAGATCCTTGCTGGGTCGAGTAAACTTGGTTGCATGTTTTCCTCCTTCATCACTTTAAGTATGTCCTTCCAGTCCTTTCTGGCTTGCAGAGTTTCTGCTGAGAGATCAGCTGTTAACCTTATGGGGATTCCCTTGTGTGTTGTTTGTTGTTTTTCCCTTCCTGTTTTAATATGTTTTCTTTGTATTTAATTTTTGATAGTTTGATTAATATGTATCTTGGCCTATTTCTCCTTGGATTTATCCTGTATGGGACTCTCTGTGCTTCCTGGACTTGATTAACTATTACCTTTCCCATATTAGGGAAGTTTTCAACTATAATCTCTTCAAATATATTCTCAGTCCCTTTCTTTTTCTCTTCTTCTTCTGGACCCCCTATAATTCGAATGTTGGTGCACTTAATGTTGTCCCAGCGGTCTCTCAGACTGTCTTCAGGTCTTTTCATTCTTTTTTCTTTATTCTGATCTTCAGTAGTTATTTCCACTATTTTATCTTCCAGGTCACTTATCCGTTCTTCTACCTCAGTTATTCTGCTATTGATCCCATCTAGAGTATTTTTAATTTCATTTACTGTATTGTTCATTGTTGTTTGTTTCATCTTTAGTTCTTCTAGGTCCTTGTTAAATGTTTTTTGCATTTGTCTATTCCATTTCCAAGATTTTGGATCATCTTTACTATCATTATTCTGAATTCTTTTTCAAGTAGACTGCCATTCCCTCTTCATTTGTTAGGACTGGTGGGTTTTTATCTTGCTCCTTCATCTGCTGTGTGTTTTTCTGTCTTCTCATTTTGCTTATCTTAGTGTGTTTCGGATCTCCCTTTTGCAGGCTGCCAGTTCATAGTTCCCATTGTTTTTGGTGTCTGTCCCCCATGGCTAAGGTTGGTTCAGTGGGTTGTGTAGGCTTCCTGGTGGAGGGGACTAGTGCCTGTGTTCTGGTGGATGAGGCTGGATCTTGTCTTTCTGGTGGGCAGGTCCACGTCTGGTGGTGTGTTTTGGGGTGTCTGTGGACTTATTATGATTTTAGGCAGCCTCTCTGCTAATGGGTGGTGCTGTGCTCCTGTCTTGCTAGTTGTTTGGCATTGGGTGTTCAGCACTGTAGCATGCTGGTCGTTGAGTGAAGCTGGGTGCTGGTGTTGAAATGATGATCTCTGTGAGATTTTTGCCATTTGATATTATGTGGAGCTGGGAGGTCTCTTGTGGACCAGGGTCCTGAAGTTGGCTCTCCCACCTCAGAGGCACAGTACTGACTCCTGGCTGCAGCACCAAGAGCCTTTCATCCACATGGCTCAGAATAAGAGGGAGAAAAAGTAGAAAGAAAGAATTAGTAGAAGTAGAATGAAAGGAAGAAAGAAAGAAAGAGAGAAGGAAAGAAAGAAAGAAAAGACAGAGGGAGGGAAGAAGGAAAGAAGGAAGGAGGGAAGGAAGGAAAAAAAGAAAGAAAGAAGATAAAGTAAAAAAAAATAAAGTAAGATAAAATATAATAAAGTTATTAAAATAAAAAAATATTAAGAAAAAAAGAAAAAAATTAAAACAAAGCAAAACAAACAAAAAAAATGGACGGATAGAACCCTAGGACAAATGGTGGAAGCAAAGCTATACAGACAAAATCTCACACAGAAGCATACACATACACACTCACAAAAAGAGGAAAAGGGGAAAAAATCATAAATGTTCTCAAAGTCCACCTCTTCAATTTGAGGTGATTTGTTGTCTAAAGGAGGGAAGGATGGAAAGAAAGAAAGAAAGAAAGAAAGAAAGAAAGAAAGAAAGAAAGAAAGAAAGAAAGAAAGAAAGAAAGAAAGAAAGAAAGAAAGAAAGAAAGAAAGAAAGAAAGAAAGAAAGAAAGGAAGGAAGAAAGAAGGAAAGAAATATAGATAGAAAGAAGATAAAGTAAAATAAAGTTATTAAAATAAAAAAAATATTAAGAAAAAAATTAAAAAAAAAAAATAAAGGCCGGACAGAACCCTAGGACAAATGGTGGAAGCAAAGCTATACGGACAAAATCTCACACAGAAGCATACACATACACCCTCACAAAAAGAGGAAAATTGGAAAAAATTATAAATCTTGCTCTCAAAGTCCACCTCCTTAATTTGGGATGATTTGCTGTCTATTCATGTATTCCACAGATGCAGGGTACATCAAGTTGACTGTGGAGCTTTAATCCGCTGCTTCTGAGGCTGCTGGGAGAGATTTCCCTTTCTCTTCTTTGTTCTCACAGCTCCCGGGGCTCAGCTTTGGATTTGGCCGCGTCTGCGTGTGGGTTGCGGGAGGGCATCTGTTCTTCGCTCAGACAGGACGGGGTTAGAGGAGCAGCTGCTTCAGGGACTCTGGCTCACTCAGGCCGGGGGGAGGGAGGGGCACAGAGTGCAGGGCGAGCCTGTGGCAGCAGAGGCCGGTGTGATGTTACACCAGCCTGATGCGTGCTGTGCGTTCTCCCAGGGAAGTTGTCCCTGGATCCCGGGACCCTGGCAGTGGCAGGCTGCACAGGCTTCCCGGAAGAGGGGTGTGGATAGTGACCTGTACTCGCACACAGGCTTCTTGGTGGCGGCAGCAGCAGCCTTAGCGTCTCATGTCCGTCTCGGGTCCGCGCTTTTAGCCGCGTCTCGCGCCCGTCTCTGGAGCTCCTTTAAGCAGCGCTCTTAATCCCCTCTCCTCGCGCACCAAGAAACAAAGAGGGAAGCAAAAGTCTCTTGACTCTTCAACAGGTGCAGACTTTTCCCCAGACTCCCTCCCAGCTAGCCGTGGTGCACTAACCCCCTGCAGGCTGTGTTCACGCCGCCAACCCCAGTCCTCTCCCTGTGCTCCTACCGGAGCCCGAGCCCCAGCTCCCAGCCCCGCCCATACCGGCGGGTGAGCAGACAAGCCTCTCGGGCTGGTGAGTGCTGGTCTGCACCTGTCCTCTGTGTGGGAATCTTTCCGCTTTGGTCTCTGCGCCCCTGTTGCTGTGGTCTCCTCCGCGGCTCTGAAGCTTCCCCCCGCCGCCACCCACTGTCTCCGCCCGCGAAGGGGCTTCCTAGTGTGTGGAAACCTTTCCTCCTTCACAGTTCCCTCCCACTGTTGCAGGTCCCGTCCCTATCCTTCTGTCTATGTTTATTCTTTTTTCTTTTGTCCTACCCAGGTACGTGGGGAATTTCTTGCCTTTTGGGAGGTCTGAGGTCTTCTGCCAGTGTTCAGTAGGTGTTCTGTAGGAGTTATTCCACGTGTAGATGTATTTCTGGTGTATCTGTGGGGAGGAAGGTAATCTCTGCATCTTACTCTTCTGCCATCTTCCCCTCGTCCTTGGGCATACTTATTTTCCTTCTGTTAACATCCTTCATGAATTATGTTGGAATTGAGACATGTTTCATTCTAAGATATACAGATAAGTCTGGGCTGAGACAGAAGACCCAGGGCCACTTTGAGGAGCCTCTAGTCCTGTACTCCTCTCCCAAAATGTCATTTATCAAAACTTCTGACTTAGGTCACTTAAATCTATAACAGAGGCCTGGTAAAACTCAGCAGATATGCACAAAGTATCACAGCTTAAAGTGCTAGCTACCCAGTAAGAAGCAGCTCTAAGTTCATGCTCATCAGCAGACAGTAGAGACAGCAAACCAAAGCAAGAGAAGAAAGACCTTGGTCGTGGTCTTCAATTGGACATCCTGCTCAGGGCACCAATTGTTTAGTCCTTCCTGCAGTGGTAGTATGGACTCCCTTACCCAAAATTTGTTTCAGGTCTCAAGACTGAAGATGCCACAAACCCACTCCAAGGGGATATGAAAGATTTATTATTTTTATATAATGAGGCTTTATGAGGACAACAGGACTGTCCTCTTAAGTTTGTCCAAAATGGCTTGATTAAAAAATAATAGTAGACAGTTTTGGGGGGTTTGCTGTTGTAATGGTATGGGTGCTTACATGTGGACAGGGCTTTGCATGGTTTAAAATCTCACCAGCACCAAAGGAGGGAGCTCTTTGGCTCTCTTATCAGCTTTCACACATGTGGGCCAGAGGGAAAGAGGTAGAGGTCAGCTGTAAAAGCTGTCAGTGGTCAAGCATAAAAATGGAGTCAGACTTTGTATTACATGAACTCTGTGCCAGGGAAAAACAAAACAAAACAAAAATAAAAACAAGTGCTGGTCTCTGGAGAGCTGCCAAATAGGACACATCGTGGCAGGATTCCAGGCTTTTTGGTGAGTTCCAAACTTGCTCTTCAAGTTGCTTCTGGGATGCTGCTTTTTATAGCTACTGTGTTTGAGAATCTATTGGAGAGAGGAAATTTTGGAGCATGGATGAGAATAAGGGAAACTTAAAATACAACAAACCTCACTGTTCTTACTGATATTCAACCATTTTTTCCTTAAATAAATAGTCCTTGGAAGGTTGCAAGTTTTGGTTAATTTCTAGAGTTCTGAGAATATTGATTTTGAAGTTTTTGTCAATGTTTACATTGCTTTTCTGGAGGAGTGGATTTCTGGAGTTTCTTATTCTACCATTCCATATATGTTAGTCTCCTAATCCTTTCTTAGCATAGACATATAGAAACATGAATCTTGAGTCAGTCCTCTGAACTCTGAAACATCTACATTTTGAAGTAAACTGATGAAAACAAACATGTTTAGAAATCTTAGAAGACAAAAATATATGCTACAGCATCCTTCATGAGATATTACCTTTATTTTTTTTAAGGTTGAGGTGTTATAATAAATTTAAGCAGTTTAGATTATTGATGACAATCCAGAAATAATTGTTACTCTTTATTTCCCATTGGATAGACAACATTTACCAAGAATAAAATCCCCTCACTCTTCAAAATTATTTGTGCCAGAGGAGGTACTGGAAAAAAATAATATTTGAAAATATATACAATGTTTTTGTGTACACACATCAGAAGTTCTATAGGATAGTAAGTTTCCAGTAGAAACTCAGACATCAGTTTTATTCAAAGAACCTCTGTGTGAAACAAATTGATTTCATTTGGAATTGTTTAATTTATTAATAGTCATTTTTTTTTTATAGCGGATAAAATCATGCTAAAACATAGAAATACAGTCTGGTATGCTAGTTGACATTTCTGAAATGTTAAATATTCCTGTTAAAACATAGAAAATGATCTAATCATTATTAGCATTTTTATTTCTTTTTTAAGCCTTAAGCTTTTATCCACAAGCAGAAAGGGCTACGGAGAATTTGTATGCTCTTCTACCTATGTTGATATATTTTTATTTTTTCAGCTGGGCTTTTCTACAATCAATCTTTTAACTCTCTAAATCATAGTTTTGATGTACTCCAAGTCAGTGACTTCTTGACTCTTGATCCTGCACCATTGTGAGTGTTTATAGTAGTATTAATCCTCCTGTAAACCATGATTCTTAATTTTTAGCTCAGAGTTATGACTGAACTGTAATTTGCCTAGAGTACCTTACAGAATATTTCTAGAATAAAGTAAATAAAAGGATTAGGAATTCTACCAACATTCTCTAGAAGAGATCTAAGTTCTCTCCTCCTCTATAGTCATCACCATATACATAAAACAGCAATTCATAACATGGATGTACATGTTTATTAATACACTTGTATTTTCTCTAGGCTAGGGCAATAATGATCTCTTGAACAGTTAGTTTGGGCAATGTGATTTGGGAACATTATCCCTAAGTAATTTTTCTAATGTACTGAAGGAACTGTTACAGGCATGACTGAACAAGTTAACTACTGTGGTCACCAGGGATCAGGGAATCACTGTATTTTATAATGTCAGAGAAAATTCATTGCCAATAGAACAATGTGAGTGAAACCTTTAAGCATTGGGGTCATATTGAGTTGGTGAAAATTGATGGTTACAGACAAAGCTACTGTTTTTGTCTCATTTGGCACATTTTTTAAAGGGAATCAAAGAAGAGAGTGGTCATTTATTTTCTCTGACATTTAATTAATTCTCAAAATTAATAAATTGTTTCATAATTATGCAATATTTTGATCCATATTTATAAAGCAAAACCCTCAGCTAAACATCTACTTCATCCAAAAAAATTTCTTTATGGAAATTTGTAGGCTAAATTTGTTTAAATTTATCTGACTGATCCCATAGGAGAGCTCAATAAATAGTCCTAGTTGGATATCATTAGAATATTTGAGACGAGTTGAGCCTTCTTAGAAACATAGCAAATGTTTCAGGGCAGGAAAATAGAAATTCATTAACCAAACTTTTTATTTTTCATATAAAAACTTTTTATGAAATAGAGCTTTTCAAAAACATTGTTAATGAGAGTGAGAACTGGAATTCAAATTTCTGCCTGTTAGTGTCAAGTTGATCCCCTGTCCTCAATCATCTCTGTATACAGGTTTGGGCTATGTTGATTCTATATTGGTAAATGAGTTTCTTTAACTTGTTTTGACAAGTGCACATACACTAGAATATATTTGCATAGGGAGTTCCCTGGTGGTCTAGTGGTTAGGGTTCAGCCATCTGTGGCCACGGTTCAATCCCTGGTCAGGGAACTGAGATCCTGTGAGTCATGCGATGTGACCAAAATTAAAATAATAATAATAATAAAAATATTTGCATACATGTGTTAATGATTTTATTTACTATAAATTTTCAGTTTTTATTTTTGCTTCTATATATTTAAGTATTATTTCCTGTACTAGTCATTTTATAGCAGAACATGTGGTACTAGAAAACAGTTTTGGCAACCAATGTTCATAAACTAAATTGTATTTCAAATAAAATTCACTTATGAGATTTTGATTTTGAGGTTTATAGAAAATGAACTGTCTACAAATAGACTTTTTCTTTTCTAAACCCCTAAATATTTAAACAACTTTAATGAAATCAAATAATATTTTCCCACTCTTTCATGAGATAGTCTCACTTGGAAACTTTTTTATGTGGGAAGAACTTCTGGGGAGAGGAGGGGAGAAAATCCTCCATAACAGATGTTGTTGTGACCTGCCTATGGCTTTTTGAGTTTCAATCTATGTATGTACACTAGTGGTTTCTTTCTGAGGGAGAAACCAGGCTTCTCTGTATGTAAAAGCAAGCTCCACATGCCAAAAGAACATAGTTGCTGAAGAGTTGAAGCACCTTGGAACAAGTTCTTAACAACAAGGAAAGGGAGTTGGTGAATAGATTACCATCTTCCCCTCCTCTCAGATGGGTAACTCACAAGCAGTCCCCACGCAGTGTCCCAGCCGTCCCAAGTTAGATAGAGTCCCATTTGCCCACCCTGGGAACTTGCTTCTTAACATGCCCTGTATTGTCTTCCTTTCCTCTCTATCTCATTTTCCTACTCCCCAATTAACTTCTCCTAGGATTGTACCCAAAATGACGCAGTCTGGGGTAATCCTAGCAAACATTCTCAAAGTAGTCTGACTTAAAATCATAGAATGTGGAGGTGTTTACATAATGACTTTTGAGGTTTGAAGTAAAACCATTAATTGGGCTCTTTTTCCTTATTCACATCATAAGCCAAGGACAGTAGTAGTCAAGGTGAAGGGCAAAATACATCATCATTATTGACGCAGATGTTCTTGCAGACTATAGGTTATATCTGAGGGCTAGAAAACTTCCTAAGATCCAAACACAGTATCATATAAATTATTATCAAATTTGTCTTTTTACTGCCCCACTCATTTATTTTTAAGTCTTCATGATGAATGTTTTTTATAAAAGATTTTAATCTCTTTTCAAATAGTCATCACCTATTGAAAAATCATTTAATTCCTTTTATTAGAAAAAATCCTCATCTTTTTCTCCACTCTTCTCTTCTATTTTCCTGGTCAGTTTAATCACCTCTCATATCATTTCATATATACATACATATGCATACACAGTTTATTATTAGATGTAATCGAAACCAAAATTTAACCTTTGAAAAACACATTTACACATTGGAGCACACATTTACAAAACTTCACTAGGAAAGTAGAAAACCAGAAATGCTTCATGTGGTGATTTGTCATTGTGTCTACCTTGTCTCACCTGGAACTATGTTGCCCATTGTCCCCTCCTCTGTATGGTTTTGAGTTGGAGTTGATCTAAAAAACATTGCCATGAGGTTTGGAAGCTGGAGGTGAAGCAGGAGCCACTGTTTTATGAAGGTTTCACAACTACATGAATGAGAACCAGACGCAGAGATCTTAGTGGATTCCAGCTTGTCCTGGCTTCCTCCTATTAATAGTCCAACCCTTTTTTCCTAATGCCCTGATGACCCACAATGGACCCAGGCCCACCAAAGGGCACAGAGGTAGCACTTCCTACTAGCTCTCCTTTGTAGTTCCTCTGGGGCATCTGGACAGACCAGAAAGCTCAAACTTTTCTCCAGATCCCAGTGCTTCAAGAGCACTGATGAGTAACTTTTCTCTGAACTTTTAGCTCCACCTTCCAGACATTATTGTCCCATCTTCTCCTCCAAGTGTGTGTGATATACCTCTTGCAATCCCTTATTCAGAACATTCACAGTGGTTATGCTTCCCTGATACATAAAGGAAATAAAGCAAAGAACTGGCATACTTCTGTAATGAAATCTCTTCTTTTGCTAATTTTATAGATGACAGAGAGTCTGATCTTGTAACAAATCTGAAGGAAGCTTTAGGGAATACACCAGTAGACTCATTCCTTTTATGTCAAGCAGTACAAGAATCCAAGTAAATTATTCTATGTTCTAGATTTTTAAAATCAATCAATCAGAATTCACAGCAAGAATTAGCAAATAATGACCATAATAATGTGATAAAGGAAACCATGGTTTTTACATGAAGAGGTAATGCAAAGTCTCATTGATTTTTGTTAGCAATTAGTATTCATTGAACAATCTCTCTGTAATTGCTATGATATTGGATGCCCACAGCAAAGCTAATGGAGAAAATTGCTCAATTCAGGAAAATAATGTTTGTAAAAAGCTATAAGTAATTTGTTTCATAGGACAAAAAGCAATAATATTCATGCATGTGCTTGAATAAATTTCTGGAAAATCATGATAACATTTTAAAAAATTAAGAACAGTTGAAATAGTGTATACCTTTTCTTTTCCTCTCTTCTATGTAGTTTATTATTTCTTAAAGGGAATATCATCTTAATCTGTGTTAACACAATAATTCATTAGTTGGTTCCTACCATGTCATCATAAGGATTTCAATTCATAGGATAATATTTTCCTGCCCACGTGAGTTGATAATAGATGAAATTCTCACTTTTATAAAAAAACTAGTTATCCAAAATTAAGCTTTAACCAGTATCATAAGGAATTACTTCTATCATAAGGAATTACTTCTATACATTTTGTAGGCTTCAGAAGATTTTAAGCTCAACCTCTATTGTGGCCATAATAACCTTCAGATCAGTTCTATGTGTTTGTGTGTGTGACTTGGGTGTGTATGAGAGGGTTTCTCTGTTGGTCATTTTTCTGTGATGAATTTTGTTTTTATCCCCTTCATCCCTCAGAGAAATAATGGTATCCTTGCAGGTTGATCAAAGATTTTCACTATTGAAAGATTTTTGTGGGGAAAATGAAGCCAACAGAACTTTAGTCTCGCTTGGAAGCTTGCTCTAAATCCAGGTGGGACTTTAAAATAAGGAGAAAAGTAATGTGTAAAAGGAGACTGAGATTTTCCACAAACCTCAGGTTTATTCTGATATCATGAAAATCTCTCTTCTGTACAACAGTTTCTCCACACAAGGAGACTGAAACTACTAAAAGGCCAGTCAAAATAAAGACAGCAGTAATTAGTGTGCTTGGACAAAAATCTGTGAGGTAGAGTCGTTTCATTAGTCCTTATTTATAGCCTGAAGAAAACATTTCTATTTATACTTTTCTCTTTGATGGTCTCCACTAAGCAAGTTTGTGCATAATTAACTAGAATTCTAACATGCTCTGATATAAAGAAACAATTATTCTAATTACCTCAAAAGACTTACGCTAAAGTGTAAGATAATAAAATGGCATCTTGGTTAGTCAGATACATGCATATATAAAAGCATAGATCCATACATGATGAGTTTTTTTTGGTTCTAATTCATATTGAATGAAAAATGATATAGTTCAATCTGTACCTTCAGCAAACAGTCTATCAGGTGAGATGGTTAAGTTACTTAGTTATAGCCAGACTTCAGCAAGGCGTATTAAAAGTGCAATCAAATCATCAGGATATTGTCAATGAGTAGCTGTCACCTGGACAAGGGTATCAGAAAGGGCTTCTAGAAGAAAATACATTTGAAAACTTGTAGGATATCCAGAATTTCAAAAGAGTTCAATGTTAAAAAATATTTTATGTAAAGAAAAGGTCAAGAACAAAAGTGCACATTTAGAGGAGATTCTGAGCCCTTTTCTCACAGTTCTAAATTTATTTCCTTTCTGTCTCACCTTTACTGATTTTTTTCCAGCTTTAGCTGATCTCCATGTTTTTCTCCATTCCCAGACACACTACCAACTCAGATAATTGGCACTTGTCATGATTTTCTCCCTCATATCCACATATTTTGGTTTCTTCTCTTCTCAAGTCATGGTACAATTAATATTTTCCTATTGAGCCCTTTCCTGAATTCCTTATTTCAAAGTACAACTCCATTTTCACAATCCTCCCACAACCTTGACCTTTACTCTTTCTCTTTTCTGTTTACTTTTTCTTCAATACACTATCACCAGATGACATAATATAAATTTCCTTAGTCATTTGTTTACCTTCTATTTTCTTCAACTTAAATATAAGATATCTGAGAGAGGGATTTTAGTCTGATGTGTTGACCCTTGTGTCTATACAATTTAGATAGACTTGTCACCTAACAGGTCCTCATTAAACATTAACTAACCAAAAGATGAAATATAATCTGAAAGCAATGACTGGAATAGTTATATGATTAAGGGTGTTACTTGCAGAAGAAATATAATATTACATTAGATAAGGAAAGAGGGAGATTGAAAGTGGATTATATTTAGCTAGGAGTCATCAGAAGCCCATTATAATTGTGATTTAAGACATGGGAACTTGTCCTTTCATGTAAAAATCATGCTCCATGCCCAGTATCTTGACAATTTCACAAACCCAAATATGTTTTATTTTATTTTTCCCCTATAGTTCTCCATTCCTAAGGTCACTGAACATGGCTCTTTAAGTTTCAGTAATAACATAATCATTCCAGCTAACAACAACAAAAAAGGAAAGATAAGAAATTCACATTCTTCTGACTTAGGCTTCCTAGAAGTTCCTACACCACTTCTGTTAATATTCCCCTGGCCAGGATTTGTTCCCTTCCACACACATGTAGTAAAGATGCTGGGAACTCTTTATTGCTGTTTAAAAAGTGTTTTACTTGCTGTGGAAGAGTGCAGAACACATCCTGAGAAACAACCTCTGACGTACAAAGGAAGAGGAAGAATTAACATTTATAGGGTATCCACCATGGTCTAGCCATTGTGGAAAGAACTTTGTAAGTATTGTATTATTTAATATCGCCAGGCTTTATAAAGCAGAGATACATGTGTTAATACTTTCGTAAGTATTTGTAAAATTCAGAGGAAGGAAGAGATTCCACATCTGTTTAATACTGAATATTATGCTTTTTCCATTATAAAAATGACTACAATCACAAAGTGAGACAAGGTCTCCCAAGGCCAACAGATGCCAATCCTTTCCATTTTCACTTAAAAAAAAACACTATTCCAGGGCTTCTCTGGTGGCGCAGTTGTTGAGAGTCCACCTGCCGATGCAGGGGACATGGGTTCGTGTCCCAGTCCAGGAAGATCCCACATGCCGCAGAGTGGCTGGGCCCGTGAGCCATGACTGCTGAGCCTGCGCGTCCAGAGCCTGTGCTCCGCAACGGGAGAGGCCACAACAGTGAGAGGCCCACGCACCGCAAAAAAAAAAAAAAAAAAAGAAAAAAAAATTATTTAGGATTTCCTGAGCAATAGAATAGTCTTGCCTGTGTCCAGCCTCATTTGTAACTGCATGAAGAATTGTGCTTAATTCCGGGAATCAGTTAACTAATACACCTGGCCAAAGACCCAAACCCCGTCTTGCAAACAAGTCTTTACCAGTAATAAAAATGTTGGCCTCAAAAATTCTCATATTTGTATTATTTTTAAAAATTCAGAACCTGGTAGGAAGGGAAGATACTATTTATCATAGACTTCCAGCCCTCAAACCATAACTAGGTTGACAAAAGAACCTCAGAGACCCATAATCTGCACTTGCTACTTTCCTGATGAAAAATTTTCAGCACACTTTTTGAATTTTATTCACTTCTGTTCCTTTCATTGTATATTCATGAAACTCCTACTCCTTGAAAGTTTGTACTTCTTAATATATCCACCTCAATATCTTTCTTGAATTTTTAAACACTTTGTTTTTCTAAATTGTATTCTAAGTGGATTTAACAGTAGTTGATTATAATACACTCATTCTCTCTGGGTCTCTACTCTAAGATTTACCCACATAAAGAGTTATTTGTTTTTATGGCTGCAGATTTTATTTCTAGGATATATATTTGGTTTATATTTTCTATTCATTCTTATTAGTTCAATTTACTTGTTATAATTTTATCACTTTCAAAAATAGATCAAATATTTCATGTTTTCTATTGGTGTAATGTTATTGGAAGTAATTTTTGTCCATACTATTTTATATTGGTGGATCTCTTTCTTAATATTTACTTTCTTTGTGTGTTTTAGAGTATTAATATAATTTTGAATAGTCAGTGTTTTTCTCCCTGGTCCTGAAATCACTATTCCCTGATTGCCAATTTTATGGTCCCGCTAAAGAAATACAAGGTCAACCTTAATCTGGGGCAGGAAGAGAAGCACATCTTACACTGAGATGTGATATAAGAGAGGCAGGAAGGATATACATAAAGGGCCATTTGTAGGTGGTGGTAAAGTACTTGAAGGAATTGTCATCTGTTTTCTACGTATTATTATTGTTATGTTTTCTTCTCTCATTTTATACATTCTCCCTGGACAGCCCCATTGAAAATTGTAAATGCCGTCATGAATATAAAATCATCAATCAAAATAAAATATGCCTGCTTAGTTTATATTTTGAAGCACCTAGTGGCTATATTCCCTTTGGTAATTCATAGTTACATAAAATACTTTTTATCTATCTATTGATCTATCTATCCATCTATCTGTTACTTAGTTGTCAACACCATACACCTGAGAATTATCTTTAATATTTCCTCCTCATTTGCTCATATATTGAAAAAAAAGTTGAAACTTTTTTTGGTGAAAGAGGGGAAACTGCAAATTTAGCATTTCAATTTTATCTCCAATTCTCCTCTTGCATCTCAATTTTTTCTCAAAATTCTTCTCTTTGCTGTGTCCATACTATTGCTGAGTATTTATCTCTGATTATTTCTCCTCTGGATCCCTGCTGCATCCTCCTCTGGCTTATCCTGACTGTGGAAAAAACACCTTCCCCTTCCATCATCTTCTACACCATTGCTCAGTTGTTTCTTCTAAATGTCCTAACGTTACTGTTAAAATTCTTTTAATATATTGCTCTACAGGTAGATAATCTGAGGCAGGAATTATTCAAATGTATTTAATAATACAGCAGGAAGACAAATTTTCTCAAGATAAGAGATCTTCAATCATAAATTTTAAAGGCTGAGCAATACAAGACTGTGATGTAAGAGTCATACATAATTGTACTAACTGTGGAGTGATGAGAGGAAAAAAGGAGAAATTTTTACCAAAAGTGGGATCCAGCGGCTTTCCCTTCTGAAGCCAAAAAAGAGATAAGCCTGATGGAAAGGAAAGTTTGCTTTATTTTGGATACCAACAACCTGGCCAGGGGGAGCAGACTCCTGTCCAAAGGCCGGCTCCCTCCTCCCCTGAATGACAAACAGTGGGCAAGAGATTTTATATGTGAAGGGAGGGGGCTATGTGCAGAAACGGCACAGTCAGCTCTGACAGTCATCTTGAAATTAGTCTTGTGGTGGTCTGATCAGCGTCATCTTGATTGTTTTAAGTACAGTTAATCTTCAGTTCCAGGGTCGGTTTGTTCCCATTTCTTTAAGGCTAGCTCTCGGAATTGTGGCAGCTTATGTCATGGCTACAGTCTGGTCATAATGTAGTTAACTTCTTCCACCTGGTGTGGGATTTAGTATGTATAAGACAGCTCGCAGGATACGGCTCAGAATATTATCTATACTCCTTGAAGAGGAATTAAAGGTCCTTGACTTTGCTTAAGGACTAAACTATTATTATTTGTTCTCCTTTGACTGTTTTCCTGTGCTTCTGCATTTTCTCATTTCTCTGATTAAACTTATTCTTTGGCTAAAGATTTTCCACAGAAAAAAAGGCAGGCTGAGGACATGAGGGCAAGGACCATAGGGTCCTGCTTCGTTTCAAAATCAGTGCTCGTGTGCACTATAAGTAGACTATAAAAATTATTTTTATAATTATCCTCTGAGAGGAATGGAAGGAAGGATACTACTTGTTTCTCAGTATTTTATTTTGTTCAAATTAATAATCATAATAATTTATTGTATATTCACTGAAATTTTCCTCTGGGAAAGAATTTCAGCTCTACTTAAGTCATGTTTGTATAAATGATACAAATGACCCTAATGTCATAAAATGTCTGAAGATTATATTGCAATTGTATAAGATCTATACATTTCAGAAAATTTGAGCTATTTACATTTTAAAATTAATATTGATGTTACTATTATTATAGTTACCTAATCTTGTATATTTCTTGATCAATCCTTTCTCTTAGATTACAAGTGTTAAATATTTTTCACAGCTTATCATTATTTTTTGCTTTAATACTATGAAGTTTCAGGATTGATATTACAAAAATGTAACTCAAATCCAAACAGTGATTCAGTTTTATCATATATTCTGATGTTTTTACCCACATTTAAAAATTTCTGTGAATAAAACGTGCTCTTTTGCTTGAGGTGAAGTTTTTTTGTACTTTCTTCTTGCTTGCCGTTTCAAAATGACTTAATTGGTACACTCTTGCAAAGAAGCCCACTGGGACAAGTGCTCACATGTAAAGAAATTTCTTTAAAAGCATCCAAGGAGGGCTTCCCTGGTGGTGCAGTGGTTGAGAGTCCGCCTGCCGATGCAGGGGATATGAGTTCGTGCCCTGGTCCGGGAAGATCCCACATGCCGTGGAGCGGCTGGGCCCGTGAGCCATGGTCATTGAACCTGTGTGTCCAGAGCCTGTGCTCTGCAACGGGAGAGGCCACAACAGTGAGAAGCCTACATACAGCAAAAAAAAAAAAAAAAAAAAAAAAGCATCCAAGGAGACCAGTTGTTGTACTAAATCTGGATTATTCAAAAGGAGTGGATAAAATGATATAAAATAGACAAATTTTAGCTTGCTTATAAAAAGTATGTTTATAGAGAGAACTCCTTTATTCAACTTTTTTTCAACTTCCTTTCTGCCTAATGATTACTTGTTTCCTTTGTATTATTCATCTAGCACACACAAGACACTTGAACAGTAATAAGAGACCCAGTAAGCAAGTGGCAAAATAAAGGAAATCATCCTTATTCTGTACTTCACTTGACTCTGTAGTTTTATTCTGACTTATTTCAAAGTGATTTATTACAGGAATTGATGGGATGCTCTTCAGTGTATCTTGTGATTGTGAATATAAAAAGCAATCGAATTAATATAACTATATTTCCTAATCACACTAGCAATGACAGCTAACACCTCATAATGGAAAAAAATTTGATGCAACAAAAACTGGGCACAAAGTAAAAATAGGGAGACATGAGTAAAAACACTAAAGAGCCAAGATAAATCAGACATAAGATTACAAAATTAATTCTGCTGTCTTACTATAGGGCATGTAGATGTCTTAGGAACAGAAGAAATTGGTTCTCTGGATCCTGATCCTGTGGCTTTCCTATGAAAATCAACTTTAGTAGAACCAAATTCAATGATTTTTATTAGCCTAGCTGTTCTTACCCATTGCTTAGAAAAAAACTGAAATCCAGCATAACTGATGATAAGCTTTCTATTCATGATAATATCTATTTCAAAAAATGCTTAAATTTCAAAATAAGAATATATAATGTCCTGTTTTAGAATGTTACATGGTATAAAGCAATGTAGAAATAAAGTCATCAAAACTATATATAGTTCATCAATTGTTTACACTGCCTATGCTTTGGAAATTTTTAAATTATGTATAATGGTTTAATTTTCTTATTGTTGTCAGAAAAACAGCATGGTACTTTTTATTTCATAGAAATTATACCCCTGAATAATGATGTAAGTTATACACCTGATGATACTGAGTATCATTTTTCTTTCTCTCTTTAGATAATTACCTCTACTAGCTTGAAAATGAAGAGATTTGATGTTTCTGTTATCATGCTACAGATTATACAAGCTAAGTGTGAAATATCATATGCAAGTATGATTGTGGAGCATTCTTTAATAATGATGTATTCTTCATCTATAAAGCTAACCCACATCTTTAAAAACTATATTTGAAGTACCATCTCATAATCTTGCCATGCAGATTTTATTTGCTTTGAGTCATTTAAAAACTTCTAATTCTATGTCTGAGCATCTGCAAGAGATGTAAAAAGATAAAATGAGTTTGAGAAATTGCTAAATTACTTAGGTTTGGCTAAGTTAAAGGGAGAAGTTAAAGTTAGCTGAATATTGATAATTGGCAGAAACTTATATTATAAAAGAAAAAAAATAACTTAACAGTTTACACTTGAATCAGAATATGTCTATGATTTGTTGAATTGGGTCAGAATATTTCTATGATATGTTGGTTTAATCTTGAGAAATATGATCACTGAATGTAAAATAATTTCAAGTATATAGAATTTTCATCATTTGTACCCAAGTAGATAAATCATCTGTATGTTTGGAACAGAAAAAGAAGCTTTGTTGAATAATAAACTGCACACAACATCAGTGATAATGTCACATTTGAGCAATCCAATAAGCTTTTAATTATTGTTTGTTATACTAATTTATTTTTTCAACTCAAAAATACCTAAAAGGCTGGATAATAAGTATGCATTTCGATTTAAGAAGGGATCACTCTCTCCAGACGATGCATTAGTTTTAATTAATTCTTTAATTTTGTGGGATGATTAATTAGGGTCATTTGGAGGATTCGGTATCATTATCTCAATTTGCATCTTTATCTGAACAGCAGATTAAGAGAAATGTAATTTTAGAACCCTAAGAATATTCTCTGTGGATTTATCCTCTTTGGAGAAGGGGAATAAGCGATGTTATTATGAAACTTTTCCTGATTCAATACCATATATAAATAAGGATTGCTTGTCAGAGTTGTTCCACATATATGTGCAGAGGTCAGCAATTCTTTTTGACTCCCTCCTACAAATAATAAGACTAATACAGAGGCCAAGAATACTTTGTGACCATTCATATGTCTCTATATACATAGAGATTTATATTCATTATGGTTATATGGATATTTTAGTAGCACATCTGATAACTTAAGGATAAAAATATAAGTTTAAAAACTACCTGGAAAAAGAGATATTTAAATACTTTAAAGTCAAACATGTAGTGACTTGAACTACAGTATTTCAAAATAGCATCCATTTCCTATACTGTAAGAATAAGTAATTGTTGGAGTTTGAGTCATAGTGACTAAATCACTTCTCAGAGAGGTAAAAATTGAAAAAGGTAAAATGTGTAAAAAAAATCTATTAATGTACATAGGAAAATAGATAACTCCTTAGCAAATATGACTTTGTTATCTGGAGTTAACAGGTCTATATTTTGAAAGTTAGCATAAAAGATTAACATCTTTGTTACTCAGAGCTGTGAATTACTGGGATATAGTTGATCCCTTATTCTTTTTTAAGTCAATTATTTTATTGGGGGAGATAAGTTTCTCAAATGTTGGCTGATTGAAGGCAAATGAATCTCTCTATATTCTAAAATTTCATAAATTAAAAAACAGTTTAAAGCTGTTTGTATATTTTGGAGACTAATCCTTTGCGGTTGCTTCATTTGCAAATATTTTCTCCCATTCTGAGGGTTGTCTTTTTGTTTTGTTTATGGTTTCCTCTGCTGTGCAAAACCTTTTAAGTTTAATTAGGTCCCATTTGTTTATTTTTGTTTTTAGTTTCATTACTCTAGAAAGTGGATCAAAAAAGACTTTGCTGTGATTTATGTCAAAGTGTGTTCTGCCTATGTTTTCCTCTAAGAGTTTTATAATATCTGGCCTTACATTTATGTCTTTAATCCATTTTGAGTTTATTTTTGTGTATGGTGAGTTAGGGAGTGTTCTAATTTCATTAGTGTACATGTAGCTGTCCAGTTTTCCCAGCACCACTTATTGAAGAGACTATGTTTTCTCCATTGTATATTCTTGCCTCCTTTGCCATAGATTAGGTGACCATAGGTGTGTAAGTTTATCTCTGGACTTTCTGTCCTGTTCCATTGATCTATATTTCTGTTTTTGTTCCAGTATCACACTGTTTTGATTACTGTAGCTCAATACCAAAAAAAAAACAAACAACACAATCAAAAAATGGGCAGAAGATCTAAATAGACATTTCTCCAAAGAAGACATACAGATGGCTAAAAGCACATGAAAAGATGCTCAACATCACTAATTATTAGAGAAATGCAAATCAAAACTATAATGAGGTGTCACTTCACACAGGCCAGAATGGCCATCATCAAAAAATCTACAAATAATAAGTGCTGGAGAGGGTGCAGAGAAAAGGGAACCATCCTGCACTGTTGTTGGGAATGTAAACTGCTACAGCCACTATGAAGAACAGTATGGAGGTTCCTTAAAAAACTAAAAATAGAGCTACCATATGATCCAGCAATCCCACTCATGGGCTTATATCTGAAGAAAGCCATAATTCACAAATATAAATGCACCCCAGTGTTCATTGCAGCATTATTTACAATAACCAGGAAATGGAAGCAACATAAATGTCCATCAACAGAGGAATGGATAAAAAAGATGTGGTACATCTTCCACTGTGGTACAGCAGAATATTACTCAGCCACAAAAAAAGAATGAAATAATGCCATTTGCAGTAACATGGGTGGACCTAGAGATTGTCATACTGAGTGAGGTCAGTCAGACAGAGAAAGACAAATATCATATGATATGGCTTATATGAAGAATCTAAAAAAAAAGTTACAAATGAACTTATCTACAAAACAAAAATAGAGTGACAGAGGTAGAAAACAAACTTACAGTTACCAGGGGGCAAGGGTGGGCAGGGAGAGATAAATTGGGTGATTGGGATTGACATATACACACTACTTTATGTAAAATAGCTAATAAGGACCTACTGTTACTGTGTAGCACAGGGAACTCTACTCAATACTCTGTAATGACATATATGGGAAAATAATCTATAAGAGTTATATCTATCTATCTATATCTATATCTATCTATCTATCTATATATATATAACTGATTCACTTTGCTGTACAACTGAAACTAACACAACATTGTAAATCAATTAAGTATATCTTAAGCATCTACCCTTCCTATTCCTTTCCCTTTATAGGAAATAAGCTAATTGTCAAAGATAAAATAATAAGTGAAGCAGACACCCATGGATGTGCTAGTGTTGTCTCTTCCAATTCACTCTTTCTTGAAACATTAGAGTTTACTTTTGAGTGACAATCTAATTACTCTGAAAACCTGTTTGTTGAGACTATATATTAAAGACCAAGTTATAAGTTAAGTGTAAAGTTAAATCTCCATAGTCATTCTGGACATTTTCTTTAGATATATCAAAAAAAAAAAAAAAGGGAAAGGCTGCCATTTTATTATTAATTAAAAAAAAATCTATGTGACTAAAAGGTCAATGTCTTTTGCATTCAGAGGAATTTAAACTTCATGAAACCATAGAGGACTATATCTATTGCATTTACCATTTTATTGCCAACCATTAACTCAGTTCCTGTTAAGGGGTTGACTTTCCAGCGTTCTTCATTGCCCTCAGGCTAAAGTCCCAACCCTTATGGATTCTGACAAGGCTATTTATGACACTATCCCTAATGTCTCTCCTGCCTGTCTACTTCTCCCTCCATCTCACTTTAGGCCCTGAATCATGCTGTTCACACACAATTGCCTTTTCCTAGACCACCTCACATCTCCAACTCTTTCTGACCTACAGCTAAACTATTGCTAATGCTAATTTAGATATCAATTTCCCAAGATTATTCTGATATGTGATATCAGGGTAATTTTCCTTTCTATTCACTCTCAACCTGTCTCCTCTATCACAGCAAAGTTCCTATTTATATTATTATAATTATTAACCTCTTACCTATATTAATCATATAACACCAATATGCCAAGAACAGCCTCTATTTGTGCTGCATGTTATACTTGAAGCCACACTACCTGACAGGCTTTGCATCCCTGTCTCCCACACCTATATTGCACCCCCAATACTCACCAGAAGGGGGAGGAAATCCACAAGCTATTAGGAAGAAATGTGGACTTTACTGAAAATTTTGGACAGAATATTTAAGACGTAATCTCTATATCTGATCTATATCTCTATATCTGATCTTGGCCTGAAACATTTCATTCCAACATTTTCAAGTAGATCACTATCTCAAGCTTATCTTTTGGGCCATAGATCACAGATCTTCTCTTTCTCTTTGGCACTTTCTCCATTAGTTAAGTATTAAATTTGTTCTGTGAAT
This sequence comes from Grampus griseus, assembly GCF_964374135.1. Classification (NCBI taxonomy): domain Eukaryota; kingdom Metazoa; phylum Chordata; class Mammalia; order Artiodactyla; family Delphinidae; genus Grampus; species Grampus griseus. The sequence continues at coordinate 124,080,053 of NC_138998.1, read as the reverse complement.
TACTGTAGCTATGACAACAAAGGAAGCATATGAACTTCATTTTTCTCCTTACAAGACAATATAATATATTAAAACAAATAAAATACAATAATTTGATGAAAAGTCCCCCACCTCTTTTTCGGTAGATCTAAAGAAAATGTTCAGAATGATTATGGGGATATAATCTTCATTTACCTCACAATTCAGTCTTTCAGGCAGCATCTCAAGAATCAGGTTTTCAGAGTGCTTTTGAATCTCAAATTATGTAAATAAATGAAGTATATTTTAAGATTGAACTTGGAGCTAAATAATGAGATATTTTATATTGCTTAATTATGAACATATACATAATCAGCATCCTGATTTAACTGAAAAATTTATATATTGAGTGTACTTTACTTTCTGTTTCACTTTGCCTGAATGCTGAAATCAATGTGTTTTCCAAATACCTAAGATGAATGATTTGCATGAATAATTATAGGAATAAAGGTTAATACAATTTTTTTTTTTTTGTATAGAGTTCATTTACTTTAGCATTGTCACATAATATTTGTAGGAACAGGAATAATGGCTCCATTTAGTCCTTTTAAATAGCGAGACCTTGAATTGGTGTACAAATTAAAGATACTGATGCATTAAACATTTTCTTAAAAAACCTGACAAAGTTGTAACAAATAAATGAAATGATTTACACATGAAGATTTCTGTTTCCAATCTGGACCATATCATTGAATCCAAGATTAGCATATGCAAAAGTCATCAAAACATCTATACTTAAATAATTACCAGGCATCTCAAACTTATCTAAACAAAACACTTGCTCTTCTCCAACTACTCTTCTTCAGTCTTGCCCATCTGAGTTGGGGGCAACACCATCATTTCATCTGTTCAGTCTAGAAATTTTGAAATCATCCTAAACTCCTTTCTTCCTTGCTATTATCATGTCCAAATGCATCAGTAAATTGCACTAGCTCTATCTTTGAAATGTGTTTAAACATGAACTAATTTGTACTGCCTCTGGTAGTAACATTTTGGTTCAAACCACCCATACAGATGGCATGAATTTTTGCAATATTCTTTTGCCTTCTCCACCCAACTCCAGATCTTCTCTTACCACAACAGCTAGAGACAACATGTACAAATTCAATTCCAATCATATTACATTTCTGCTCAAAACCCCAAGGGCATATTTTCTTTCTCAGCATAAAACCATAGTCCTAATTAAATCAAAGAAGGCCCACAATAATCCACCTCAACCCCACTCCCTTCTTGTTTATCATTTTGCACACATCTGCTACTCAGTGTTTGCCTTTCTGTGTCCCAGGCACATATACTAGCCTCCCAATACCCAGGCATATGTCAATCTCAGGGCCTTTGAGTAGCCTGGAGCACTTCTTGTCAGATTCACACAAGATTCATTCTCTCTCACCTCATTAGGTTTTGACCCAAGTATCTTATCACTGAGATTTTCCAGAACCACTCTAAACTCCAACTTCCCCTTTGCTATATCCCTTCCATGCTCATTTTCTTTTCCCTTCTGAGTGCTGGTCCTCATCTGACATATTAGATATTCTATTTATTTGTGTTTTAGAATCTACCTTACCATTACTTGAATGTGTATTTCATCAGCGTAAGGGTTTTTGAATGTTTGTTAAATGCTTTATCCCCAGTGCCAAGGACACATAAATACTTGTTGAGTGAATGCATTATGGAAGCAGGCTATTTAAACGAGAGAATAAATAATACATTATTTAAAATATTAATGTTATTTCTATATAATATTGTGCAGTAGGTAAAATTGGCACTACATTACCCATTTTGCAGTTGATGAAAAGGATATAAAAAGATTCACAGAATTTCTTACATTAGAACCTATGTTTCTCAAATCATTCAAACTTGTCATATATATTAGATTCCTATTGCTATTATACAAGTTACCACAAACTTAGAGGCTTAAAACAACACAGACTTATACTTCTGGATGTTAGAAGTCCAAAATAGATCCCACTAAGCTAAAATCAGGTGTCGGCAGGACCACATTTTTTCTTGAGCTCTAGAGGAGAATCTATGTCTTTGACTTTTCCAGCCTCTAGAGGCTGCCCACATTACTTAATTTATGTTCTCTGTGTCTGTATCACCCCAATCTCTGCTTTCATGATCACGTCTCCTCTGACACTCCTATCTTTCTTTTGACACTTATGATTATATAGGGCCCACATAGATAATTCAGTATAATCTTCCCAGTTTGAGGTCCTTAACTTAATCAATTCTATGAAGGCCTCTTGCCAGGTGAGGTAGCATAAGTCTAGTTTTGGGGATTAGGAAGCAGCCTTCTCTGAAGGGCTATTATTCTGCCTACCATAACAGAATACTATCAAATACTCTATATCATATCATAACTGTAATCTTTTAAATTACATGTTTATTTTTCCTAGAGATTTTAAATTCTGTAACTTTGATTTGTAAATTCATTTCAAAAGTTGTTAATCTGCATCTTGTACTGCAAGATTATTTTCTGTTACTAAGCATCTTCCTTTGAGATGTATAATATACTAGATTTCTTGTGTCTTTTCTTTGGGTTCTAATTATTTAAATTGATTATACAAATTAATCATTAACTGAAGTAACAGTTTTAGTCAAATGCTGTCTTTCACAACATTTCCCCTCATACTGATTTAAACAGGCTTTTTATGTAAGTGTTCGAACTTGTCAATATATTTGATTTTCTTCAAACCCTATTATAAACAGTATTTAAGTTTAAAAATAGGAAAGAAGAAATACTATATTCAAGATAGTTATGGTAACTGGATTGTCCTCATCAGAATCTGGTCAGTAATAGATGAATGTTTACTATACGTCAAAAATCAATCACTTCTCTATGTCATGATCAGGAGCTTTGGAAAGTCAAAAATTTTATATTCCACCTTTAACATTCATTTTTCCCAAAATAGCCATTGATAAATATGATCATAGATATATTAACATATGTTTGATATATATAAGATATAAATAGCTAAGTTAACTCTTCCTTTGACACTTGTAAACAGAAATACTGTCACCACAGTGAGTAAGCTAGGCTTCAGAGTTTGTGCTCTTAGTGATTCTGTGCAACACTGGTCCTCACAAATAAAGATGACCTTTAAAAATTTGAATTATCAACTTTGAACAGGTACATATCCAAATCAAAAATTTCTCCTGTGGTTCAATAAATATGTAAGGCAAAGTAGAAGACACCCTTACTGAAACTGAAGTAGAGTAGAAGTAGAAGATTTACTCCTAACAATGACTAAACAAGAAATATTTTTGTAAGGCAAATTACAAGCTATTAATTGAAATTGATTTTGGAAGTAATTCAAGATAAAAAAGAAAAAATACAGACTGATACTATATTTATATGAAGTATAAAGTATATAAAATATTCTAATTATATTCCATATTCATAGAACAACTTTTATGAGTAAAATACACAGAAAGGCTGACTTTTATTGAATGTTTTCTGAGTGCTAGACACTGATCTAAATCTTCTATATTAATTCATTAATTCACTTATATTGCACTGAACCCTGAAAGCTGCGTGTTTCAACCCAAACTTGTGATTATCTATCGATTATAAACAAAAGGGATTGTTAAATATTCACAATACAAATCAGTGATATAGTCCACTCCATTTCACTCCCAATGCACACCTCTTTCATGATATTGCCAACTTCCAAATATTTAAAAGTTGCCCTTGACTTCCAGGTATTTCTTATGAGACAGGGAATAAACTAATCTGTAGACCACTGTGAAATATTTTGAGTTGGATTTGCTGATTGTAACAAATAAAAATAATCAGTTTCAAGATTTTATAAGTGTAGACATAAGCAATTTGTTTGGTTTAAACAAGCAGCAACAATATTTTGTTGAATTCATGCAGTTTTTTTACACACCTGTCTCCTTACCAACCCCAGGTGGCCTTTGGCCTTTATTCTCTGAATTTGATTTGAAAATATTTAAAGAAAGTGTTTCTAATAGTGTCATTAGCACTTTGTTATATAATTTATTATCATACTGGAACCTGATAATATAACTTATTTAGCTTAGAAAATGAGATACTATTTAGCTTTATCTAAGTACATGATCTAAGTTTAAGCACTTAGAAATTTGTTTTTGTGAAAACAATGAAAATAGAAGATTTATTTTTTATTATAACTGTTTTAATATTTTCCTAAACTTACATTCAACTATAGCAGAAGGTGATTTATTGCTAGTACATTGAATATAATTGTGCTTATATAATTTCTTGCCAGAATCTAAATCATTCATAATAACAACTTTGAATTTATGGGACATTAATCAGGATATCAGTTGCTGAGGAAGTGCTAAAAACAAGGGCCATGGTGAAAGAGAGGTGTAAAAAGAAGTTTGCTTGGAGACACTCAGTTACAGGCATACCATTCAAATATTAGCATAATATTTTGTTGAATTCATGCATTTTTTTCACACACCTGTCTCCTTACCAACCCCAGGTGGCCTTTGTCCTTTATTCTCTGAATTTGATTTGAAAATATTTAAAGTGTTTCTAATAGTGTCATTAGCACTTTGTTATATAATTTATTATCATACTGGAACCTGATAATATAACTTATTTAGCTTAGAAAATGAGATACTATTTAGCTTCCTCCATTGTGCTCTTATAAATATTCAAAATAACATTAAAAACCGTATCTATATGTTGAAAGAGGCTGCCGTTGGTAGCACCAACATCTATCTTTTACTTTTACTAAGGGTATTTTTAACAGGATACACAAATTCCCACTGCAGACTAAAATTTCTAGACTTTAGCATGAAAGGGTATACTTTCCCTTCTCTTTCCTATCTACAGACTGCAACACAATTATTGTGTTGTGTTTACCTCTACCAAGTAAACCCATAACCCATTCAACAGATGAACTGTCTCCCAACATCATCAAACTTCCATACCTGCCTTTGCCCACCAACACAACTGTGCTGTAAGAATGAAATGAATTCTAAATACTGTTCAAGTTCCTGTATTTTGTTGTCCCTTATGCAAATAACCTAGCTCATATCCCAACCAATCAATTTAGTAGAAAGATGTAGAAAAATTCTGGACAAAATAATAAGAACAATGCAGCCAATTCTAATAGAACAGGGAGAAAGCCGAGCAAGGACACAGCTATTGCTGCTGGAGTTGGTGACCTCCAATAAGTCCTGGTAAAAACGTCACCAGGGATCCTTTAGAAGATAGATCATATACCAACAGAGTTTTATTTTTCAGCAAAAATTGCTGGATATATGCAAAGTTTTTTTTTTCCTGTTTCTTGTTACCAGTAGTAAAGTACAGATTGTTTATTAAAAGATTGCTCTACTCTAAAGAGGCAACCTCAGGGAGAGGGATAAATTGGGAGATTGGGATTGACATATACACACTACTGTATATAAAATAGATAACTAGTGAGAACCTACTGTTTAGCACAGGGAACTGTACTCAATACTCTGTAATGACCTATAAGGAATCTTTAGAATTTAATTCCTTTAGAAAAGGAATCTAAAAAACAGTGGATATATGTATATTTATAACTAATTCACTTTGCTGTACAGCAGAAACTAACACAACATTGTAAATCAACTATACTCCAGTAAAAATTAATTTGAAAAATAAAGAGGCAGACTGAGCAGGAAACAACACTGTATCCCTAATCTTTTCTCCATCTCTTCAGCTAGACTTTGGAAGCCAGTCCAGCTGAAAGTACCAAATTAAAGACTTGTTTTTCTTTACCACTCCAGCCTATTGCTCCAGATGACCATAATGCAAGGTCAGTGTGTACAGCTGAGTGATGCACAGCAGTGAAGAAGGCAAGTTAGGGCTGAAATCTAGCTTCAGCTCCATTCAACATGCAATGAGGTTGGCTGCTCCAAGAGGATGGATCCCCTTTTACTTCTTACAAAGGTCCTGTCCACTTACTGAGTCGATGCCTGTAGGAGTGCCTCAGCACAGAGGGGGACCCTCTTTCTCTATTATCCATCCAGAGCAGTATGGTATCTCATATGTAACTCTCACTTTGAAGCCTGCTTTAGAGTAGTTGTCACTATCAACAGAAAGGGATGGTAGAATTCTGAGGCTAATAAAAATTTTTAATAAGAAAACTAGAATATTAGAGATATTCTAATAAAAATATCAGACATGAAACAAGATAAACCAACTATTTAAAAATATGATCTTTGTTGTAGTTACTCGCACATGGAACTTATTAGAATGAAGTTAGCTGGAATTTTACTGTGCATTTTGTGGGAGTCAACAAACCATAACTACTTGGATTGAAAAAACCTGGGAATGTGCGACTATTAGCAACTCTAGGTTCCAAGCATACCCTGCAAAAATCAGAAGAAAATTTTGGGCAGATTTCAAGGATGTAATTTACCTTTTCTATCACTATCATCAACATGGCCACAGAGAAAAATGAACAAAGAATCTCCAAAGAGAACAGAACCCAGAACTGCCATATAAACTCATCAATAGGACTTCCTTGAATACCAGGGCAAAGACTTATCATATTCATGCCTCATATGTATTGGCAATTGCTGTGGCAGAGAGGCTGTTTGTTTAATATGCTTCCATTTTCTAAATGGGAGTATTATAGTAGTTGTCATGTCCTATTCTATTTTATACTTTGTATGGGAGAGGATTTGGTTTATTATTTGATATAAAAACCTGCTAGAAATGATTATTTGACATAAAAACATTATGGAATTTTACCTTGGTATAGTAAATGAAGGGGTCCTTGCTTTGTCATTATTGGGTTAAAGATGAGTGCATTTTATTTGTGGGAAGAAGCATCTACATGATCACCCAGCTAAACACTATGTCCTCTGCCTTCATTAAGTGTGTGACTTAACTTTCTGTTTTGGGTAAGGAGATATGAACAGAAATGATGTGGTCAAATTCTAGATCATTTCCTTTAAATGATATGAATTGTGCTAGCTTTTCTCTATTCTTTTATCTCACTGGCTGGAACTCTTTTTCATATTGTGGACAAAGGCCGATGGTGATAGAAAAGTAGAAGATGAAAGAAGTCTGGTTCCCTAATATGATCAATATACCATAAAAACCCTGGAATATCTGTCTGATGTGTTAGATGAGAGATACATATTTTCCAGCACTGTATCTTGAGGTCTTATAATTCATAAGATTAGATAAGTCAGTAATAAACTATTTTGAAATTTCACTAAATTTGAATACTTGAATGGAGATGGAATAGGTATTTTGAACAGCAATTGTGGTTTTCTGTTAAGCATTTTTGCACTCTGGATCACTTACTGTTGCATAAGATGATTTATGCTTAGCATGTGTCTGGCACACAGCATTCACTCAATAAATGTTTGTTGAGTGAATTCATTAAAAAAAGTCCATCACTATTTATTCATCATTCATTCTTTCCAAAGACAAGAACTGTGCCTGGAGAAAGTTTTGTAATCTCCATAGGGTTACTAGAATTTTAACACTATTCTAATGCCTTTATCAAAATACAAACATATGAGCCAAATTGCCCTCACAAAGTCAAAATGAAATTAGCATTTGACAGAGCAATTCCAAAATAAATTACCCTAAACAGGCTCTTTTCTCCCTTGTAAGTGCAAAACTCTGCTGTTGAGCAAACAGGCTTTGGGGTTGGATAATGAAATCTACGTGATCTGCTCCTCCTTTAGCTTTAAGCATCATTTTGCTCAGAGCTAGGTTTTGGGACTCAGTTTTAGTAGCTTCTCATTAACTACATTCACTTTGTAGCTTTTTACATTCAGTGCCTCTCCGAAGTAGAAGTGAAGGTGTGCAAGAACAAAGGGATGTTGTCCTCTCACAGAGATGAACTATGTAATGTCTAGTCATCAAGGTAGGAACGGATTTCACACACCAAGCATCCATTGACTCTTGTCATCTTACCCTATTTTTACCCTATTTTGCTGTATATTATGTGATCTTATAGCAACTCTGGATTATATTTTAAGCCACTCCAAAAATACTATAGAGTAGGTAGAAATGAAATAGTTAATAAACAAATATTGTTCTCATTTTCCTTTTATATTTATATTTCAGTTTGATTAGTTTAAAAAACAACTGATTGAAATATATTGTTAGTCCTACTTCAATGTGAACTATATAATATACTGGCAAGAAAAAAAAGATGACAGGATAAAAAATGAAATCAAAACTAAAGGATAAATCATATTAAAGGTGATAAGTGCATAAATACAGAAGTTCCCCAATGTAGGCTATCATTATGTTTTGGTTAGTCTTTATTTAACTGTATTCTATATACATCATATTTATAGATCTCTCTTTTTTTCATTCATTTTCCTCTCAGTGCTTGACTGAAGACAATTTCCATTGAACTCTTTCAATTCACTCATCCTTTTCTCTGCTGAGTACACTGTTTACTCCCTATGAGTGTCCATTCCTTTATTAACATATAGAAGTTGTGGGAAGTCACCTCAATGTGATGCAAAAATGGCTATTTGAGGGATAGATGGCAGCTACACTTAGTTCACTTTTGCAAATGTCCTGGAAACGTGACTTGATGTGTCAGTGTTGCAGGCCCCTCCTTACAGTGGGATGTTGCCTCCTAAGTACATAAGACTGATAGATTTCACATTGCCTTTCAAATCCAGTGCCTCCCTGTCACCCTCCCCATGCCCTCCTCACTATCCCATAGATATAGACTTCACAGGGCCTCACATATCTTTATCACTTCTTCCAGAAATTTCTATCTTTTGGAGATTTAGAGCTCAGCTCATTAGATTTTCACCACATGCTGTATTGTAACCTGGCAAATGTCTAGAGTGGAAGACCTGTCTTAAATATGTTGAAGGTTTCCCTCTCTAGGTTTTGTCTCCTATGTATTGCCTGAGAGTAGGGGCCAGCACTGGGGCCATTCCTCAACTGTGCTCCCAGAAATAGTAAATCTGAGTTCAGATTTTCATAGTGAATACAGTGCACCACAAAGATCTACTTTCTAGACAGGGTTATAGAATAACTCCCCCATAGTCGCTGGGGGCTTCTCTTTCTGATGTGAAATTTAGAAGAGGGAGGTTAATAGGATACACTATAAATTCTGTTTCTGCAGATGATCTTCAGGTTGCAACAGGTACTCATCCTCCCCCGCCTCGTCTATTCATTCTAAATTCCCCTCAACTCAGCTATCCCTTCAGCTATCACTTTGGTAGTTTTTGGTGACTGACTCAGTAGGATCCAAGCCATTATTACAGAGGGATCTGAGTCTTTGACAGTTATATTCTTTTCAGGATCGGGTTGTTGTTCCACTCCATTCACAATTAGTTTAGATCAATGGAGAACGCAGAGGCACCAATTGTCACATGAGTTCAGTACCTATTCCTCCTTGCCCTCATTGCTTGACGGCAACTCAACCACTGTCTGCTGATTAGGGTCATTTATCCCTGACTGCATGGCAATTCCTATTCAAGCTGGCCACAAGAAGTCCAAAATATCCCAGAAACAGTCAGAGTTTAGAGTTTATTGAGATCCTCCCCATGTTCCTTGACAAGAATGGGTCTCCCTTTGGTGACCAGAAGCTCCAATCCCGCACAGCCCAGAATCACAGGGACTGGAAACACAAAATCTCTAGCAATAAGTGGGATAACTGGGTGACTCCTGCATTCACACTCTTTGATCCCAGACACATATACATATTCTTCCGGTTAGAGACACAGTACAAAGTCTGATTTAATGCATATACTGTAACCCAAAAGTATCTTTCCTCTCTGGAATTTAAATTCTTATAGTTTTCCTTGCTTCTACAGCTATCTGGTATTTCTAAACTACATCTTTTAGTGTTATTAAATTGTTTAATGGTTGTAATGACTTTTGGTTACCTTTTACATTCAGAAATAGAAATTGCTCCAGTCATAATCATTCATATATGGTTATGAAACAGAAAGGAAGGGGGCAGGGCACAACCTTTAAAAGAATGACATAGCCATAGAATATGACAAAAACTGGTTAGAACCAACTAGATCCAATATGGCAGAAGATTCGACTTCCAGTGGACCTTGACCCTCATTATATGCTCATTATAATACATTAGCATCTAAATGACACACCCACCAGCACCATGACTGTTCTAAGGCTAACTATATAAAGCCAAAAAGTGGGTGGTGGCCCAATTCCTGGAAATTCCCACCCCTTCCCTGAAATAGTTGGACTAATCCTACCTTCGTTAGCCTATGAAATTAAACAGCCCATAAAAACTAACCATGCCATGTTTTGAGGCTTCTTGCCTTCTGAGATGGCCCACACTCTGTCTATGGAGTGTGTCCCTCTCTGAATAAATCCACTTCTTACCTATCACTTTGTCTCTCACTGAATTCTTTCTGTAAAGAGACATAAAAATCCTGAGCTTCATTAAGTCCTAAGACCAGGTATGTGATCTCATTTAAAAGACCATGGGTTCAAGTCCCAATCTGAGGTGCACGGTTTCAGTTAGAGTCTGGAAAAGAAAAAAAACAAGTTATTAACGTGTAAACCATTAGTTAGAGCTAAAATTGGAGGAGCTGATGCTTATATCATACATTTTTTAAAAAACATGTTTGTATTGTTTGGAAGCTTTATATTTATCATGTATTCATCCCCCTTTTTTGTTTTTTCTCAAATTTAAAGTAAACCCAAAGTTTACAGCAAGAAGTTCACTGCATTTATTTCTTTTTATTTTATTTTATTTTTTAAAGAAATGACAATTCACTAGGTGTCCAAGATATTTCCTCAGCCTGCCTTTAAGAGAGATTGCAAGGTCACAAATATATAAATAGCTTGAGACTCCCCAAAACATTAAACATTCTATAAAAAGTGAGTTTATGTATATCATTTCAGGCACACAGAAAATCATATGTGAAGGCACCAAGATGGGAAAGAGTTTAATTCTTTTCAAGAACTGAAAAAAAAAAAAAAGAGCTTCTGTAAATAATACAAACAAAGCAAAAGAGAGTGTTCTAAGATAAGATTGAAAGATGGGCCATGGTTAGTTTGTGGAAGGGACTTTATAACATAGTAATTCATTTGATTTTTTTCCTTAGTTATTGGAGAGTTGTGGTAGTGAATGAAAAAACAGAGCTTTTAGAATTCGCTGTGTCCAAGAGTATTAACTGTTATGAAACTTTCATTGCAAGTTACACCCCTGGCATACATTAATCATGTGATGGAGAGCTAGGCAGTGCCTTAATATCTAAAACTTTTATACTGTACTTTTTAAAGCTTTAATTTTGAGGATAGGAAAAGGATATTTGTCTGAGTATGAATTCTAAGTTGTATATATTTCTTTCATTCTAAAAAAGTGAATTTGTGAAGCAAAATTTTGCTAATGTTAAACTTTAAAATTTAATATACCAGGTTATTAAAATACTGCCACTAACTAGTTAATGGCCTGTAAAAGTAAAATATGGCCGACTGTTAAAAGTATATGAAGAAAATTTAATTTTTATGTAATTGGAATTAAAAGAAAACCTTAAAATCTTAAAATGAAAATAAAATAATACTTTTCAACAAAGAGCTTAGTGATTAATATAACAGGAACTAGATATGTGTTTGTTAGATATAAAGCATATGTAAGCCAAATTACCAACTAAAACAATTCAAGAATTCAAATAGAATGGAAAACAAACAAACAAATAACTCATGCTTTAATCTCTAGAACCTGTGAATATATCACTTACATGGCAAAAGGGACTTTACAGTTAGCTAGATTAAGAATCTTGGGTTGGGGAGATTATTCTAGATTTTCTGGGTAGGTCCAATGTAGTCATAGTGTCTTTTTAAGAAATAAGTAAGGGCATCAAATTTACAGAGAATATATGTAATGAAGGAAGCAGAGTTGGAGTGATGCACTTTGAACGGAGTAAGGGGCCATGAGCCAAGGAGTGTGGGTGCCAGCAAGACGCTGGAAAACTCAAGGTAACAGATTCTCCCCTGGAGCCTCTGGAAGGTACTCATGTCTGTTAACACATTGATTTTGGTCCAGTGAGACCCATTTTAGATTTCTGACCCCCAGAACTATAAAATAATACATTTTCATTATTGTTGTTGTTTTAAGCCACAAAGTTTGTGATACTTTGTTTTGGCTGCAGTAGGGAATTAATACAGCATCGTTTCTGCTTATTCATTCCTATGGTCATATTGCCTTGCTTAACCCTGCAGTTTCAGAGATATATTACCCTCTATGGGGAGGGGAGTGACATAGTAGTGAAAGAGATGAAGTAGGCTGGCTAGCTGCTTCACAAGGAGGGTAACGGCTGCCCTGTGATTATTGACTCACTGATTTCTGACAGGGAGAAGATTGCAGTGGTTATGTCAAGATGGTCGTCTCTTTCCCATATTGTCCTGATCGTTGATCAATTTTCCAGGTTTTCTGTCCTGAAACTGTACTTCTCTTTGGGGTGTTCTTGACTGTGAAGGGACAAACAAGCATCAACACCTTTCATGACTCAACACAAAAACTGTCAGGCTAATCTCTTTCATGACTGTACAGAAATTATGTAACCAAATTTAACAATACCAGAGCAATGGAAACTTTGATGGAAAACAGACAAAATCTGAACACAAGTAACCATATTCTGAGAAGAATGATTTAAGTACAAATGTTCTCTTTAGTGAGATCACTGTATATTAACAAATCTATGTTAGTCTAGTCTACCAGACAGAATCAACACAGTCATCGGGGGGAGAGGGTGACAGATCAACCTGCCCAATAGATTCAAGTTTTTAAAACAAAGTAATCATGGTACAATATGCAGTTTCAGTAAAAATAAAATAAAAATAAAACAGCGAAATAGCATTTACCTTTGAATAGAAACATAAATAATAAGATTTAGTTTGAAAATTCTGAACATAGATATAAGCCCAGTACTTGCATAATTTATTCTAAGGCAAAAATTAAACAAAACAAAACAAACAAAAAAGACTGCTGAATTTAAAAATGAAAGCCTGATTGCATTATTTCTTTATAAGCTCTATTATCCTGATATTCTAGGAGCTGATAAAAGCAGTGAGATTTGATCCCAGTTCTTCAAAATGAGGTTTTGAGCAAGCACTAAAGTCCTGAAAGCCAGATTAGTTTATAATACATTCAACTCATCACCACAGGTCCTAACATGAGGCTGACTTAAGCTCAGGGTCAAGCAAAGAACTTGGGAAAAAACCAGACTGGTGACAATCTTCTTTGTGTCTCCCTGTGACAAGAAAATAATTTGAAATCTTTTCCTTGTCTTTCATTTTCTTCAAGCAGACCTTCTTTAAGGCTGAAATATGTAGAATTGTGGCATAAATGTAATGCCAAACATTATAAGCAGCCTTAATTACAGTGTGATTATGTAAATAATTATACATTGCTTTGTTTATTTATAAATATTTCATCCCTACCCTAAACACAACTTATATTTTTATTCATAGCTGGTTCACCAAGCATGACCTCCACTCACATCTTGAATAAGTGTAGAAGAAAACCTTAGAAAGTAAAATGCAGTTTGGTGAAGTTATTGTATCTACTTAATGATAAACACATCTCTTATACGACATATATAGCATCATTTAAGAAATTCTTCTTTGTATTCAAATGATCTATGCTATATACATTGGTATAAAATTAGTTAAACCAAAAGCAGCACATAAGTCACATAATGTTATTTTAAAACATGAAACATACATTGTGATATCTGAGAAGGACAAATATTTGAAGCGATAGATGGCAGTATTGTTGCATATTTTTACGTGCATTCTAAAGTTTTTGCTCATTTTACCCCTCAGCCAACAGCTTTCTTTACTTTCTAAAGTTTTATAGGTCAATGTATGAAGACATTAGAAGTCTTAATTTGAAGACTTTTTTTTTTTTTAACCTAGGCAACTTTGATTTGTATTTCTTCTCTGTGTAAAGGACAGTACCCAGAGAACCACAGAAGTGGGAATAAAAGGTTTCCATTCTTTTACATCTGGTTTGCACAGCTAACCCACAAGCCCAAGGGACTGTGAAACTGGCACAGTGAGCTGCTATGGATTGGACCATCTTATCCTTCCTCAGTTTATTGAGTTCCCAGTGTAATTTCAAAACATACATTTTATAATATTTATTTAGCTTTAAAATCTCTTTGATTTCAACGTATTTTTTTGATGCTGGGGTTAAATGATGCTCATCTATTTTCACATAACTTGTTATCTGATATCTCGTAGGTATTTTTAAAGATCATTTTTCAATGAATGACTAGATCTTATAAGGGAGAGAAAAGTAAACTGTTCATCTTTTAAACAGCACTAAAGGAATGTATAGGAAAACTGTAATAATGAAGTAAGCTATATATTCAGAAGAAGGGAACAAAAGGGAAAATGAGTAGTGGGTTATCCAGTTTACATTGTTTTCTAAAATTTCAGCATGTAAGTTGAACTGCAGGACCAAATATACTGAGTTTAAGCTTTTGCTGCACCAGGAATATTGTTTGATATCCAAGGAGGGAAAGGATATTTCTTGCTGCATCCAGTGAATTTGTGTTGAATATTTCTTTCAAGTGTACTGGTTCCCAAAAAAGAAAAAGAAAAAAAACCTCAAAAGCTGTACTCTGTTTCCTTTTTTTTTTTTTTTTCCATAAAAAGATCAGGTATCAATTGAAGTTAATAGCTAAAGTAAGAAAGTACTCATTTAATCTCATCAATTTTTTGTGAGGGCTTTCAGCTCTAAGAATGCAGTTTTGAAGTGTCACACTTAACTGATGTGCTATCAGTGTTCCTTTTTTGTATCTTCAAAATAAGTTGGCAGTATTCTGTAATTCACCACAATGGCAATTAATGTGGGAGCAACCTGAGCTTCTTTGTACACTTTATAACATGATCACAACTCTATAAATAGTTTTTATTTAGAAATACCTAAATGTGGCCAGATGACACAACATGATTAGGACCAATATTTGTTTTTGAGTGTTGACACTGCCTCTAATTTTTTGTCTCCAGCTTTAAAACCTAACCTAAGCAAATAATGACAGTTCATTTTTCTCAGTGTTAATTTATCTTCGTGATTTTCAATAAGCCTTTACACATACTACATAATTCTATCCTAGAAACTGCCTTTTAAGAGAGTTGGCTCAGTTTTTGCGATACCAATTGCCATTTGTGAACCACTAGACACAGTCTGCACAAATCGAAGATCCTCAGTCAAATAATGAATAAATGGCAGAGACTACAAAGGACGGTCCTGAGGATCTGACCCTGGAACTTTCTGCTACTCTTGGCAGCTTACAATTAGGAAAATCAGTATCTCAAAATTATTCCTTTTAAAGACTCAATGAGTATTGAAAAGCATTTAGTTCATGTTTAGAAGCACAGATAAACATACAAAGAGATCATTTTACTGTTTTCCAGAATGTTGTCATATGAAGTAATAGAAATTAGTAAAACCTAGGGGTGAAACAGGAATAAAGACACAGACTTACTAGAGAATGGACTTGAGGCTATGGGGAGGGGGAAGGGTAAACGGTGACAAAGCAATAAAGAGGCATGGACATGTATACACTACCAAACGTAAGGTAGATAGCTAGTGGGAAGCAGCCGCATAGCACAGGGAGATCAGCTCGGTGCTGTGTGACCGCCTGGAGGGGTGGGATAGGAAGGGTGGGAGGGAGGGTGACGCAAGCGGGAAGAGATATGGGAACATATGTATATATATAACTGATTCATTTTGTTGTGAAGCTGAAACTAACATACCATTGTAAAGCAATTATGCTCCAATAAAGATGTTTAAAAAAAAAATAATAATAATTTATTTAATAATTTATTTGTGTCCATAAAGTACTCCATGTGTACTGTTTGAAAATAGACTATTATATGATTAATAATTTATTAAAATATGGTTATTTTTTCAAATCCATAAATGTGTTTTAATTATAAAAGATAATTTATAATATTAATAAACTATATAAAATAGCTTTTTTAAACAGTGAAATTGCTGAATCCATCATAAAATAATGTCAATAAATTACAATGTAAGGAAAAGAAGGCATCCCCCAGTAAAGTTCTTTTCAAAATTGTAGAAACATAATCTATGTTTATGTGATGTGACTTCAGCAGAATCTGTCCACACTCATTAGCTAGGCCAGATCACAAAGTTTGTTCCAAGTTAAAAATGTAAAGAGAATGGAGACAGGCAGATATTTCAAGATTGGTTTCACTACACAGCTGTGCAGGCAAAAGAACAGTGCAAAGGAGGCTATGCAGTAGATCAGACTTGAAATGGGTTTTGTGTCAGTGTTCTTTCCCTTGTTCCTTATAAAAATGAAGGAACCACATATACAGAGGGAGGTTTTTGTTTTCCTTGGGTAGATATCCAGGACTGAAATTGGTGGATCATATGGCAATTCTATTTTTGTTTATTTTTTGAGGAAACTTCCCACTGTTTTTTACAGCACCTGAACCAATTTACATTCCCATCAACAGTGCCCAAGTGTTCTCTTTTCTTCACATCCTTACCAACACTTGTTATTAGTTATCTTTTTGATGACAGTAATTTTGACAGTAATTTTGAGGTAGTATCTCATCTTCTATATGTTAATAATAAACTACCAGAAAAAGAAATTAAGAAAACAATCCCATTTACAATTGCATCAAAAAGAATAAAATAGCTAGGAATAAATCTAACCAAAGAGGTAAAAAACTTGTACTCTGAAAACTGTAAGACATTGGTGAAAAACACTGAAGCCATACATACGTACTTAATTTGAGAAGTTTATTCCAGATTGTTTTCCAACATATTTGTGAAATTTTTATTTTGAGGAA
The DNA here is from genome assembly GCF_964374135.1 of Grampus griseus. Lineage (NCBI taxonomy): Eukaryota > Metazoa > Chordata > Mammalia > Artiodactyla > Delphinidae > Grampus > Grampus griseus. The sequence goes on along the minus strand of NC_138998.1, from coordinate 124,063,261 downwards.
TGTGTGAGTTCTGATTGATTCAGATATTCTCCAACTTCATTCTTGTTAAACTTCAATTTTTCCTAAACCTATAGGTGAAATATAGAATCCTAATTTTTTAGTACTTTAATTTTTATCACCTGGCTTTCTGATAAGGCTGAGCATCTAATATTAGATTTCTTTGCCTATTTGTTGTATTTACTCTGTGAAATGCTTATTTATTTTCTACATCCATTTTTCTTTTGCATTGTCTGTCCCTATTTTATTGTTTTATAGGTGTTTCATATAGATTTGCATTTACTTTCAGTTCATAGATTGCTTTATATTTTCTCTCTTTGGGACATTACGCTCTTCTGAAAATCATAAAGGTATTCTCTTGTGTTATACTCAATAAAAATTGATTTCTTTTGATGATGAGAGGGCAGCATTCTTTTTTTTCAAAAATGGAAAACTATTAAAAATGATTAATCTTTTCCTTACTGATGAAAGGCTCTACCTCCATTGCAATCAAGCCTAAAGTTTCCATACACAGATCTACTTTCTAGTTGTTCTAATGTATACCACTGGATTATTTTCAACAATTTAATGTTTTTCTCTCCTTGAAATATTGTTTAAAATTTTTTATATTGAAGATATTTTTCCTTTAAAACACAGTGTTTCTCCCTACTCCACTCTTTCTAATATCTGGAAATTTTGTGTAAATTTCTTTCTATTTATTACTTTAATTCTTAGAAGTGTTTACTAGTAAAATCAACTGGATCTAAAGTTTCTTTGTTGGCAAGTTCTGTTTTTCATTTTAAATTTGTGATAATTTATGCATAATGATATTCACCTCTTTCTAATGTATCAGATTGAGAAAATTTCCTTCTATGCCTGGTTTATTGGGACTTTTTATAATTAATCAATTTAAATTTTGTGAAGTGCTCTGTGCATCTATCGATAAGATTGATTATAGTTTTCCTTTTCGTTATGTTTCAGCCTGTTGATACAGGACATTACATTGATTGACTGCTAAAATTTGAATTAACCTTACATTTCTGGAATAAAATGCACTTGGACATAAGGTTTACTCTTTCTATATATTACTGGATTCAAGTTGCTAATATTTTATTCAGAATTCTTGCACTTATGAGGGATATTAATCTTTAAATTTAGTTTAGTTTTGTTTTTTTATTTGTCTATGTCTTAGAACACATTTGTCTGGTTTTGGTAGATGCTTTCAGCTTCACAAAATGTGTTGGGAAATGTTTCTGTCTCTTACTTTCTAGAAAATTATATAAGACTGGTGTTATCTCTTTTTTCCCTCGAGTATTTGAAAAAAAATTACTAATGAAGCTATTTAAGTTAAGATTTAACTTCATGGAAGGTTTTTAATTTAGGAATTAAATTTTTAAAGTAAATACAGGATAATTTAAGTTATCTACTTTATCCTGAGTGAAATTTAGTAGCTTTTTTTTTTCCCCCATGATATTTGTACTTTAAATCTAAATTGTTGAAAGAGGGAAGCTTTTGAAATATTGATTTAATTTCTTTAATAATTGAAAATATTCATGTATTTTACATTTTTTAAGTTAGAGGATGTTTGTGTTCATGAATTTTTTATTCCATCAATGTTTTTACATTTATTGGTATAAAAGTGTTTCTAATTTTATCATATATTTTTAATATCTCTAGTACCTGATCTTAGTATTTTTTTTTGTTTTCCTTGATTTTCCCAGGATAAGTCTTTTTAGTTACAATTTTATTAGCCTTTATAAAGGAACAGATTAGTGGGTTTTTTTTTTTTGATAAATTTACTTTCATATTTTGTTTTGTCTTATTTCATTGATATCTATTCTTAACTCTGTTATTTGTCTCTTTATCTGGATTTAAATTACATCTATCTTTTTTTTAAACTTTATGATATGGATTCTTGATTCACTTATTTTTAGCATCCTTTTCTTTCTAATAGAGCATATGAGGCTATGAATATTCTTAAAGCACTGCTAAAATGCATTGCACAAATTTTGATTTACTATGTTTGATTATAATTCAGGTGAAAATATTTTATGTTTCTTTGTAATTTTTTTCTTCACCCAAAGATTAGAGTTCTGTTACTTAATTTCTAAATATGTATAACTTATTTCTTTCTTTGTTCAGAGAACATAAACAGAAATTAGTAGACATCATTTATTTCCAGTTTCTAAATAAATCCTTTTCAAGTCAGTTTTCAAATATGTGACTTGATTGACAATCTAATTGATAGCAACTCAAAAGTCTGGAGTAATTTAAAATATGAGTAACACATTAATAAATTGAGTAAGCGTGTTCATTATATTTTCTTGGGATTGATCATTTTTTAAGTGTTTAAGCAGACCTTCACTAACAGCATTTATTTAAGTAATTTATTTAATATGGTTATAGAGGCCAGACACCAGGATAAGTAAAAAGAATTAAGTACCCAAATCATATCACTTTGCTGCAAATTTTATTACTTTTCTTTAGTTCTATGCCTTATAGTTTGAGACTTCCTTGATTTAATGGTTATCAAGAGTCGCTTTTGGTGCTATTTATAGATTAATCAGCATTAAATTTGCCCTAACAGTTCTTTGACCTGAATGAATCATTTTCATTTTTTTTTTTGGATCATTTCCATTAAAAACTACATTTGGTTTTAGAATAATGTATTTTTCTTCTTTTCTGGAACCTATGGCACTATTTCATTTTTAAGAATTTGTGTTTTGGAAAGATGTTTTATTCATAATTGCTCTTCAAGTGTTACAATAATTGATCTATCAAATCTTGAGGGAGGGCTGGTTGAATTGATACTAAGTCAATGAAAGCTCTTAAAAATGAATGAGTTCTGAGAATGAGTATTTCAGATTTTCCATCAGTAAAGTTCAGTTTAATTCCTGGTTGGAGAAATTTCCCAGGTTGTGGCACAGGGAGAGTGCACACATGTGGAGAATTCTGTTCTCACTGAGTTATGGTGATTAAACTGTCTTCTGGGGAGGCCAAGGCAGCTAGATTTCCAAGGCAGACTATCAGAGAATAGAATGCTTTACATAGATAAAATTCTGGGAATCTATAAATGTCCTCTTCAAGCCTTCCTCTGAACACTGACAACATATGTGCATGAGGAAACTAGGCAAGTCAAGGAAAGAACCACCCAAAAGTGTTGCAGGAAAGAATACTTGAAGCTAACACAAAACAAGGAATAGTACCTATTCTCATAAGCTAGATGGAAAATTTATGGGCCATGATGAAGATGACTCAGGAAGTTTGTGCCTTATTATTGAAACATAGTAATATTAAAATAACTATATATCCAAATTAACCATATAACCATAGTAATTATTGAAAATATCTATATAACTGAATAATATATTGAAGTTTTGACACCATATTACAGAACAAACTATAGAACTGTTATAGAAATACAAAATATCTAGGACCCAAAAAGGTAAATTCTCAGTGTCTGTCATTCAACCAAAAATTAACAGACAGGCAAAGAAAGAAATATGGCTCATAATGTAGAAAAAACATTTAATCTATGACCTAGAAATGACATAGATGTTAGAATTAGTAACAAGAATATTAAAATAGTTATAACAGTGTTCTATATCTCTAAGAAGCCAGAAGAAAGATTGCACCTTTTTAAGTAGAGACATGAATATAAAAGAGTTGTAAATCAAATTTCCATGAAGAAACCTAAGATCTGCAAGGTTATAGCAAAATGCACTATTTGAGAATAACAAAAGCTTAAACATTGAATGAGTAAAAGTTAGTTAACTTGAAGACATAGAAATAGGAATTATCAAAAATGAAAGACAGAGAGAGAAAAGATCGAAATAAAGGTAAGAAGCATAAGTGAACTGCGGAACAATATATGTTGGCCTGATACATATGTAACTGAAGTTTCCAAAGGAGAGGAAGATAAGAGTGAGGCACACACACAGACAAAAGTGATGGCTCAAAATTTTCAAAATTGAAGAAAGATTAAACCCATGTATTAAATCATCTATGTTTAATTTTACTAAGGAACATTTAGTAATATATGAACATATAGTGAATAAATAGTAAAGTCACCAGTATGAAAGCTTGTGCAAAGAAATATAGTTCAGCACAGGAACAAAACCTTCTGGACTATTTTAATAACTCTATTATATCTTTCCCAATATGTAGTAATTTCTGCACTTGTGGTGCCTTATATGTTAAGACCATTTTCTTTTCATTGAAATATGTTATTATTTTTTGAGTCTCTTCCCCACCATATCCATTTCCTCCTTTCCTTACATTGTTTTGTGTCTCCAGAGGTCATCATCTATGCACTGCATCAACAGGCTCACTTATTAAGTCTTCTTGTTGGGTTTTCCTGATGGGACATATTTTTAGTGTCTCTTCTTATTTCTAGCAGTAGCTGTAAGCCTCTAAGATTATAATTCTTGTTGGAGAGCCCTTCATTTTTCTGTTTTGAAATAATTTTTTCTTTTACCATTTAAAGCCTAAGAATAGTTACAGATTTCCATTGTTACTAGTATCTGCATCTTTTCCCATTCCTTTTCAGCTCCCTTAACCCCAATTATACCCCTGTACAATTTTTCTTTACTGTTTTCTCTTCTGTTAAATTCATTTGAGTGTGCAATCTGCCTCCTGTCTGATGCACTATAACATATCTTTCTCTACATAAACTGTTGACTTGACATTTCAACAGATATTACCTTTTCATACTGCATCATAGGCTATTAGTCTACCTTCTTCCTTTTGGAGTATTGGTCTTTGGGCCTGAAAAGGAAGGGACTGGTACCAAGGAAGGTACAAAGCTAGGGTACAAAGTAAGAACTTCTGGTTATGAGATACCATCAAAATTGGGAGGAAAGTGTACTGGACATCTGCTAATGTAGCTTTTATTATAACTCCCCACTCCCCCCTTAAATAGAAGTACGAATCATAGTAAAATTACATCAAAGATCACATGTCTGGAAGTTTATGATAGTCATGTTCAGAGCAGCTGGTCACCAAAAACATCTCCTTTGTAAATATATATGAATATTTGTCTATCTAGCAATATTGTCCTTTCACAAAATAAAATTATGATAAAAAATTAACAGAAATGTTGCATGCTGTTTTGTTTCAAACAATTAAGTACTCAACTATTACTTATTGGACACAAATTACAAGCAAGGAAATACTGGACATGTCTAGATTTATTAATTTTTCTCATCAACTATTTTAAAATCAACATGAAGTAAATATAAATACACAGTTGAGATATACACAAACACTGATATAGTGGCTACATTCTTGAATGATATACTTACTCTTTTTATTAATATCTTGTAAGTGGGAAAACAGGAGTGATTAATGACAATGTAATTAAGTAATTTGCCTAAGGTTACACAGTAGACTATTGGTTCTAGTAGAGATTTGAACCCAGGTAATCTGCCTTAAATTAATGTTCTTAGCCAAGACATTATGCTGCCTCTCAAAATAATTACAACATCTTGCATTTAATAACTATTATTAAAATGTTTTAAAAAATCACTGTCATTTGTTACTCTTCCATATAGAGAAATTATCATAGTGATATTATTCTTTAGAGACCAATCTAAAGTTAAATAGTAAGCAAGATTAAAAATAGCTTTATACTGAGGTACTTACCTTCTCATTTCCAGTCAGTCAGTCCTGCATTGAAGGTTACAGGAGAATACAGAATTTTGAATCACACTGAAGCTTTCATAAACCAGTAGTTAAAATGACAGACAGATGGTCCATACAACCAGTCAATCACAAGAGGAAAAATGGTACTAATTGGATTAGCAGTAGAAAGACTAATGCATTTTTGTCCTTAAGGGTTAGAAGACAAATAGGTCTTTCAGCCCTGCAAGAGAGCACAGGAGATTCAAAAGCATTATTTGTGCAAGGTAGTTTTTAGAATCTGTTCCATTCATCACCGGAGCTAGTGCTTGAGGCTTGGAAAATTTGACTTATGGTTTGGGCTCAGAATCAGTGGTCCCATGTTCAGAGAAATACCTTAGGTTTAAAGGTGATTGACACCCCCTAAAACACTGAACCACAAGAGCTACTCCAAATGATCAATTTTTTAATTTGCAGGGAGGAGTTAGGATTGGCTAATCTGAAAAAATGAGGGGAAAAAATGAAATTCTACAAATTATTTCCCCCAAAACAGATGTTAACAATATTATTGCATATAAATAATACTAATCCCTATAAACTTTTCTTTTATGTATAATTATACATTAATCTGGAAGGTGAGGCAAGTCTTTGTCTTTGATGATATTGAGTTTCTGAGGGAAGACTTTCTTAGAAAATATTTCTGAAACCTTAAAAAAAAGGAAAAAGAAAAAAAGGCAAGATTCCTGCAACTATAGACTTTCTATAAGCATCAGCAACTAGGAAAGAATAACTTCAAAGGCATGGTGTCTGTAGGATTGATAGAAAATGTTAAGTATGTACCATATGTGTTATAACACATTCACAGCCTAAAAGCCTAGAGACAGAGCATGTTTGATGTTGTCAATGCTTAAATATCTACAATAATTAAAAAATAACTAGATGACCTTAGTAGGACCAACATCTATAACATCAATACTGACTATATATGGACCAATCTGATTATGAATACTACCTGTCAATACACGTATAAAATAGCTTCAGCATTCAAAATATTTTCAAATCAAATTATTTTGTTTATCTAAGCAGTAAACCATAAAGTGAATTCATTGATAAGTGAAAAATGTATGACAGCATAATAACATGTGACAAGCACAGTTCTAGGCACTGGGAATATAATATTTCTGATCTCATTTTGTACCTTACATTTAAGTGGGAGAAACAGAGCATAAATAAAATCAGACTATGGTCAGTGCCATACAGTGGATCCTTAGGTAGCGTGTTGCAGGGAGGTCTCTCTGAGGAGGTGAGTGTGGCTCTATGATGAGAAGGAATGTTCTCACAAAGGGTGGTCTGGAGGGCATGGCAAGGAGCATCAAAGCCCTAAGGTCAGGGGGAGGGAAGGACATGCACTGGAGGAAGAACTAGGAGGTCTGCATCAGGAAGCAGAGTGAGACAGCATGAACATGAGTGAAGAATGGTAGGGAAAACAAACAAGTAAAACTAGAGAGGTAGTTAGGAGTCAGATGATAAAAGACTGTGACATGCATGTTTTTCTACATCATGGAATGCTTTAAACATAATTTCCTAGAGCATTATGGTGACCCCTGATGACCACTATGGAATCCTATATATAACTATATAGATAAACTATATATAAATGGTATTCTTGGAACTGTAGTTTCATGAGTAATTTTAGGGCATGATACATTAGCCTCCTAGACTTATTTAGTATTAGTAGTTGAACACATAATATGAGCTTGGTTACACTGGAGGTTTGAGGGTGTTGATATTTAAGACTGTTCAGGTAGCTAGAATATACCAATGTGACCAGTTCACTATGATAGGCTCCCAACAGTAGTAAACTTTGGGCTTACTTCCTGGAACTGGGCACTGGGGTACTTTACATACATGCCTTTGGTATGTGAAATCTGTATGGAGCACACCCAGAGGGACCCAGCAGTGGATGGACAAAGAAGCATATTCCATTTATGCTGTTTATACACTGTATTCTTTGCCTACACAGTTGCTCCATGAATATATACAATTTATAACCTGTAAGTCTTTCTGCAAACACTTAAGTTAAATAATGCCTAATTAACACAGTTCCTTACAGTTTAAAAAAAAAAAGTCAGTAAACTATTTTGTATCTGATACTTTTGGACGGTTATTGGTAATAGTTTATTCAATAATTTGATCTTTGTAAATTCGGATATTTTGTCTGTCATTATTTTATAAGTAAACTATGGCTTAGCCTAGTGAATGTAGTACTTCAGTAGTAGTTTAAAATTTTTCTAATCCTAAATCCTTTCTTCAGAAGGATGTTTAGACAAGGTAGAAGTATAAAACACATAAAGCAAGGCTGTTTTGGATAAAGGAGAATAAGAGGAACAGAATCCTATTCACTATATTTGAATAATAGAAATTAATGATTATTTTCCCATCAATATTCATTACTATGAGTTTAGCTTTTAATATATATGAAAGATTTTGGAAATTTTAGAAACAGACATAAGTCCCATCCATATTGGCTCTGAATCATCCTCAAATGTTTAAGTCCTAGCATTATATAGTGCACATAATAAAGTACCAACATTTTTTTGAACAATGAGGGAATGTTTTAGGAACTGGCAATGTTTTTGGAATAGATTCTTTTCCCCCAATACATATTTAATTATGCTGTTGATCTATTGTTTTAAAAGAATGCCATAGGAATACTATTAAGTGCACTGCACAGTGGAACATAGCACATGATGTAATAAAAGACATTCTTCTGTGAAATTTTATTTGGTCTTAATATACGAGTGATCAACACTGTTGCTTTAATCTGTCAGGGCTGCCATAACAAAATACCAGAGACTAGGTGGCTTAAACAACATAAATTTAATTTCTCACACTTCTGGAGGCTGAAAGTCCAACCAAGATCAAGGTGTTGGCAGCTTTAGTTTCTCATGAGGCCTCTCTTCCTGGCTTGAACATGGCCACCTTCTCATTTTATCCTTACACAGCCATTCCTCTGTGTGTATTCTTGGTATCGCTTCCTTTTTTCATAATGCCAGCCTACTGGATTGGGGCCCAAAGCAGTCCTATTAGATTGGGGCCCTCACATATAACCTCATTTAACCTTGTATATCTCCGTAAAAGTTCTCTCTCAAATATAGTCACACTGGGGACTAGAACTTGATGACAAATTAAAATTATAATGAAGTAAACACAATTCATGCATACAAAAATAGGATTGGGTAGCCACTGAGAATCTGGTCTCAGACATATCCATGCACCTCTGAAAACTTGAATTCTTTTCTGAACTGTACCAAACCCAAGGACACCACCAGCTATATTTAGAAAACATTGACCAGCAGAGCCTATGGTCTCAAGGTCCCCCCTTGTAACTATGTTCAGACTCAAACCAATCTTTGCTTAACCAACACCCTTACTTCTTGGCAGCTCCAGTTAAAATTCTTGAAAAATAACTTATGTTCCTCACTGTGGCTTTGCAGTTGTTGTCTTTATAAACTTCCTGCATTTTTTAGTCCAGTGGAACATAATTCAAATGCTTCTCAAATCTGTGTCTTCTGGGCTACAGTCCTAATATTCCCCAAATAAACACCTCTTTATTTCAATCAGATCTTCATTTCTTAAATTTTGCTTCAACATGTAAATTTGGGAGGAATAGATTTGGTCCACAGAAATCATAGTGCATGAGTGATCATCACCAGGATTTTGTTTTGGAAGAGTAATTTGTATTCATATTATAAATCTCTAATGTTAAATTCACACCATTTGTTCAGTATTTTGTTATTAAGAAGATTAGGGGATCATCTGGTGATTATGATACTGAATTATTGGAAGTAAACACCTCAAAATTATTGTTATTTTATTTTATTTTAATATTTTAACCACTTTTTTCATGAGATGAAGACAATAGCCAATTCCAAATTTACAAAATTTAACATTTTACTATTATTTATAGTAACTACTCTAATGATTTTTAATGCTAATTACATACCTGTTCTATTTTTTAAAAGAATGCAAGATGATATTTGATGACTTATTATTTCAGTTCAGCAACTAATAATCCATTAATTATACAAAAAGGAAAAAATATATTTTCCCCAGTCTCTGCAATGCTTATCATAACGTGTTTGGATAGTTTGGCTCATTCCTTCTAAAACAGAGATTGCTTTCCAATACATACCAAAGGAAAATTAAAAGTCAATATTTGGTATGGATTTAAAAACAATTATCCATGTATTTATTCTAGAAATAGGCAAAAACCTGTGTGTTCGTTTTGTTTAAACTTTCCATATAATGACCTTAAATTCAAGTAAAAGTCTACACCCTTAAAATTAATATCATAGTAAAATTTGAACATACAAAAGAAACAATTTAGATATTGTGATTTTGTGTGTTATAAAACATTTTGCCTGCTTTAAAAAATAAAGCTACAAAATGTATTTAATACTGTCTAATTATAATGCTCCTGTTTCTCTCTTGCTTACTACTCAAGGGATATTTCCATATTCTCAATACTACTTGACATCTGGTCACCAAATATGTAGGTTTTCCACACATCAAACAATCCTCCAACACCAGCTGGGTTTCCTGAAATTTAATTCAATTCTAACACTGACCAGAGTTGCCACAGATCTCACAGGTTAAGGACTCAGTCTCACAAGACTGGCCTCACTTCAGAAGCCTATGGCAAGTAATAAGTCCCCAGGTTAACCATACATTTTTTCTGACTTGGCTACAAACTGGAGGTTCCTGCAACCGTCTCCTTGGATCCATCGTTTGCTAGAGAAGCTCAGAGAACTTGGTAAACACTTACTTATGTTTATCAGTTTATTATAAAGCAAAGGCTATGATAAAAGGTACAGGTGAACACTCAGATGAAGGGGTACATAGGGAGAGGTCTGGAAGTATCCTGAGTTCAGAAACTTCTGTCTCCATGGAATTGGTGTGCGCCACCCTCCCGGCACACAGATGTGTTCACTGATGCAGATGCTCTATGGACTCTGTACTACTGGGATTTTTATGGAGTCCTAGTTACATAGGCACAATAAGTTATTAACTCCATTTGTAGCTTATCTCTCCTCTCTGGAGAATGAGGGGTGGGGCTGAAAGTTCCAAGTTTCTAATCATGGCTTGGTCTTTCTGGTAACCAGCCCCCATGCAACAGCCTAATGAGTTGCCTTATTAGAACAAAAGATGTTCCTATCACACAGGGAATTCCAAAGGATTTAGGTCAGACATTCCTCTCACTCAGGAAATTACAAAGGTCTTAGGAGATCTGTGTCAGGGACTGGGGTCAAAAACTAAACAAAAGATTAGAACAAAAGATCTCTTAGCACCCCTAATTGCAAGGGTTTTAGGATCTTTGTGTCATGAACTACTAGGTTTGGAGATATATATATATATATATAATTTCAAAAATATTCATTTAAATTATCACTCATTTTATTTAAATGTAAGTATTATGTCAAGCATGTACATTTAAAAATTTAATGCAGGCAAACAACCAAAAGTACAATAATTATCATAAACCATAAAGAATGATAATTTGATGATTTGATATTTTGAGGCTATTTTGAGTCATATTTGTCTATCTAACTAGCTATCCATCTATCAGACTTTATAACCGTAAGACATGACAATAGAGTTTGACAGAATCAGCCATAATAATATGGTTGATATTAGATGTTTATGAGATAGTCATTATAGCATCCCTTTTATAGGGTATCTCCCTTCCTCCCTGTATTGGTTTTCTATTGCTGCTGAGGCAAATCACTGCAAACTTAGTCACTTAAAAACAAACAAAACTATTATATTAGATTCTTTAGGTCAGAAATCCAACATGAGTCTCACTAGTGTCAGGAGGGCTGCATTCTTTTCTGGTGCTCTAGGTAAGATTTTTTTTCTTGCCTTTTCCTGCTTTTAGAGGCCTCCCTCTTCTTCCTGCACAGAGCTGCTTGCACACCAGAACCAGCAGTGGGGCGTGACATTCTTCTCATGCTGCCTTCTCTCTCTGACCACAGCAGAGAAAGGTCCTCCAGTATTAAGGACTCCTGTGATTAGATTGTGCCCTGCTCAGATAATCCAGTATAATCTACCCATCATTCTCATCTTAATTTAATTGCTATTCTGTCTGCTGACAGTTGATGGTGATCCATCCAATTATGAATACTTGATTTAATTTGGATTAGGGAGTACCTCTATGGAACTTTGCTTTGGGATTGGGTGCAGGTCATTCTATTTCATGGTGTCTAAAGCTATGAATTTTAAAATAATGAAACTGTTAGCTGACATGTTTCTTGCCATACAGAGGAAATATGCCAGTAGAGAGAATCAAACACAGAGGGAGATTAAGAGACAAGAGCCTGAGACTGATATTATTTACATTTTCATAAGGCCCCTGAGGTCCAGCTCTAGCTCTGTCCTTTCTACACCTGAGTAGTTCAATTCCACCTTGAATTCTAGGAACTAAAATTATTTACTTATTCTTTTTTTAAATTAAGTCAATTTGGGTTTCTGTTGTTATATTCAAAAGTCCTAACTAATATGCAGTAAATTGGACTTACATAGAGATTTAGACTGAAAACTAATTCTTCACCAAATTACACTCACATTGATTTTATTTATACCGTAAGTTAAATAATTAGATCCACTTCTTTATTGCCTCAACCAGTGTTATTTCTTAATCACTCTGAAGTTCTTTTGATCAATACTCTCTAAATTAAAAAAGAAATCTACCTTACTTGTAAACCTTTGTCAAAAATACATCTTAAATTCCAGAAATTATTTACTCCAAATTTTCACATATTTTCTCTTCTTTGTTTACTCTCTCAAAATTTACTAGACATTCAATTCTTTAAGCAACTACCTTGTCTTAATCAGAGATAAATGTTTTTTACAGCTTTACATAGATTTTAGCCCAAGAAAACAGATATTTACCCATAGAATCAACAGATATCCTCACAGATTTTGCAAAGCCAGAAAATATAGCTGAGTGGAAAAGCAGAAGCAGAAATCACTTCCTCTTTTTGATGGGGCCACCCTTCTCTCTAATCTTTGCTTTTTTTTCTCTACATCTGTTTCATGTTCTCTCTGCAACATAGCTCCCTTTGTTCACTTGTGGATTCTCTTTCCCCAAATTTTTGCTCACATATAGATCTGACTGGTCAAGACAACAACTCTAGTATCATCTCTATACAATATTTTGCTTCAAGTGGCCACATCATATGATGTAGTGGTAATGCCCCAATGCACATTCCCAGGAAAGAGTCATTGCCTGGCTCACCTTAAATTACGTGTCCTTCTCTAGCAAACTGGCTATGCTTCAGATTTAGGTGATAATAAGACTTTCCTTTCCTTGAGCTTTGGGATAGAGTGTCTGCTCTACAAATCCGGATGTACGCTTCATTACTACTTTGCAGTATTAGTTTAGCTTTTAAATATAAACATTTCCAGTTTAAAGTTTTAGTTTCTCTCTGGTAGCCACCATGTCTTACATGTCCATGTAAACCTTCCAAGACAACCAGGAAGAAATAGAAAATATGAACAGACCAATTACAAGTATTGAAATTGAAACTGTGATTAAAAATCTTCCAACAAACAAAAGTCCAGGACCAGATGTCTTCACAGGTGAATTCTATCAAACATTTAGAGAAGAGTTAATGCCTTCCCTTCTGAAATTCTTCCAAAAAAATTGCAGACGAAAGCTTATTCTGTGAAGCCACCATTACCCTGATACCAGAACCAAAGAAATCACAAAAAAAGAAAATTGCAGGCCAATATCACTGATGAACACAGACAAAAATTCCTCAACAAAATGCTAGCAAATCCAATCCAATGACACATTAAAAGGATAATGCATCATGATCAAGTGGGATTTATTCCAGGGATGCAAGGATTTTTCAATACCTGTAAATCAATCAGTGTGATACACCACATCAACAAACTGAAGAATAAAAACCATATGATCATCTCAATAGAGGCAGAAAAAGCTTTTGACAAAATTCAACACACATTTATGATAAAAACTCTCCAGAAAGTGGGCATAGAGTGAAACTACCTCAACATAATACAGGTCATATACGACAAACCCACAGCAAACATCATTCTCAATGGTGAAAAACTGAAAGCATTTCCTCTACGATCAGGAAAAAAACAAGGATGTCCACTCTTGCCAGTTATTCAACATAGGTTTGGAAGTCCTAGTCATGGGAATCAGAGAAGAAAGAGAAATAAAAGGAATCCAAATTGGAAAATAAGTAAACTGTCAAACTGTCACTGTTTGCAGATCATGTGATACTATACATAGAAAACCCTAAGGATGCTAACAGAAAGCTACAAGAGCTCATCAATGAATTTGATTAAGTTGCAGGATACAAAATACACAATTTGTGTCTTGATAATTCTTTCCATTACCTTTTCTGCCAACTGAATCTCCACTTCACTGAAGTATTAACTTAATACCATACCACTCAATAAAGTTCTTTATCATAGCCATATGCCTAAACTCTGCTTTGCAAGCTACTACTTTCATCTCTGAATCTGGGAAATATATGTTGGGCTTTGACCACCTCCTAAAACTCCCCTCATATATGTTTCCCTGTGGACAGTTTCCAGTGATTTCTTCTATACTCAAAGATAGATGTCATAATGAGGCAGATAATGTTGGAGTCACAATTTTATCTAATATCTCCAACATTAAGGAATATTCTTTATTAGGGATTGATGATATCCACGCTAGCTAAAATGTCTTCAGAGGATAAGTAGATACTAAATAACATTGTTTATACTGAGAATTATTTTCTAGTGCATAGATTTTTAAATATTTTAGTGGCAGAGTACTAACTTAAAATATGTTATATACTTGAAACCATATGAAACAATACCAAAGAAAAGAATGGATGAAACCATAAAACTTACATATAAAGTAAAATAACATTGGCAGGCTATGGTTGAATCAAGATAGAAGGGCCCAGATTTGTTACATTTTTTGTCTCTCAATAACTTCCCCTACTAGGAGTTCCAAAATTTCCCAGTAAATCATTTTTAAAACCACTAGGATGGTGGATAAATCCCAGTCGAAATTTAGAAAGCCAGCATTATCCTGATGCAGCTTCTAAATAGCTAACTGTGTGACTTTGGTCTCTGTGATCTTCAGCTTTTTCAACCTCAGATCAACTAATGAGGTTAGGAAGGAAGTAGAGGACTTCAATTACATCCTAGTAAAAACCTTTACAATGTTTGGTCTACATTTAATTAGTTACAAAAATGGAAAGGCTTAAGAGTTTACAATCGATGTATTTCTGAAATCCAAAATGATAAAGTCCTCAGAGGAAATGTAACAATAAGTCATTGTTCAGACAGTTTGAAATAGCAAGCAATCTTTTTCCTTTTTATTTTAGAACAATTTTGAATAACATATAGAACAACTATCTTTCTGTGATCATAGAAATGAATGATTAGAATAAAACAGATGAATGGCCAATGGCTATAATACATATTAACTGAATTACTTCCTAAGTATTTCAAAAATATGAATTCATAATGGCCTATTACAGAGAAAATAAATTCCAGTCTTTATAAGATCTAAAACTTGACAATCCATTTTAAGTACCTAGTGTTCTCTTTTTCCTAGATTCATTGTGTGAGGGATTAAAAGAACAAAAGAACAGGGGATTCTTAAGAAAAAAAATGCAGTATTTTATCAGATTTTCTTGTTGTGTGTCAGCTTAGTTGTTGACTTTTAGAACACATGATGAGAAGTTCTGTTCACTACGAATATTCAATCATTAGTCTACTCTATTTACACCTCAATCTAGTACATCAAGATCTATGAAAAAACAAAATATTTTTGAAATAATCATCACAACATTAATGAGTCTCTCATACAGTGTTCCAGTAGACAATTAATTTGGGTAAATATGCAATCAAATACTTTAGAGAAAAACAAAATATTTTGTTCATAATTATGAATGCTCCACTTTTAAGATTTTGGTATTATGCTTCCTTACCACCCACTTGATCCCTAAGGCTACTTTATAGTTTTCCCAATGTAAGAAACTTAACTCACAGGAAATATTAAAATAACTCCTTGCCCTCTGAATTCCAGCTCTATTTGGCCAATGATAAGAAAGGCGGATATGGCCAGTGTACATATTTCCATGGTTCCCCCATCTGAGGCCCCAGTGTCCTTCAACTGAAGATTACTGCTTCCTTTCTGGTAGCCTTCCCTGCAAGACTCTTTCCTCTGGGTCTAGGTAATCACCTGCCCTTCTCTTCTTATTGGGTGGCCAAAAAGTTCATTTGGGTTTTTCCTGTAAGATGTTATGTAAAAGCCCAAATGAACTTTTTGGCCAAACCAATATTTAGGGAATAACAAGTGGCAACACTCTGATCATTCTTCTTCTGTGTTGCTGCAGTGTTTCCTGTGGGTTTTGCACACCCTGCCTACATTTTTGTAAATAGTGTCTGTATGAAACCCTCCAGTGCGTGTGCCACCTGCTTTTTGTGATCAATTAATACCTGCTATATCTCGTAGCAACATGTAATACAAAATGATATCTCAGACCTGACTCTTTCAAAATTTTATTTAGTCTTTAAGCAAACACTAAACCAGTGCTCACACCATGTGCAAGGCACTCTGTTGTATAATGAGAAAGCAATAGTATATTATTTTCTCCTCCTATTCCATTGCTAATAATCTCTAAATAGCTACCACCTCTAAGACATCCTCAGACTCAATATCCAGCTTTGAAAGTCTACTTTCAAATATATAAGGCTTTTACCTTAACTCTTGCTACAACTCAGAAGGAATTTTTATCTTTCCTTCCTGATTCTGTTATCTGTTCCAGTTTTATTCATGCATTCATATCTTGAGCAGATACTCACCAAGCATCATTATTGGTCAGGAGTTAGGATAGATGCAGTGACCAAAATTTACAAACCCCTCTGCCCTCTGGAGCTTACATCCTGGTATCCTTTCTTTATATTATACCACAGGGCAGACACTCTTCTTTAATCTGACAAGGAAAACATTCATCTTTTCCACATCATTCTATTGCAATCATTCCATATCTCCGAGCTGTGGGAAACTTCAGTTATTTTTTTCCCACTATCTTTATATGTAGCCTCAGTTCTATCAGTTTCTCAGTCATTCAGATACCCAGGTTGTTGGAGACACCCTCTGTTGGGAGAAATTTCTCCCATGGATCGCTTGCAGTCTGTATGTCTAATAAAGAAGTGCTGGCAGATTTTATTCCAGATTCTATTTTTCAGAATATTTGACTAATAAACAGTCTTGGAACAGCAATATCATCATCCTCCTGGAGACAGGGCAGATTTGTTTCCTGGCTGGGATAATAAAAGTCCTGTCTCTGGAACAAAGACTAGACACATCAGCTAGCAGCCCCTTCACCATATTAGGGGTTTCCTAAATTCTGGGTTCCTCAATTGGGCAAAACTCACTATGTGCAGCATTCACTTGGGCTATTTCCCATGGTACTTGGGGGCAAGAAGAACCAATGTGAGCATGAAGCTCCTACTGCTTGCTGTGCTGTGAGGAGTGAAGTCATTGTTCTCTGACCCAGGGGTCTCATGTGTTCTGCTAGCATCAGTGAAACTGTGACAAGTTAAGTGGTTAGTTTGCAAATAGGGTAAAGGTACAGTTCCTGATATTCCTACCTTCTGCACTATCTGGAATATGAGCTTCTACAATAGATGCCTAGGAGATTCTAGCAAATTAAAGAAGTCACACCTGACTTTGTCTGCTTCAATTCAAAATTGACACATCAAAAGACCATTGACTGGAATTTGTCACATGACCCGAACAAGTGGGAGGGTAATGTACCCTTCCTGAGTCCAGTTCTCCAGAAAAAAGATACCTGTATATTGATGAGTGCTAGTAATATATACCCACTGGGCTTTCTCTGTCATGTGGTCTGTAGATTGACCCCCTTCCCCACCCCTTATAAATACCAGATATTGACGTTGTGCATTTGGTGAAAAAATTCCTATTAAGAGCTTCCTCTTTTTATGATTGTACTTATTTCTAGCTTTCCAACTTGGGAATACTAGATTTTTCTAGGTTTGTGTTTAAAAATTGTGATTTTTTTTTTCCAGAAAAGATTATGGTGACTTGCCTCTTAATGCATTATTTTACTTTTCACTCATAGGCAAAAATCTAATCTTCAAAATTTCATATATTTCAATAATTTCTATTTGTTGACATTAGTCTCTCCATATTAGGCTGATATTTACCTTCAATCATTCAATTTAGTTTGTAAAATGAGTATTGAGAAGATAGTTATTAATATGTCATTCTTTCCAGATGTTCCCAAGAAAGCTTTGGAGATTTTTAAATCACTGTACAGTTCTTAGTAACTCTGAGCTATTCCATGGTATTTAAACCACCTCATAGGGTTTCAGATTTTGGGTTATAAGTAGGTTTAATCTCATAAATCATTTCTGAACTATTGGTAGAGGCTGCTTGGATTACTTTGTGGAAAAGTGCTGTGCTAGCTGCTGTGGGCCTGTGAGGAGGAGAAAGTATATGTATTGAAAAATATTCCAACCCAACTGAATCCTCTTTAAGCATATCACAAAAAAGCAGAGTCCCATTGAGAAGGAAAGTGTTATCAGATGAAGCTAGAAAACTCAACTTGCCAGACTAAATGGGACCTGGACAATAGTAAAGTGTTTGATCTTTATGCTAAAGCACTGGAAATCCACTAAAGGATTTTAGTTAAGATCTGCCTGATAAATCCCCCTCACTCCCATGCAATACCCATCATGTATGTGACTGCCTTGTCTTTGAAATAACAACCAACATTTTCTATTGATATATCTCCTAAGACTAAAACTTAATCCATTAAAATATCTAACATAAACTTGAAAGGAAGGATAAGATGTTGGAGAAAACTCAGAAGGTTAAAGTATTTCTGTTGGGGTAAGTTGCTTGTTGAGCTACAAGATAAGGAAATGTCTTGGAGGAGAAGGTCTAGGGGAGACCTTAGCAAATTGTAGTTTGTTTCAAGTAAACTACATTTCTCTGAAAACTTTGTCTAGTTCTCTCACTTTCAAAATATGTTCTTCTTTTATACATGACTCTAATATTTTAATATGTTTTTGACAGGTGTTTGGTTATTACTTGGTGTTATACATTTATAGCAACAGAAAATTAAATTTAACTAAATGCTTACCTATTCTACCATACTGATATTATGAATATTTTTTCTCTGGATTTGTAAATTTGATAATTTATGGATGATTGCTATGCTTTTATGGAAAATCATTTTAATTACTGTATAGACTATATTTTTATAATTTTGATAATCTTGAAAACAAATATTATTAAACCTAGGATTGTTATAACTTCCTTCAAAAAGCCATAGATTTAGTACATTTAGTACACTCTAGAAAGTAATTAGCCAGAATGAACAGTCATAAACTGTAGTAGTTTCATGGGAAAAAAAAAATCAGATAAATCTTCAACCCATGAGTGCATTAAACATGGAGGCATAAAGTTTCTGGCTAAAGTATCTGTGCTTTGTGGGCAACATCTTGCACCTCATAAAATAAATTGCTATTTTTTTTAAGTTGGACTAAGGATAGGAAATTTGTATTTGGATTAGTTCTGTAAGATGTATATCTGAGTTAATCAGATATGGACCCAAGAAGAACATTTATCCACAAGAATGCTACAGGCAGTTTAATTTTCTCATAATTGCTCTCTAACACATGAATTATTCTAATTATTCTATTCTTATGAATCATAAATAAAAAACAACCTTTTGAGATAGTGAAATAAAAGCTGCAGCATCATGATTAGTAATACTAATACCATTTTCCAAATTATCTATGCACACAAAACAGAGGAAAGAAATGTATACAATGCTAAGGGATGTGATTTACAACTGTACACACAGGCCTGGTATGAATACTAGGTCCAGAATCTATTTTGTAACATAACAGTGTTGGAAACCTTAAATACAGAATAAAATTAAGTAAACTTTTTTATCATAAGTATTTAGGGAACATTTCTCAGGTAAATGAATGAATAAATGACTAGAATCTATACAAAAAATTATCCCTAATGATCACATTAGTTGAATACAACAAAACATTTTAACAGAAATGGATGTCAAAAGTGATTTATTTTAGACTAATAAAAACTCTTACTGGATTCAAAGAAATGGAAAGATATCTCATGCTCTTGGACTGGAAGAATTAATATTGTTAAAATGGCAATACTATCCAAAGAAATCTACAGATTTAATGCAAGCCCTATCAGATTATCCATGACATTTTTCACAGAACTAGAACAAATAATTCAAATTTTATATGAAATCATAAAAGACCCAAAATTGCTGGAGCAATCCTGAGGAGAAAAATCAAGGCAGGAAGCATAACTCTCACAGATTTCAGACAATACTACAAAGCTATAGTAATCAAAAAAGTGTGCTATTGGTACAAAAACAGGCATAGAGATCATTGGAAGAGAATAGAGAGCCCAGAAATAAACCCACACACCTGCAGTCAATTAATTTTCAACAAAGGAGGAAAGAATATAAAATGGGAAAAAGACAGTCTCTTCATCAAGTAGTGCTGGGAAAGTTGGACAGCTGCATGTAAATCATTGAAGTTAGAGCACACCCTCACACCATGCACAAAAATAAACTCAAAATGGCTTAAAGACTTAAACATAAGGCATGACACCAAAAAAAAAAACTCCTAGAAGAGAGCATAGGCAAAACATTCTCTGGAATAGATCGTACCAATATTTTCTTAGGTCAGTCTCACAAGGCAATCGAAATAAAACCAAGAATAAACAAATGAGACCTAATCAAACTTACAAGCTTTAGCACATCAAAGGAAACCATTAAAAAAACCTAAAAGACAACCTATGGAATGGGAGAAAATATTTGCAAATGATGCAACAGACAAGGGCTTAATCTCCAAAATATACAAACAGCTCATACAACTCAAAAACAAAAGAAACCCAAACAACCCAATCGAAAAATGGGCAGAAGACTTTAATAGACATTTCTCCAGAGAAGACATACAGGTGGCCAGTAGGCACATGAAAAGATGCTTAGCATCACTAATTATTAGAGAAATGCAAATCAAAACTACAGTGAGGGGGCTTCCTTGGTGGCGCAGTTGTTGAGAGTCCGCCTGCCAATGCAGGGGACGCGGGTTCGTGCCCCGGTCTGGGAAGATCCCACATGCCGCGGAGCGGCTGGGCCCGTGAGCCATGGCCGCTGAGCCTGCACATCCGGAGCCTGTGCTCCGCAACAGGAGAGGCCACAACAGTGAGAGGCCCGCGTACGGCAGAAAAAAAAAAAAAAAAAACTACAATGAGGTATCATGTCACACTGGTCCGAATGGCCATCATTAAAAAGTCTTCAAATAACAAATGCTGGAGAGGGTGTGGAGAAAAGTAATCCTCCTACATTCTTGGTAGGGATGTAAGTTGGTACAGCCACTATGGAAAATAGTATGGACATTCCTCAGGAACTAAAAATAGAATTATCATATGATCCAGCAATCCCACTCCTAGGAATATACCTGGACAAAACTATAATTCAAAAAGATACATGCACCCCTATGCTCATAGCAACACTGTTCACAAAAGCCAAAACATTCAAACAAACTAAATATCCATCAACAGATGAATGGATAAATAAGATGTGGTACATATATACAATGGAATATTACTCAGCCATTAAAATGAATGAAATAATGCCATTTGCAGCAACATGGATACAACTAGAGATTATCATACTAAGTGAAGTAAGTCAGAAAGCAAAAGACAAATACCATATGATATCACTTATATGTGGAACTAAAATATGGCACAAATGAACTTAAGCATCAGCTTTCTAAAACACTAAAAATAAGAGGAAAATCAACTTTTATTTTGCCAAGAACTTTAATGTTTGTTGAACAAAATTACTAATGAGTCATATCAAGAATAGTATACTAATTATGATACAAGTATTTGAAGAATAGAAATTTCAATAAAAATATTCTAAAAATGAATTTCTCTAGTATATGGGAATGTTTAATTTACAAATAAAATGTATATTTACTGAAAACAAAAGTCAATTAGAGTTTCAAATATATTAAATTAAATGCTCTAGATATTTTATTAAAAACTTAACAATGTTAAGTTACTAAATCAATGAATTTTTATTTTGTTTTATTTTTGTTTTATTTATTTTTATTTATTTATTTATTTTGTGTTACAGGGGCCTCTCACTGCTGTGGCCTCTCCCGTTGCGGAGCACAGGCTCCGGATGCGCAGGCCCAGCAGCCATAGGCTCACAGGCCCAGCCACTCCGCGGCATGTGGGATCTTCCCGGACCGGGGCGCGAACCCATGTCCCCTGCATCGGCAGGCATACTCTCAACCACTGCGCCACCAGGGAAGCCCTGCTTTTTTTTTTTTTTCTGTAAAGTTGAACATGGGATGGAACTTAGAGACAACTCAAAATAATTATTTTTACAAAAACAATAAAGCAGGTGTCTCTACTCTTTTATATTTGCTTTGATTCCAGAGACACCTACTATATGAGGTCAGGGCAGTTTAGTGCTCTTTGTAGAAATTCTAAACTCTCTTTTGTTCAGACCAAAATACAGAGGTCAACAAACTCCAGCCCATTTACTAAAAATAGACCCTGTGATCATCAATGCAGAATAGATTTAGAATACCTGGACTGAATCTCAGCCCCACCATCTACTTTTTATGTAAACTTGGGCAAGTTAATTAACTTTCTCAAGATTTTGTTTCCTCATGTGTAACATGACAACACTAAAACTAGTACTTACTTTAAAGGATTATTTAGAAAATAAAGCAGATATACGTGAAGCATATGTTGCAGACTCAGGAACACAATAAATGCTTGAGATTGGTTTGTTATTATGATTATAATTTATATCTGATATTCTTGCATTCTAACGATCTCAGCCTCTTCTACCAAAATCTCAGTTGTTTCTGCTGGTATCCACTCCTACCTCCCCCCACTCCTCCTTTCTCTGCAGTCTTCTTCATTCTGATCTAATGAGGGATCTATGTGGTATCTCATTCCCACCTAACAAACACAAATTTTGATATAAATATATAATAAAAATAATACGTGGTAAGGGCTTAATATGCAATCTCCTTAGTATGTTTTGTATTGTAAATAAGAAAAAAATAGAACATTCCATAACAAATGGGTACCCTGCCAGCAGTCTCACCCCTGCTAAGCAGCTCACAGAAGGCCCATGTTCATGATTTAATGGGGATCATCATATCTGTGATGATGTGATTTGTCTCAGGCTCTAATGGAGGTCAAGGGGTCCTGAATTAGATCAGGCACTTTCCTCATTCTTCCAGAGACATATTTTCAAAGGTATGAACAATCTGTGTTGCTTTCTATTTGTTCTTTCATGTTTGATCTTTTATGTTCATCTTAGAAGGAACTTTATATGACTTGTGGAGATTACAATATTTTTAATGTCTCATTGACATATTTTTTTTCCCTGTAATGTAGAGCAATAGAGTTAATCTTTTTCTTTTTTTTCTATAGCACAATACTGCCCTGTAGTCAGTGCTCAACAAATGGCCCATTAGCAATTCTCAACAAATGTTTAATGCAATTTAACTCAGAAATTTTTCCCCTAACAAAATAATATTAAATTGTCCCATTTTTAATAAACATAACTCTTATACTTTTCCTCTGTGGTAAGACATATAATTAAGTGACAATTTTCTTTAATTCTCTCTGAGGTGGAAACACACTGTTATATTGGCAGGATCAGTCAAACATTTTTTTCAGAGCTTGCAGCTAAATACTCCATTAATTAAATTAAGTGGGATGGTCAACCTAGAATGTGCTTTTGTAAGTTTTTAATATGCAGAGTTTGTCAGATATTTATTCCCTGTTCATACAAGGTGGTCATATAAGGTGTTACCTGTTCATGCAATGACTATGGAACAAGAAAGTTATTTTTAGTGAACATATATTAAACACTAATAATTTCAGCAATTAATAATAATTATTATTTTTGAACCATTTTGTAAAAATTTATTTGTCTCAAATGTCATCTTCTTTTTCTTAGGACTGAAAGCCAAGATGCAAGCATTCCCCCTTTACCATACTTGGATTACTTTAAATAGCACCTGACTTAACCGTTCCTAAGAATTTTGGAGAATTGCTTTCTGATGCCATATTCACCTGAGGCATTACAAGGGATTTTTACTCTTATTTATTCTAATTAGTCAGCTCTTATGAAGCCTATTTTTGTTAAATTATGTTTTCCTTAAAAATATAATTTTCATCCATTATTATAGTTTATATTCATAGATTTCAGCAAAATCTTTCCATATTTTTTCTTCGATAATTATCACCTTATATGTGACTATTTTATATTTCCTTAATTCCATTCACTAAATACTTATGTGATATTTAAAATAGCTCTTAAATTTTTGTATTTCCTAAAGAATTAATGTTTGCTTTTTTTCTTTGTTAATCTTTGTCTTCTTTTCTTGGAATTGTTTTAGTGTTTTTCTAACTGTGTGAATTTCAAGGTTAATATAAGCACATTAAAAATCAACACTTATTTGTTAATAAATTATAGTAGACTCAATATTTTGGTGCAAACAGTGCTTTGGTTGTTTTCCTGTGTTTCTTAAATGTTTTCAATGTTGGCATTTTCTAGATAAAGTGCAATTTTATTTTGGGTGAACTGTTTATCTAAACATTGTGAGATATTTTAAAAACAGTTCCCAAGTAGTGGCTTAATATTTCTAATGAAAAAAAAATGTCATTACATTATGCTCTAATAATTTTACATTTTATTTTTTTACTTTTAGAATTTCAGTATTTTTCTGTTTTCAAAACAAATTGTCAGTTTTTCACTCTCCATTACCTTTTTATTTTTTTAATAGATCTTTATTGGAGTATAATTGCTTTACAATGGTGTGTTAGTTTCTGCTTTAAAACAAAGTGAATCAGTTATACATATACATATGTCTCCATATCTCTTCCCTTTTGCGTCTCCCTCCCTCCCACCTTCCTTATCCCACCTCTCTAGGTGGTCACAAAGCACTGAGCTGATCTCCCTGTGCTATGTGGCTGCTTCCCACTAGCTATCTATTTTACCTTTAGTAGTGTCCGTGCCACTTCTCACTTTGTCCCAGCTTACCCTTCCCCCTCCCCTAATCCTCAAGTCCATTCTCTAGTAGGTCTGTGTCTTTATTCCCGTCTTGCTTGTAGGTTCTTCATGACCTTTTTTTTTTTTTTTTTAAGTTCCATATATATGTGTTAGTATACGGTATTTGTTTTTCTCTTTATGACTTACTTTACTCTGTATGACACACTCTAGGTCCATCCACCTCACTACAAATAACTCAATTTCGTTTCTTTTTATGGCCGAGTAATATTCCATTGTATATATGTGCCACATCTTCTTTATCCATTCAACTGTTGATGGACAATTAGGTTGCTTCCATGTTGAAATTTCTGGTGCATATTTCCACAAGGACTTACTAAGGTTTTGGTAGCCACCTCTGAATGTGGATTCCAAATGTGAGACTTCTTAAAGAAAATAAACACAATTAATGCATGTGTATGTGTGAATTATAGTATTTCAAATTTTGAAATTTGTCCTTATATCAGGGGTCTGCAACCTTCATGCCATGGACTAGTACCAGCCCGTGGCCTGTTAGGAACCAGGCTGCACAGCAGAAGGTGAGCAGCAGGCGAGCGAGCAAAGCTTCATCTGCCACTCCCCATCACTTGCAGTACAACCTGAACCATTTCCACATCTCCCACACCATATGTGGAAAAATTGTCTTCCATGAAACCAGTCCCTGGTACCAAAAATTTGAGGACCGCTGTGCTGCTTATATTACAGATTAACTTACACACATTTATATTATACCATTTTAATAAACATATTTGCTCTAAACATATTTATATGTATATGTAGGTATGTGTGTATATATACATATGGTTACGTATGTATAAGGAATATCATATCATTCAATGAATTTTAATTATATTCAATCATCAATTACCTGACCTATAGGGAATGTGAAGGAGCAATATACACACAAAAAAATAAGTTGGTCTTAGAGAAAACAGATAAGATGAATGGAGGGATAATGGACATACAGATATCCTCAAAGGTATTCAAAAGGTGTGACATCTCTCAAAAGGCAACAGAAAACAAGAAGAATCTAGTGAACATTAAATTGTAACATCAAAACAAAAGAAAACTTAAAGATAAATTTAATAAAACCATTTTGACTCCTGAAAAAAATGTAAAACTATGAAAAATGTAAGACAAAGGAGACAGTGAACTTCTATCCTGGAAGTTTCCAGAGCTGAAAAAATGCAATTAAATTTTTTGTACTTTCATTAGAAAATGATTTAGAGTGTCTAAAATAAATCAAATATGCTTTAGCAGTTAATAACCTTCTGTATTTATTTTTCAAGTATGTATGTATGTAGGTATGTATTTTATATGTAATATATAGTTACAAAATGGTCTATTTATCTATTCATCTCTGTCTGCCTGCCTATGTATCTAATCCATCTATCTACCTACCATCCATGAACACATTTTGGTGTCCATGCATTCATCCATCCATCTGTCTACCAATATAGTGAATGGATCTTCTCTTTAGGTGAATTTTAGGTAATTTGTACTATCTCAAAATAAAATAATGTGCTAATACATTAGACTGCAGTATTTTTTTGTTCATATTTTTACTGTATCAATTATTGATGCATAACAAACTACTCTAATAATGAAAGCTTAAAACAACAAACATTGTTTTAGCTCACAATTTAGACTGGACTCTAGTGGCTAGTACGGCTGATCTCAGCAGAACTCTCTCATGTGTTTGCATTAAGCTGAAGGGCACCAAGTTGGCTTTGTTTCTGAGCATATCCTGGCTGCCTGCTCGACAATCTCACTTTTTCAGGTAACAAAGGCCAGGCTTGTTCACATGGCAACAACAGAGTTTTAAAAGAGAAGCAGGAGAAAGACTTGCTGAGGTCCATGGTCAAAACTGTCACACTATCACTGTCAGATGTAATACTAGTTAAGCAAGTATCAAGGCCAACCGAGTTTCTGTTAGTGAGGAAATCAAGACTATCTCTTAATGGAATTATCTTCAAAGTCATATTGCAAAAGATGTGTGTGGAGAGAAGATTCGCTATTTTTGCCCTCTCGATTATGATCTTATTTTTACCTTGTTACTGACTTAGAGGAGTTCAATAGATTACCTTATAAAAAAGTTAAATTGAGTTTTGCCTTGTTTATTCTTTTTTGTTCTCTTTTGCTTTGTTTCAGTTCTCTTTTGTTGAGTACTCACTT
Organism: Grampus griseus; assembly: GCF_964374135.1. NCBI lineage: Eukaryota > Metazoa > Chordata > Mammalia > Artiodactyla > Delphinidae > Grampus > Grampus griseus. The sequence goes on along the minus strand of NC_138998.1, from coordinate 124,036,286 downwards.
CAAACTGATCTCAATATTGTCTTGTTTCTTGTAATTGTCTTGGGTTGCTGTGTGTTTATGTATTGTGTGTGTGTGTTTCTGTTTGGGTGTGTGTGTGCTTATTTGATAACTGGATTATTTAAAAATTATGAGTTCTAGCATACTTCTTATAAGTAGTGATGCTAATATATTCAAAATCTGGTCTGGAATCCAATTTTATCTGTCTATCTATCTATCTGTCTATCTATGTATCTATCTATCTATGTATCTATCTATCTATCTATATCGATCAATATACAGTTGACCCCTGAACATCATGGTTTTGATGGTTTTGAACTGTGTGTGTCCATTTATATACAGAATTTTTTTCAGTAAATATGTGCTATAGTACTACATGATTTACATTTGGTTGAATCCTTGGATGAAGAATCATGGATACAGAGAGCCAACTGTAAAGTTACATGTGGATTTTGACTGCAAATATGTATATATATATATATATATATATATATATATATATATATATTTCTTGTTTATACTACTAATTTCTATTTTATATTAGAGAGAAATGCAATTGTGACACTTTAATTGGCAAAATAACAGGAAATTTTTAACAAAAAAAATTAAGTAAAAAGTCTGGTTGAGATGAAAAGGCTAAATAAACTGTCCATATAAATAAGTTCATTTACTCTGAATTTCATGACTCCAAGGAGATGTCACTGATGCTTGTTTCCTTGCCAAGTGACATACTCATGCTAAATATTTAAAAATAATTTAGAAAGGCATAGTTTGAAGGCATTAGTTTAGTCATTCACATATCATTTTTCTATAATAAAAGAAGTCACTCTTGTTAAGGGAAATAATACACTTTTATAGAGAAAGAATAAATGGTATAGATGTATATTATATTAAATTATGATGACACAGAAATTCAGAATTGATTGATTAGTTTTATACTTCTATATTCTGCACCTAGACCTCAGAGATAGAGATATAAAGTAATGCATATGAAAATTTCAACAAAAAAACATGAAAGTAACAAAAGACCACTAATTCTTATAATTTAATTGGGTTATATATAAGAGCAATCTTACAACTCAGTAACCACTCTTATCCCTATTAAAAACACACACGGATTTCCTATGTAAGGTTAAGTATATTCGCTCTCTTGTAGCATTATAATTTAGAAAATAAAATGTCTATTGAGATAATCCATAAACATATAAACTGCATAGGTTGTTTTTTAAAAAAAATTTGGATTATTTTTGTAGAACAGTTTTAGGTTAAAGAAAAATTGACTAGAAATTACAGAGTTCCCATATACCTCCTCAATACTACCCGTACCCAGTTCCCCATATTTTTTACATCTTGTATCATACATTTTTTCATAATTGCTGAACCAATATTGATATATTATCATTAATTAAGTTCATAGTTTACATTAGGGTACTCTTTGTGCTGTACATACTGCATATGTTGACAAATGTATAATAATATGTATCCACTATTATAGTATCATACAGAGTTGTTTCACTGCCCTAAAAATCCCCTGTGATCTGCCTATTTGTTCCTTCCTCTCTCTGGATGAACTCCTGGCAATTACTGGTGTTTTTACATTTTCCATGTTTTTTCCAGCATGTCACATTTTTGGAATCATATGTTATGTAGCCTTTTCAGATTTGCTTCTTTCATTTAACAATATGTTTTTAAATTTCCTCCATGTATTTTTGTGACTTGATAGCTCATTTCTTTTTATTTCTGATTAATAATCCATTTTATGAATGTCTCACTGTTTGTTTATCCATTCACCTATTGAAGGACATCTTGGAAGCTTTCGAGTTTTGGTGATGATGAGTAAGTTTGCTATAAACACTTACGTGCAGGTTTTTGTGTAGATATGTTTTAACTCATTTGCACAAATAGAAAATTATGATTGCTAAATTATATGGTAAGAATATGTTTAGTTTGTAAGAAACTGTCAAACTATCTTTCAAAGTGTGTACCAACTTGCATTCTCAATGGTGATGAAGGAGACTTCCTATTGCTCCACATCCTCACCAGCACTTGTCAGCGTTTTGGTTTTCCTTTATTTTAATAGGTGTGTGGTTGTATCTCATTGTTTTGTGTCACTGTATATCATCGATGAGGTGTCAGTTCAGATCTTTTACACATCTTTTAATGGAGTTGTTATTTTCTTGTTGTTGAGTTTTACATGTCCTTTGTGTATTTTGGATAACAGTCATTTATCAGATTAGTCATTTGCAAATATTTTCTTCCAGTCTGTGGCTTATCTTCTCATTCTCTTGACAGTGTCTTCTGCACAGCAGATGATGATTTTAATTTTAATAAAGTCCAAATTATTCATTTTATTTCATGGGTCATGATTTGGTGTATTATTTAAAAAGTCATCACCAAACTCAAGGTCACCTAGATTTTCTGTTACTATTCTTCTTTGAGTTTTACAGTTTTGAGTTTTACATTCAGACCTATTATCTAGTTTCAATTAATACTTGTGAAAAGTGTAAATCCTCTATGTAGATTTTTTTTTTCGGCATGTGTATGTCCAGGTTTTCCAACCAGAGTCTTTGTTGAAAAGACCATAATTTGCTTTTTTAATTTTATGTAATCAGCAAAAACTTACACTGATGAAATTTACATGCTTTCTATGGCTAGTAAACACCATAAATAAGTCTTCTCTAGCTGTTGAACTTATGTTACTTATAGTTCTAATTTAACAATTGCCTTAAAATAAGGTATCAGAAAATTTGTAATAATAAAACAAGTGAAGAAGATAAAGACAGTTTTGCAGTTACTTGTAAATCTTAACCTAAACCTCAGAATCCTGTTGTTATTGAATTGGATTTGTTCCATTGCCAAAATGCAGTGCATTAACTCTACAGTAAGTCTTTAAGTGTTACTTAAAGTGAAGTAGGTACAAGAATCTTAGACAAAGACAATAAAACTCTGTAGAACAATGTTCTGAGAACGTTTTCTGTGTGCTTATGGTGAGCACATGTTTCATCATAAGTATGAGGAAGAACAGCTATTTATAGCTTGTTTAGCACTTTTATGCTCCTACAGCTGTCTTCTGCTAAGTGTGTTGCTGTGAGTGTGAGGATTGGATTATGTCACTGTTTTGTGCTGCACACAGCACCACCTCTTAAGACACATGAAAGAAAAAGAGAAAGCAAACGAGTTGTTAAGAGATGGATGTATCAATTAACTTGATTGTGGGAATCCTTTCACAATGTATATGTATATCAAATCATCACATTACAGACTTTAAATATATTACAATTGTATTTGTCAACTATACTTCAATAAAGCCAGAAAAATTTTTTTAAAAAGACACACCAATAAAAGTTGCTTAGAAAAGTCAAAGTTAAACACCTAATTCATACCAGTGTTATTTCAGTGAATGAAGAAATTCACCACTCCCTGCTGTTTGTAATACATTCCGAAAAAACACACATATATAAGACATTTCTAAGAGAGCCAGTTACATGCATGATTCAGGATAACATTATTTCTGAGTTGATGTCTACTCTTCCTCCTCTTAAGTGTGAAAAGCATTCACATGATTCACTAAGGTTGAGAAGTCCCAAGATCTGATGTTAACTGGAGATCCAGAGGAGCCAGTAGTGGAGTTTCAGTCTGAGTCTAAAGTCCTGAGAACCAGGAGAGCTGAAAGTTCCAATTTGAAAGACAGCAAGTTTGAGACCCAAAACCAGCTAATGTTTCAGTTCAAGTCTGAAGGCAGGAAAAGACCAATGTCCCAGCTAAGGTCTTCATTTGATTGGATGGGGACCACTCACATTAAGGAGGGCAATACTTTACTCAGTGTACTGTTTGGTTCATACATTAAGTTCATCCAGAACTATTCTCGCAGGCACACTCAGAATAATGTTTGACCCAATGTCTGAGCACCCTGTGGCCCAGCCAAGTTGACATATAAACTTAGCCAAAATGGGGGAAACAATGAATCCTCACTACACATTGACATAAAGATGGAATTTCTAACTCTTAAGCAGTCTACTGCATTAAACATTCTAAGCAATTTTTTTACATTATCAAATAAAAAAGATAAAATCTGCAGTAACTTTTATAAGGATTTAAATCATAAGAAACTAGATATGTATTGGAATGTTTGCACAGAATAGTAGAGAAATATATATAATTTTCTGGGAATTTGAATATTCAGTAATTTTCTGAGATTGTGAAATTCATGCAAAATTGGGCTCCTAAAGGGACCCATGAAAATAGACATGGATTATTTCTCTCCATTAAACATATATAGCAACCCAAACAGTAATGAGTTCATCAATTTACTTCTAATGTATGTAGAAATATTCATCTTTGCAAAAAATACCATTATATTGATTTTATTTTATTTAACTATATAAATATATATCCTATTCTCTTTCCAGACATTGAGGTAGCTGAATCCAAGCAGAAATTCATTTTCTTATTACTAAATAAGATTCTTAGTTGCAAAAATCTAATAATATGTAGCTGAAGTAACATGGCCACTTCAGAGCCATAATCTCACAAGTTAGAATTTTTGAAAGCTATGTTAACCTTTCTAAGCCTCAAATGTATCATTCAGTATAATGAGTGTTAATTTCCTAAATAATATCCAAGTGGCTTAAAAGAGCACAACTTCTGAAAGGGTTGCTTAGTCTCCCTCGTATAGTTTACTTATTAGCAAAATATAGTAAATAATGTCACAAACTTACATTTTAGGGTAGAACACAATTGTTGCAATTACATTTTTGATTGTTTTTACTAAATAATCCTCAAAGGAATGTATTTCTGATAATGTAGTAAAATTTACATGTGATATGCAATATTAAAAGAATATTTTCCATTTTCATAAGTTTTACCAATAATCTTTATGTTCATCCACAAGCCAATTTTAAGAGTACTTTTAGGATATGAATGGGTATCAGTAAGAAAAGGCCATTCAGGGCAGATTTCTTTAGTGCACATGGAATGATAATTTTCATCATCTCCTATTGCTCTCTGAGACATTTTTCAGTTCTGCAAACTAATATTTTGTTGTTTTAAACCTTGAAAAACAAATGAAACATATTATTTAGTCCAATGAAATTATATGGAGGCAAAATCCTACTTGTCTTGCATAAACAGCTTCTTTAGCTTTCTTAAAGAAAATATTCCTGTACAAGTCATTCTTTGCACAATAAAGAAATATTTGCTTTATTTGATTGATAGGCAAATCATATTTGAATAAACGCCATGTTGTTCCCATAATAGCACACAGTAGGAACACTAGGAATATTTTACTTGGTTTGACAATGACCATAACCTCTATTACAAGATTTGGAGTAACAAGTTTACATTTAGTAATTCTATTTAGTAATAGAAAACTATTTTTTTCCTATAGAGCCAAGGTTATTTCTTTTAGTCACTCTGCATTGGAAAACTTTGTATTTCTACTTTAATAGTTTCAGGTTTTAACTAGATAAATCTTTGAACACGGACAAGTTTAATAATAATGAACAAAGGCAGGATTTCTTCTGCACTTGGGGAAAATTTTGGATGGGATAAAATTTCTATATTGGAGGAAATTCTATATTTTGGATTATTTGACATGAGAAATTTAATATGACTAGGATACAAACAACACAAAGAATGAATATAATTATACACATGAGATGACACATCTATTACATGTATACACAGAGACAAAGAAAAATTAATATAATAATGATGATGAATATTTATTGAAAATTCTGTGTTCAAAATTATGCTAAGGATTTTACATGTATTGTTTTATTGCATTATTAAAACAGCCTATGAAACCAGTACAATATAAACCCATTCTGTAGCTGTAGAAACTGAGACTTAGAGACATCAACTGACTTGCCTGCCATAACACAGCTAAAAGCTGGGGTGAATAATTGATTGGAAGCAATACAAAAATAAGGACAGTTTACAATATGTGTTAGTCCATGTGATGACTCATGTATCATTTTTCTTGCTTTCTATCACAAACTAAGATAATGACCTATATTTGAGATATTTTTCATCAGATCTCAACTTAGTGCTACCAAGTTTTATTTTAGTTATTGTAATATTAGATTACTGTAATGTGCAAATGAATTTTAATTTCTCTGTGGCTTACCATGGAAAATAACTTAATTCCTAATAATGAAAAATTCAAATAAGCAGTGACTCCCCTTAATGCAATGGGGGACATTTGGCTTCCAGTATGAGGTGGTAGAAGAAAAGAAAGATGGAAGAAGATGATTAGCTTTTATATGCCTTGGCCTGAATCAGAAATACATCACTTCCAGTCTCATTCCTTTGACCTGAAGTATTTGCATGACTTCAATCCAACTGCAAGGGGGAATGTAAAATGCCAGGTAATACATGCATATCTGGTGAGTGCAGTATCTGTCACAGAGTGTTTACACCAATTTGTAAATCTTACATGCATTTTATATTATATGTTATTGTTAGACTGGTTTCCCCTTAAAACAAGGAATCAAACATATATACTTAATCCAGTCAGAGAACCCAGGAAACATTGGTAGAGGAATGGGGAATTTGAACAATAATAGACAGAAGTCAGTAAAGGTTAGACTATAATACAAGTTACAACTGTGGAATAGCTTACTTTTGCTGGGAACTCTGAGAGTAAGGGGACTCACAGTCATCAACAGAGAAGTGAGGAAGGTGGAATGTGTATTCACTATCATCCATCCATCACTGGTAGGATGATATTGTAAGAATGAAGGTTCTAGTTGTAAGAGAAAGCCCTTTGGTAAAGAGATCTAGATATTGCTGTTGGTAGTCATGAAAAAGGGGAATGTGGGTGGGATGTTTATTATAAATACACATACTGTGTGTGTGTGTGTGTGTGTGTGTGTGTGTGTGTGTGTGTGTTTGAAATGCTCCTTAATTTATTTATATAGGTACATACATAGATAAAATGTATATCAATGACTATCACATATATAATTTTATATACTAATAATATACATAATATATAATAATAAAGAAAATTTTTATTAAAGGAATCATTTCCTTTTGGACCAAAAAAAAAAAAATCTGCAAGTAAGATAAATTCAGTTTCTCTGACTGTCCCAGCAGAAAGCAAAGTTATACTTAATGCTTGCACTCCGTGAAGATAAGGAAATACATGGTTTGACTTGCACACAATCCAGTTCTCACATCGTATATACTCTACAGGATTTTAAGCTGAACATTTGAGAACTAAGGTTTCTGGGTGAGAAAAAACACTCTGTATGATATGAGTTGCCTGAGATGTGCTATATTCTCGGATCTGTGAACTGAGGATATAGTTGTGATATTACCTTTACCTCTCCTTTTTAACTTATTTTCCTTCAAATAACAACATAATGTATAATTTACATTACTCAGTGATGGATAAAGAATACACTGGTAACTGTGGGTTGAACAAAATATTTACCATTTTATTAAAAGAGTAAAGCATTTATAAACTATTAATCTCTCTTAACCTTAAAACCATGCAATTATAAACTGCTGTTCATGTTATATTCTTAAACAAGATTTAGTTCATCAATTCTAAATGTACACTACATTACCAAATGCATTTTATTCTTTTTTATGCTGTGATTTGAGAAGTTTTGACTCTTTAATTAGTGAATATTCTGTATATCAGAGTTTCAAAGCAGATATAGCCTCAAATTTATATATCTAGAAGAAAGAGAAGTGTTTCTTCTAAAGACCTAATTTCCTCATTTCCAGCTCTAAGTTTCTCACCATTTTCGTCAAAGTCCTACATGATTTGGGACCCAAATGACTCTCCAGTATCGTGTCATACCTCTTTATCCATAGCTTATTTCCCCTTACTTGACCACTTTCATTCCTTCATATACATCAAGAATGTACTGAGCCTTCAATTTTGCTGTTTTCACTGAAATTCTCTCTTACCAGTCATGTGCATTATTCTCTCAATATATTCAGATCTCTGCTAAAAGGTCAGATCATCAAATAGGACTTCCCAGATCATCCTACCTAACATTCAACCCCAATTTATTCTGTCCCTATCCCTGCTTTATTTTCTCACTAAGGTGTATTACTCCTGAGAACATTCGTATGTTCAGTTGCTTATGAATGTGTGGTTTTCTCCTCAATTAGTATGTAATCTCCATGATGGCAGGGACCTTTACCTTAGTCACTCTAAAATCCCTGGTGCCTAGAACATTGTCTGAAATACAGGACACATTCAAAAAATGTATTTAATCAATATAAATTAATAAATGGATGAATTAGTTTTAAAGAGAAGATGATTGAAACATAAAGGGATTGTCTCACAATATGAAATAATTATCTTCAACACAAGTCATGTCAACTATAATACTATATAAATCAAGATTTTTTGATTGTCGTACTTGAATTAATTTATTTATTCCTTTCTACAGCCCTAAGAATTGGATTTTATTATTATTCCTGCATTATTGAGGTAAAATAGTAGCTAAGATCCAGATTCAGTCTGTATAAACAGATAGTTACCATTTCATCATACATTTGTGTGGACTGATTTGGTGCAATTGTTAACTAGCAATTTTTTTTTCTTTTTTTATGAAACCAAACAGGAATTTCTCAACAATAGAAGAGAATTTATATTTTTTGTTTGTTGGTTTTTTGTTTTGTTTTGTTTTGTTTTATGGGGTTGCTTAGTGACTGTGGTGGAGTTACTGATTTAGGACATAATAAAAGGTACAATTATCATATTATATCAATCAGATGCAGCAAAAATGATTCATAATATGGTATTTAGGATATTAGAAAACCATGGGATAATGAGGAGTAAGAAAAATACTGAAGGAATTTATCATTCTGAAGGGGTATATAAAGCACTGAGTTTAAGCTTATCAACATCTGGGAGGAGAATGTCTAATCCTATTAAAATCCTTGGATGGGTAGTGTCTCCTGTAGCAATCCTGTTAAGCTGTTTAACTTGTATGTGCCTAGACTACCTGCTTCTCTAGGTAGGACCAGAGGCCAAGTTTTGTTTTATTAAGCATGATAATGAAGGAAGAATAATCTAAATCAGAAATATACATTATCAAGTACACATCATCCCCAAACCAGTTTCACATCAGCCACATTAGGTTCTCTTCCATTTCTTTGTGAGAGGTTAATGTGTAGTTTGGACATTCTGTTACTTATATTTCCCCATGGATTTACAAAAATATTAAGTCCTGATAAGTGGGGTTCATTGGAGAGTACATCTGTGTTTTGAGTGTGTGTATGTGTGTGCAGTTTCCTAGAATCAGGGATCAAATTGCTCAATATAAGAAAAAAGATGCTTGAAATACAAGGGAGATTCTGGAGATGGGAAAACAAAACATTGACAATAAACACTTTATATAGATGCTAAAGAAAAAGAAAAAAAAAACAGGTTGTCAATGATAGCAAAGGAACACAGGTTCACTATTACCTTTGTTGGTAGATACGTAATGCAATTCTTCCCTTTCTCTCAGTCTTTCCCCCGTTAGTGTTCTCTCAGGGCAAAATCAGACCTCTATTCATCTGGGATATATACATAGCACGTGTCTAAGGAGGTGAGTTTAGGGAAAAAATAGGGCTAGAACAAATCAGTGGTTCTGGATCTCATATCTTCATTACAATTTTTTTGTGGGGAAAACTTTAAAAAAGTATGTCTTTAAATTAGGTCTTTAAAAAAGTATAGATTCCTGAGTTTCATTCTCAGAACTACTAATTTAGAATGTGGAAGGTTGAATGGTATAAATCAATACATTTAAAACACATCCTAGGTTGTTAGAATTATCAGTCAGGATGGGAACAACTTCAGTCATTGACTCTGACATTTCCTCCTGTTCTGAGAGTCTAAGATGCTAAACTCTCCCTCCACATTCTCCTTCTTTTCTCCAGTGGCTACAGTGAGAATGAAATAACAACACTCCATTGGCATTGATGTCACCTATGTGAGCATCTATAGCCTGAAAGACTTATGGGTTCCCAGCACTCTCTGTTCCATAACTGGAGACTGCAAAATATGAACTATGTTTAGAGCTTTTGCTAAACAAGTCACCTTAATCTGAAAACAACCAGGTGCATTTTACCTGCAGTTTTCCTGGCATGCTGAGGATGTACTGCATTGTTTTAAATTGCATTTCAGAGTATCTTGGAATGTCTTTGCTGATCACTCTGCCTTTAGTCTGCCCACTAAATTCTATCTTATTGACATGTACACACTACTATATTTAAGATAGATAACCAACAGGGACCTACTGTAAAGCACAGGTAACTCTGTGCTTTAAGATAGATAACCAACAGGGACCTACTGTAAAGCACAGGTAACTCTGCTCAATATTCTGTAATAACCTAAATGGGAAAAAAAAATTGAAAAAGAATAGATACATGTATATGTAAAAATATATATATTTTTAAAACTGCTTTAAGAAATTTTAACAGTTGAGCCTCAGCTGTGTGATTAGTATCAATGCATGTATTTAGTATGTGACATTGGCAGATTAATTCTGTTCTACATCTTGGTGTTACTGATTCTGTCTTTTTTTTTAATTTAATTTTAACTTTTTATACAGCAGGTTCTTATTAGTTATCTATTTTGTATGTATTAGTGTATACATGTCAACTCAAATCTCCCAATTCATCACACCACCACTGCCTCCCACCCCTGGCTTTCCCCCCTTGGTGTCCATATGTTTGTTCTCTACATCTGTGTCTTTATTTCTGCCTTGCAAACTGATTCATCTGTACCATTTTTCTAGATTCCACATATATACGTTAATATATGATATTTGTTTTTCTCTTTCTGACTTACTTCACTCTGTATGAGAGTCTCTAGGTCCATCCACGTTTCTACAGATGATCCAATTTCATTCCTACTGATTCTGTCTTAATGTCATATACTTTGCATAGATTATAATGATGGTGATAAAATGGCACCAAAAAATTTAAAAAGCCAGATTGCAGTAGTTATGAGTCTTAGAACTTGAGTGTTATCATTAATATATATAATAATGTATATTATATATAATATATAATGAATATATTCTTAATATATAATGGAATATTATATTATCAATATATAATTTATATGTAATAACTATTATATAATATATAGTAAATATTATATAAATGTTTTATATAAATAAAGTAATACATAATTATACATGCTATATATATAATATAAATAAATATATAAAAATATATATATATACTTGATTTAAATGAGAATTCAATAGCATATCTGTACCACAAAATTTACTTATATCTCAGAAGACACTGTAGCATTCTTGATATGGTTTACTTCTTTTTAGAGTTAAATATATTTTCATAAGAGAGGGAAAAGCATTCAGTGATTATTTTAAGATAATAATTTCACGTGAAAATTACATTTTTGTGTTCTATTTTCCCTTTGCTGATTGGTGACATCAAACTTATTTCACATGGTTATCCAAAGCATAGCACTGAATCTGTAAATTAATTCAGAGCTATTGTAATTTTCTTGTGCAACTGTCTTATTTTTTTCTGTTATGTAAATGATCCAGATGGCAACAAGATCTTAAAAGATAAACAATGTAACATAATTTGGGCAAAATTATACCTGATTATGTCTGATAATGGGAAAATAAACGTAGTATGATGTCTTCAACTTTAGGAAATATAATTTCTTTTTCCAAGTTTGAATTATTGTTCTGTCTATTGCTTTGTTGTTGTTGAGCAAGTTTTTGGATCTGGATTTCAGATCTAGATTGTCATTGATAATATAGGGAAAATAAGAGTGATATTTCAAGAGTGTTTTAAGTCCTAGAGAAAATATTTGTAAAATGTCTGTATCACAACTTATACTCAATTAATTCAAGTTATTTTTATTGTAGTCTCAAAGTCAAAAAATAAGGTAATCACACTAATCATATATATATAACTAGATTGTATATACAATATACTTATAATTGGATATATTGGATATACATAATCATATATAATTGGACGTATAATTTGATTACAAATTATAATCAAAATTACATAAGTTCTTCAGGTTTGGGAAGAAAATAGATTTTCTTATACATATTTTCTAGAAATGTGACCTATTGCTTCATCATGACCACAGGTATAACCCGCTCCTTACCCTTGTGTTTAGAGTTTGCACGGTATAATTCTAAGGTTGTGGACATTTTCTTTCTCTTAGGTATTTCTCTGCCCATAAGTTAAGTTCCTGCTGGCCTTGATCTTCAGCAACTCTGGTTAATATAACTTCCTGTGTCCTGAATTCTTTGTTGTAAACACTGCCTTAGTTATCATTTGTAATCCACGTTATGAACAATATCCACTACCACATGTGACAAAGGTCTGTCAGGCCATCTACAAATGTCACCTGTACTTGAACCTTAAAATGCTTCCTTCAGCCAAGTCTGACTGCTATGTATACACATTCACTCTATGATAAGGAGAAAACAACTTTCAATTCCAGTAAGGTAGCAATCAATTTATTTATATCTCTAAAGAAAAACTCCAATCACAGTCCATAATGGCTGTTCTTTAGGTTAGTTCAGTTACAGAATGTGAAAGAACTGGTCAATAAGAGGTCACCCTAAAGTGTTCTTGAATCTGTTTGCTGAGCTTTGCTGCCTCATCTCTCTGTTAGTCCTGCAGGAAGAATTACTGGAGTAGTTTATACAGTGTCTGTGTGTTCACTATGTGTGACTGCTCTCACGCATTTGTTTCACTTGAAATCACAACTATTGCTGTTTACACATCCCTGTTTCTGGCTATCATTATAAGACACATAACAAGGATATTTACTTTAAAAGATGACAAAAATTGATCAGTGGATGAAATGGAAGTATGCACTTTGGAGTGGAAATATAACCAAGTCGGTGATTTTTAAAGGATCAATTCAGATTGTATTACAGAGTGTTTAAAGAAACAAAAACTGCAACATTCACATTGGCAGTATGGATTGTTATACTGATGCTTAGAAGTTAGAGACAAATCTTTACCAAATTCAGACAAATGCATGCAGAATGAACGAATGATTTTTACAAACATTGAGTTAGTTTGACAGGAATGTGTAAAATTAAACTTTACTTACATTGGTAATGTAGGTGACAAAATACTAAGTAGATTAATCAAAAAATTACCATTTTGTTCACATATGCAGATAGGTACACATAAGCCCTCATGGGGCAAGCTTCTTCATAAATATCTAGCTAATGAATTCATTAAGTCAACATATACTACTGTGTTCTAGGCACTAGGACTCACAGGAAATATAACAAGGAATAAGTTCATCTTGAGGAGATATACAAGTTAATCAGTTAATGTATAGAAGTATGTTCTGAGGAACATACCACAACCTTAAAACTTCTTATTTCTGGAAAGACACACACATACACATACATGCACAACTTACATATGCACAAGTATATTTTGTATACTCCCTGAAGAATTTGGAATTTGCACATAAGTGAAGAGCAAAAAAAAAAAAAAATCAACTTTCGAGGAAGGACTTAGGTAAAAATATTAAAGATTAGAACTTTGAGCAGGATATATATAAATCTTATATAGAAGTGGTCTGGAATACATTTGTTCTTTGGTTTCAGGAAGAAGGTGTAATGTTTTTAATTCTGATCCAGGTCATGTGGAACACAGTAACACGCACATGTGTGCTTGAACACATACATATGCATGTGAACACACACACATCTGCTTTTGATCCTCTTGTGTGTCTTCCTCATCTGAGTACTTAGCAGTGACAACCAACTTCAAGGCTAGGCAAAAAACAAAAAAACAACCAAGAAAAGAACATGTTTGTTTTATTAATCTTGCCTCCAACCGTCATCCTCCACTCCCTGAATACTTCACTCTTCTCTGTGGATCCTCTAAACACTCACACACCATTTTAAGTAGTCTGTTCATTAAATTTCTCAACATCCTCAACATGAGTGTAACATTTGTTTAATGATGGGATCTGACTGATTTAGAAGAAAATGTTCAATTTTATAGACTCAAGACTAAACTCATCCTCATCAACATCCCTTAAAAAACATTTCTTCTAATGTTATTTTGGTTCAAGACATTCTCCTTCATGTAGGTCAGTAAGCTAGAATCTTAGCAACATGTGTTATTTTGTCTTTTTCCTCAATCTCAGTGGCTGAATATGTCTTTCCAAATCAGCTTGAAATTCTTAACTCACCAACTTCCTGTTTCTTCTCATCTGCTTTGGATACATTGTTTTCTCTTTCCTATTGCTCCTGATTCAAGAATATTCCTCACCATAATGAAGACTTTGGGGGCTCTTTCCTCAATATCTTCAACTAGGGACCAACCATATCTATAACTCCTACACAACCTTAGCTCTCTAGTCTGGGGAGACCCATCTCTTACACAGCCTGTGCACAAACTTTTAGTCTGGAAAATAATTCAGCCTCTGTGTTTTTAAGAGTATATTTCATTCATGAAATTCTGAGCCTATTCTATGAGGAACCATCATGGTGATCCTGATAAACATGTCCTATAGCTCAACTGCACTTAATTATTAAAAATAACTGCTTATTCTCCCAGTCAGTTAAGATAAAAGGATTAAAGGCTTCAACTCTAGTCAATTCAGACTCATTGATGGAACCTCTTCTAAAGTGACTGAATGATGATTAGTGGCTAACAATGAACTCCTGAGCTTCCTTAGCTATAATCACACCCAGAGACAGACACAAGATCATCTTCCAATGGCAATCAATCAAATGACTTGAGGAGACTCTAAGCTGAGATCCAAAACACCTACATCAAAAAGCAACATAGTTGCTCATTCCAGATGCTACAGTATCAAAAACAGTGATGCTGGGAACTTACATTTTTTTCTATTGCAGATCATCTTCTTACAGACCTGTCAGGAACCAGCTGCAAGCTGACACAGTCCTTGCAACTTAAAGCATGCCGAAGTTCTGCTTAATTCTTGACAGGACCCGAAAGAGTTATTAGAGAAGATATGAGTCTTAGCCTGTGAGGTTGCTTGCGATTTCTCTAACAATAGTTTGTACTCAGTATGTTTCGGTAGTCACAGTCTGTTCTCATGCATGTTTATATCCTGGTTCGCAGAATGTTTTGCACTATAATTTCAACATTAAGGAAATACTGTCTGATGATTCGGTTTGGTGATTTTAACAAAAACATGTTTGATGAGAAATAAAGTGTGTGTGTTTGTACACCACCCTCCTGACCCCATCTCTTCTTAATCCCCTCACCTGCTCTCAGAACTTGTTCCTCAGTCTAACAGCGACTGACACAGACCATCCTAACCTCCAGATTAATAGGGATGATTCCGCATGTTACTGGGAGTCATCATGGAAGTGTAAGTATTGTCCAGTTTGGGAAGGTGGTCTTTAACCATCAGCATTCCTCTGCTGGCTTCTGCTAAGTTGAAGCTCATATTGTTCTGTCCAAATCATTCTGGAAAATCATACACTGGAATCAGAGTCTGAAATCCATGGTCCTGTCATGGCCTCCATTCTCCTGGACCATGTGCTCTGCAGCCTCTTCCACTTGACCCAAGCATCCTCAGGCTTTTTTCTTTTTCTTTTTTTTTTAACTCCTGACCATTGGACTGCTCAGCTGAACTCTGTTGAGGTGCACAGGTCTCTGTGAGGCTACTATATGGCATTTTTGTGTCTACTTCTAATTTCACTATTACTCATAAAATAAAAATAATTGACAATGGGATTGAACATTTTGCTAAGTGTGCAGTCACTCCACTTATTCTTGGGGGATGTAAACACAAAGTCTTCTCTTCTTGAAAATCCTTACTCCTTCCTTTTTGCCAAATTTCTTCCCCTCTCTAGTTTTTCAAATGTGTATTTCTTTTCCCTGTGGGAGAAAATCTAGTTTTTGCATAATTTTCCATTGTTCCCCACTCTATAGTTTTCATGGTGTAAACTCTAGGCTATGAGCCCTTTAGTCTCTCGGCATTGTTGGGTTAAAATTCATCTCTAAAACAGCCTAGCTTTCATACTAATAAAGGTGTTTCTGCTTTAAGACTAGTATCTCTTGTAAACATGAAACATAATTTATTTAGAAATCTGCCATTCTCCCTGAAGCAATGAATGCCACTGATTGACATTACATTCATTTTAGGGTATTTTTGCCTGTAAGCAACAGAATTTTGTCTCAAGTTGGTTTAATCAATAATGAAATATATGTTCCAACATGAAGGCAGTCGAGAGTTGTATAGTCTACAGGGGTGGTTGTTTCAGCAGTTCAGTAGCATTTTAAAAATCCAAACTCTTTCTATCCTGCTTCTCCTGTGTTAGTTCATTCTCAGGCTGGTAGTAAGATAGCTATATCCATTCTAATTTTCACAGCCCCGTGCACATTCACATCAAGAGGAAAATGAGAATCCTATCTCTTCTTGTAGTTTCTCTTTGAAATGAGAAAACTCCCTGAAGTTTCTGAGTCCAGTGCTACCAGTCATGATAGTAGAATTGTAGTCCACTCCTTCACCAGTCTCTGGCAAGATATTGAGGATTACCCCAAGATTGATTACACCACAGGATTCAGCTTCCCCTGAGGCATGATGGAGGTAGAGAGAACAGGTATGTATCTTCAACAAATGGGTTCTATTAGGAAGGATAATGGCATAAATATTTATTGGGTAGGCAGATGGTGAAGTCTGCAGTAATCTTAAAACAATACTTTTCCACAAAAATATACATGTGAGGAATTTAAAGATGTCTTTGTTTCAAATGCTAAAGATTTTAGATTTATCCTATAAAAAAGGGCACCATCAAGGGTTTCTGAGCAGAGGTATAAGATTACCATATTTGCATTAAAGGCTGAACTTAGAAAATGTGTGGGGAAATGGAGTTATGATGTATGTGTCGACTAAAAATAATGTACAACATGAGAGTTGTAAGTTAAGTTCTGTTTGGGGCAAAACGAAGACTAGCCCGAGAGACAGCATTTCCGATAGTTCTGAGAAACAGCTTCAAAGAGGTAGTGGGGAAAGGTCAGGATATATGTAATTTTGGTGAAGGGAGAGTACAGGCAATCAAGCACATATTTTTTGCAGAAGGTTGCTGCTATTCTTGTGAAAGTTACTGCTAGTCACAAGGAGCAGACGTCACCATGAAGGATTTTAGTGCTTTTCTAGATACAAGGAGATGCAGGAATTTGGCTCATAAAATCTTCTCCTGAACAATCTAACTATCTGAAGACCTGTTCTGCCAATTTTTCCTAGAGCACAGAGTGCCTTATTCCTGATTTCCACCCTGAACTCCTTTCAGGGGTTGTTGAACATCAGCAGCTGCAGCTGTTCATAATTTGATCCTTGTAGAAATAGATGTAAAGTGCCAATTTGGAGGAGACATATGTGTGTAGATTTTGGGGGTGGAGAGGAAGCTACATGCAAAATTCCAGAAAGCCCCAAAAGCTGTTTATAAAGTGAAGTTGCTCAAACAAAAAGAGTGAAGAGGGAGAAGAGAGGTTTTTATATTACTACTTTTCCCACTGTCCCTTCTTCCAAAACAGTTTCTGCCTGGATTTGCCTCTTCAGAGACAAACTTCCATATGAAAGTGGATTGGATAGGCCACCCCTCTAACTGGAGAATGGAGAAGGTAAAAATAAAGTGTATGTTTCATAGAGCATGAACATGAAGTGCAAAGAGGAGGACCAAACACCATATCAACTTAGGCAGGGAGAAAGCAAAAAGTGGATTTAAAAAGAAGATTCAACAATGACAACAAATTGAATGAAACTCTAAGAGAGGAATGTTTGGCATTGATAAGGAAACCAAACTTGTTTAGATCACATACATTTTTTTTAACATCTTTATTGGAGTATAATTGCTTTACAATAGTGTGTTAGTTTCTGCTTTATAACAAAGTGAGTCAGCTATATATATATACATATATCCCCATATCTCTTCCCTCTTGCATCTCCCTCCCTATCTCACCCCTCTAGGTGCTCACAAAGCACCCGAGCTGATCTCCCTGTGCTATGCGGCTGCTTCCCGCTAGCTATCAATTTCACATTTGGTATTGTACACATGTCCATGCCACTCTCTCACTTCGTCCCAGCTTACCCTTCCCCTTCCCTGTGTACTCAAGTCCGTTCTCTAGTAGGTCTGTGTCTTTATTCCTGTCTTGCCCTTAGGTTCTTCATAAACATTTTTTTTTTTTTTTTTAGATTCCATATATATAGATCACATACATTTTTAGATCCAATTTTTGGCTTTCATTTGAGGATGGTAGGAAACCTAGACTTTGTGATCAGACAGATCTGTGTTTACAACTTGTCATTGGCAATTAAAAGCTAGGACACCCTCTGTTATCTTGGAGGGTGTTTTCGGCACAAACTTGGGCTGGAACCCTATCTCTATGCCTGCTAGTGTGTTACACATAGTGATTCAGGCCATGGATACTGGAGAAACACTGCCAGGGTTTTATTCCAGTTTCACTGTCAAGTGGTTATAGCCATGAGCAAGATGTTAGACTCCTCTGTATACTTTAGCTGTCTCATCTGTAAAATGGAAATAATTACAGTATCTATAACATAATATTGCATGGATTAAATAGCAGGTATATTTTTACTTGTGTTTGTTTATACTTCATGATTTTGTTTTCCTTTTTTAATTTTAAAGTTGTCTCCTGGTTAGTGTAGAAAGATAATCATACATTTCATACTCTATTTAAAAATTCTGACAGTTAAAAAAATGAAAACATTAGCCTCCCTATAATAATTTAGATATTATGAGATTTTTAATGCCTTACTTTTGGTTCACCTATATTCCATGCCACTACATTAAATTACTGTGGATGTGTGGCCTTGTCATATGAGTTCTTATAAAGTATGAGAAGAGACTATTAGCTTGTGATATATATACAGTGGATTATGCTCAGTGATCTATGAGTATGACTTGAAGTAAGTTGAAGGTTTGAAGGATATTTAACTTTTTTTTGAGGTCTCTTCTTAAAATCGAGTAGGATAAAATAGCAGCAATATATAAATGCATACATGCACCACTTAAAATGTGCTGCGTGTTAGTAGTGCTAGTGTATCATTAATTTAGCAATACTTTTGCATATATTCTTTTATTACTTTTCTTTGTAGAAAATAATGTATCTATATATTTCTTTTTTCATGGTCTGTTCATAGTAAAGAATACAAGAGAAATGAAGGTCTATGTCTCCACCACTTGGATTAGGAAATAGATTCTTTGTCACCCCTCATGTGGTCTTCCTGATTTCCCCATGTGCAATGTCCAAAGTTCATGTTCAACTCTGTAGATATTGCTAAGTAATCTGAAGTGATGGTACCAATGACTCTCTAACAAGTGATAGATAAAAATCCTAGTTTCTACAAATTCTTAGCAATATTTGCTATTAATAGATTTTAATTTAATTTTTTGCCAAACTTTTAATTATGAAATTGCATTTCTTTGGATTTCAGTTGTTATTTTCCTAATTTTAATGAGTTTGAGCATATTTTCATATGTTTATGGACAGTTTGTATTTCTATTCTGTAAAAGGCCTCTTCATATCATTTAACCATTTTACCATCTTATTGTTTAACCTATGGTAATGACTGATAGAACTTCTTTATATTCTGATGAAAAATTCTTTGTTGAATCAGTATTATCCTGACATAAGGATTTTTTTCTCTTTAATGTATGTTTTCTTTGAAATTTTATATAGTTCATGTTATTAATCACTTCCATTAGAGTTTGCATTTATTTTCTTGCTAAAGCAACCTCTCTCTATGCAGAATATAAAGGTATTCTTCTATATTATCTTCTAAAAGCTTTATAAGCTTTCTCTTTCAAATTATTTCATGCAAATAAAATTGAGTCTTATACATGCTATGAGGTAGGTATCTGGTTTCAGTTTCAGAACTAAAATTGTCCCAAATGCACTTACTGTCTTTATATATATATTTTTTACGGTAAACAATATATTGATAATTTCCAAATTATGGAACTTACTAATTGTTAGTAGCATTGCTGTATAACTTCGTAGATAAATGTTTTCAAATTATCTGAAACACATGTTCTGGAATAAGTCAAGTCTCCTATATGTTTTTTAATATGATCCTGTTTCAGTCTTTGAAACAAATGGGCCATTTTTTTATTCTTATACAAATACGTCAGATTCTTAATTACTAAAAATGCTATCATCTACGCTAATATCTATTAAAAAAAAACTATCCCTTCATTGTTCTTTTTGAGTAGTCTCAGTTACTCTTGATCATTTTCTCCTGCATTTGTTATATACTATAAACATCCAGTTGTGATTATTTTTTAAAATTGTATTGATCCTAATGGTCATTTTAGAAGAATTATAATCTCCTTTTTATAAAATCTTTTCTCTATAAGAACATATTTTTTCCCTCTCTCTCTACATTTATTTAGGTATTACTAATGTCTTTCAAAACTATTGTAATTTTCACCACTTAACATGTTTTTTCTTTAGCTTTTATTCAAATTTCTCTTATCAGATAGAATAGTTTGATAGGAGTTATTAAATATTACCAAACTTTATACTGATTTAAATGGCAATGCTGTTTCTCTCTGTTAATCCCTTTCACTATAAGAAGTCACATTCATCAATTAATTGATACTAAAATATTTTACATTCATGATATTCACCCAAATGGGTCCATTGTGTATTAATATTTTTTCATGCATTACTGAATTCAGTTTACTAATATTTAGATTAAGATTCTTGAACCAATTGTTGTGATTGAGATAAATGTACAATTACCCTTTTTTTTCACTGTTTTTATTTGGTTTTGGTATCAAGAATATTTTCCACTTGTGTAATAAATTTGAGACTGAACTTTTTTTCTATTATCTAAAACAGTTTTTATAGGCTTGCAATTAGCTATTTGTTGATATTTAATGAAATGGGAGACATCTAGATTTGGTGTTATTTCAAGGAAAAATTAATTACTAACTAATTTTTCTAAAAGTTTCTAGAGGACAGGTGAACCATTTTCCCAACTGAAACTTTGTTCAACCATCACCACAAAAGTAAAGGAAGCAGAAAATCTCTTTGACACAGATATTCAAGACATGTTATATTATGTTTTGTTATGTTATCCTATGATGAAGCCATAAGAAATCTTGAATGTTGGAGGAATGTATAATTAGTTAAGAACATGTTATTCATTTGGGCACTTTTTTACAAAAAGAAAAATATATTAAATTACACATCTTCCTACACTGTTGGTTAGGAAATTCATCCACATTCTCCCATCTGATAGAGGAACCTTCCTCATGAAGATGTGTGTGACCAATAATACTGGTAGATCCAGGGCTTGTGGGCACTCCTCTATACAAAAATAACTGAACTGAAGGTCAATCTCCCAAAGTCAATTTCTCACATATTACATAACCTTATTCAGTCTGGACTTCAGGTCTGCCTGAAATCTCTCCTGCATTAGTTGTATTTACTACTACAGAAATTAAACAATTCATTACTTCCTGTGCTTAGAACAAAAATTATAACCATTGTGTTGAGTAAATGTGGAGAGTTTTAAAGCAATAAATTAGAGAAATGAATAAAAGAGGTGATATTGCAACTGATGTTTCCCCAAATGCATCTTAGAACAGTCAGAGCTAAGATGAATATTAACACATTTGTGCCTGATTAGTACATTTTCCCCTACCATTTCACACCTATTTTAGAAACATAAATGCAAATATTATCAACTAACCACTATTCATATCCTAGGAAACTATATGAGAGACTTACAGCTGGCTAATACTAATATTTGTTGGGTATAAGTAAAATGAAACAAACAGAAAAATATCAGTAGGCCACCAATATGATAATCCTTCACTGCTGTTAAAAAAATGTTCTTATTCAAGCACCCCCATATGACTACTACTTGCAGCCAGAAGAACTAAAAGGAATAGAGTCACTTAATTAGCCCATGTCAAAAATATAAACAACTTTACAGCTAAGAGGATAAGACCATAAGATTATCTGGTCTTTATCACAAACGTTCAGCATTTTTTCTACTCTAGAATCAGAAACTCATCAAATTTCAGTCCTTTACAAATTACACTTTTAAACTTGCTCTAAAAATGTTAATGTAATTAATTTGCTGATTTCTCAGTACTTTCATACCTGAAAAGGTTAAAATGTTCATCATTCTAATAATTCATTTAAAACTAGTGTGTGAAAACAAACAAACAAAAAAAATCCAAAAATGGGCAGAAGACTTAAATAGACATTTCTCCAAAGAGGATACACAGATTGCCAACAACACATGAAAGAATGCTCAACATCACTAATAATCAGAGAAATGCAAATCAAAGCTACAATGAGGTATCACCTCACACCAGTCAGAATGGCCATCATCAAAAAATCTACAAACAATAAATGCTGGAGAGGGTGTGGAGAATAGGGAACCCTCTTGCACTGTTGTGGGAATGTAAATTGATACAGCCACTATGGAGAACAGTATGGAGGTTCCTTAAAAAACTAAAAATAGAACTACCATATGACCCAGCAATCCCACTACTGGGCATATACCTGAGAAAACCATAATTCAAAAAGAGTCATGTACCTCAGTGTTCATTGCAGCTTTATTTACAATAACCAGGACATGGAAGCAACCTAGGTGTCCATCGACAGATGAATGGATAAAGAAGATGTGGCACATATATGCAATGGAATATTACTCAGCCATAGAAAGAAATGAAATTGAGTTATTTGTAATGAGGTGGATGTACCTAGAGACTGTCATACACAGTGAAGTAAGTCAGAAAGAGAAAAACAAATACCGTATGCTAACACATATATATGGAATCTAAAAAAAAAGGAAAAAGTGGTTATGAAGAACCTAGGGGCAGGGCAGGAATAAAGATGCAGACATAGAGAATGGACTTGAGGGCATGGAGGGGGGAAAGGTAAGCTGGGGCAAAGTGAAGAGTGGCATGGACATATATAAACTACCAAATGTAAAATAGATAGCTAGTGGGAAGCAGCCGCATAGCACAGGGAGATCTGCTCAGTGCTTTGTGATCACCTAGAGGGGTGGGATAGGGAGGGTGGAAGGGAGATGCAAGAGGGAGGAGATATGGGGATGTATGTATATGTATAGCTGATTCACTTTGTTATAAAGCAGAAACTCATGCACCATTGTAAAGCAATAATACTCCAATAAAGATGTTTAAATAAGTAAATAAATAAATAAATAAACAGTAGCTAGGTTAACTACCTCAGCATAAGTAAGTAAGTAAGTAAATAAATAAATAAATAAATAAATAAATAAAAGTAGTGTGTGTATTTCGGTCAGTGAAATTCTTCCCAATTAAAAAAAACAAAAACTTATTTGACTACCTCTTACATTTAACCATCTGGTTATAAAATGAAGTATTTAATGTTTCCAAAAGAATTTTTTAAACAATAGTTTATTTTTCATTGTGTCTTTGATAAATAGCTCCCTTAGCAAGGAATTGCCCCAGCAATTAGCATAGGTATTCATGCAAGATTTTTCTAGTTCCATTTAGATATCATATTATGATTAATTTCTTTTGTCCTCTCTTTGCTATTATAAGAGGAATTATCTATATTCAGAACTCATGAATACAAACCTCAAAATATGGTTCCATAAGAATTATAAGCTAAAATTAAGTGATTTGCCATTCTAAACAGATTTCTATACTTGCAAATTTAAATGAAGAGGTGTATTGCTTCAAACATAAATTTTGTAAAAATGCAAACTGTTCAAATATATTTTTAAAAAAGTAGAAGAAAAAAATTTTTCATGCCTATCATTTAGAATTTGACAGTTAAAAGTGTATTTCACTAGACTCTCTTCTTTTATATTGTTGTAATACATGTGAAAACCCTGGCAGAGCAAAGACATAGAATGGAAAACCAAGAAGTGATGGCTATAACCAAAATAATCCCAAATGAAAAGGCATTTGGAATCTCTGTTTCGAAAATAACTATTATTAAAGGTTTGACATTTGCTGGTTTGGTTTAAAAGGTTTAAATAAAATAATATCACTGAAATTTGGAAATTTTGGAATCTCTGGTTAAATATTTCATTCTTCTTAAAGTTAACCATTTTTTAAAAATCAAATACATGATTTTAAAAATGATTGGTCCATTCATTTATATGACATGTAAATTAAACAAATACATTTTGGAAATTTTATTATCATGTAATTATAACATTTATTAATTTGTCACAAATATTAATTTTGTCCCCATGGCCCTGTGGACTTTTTGCAGGATATTAGTATTGTTAGATAATTTGGCATTACTGTTAATAAGGGAAATACTGGAGTTTATCTCTGGATATAGTCCCAGAGATGCAAAATGACTTTCCAGTGGTCAAACATCTTGTGAATGATAGATCTGGATGTAGAATCTCAGTCTCCTGACCTTTAGACTGGTGGCACTTTATTACCCCCACATAGGAGGAAAGAACCCTTACAGAGCAGTCAGCAGGCTGGGATTCTAGTGTCACTTCTGTTTCTTAATATATTTGTGACTTTCAGCAGGTTCATTACATTTTCAGATTTTCATCTTTTTCATCTACTTAGTGAAGACTATAACAATTTAGCATTGTCATGGAGACGTGATTGTATAATATATATTAAATTGTTTTTAAGCTTTTCTAGTGCTATTAAACATCAGTTATTTCAATATCACAAACTTTTTTTTATTGTAAGTGTTTCTGATATAAAGCTGAAAATATAGAAGTACAGCTCCATGTCTTATTTAAGTAAAGATATTTTAATTTTAGATATATCACTGTAATGGTACAACGTGTGATCTATGTTTAACCTCAAAATTGTATTAGCCATCCTGCGTTTAAAGCTCAACTTAGTATTGAGAAGATTTAAACAGTATATTCTATCTAAGCTAGAAGAGATAATACCCAATTCTTATTGCTTTGCTTCTCCTTAAGCAGTAAATTGCCAGCTCAGCAAATTAAAAACAACAACAACAACTATGTCTCTAAAATGGGAACTTCTGTGTGTATCTCTTTCACAAGTATTTCCTAATATCATTAAAGGTCTCAGTGAGGATTACGAGGTAGTGTCAGATGCCAGGAAGACTACCTCAATCTCTTGTGCCCAGTTTCAGGTCCTCTGCCATCAAGTCCTGCCTATGGTGGGGTCATGCTCATTGGAAGCCATGGTCAAGTGCAGCAAATCTCCAGCTAAGCATGCGAAGCTTGTTTCTCCCTCTGAAATACATTCACTGTTGTTTTCCCCTACAGCTTGCATCAACACTGTATCTTCCTTGTAGAACACATAATCAACTATTAGAAAAAGAAAATAATGAAGATAATAGTTTCTCTCAGTGGGGAAAAAAAAATTCTTGCATAAAACAAGGAAACAAAATTGAAAAATAAGGCAAAATAAATTTCTGGTAACAGTCAATGAGAGTAACAGCTGCAGTAGAGATGGTAATAAGAGAGAAAGCATAATTAAATCAGAAGTTTTAAAACGTGTAATTTTAAATGATATACAACAGTAATTTAAAATATAAATGTAAATAAAAGTGGATGGATGGAAGCGTAATTAAAACCAAAAGAAACAAAAATAATCTCAGTGAAAACGAAATTAGAATGATAGACAATAACTGACTTTGCTTAGCCAACAAAATATTACCTAGTGAAGAAGATTTTTCTTGATTTTAATTTTAGTGCTGCTTAATCAAACATTCATTTACCAGGGTCTCAGTAGGCATGTTCAAGGATGATGAACTTCAGAGAAAATGAAACAGGGAAAATGTGTTTTTTTTATATAACATTTTAAAATACAGTTCATGTTACTGTATATAATGCTCTAAAAAATTCTACTCTCTGACGTCTGGGGAAATCTCAGTAATGAGACTAATTTAACAATTTATTTAAACCCCAATTCACTTCATCATCTCACCTTACCTTAAATTTTCTTCTCACATAGACTAGCAGTTTCCGTTCATCTTGAAACTCACTTCAACCTTATTATGAGGAAAGCCGCAGACCTGTATCTGTCTCTTCTTGATCTGCTTCTCCCCCATTTTTTTTAAAGTGTCATTCCCTACTTGCACTTCATTGTGCTAACTGCTGTCCTGTCTGGTAACAGTCACACGTCCACACATACTACTGCCTAGGTTATTCATATCTGGGATTGTCATTAAGGCAAAGAGCAGCTACTGAAGTCATTGAGGGAAGAGGGGAAGGGCACGTGGAAAAGCAGTAATTGTTGGAAGAAGGTAGTGTGAGTGCATCCAGAGGTGTGAGGTGGAATGCACATTGCTGCAACCCTGGGACAGCCAGCAAACCCCTGAGGAGGCAATGGTTTCTTGCATGAAGCTTGGTGTTAGGAATATAATTTTAAATTACCTAGAATCTTCATATATATATATATATATATATATATATATATATATATATATATATATATATATATATATATATATATATATACACACACACACACACACACTAAGGAGAATCAACAACAACAATAACAATCAAATACAACAATCATTTTATAAGCATTAAGGTTTGGAGAAAACCAGTCCCATACCAATCATATGAGAATGTGATATAATATTAACTGTAACACAAATTTGAATATTACAAACAATAGAACACTAAAAACTGTATTATACTGCTAAAAGTGAACAAATAGATCACAAAGAATATACTGAGGAAGCCACTTGCAAGTTGTCACTACAAACATGGGGACCATGGAGTGGCAAAATAGAACTGTTCTAAAATTCCACCTGGGGTTTAATTTTTTTTTTTTTTTTAGAGGTATGGCTGATTGACAACATAGAGAGACCAATGCAATTGAAAGGAGCATTTATTGGTGCTGTATGGTATTTCATTTCTTTTTATGAGTAATATTCCATTTTATATATATATATATATATATATATATATATATATATATATATATATATGCCACATCTTCTTTATCCATACATCTGTTGATAGATATTTAGGTTGTTTCCATG
Source organism: Grampus griseus (assembly GCF_964374135.1). Lineage (NCBI taxonomy): Eukaryota > Metazoa > Chordata > Mammalia > Artiodactyla > Delphinidae > Grampus > Grampus griseus. The sequence continues at coordinate 124,009,334 of NC_138998.1, read as the reverse complement.
TCCTGGCTATTATAAATAATGCTGCAATGCACATTGTGGTACATGACTCTTTTTGAATTATGGTTTTGTCAGGGTATATGTCCAGTAGTGAGATTGCTGGGTCGTATGGTAGTTCTATTTTTAGTTTTTTAAGGAATCTCCATACTGTTCTCCATAGTGGCTGTATCAATTTACATTCCCACCAACAGTGCAAGAGGGTTCGCTTTTCTCCACACCCTCTCCAGCATTTATTGTTTGTAGATTTTTTGATGATGGCCATTCTGACCGGTGTGAGATAATATCACATTGTAGTTTTGATTTGCATTTCTCAAATGATTAATGAAGTTGAGCATACTTTCATGTGTTTGTTGGCAATGTGTATATCATTTTTGGAGAAATGTCTGTTGAAGTCTTCTGCCCATTTTTTGGATTGGGTGGTTTGTGTTTTTGATATTGAGCTACATGGGCTGCTTGTAAATTTTGGAAATTAATGCTTTGTCAGTTGCTTCATTTGCAAATATTTTCTCCCATTCTGAGGGTTGTCTTTTGGTCTTGTTTATGGTTTCCATTGCTATGCAAAATATTCTAAGTTTCATTACGTCCCATTTGTTTATTTTTGTTTTAATTTCCATTTCTCTAGGAGGTGAGTCAAAAAGGATCTTGCTGTGATTTGTGTCATAGGGTGTTCTGCCTATGTTTTCCTCTAAGAGTGTGATAGTGTCTGGCCTTACATTTAGGCATTTAATGAATTTTGAGTTTATTTTTGTGTATGGTGTTAGGGAGTGTTCTAATTTCATACATTTACATGTACCTGTCCAATATTCCTAGCACCACTTATTGAAAATGTTGTCTTTTCTCCACTGTATATGCTTGCCTCCTTTATCTGAGATAAGGTGACCATATGTGCATGGTTTTATCTCTGGGCTTTCTATCCTGTTCCATTGATCTATATTTCTGTTTTTGTGCTAGTACCATACTGTCTTCATTACTGTAGTTTTGTAGTATTGTCTGAAGTCAGGGAGCCTGATTCCTCCAGCTCCGTTTTTCTTTCTCAAGATTGCTTTGGCTATTCGGGGTCTTCTGTGTTTCCATACAAATTGTGAATTTTTTTGTTCTAGTTCTGTGAAAAATGCCAGTGGTAGTTTGATAGGGATTACATTGAATCTGTAGTTTGCTTTGGGTAGTATAGTCATTTTCACAATGTTGATTCTTCCAATCCAAGAACATGGTATATCTCTTCATCTATTTGTATCATCTTTAATTGCTTTCATCAGTGTCTTATAATTACCTGCTTACAGGTCTTTTGTCTCCTTAGGTAGGTTTATTCCTAGGTATTTTATTCTTTTTGTTGCAATGGCAAATGAGAGTGTTTTCTTAATTTCACTTTCAGATTTTTCATCATTAGTGAATAGGAATGCAAGAAATTTCTGTACATTAACTTTGTATCCTGCCACTTTACCAAATTCATTGATTAGCTCTAGTAGTTTTCTGGTGGCATCTTTGGGATTCTCCATTTATAGTATCATGTCATCTGCAAACAGTAGACAGATTTACTGCTTCCATTCCAATTTGGATTCCTTTTATTTCTTTTTCTTCTCTGATTGCTGTGGCTAACACTTCCAGAACTATATTGAATAATAGTGGTGAGAGTGGGCAACCGTGTCTTGTTCCTGATCTTAGTGGAAATGGTTCCAGTTTTTCACCATTGAAGTCGATGTTGGATGTGGGTTTGTCATATATGGCCTTTATTATGTTGAGGAAAGTTCCTTCTATGCCTACATTCTGGAGGGTTTTATCATAAATGGGTGTTGAATTTTGTCAAAAGCTTTCTCTGCATCTATTAAGATGATCATGTTTTTTCTCCTTCAATTTGTTAATATGGTGTATCACATTGATTGATTTCCATATATTGAAGAATCTTTGCATTCCTGGGATAAACCCCACTTGATCATGTTGTATGATTCTTTTAAGGTTGATGTTGGATTCTGTTTGCTAGTATTTTGTTGAGGATTTTTGCATCTATGTTCATCAGTGCTATTGGCATGTAATTTTCTTTCTTTGTGACATCTTTGACAGGTTTTGTTATCAGGGTGATGGTGGCCTCGTAGAATGAGTTTGGGAGTGGCCCTCCCTCTGCTATATTTAGGAAGAGTTTGAGAAGGATAGGTGTTAGCTCTTCTTTAAATGTTTGATAGAATTCGCCTGTGAAGCCATCTGGTCCTGGGCTTTTGTTTGTTGGAAGATTTTTAATCACAGTTTCAATTTCAGTGCTTTTGATTGGTCTGTTCATATTTTCTATTTCTTCCTGGTTCAGTCTCAGAAGATTGTGCATTTCTAAGAATTTGTCCATTTCTTCCATGCTGTCCATTTTATTGGCATATAGTTGCGTGTAGTAATCTCTCATTATACTTTTTATTTCTGCAGTGTCAGTCGTTACTTCTCCTTTTTCATTTCTAATTCTATTGATTTGAGTCTTCTCCCTTCTTTTTCTTGATGAGTCTGGTTAATGGTTTATCAATTTTTTTTATCTTCATAAATTACCAGCTTTTAGTTTTTTTTATCTTTGGTATCATTTCCTTCATTTCTTTTTCATTTATTTCTGGCCTGATCTTTATGATATTTTTCCTTCTGCTAACTTTGTTTTTTTTATTCTTCTTTCTCTAACTCCTTTAGTTGTAAGGTTAGGTTGTTTATCTGAGATGTTTCTTTTTTCTTAAGGTAGGATTTTATTGCTATAAACTTCCCTCTTAGTACTGTTTTTGCTGCATCCCATAGGTTTTGGGTCATCGTGTTTTCATTGTCATTTGTTTCTAGGTATTTTTTGATTTCCTCTTTGATTTCTTCAGTGATTTCTTGGCTATTAAGTACTGTATTGTTTAGCATTCATGAGTTTGTATTTTTTACAGATTTTTTCCTATAATTGATATCTAGTCTCATAGTGTTGTGGTTGGAAAAGGTACTTGATATGATTTCAATTTTCTTTAATTTACCAAGGATTGATTTGTGACACAAGATATGATTTATACTGGAGAGTATTCCATGAGCACTTGAGAAGAATGCGTATTCTGTTGTTTTGGGGTGGAATGTCCTATAAATATCAATTAAGTCTGTCTTGTTTAATGTATCATTTAAAGCTTGTGTTTTCTTATTTATTTTCATTTTGGATGATCTGTCTATTGGTGAAAGTGGGGTGTTAATGTCCCCTACTATGATTGTGTTACTGTCAATTTCCTCTTTTATGGCTGTTAGCCTTTGCCTTATGTATTGAGTTGCTACTATGTTGGGGGCATAATATTTACAATTGTTATATCTTCTTCTTGGAAGGATCCCTTGATCATTTTGTAGTTTCCTTCTTTGTCTCTTGTAATAGCCTTTGTTTTAAAGTCCATTTTGTCTGATATGAAAATTGCTACTTCACCTTTGTTTGATTTCCATTTGCATGGAATATCTTTTTCCATCCTCTCACTTTCAGTCTGTATGTATCCCTAGGTCTGAAGTGGGTCTCTTGTAGACAGCATATATATGGGTCTTATTTCTGTATCCATTCAGCCAGTCTATGTCTTTTGGTTGGATCATTTAATCCATTTACATTTAAGATAATTATCAATATGTATGTTCCTATTACCATTTTCTTAATTGTTTTGGGTTTGTTATTGTAGGTCTTTTCCTTCTCCTGCGTTTCCTGCCTAGAGAAGTTCCTTTAGCATTTGTTGTAAAGCTGGTTTGGTGGTGCTGAATTCTCTTAGCTTTTGCTTGTCTATAAAGGTTTTAATTTCTCTGTCAAATCTGAATAAGATCCTCGCTGGGTAGAATAACCTTGATTGTAGTTTTTTCTCCTTCTTCACTTTAAATATGTCCTGCCAATCCCTTCTGGCTTTCAAATTTTTTGCTGAAAATCAGCTGTAACTTTATGGGGATTCCCTCGAGTGTTATTTGTTGTTTTTCCCTTGTTGCTTTTAATATTTGTTCTTTGTATTTAATTTTTGATAATTTGGTTAATATGTGTCTTGGCATGTTTCTCCTTGGATTTATCCTGTATGGGACTCTCTATGCTTCCTGGACTTGATTAACTATTTCCTTTCCCATATTAGGGAAGTTTTCAGTTATAATCTCTTCAAATATTTCTCAGTCCCTTTCTTTTTCTCTTGTTCTTCTGGGACCCCTATAATTCGAATGTTGGTGCGTTTAATGTTGTCCCAGAGGTCTCTGAGACTGTCCTCAATTCTTTTCATTCTTTTTACTTTATTCTGCTCTGCAGTAGTTGTTTCCACTATTTTATCTTCCAGGTCAGTTATCTGTTCTTCTGCCTCAGTTATTCTGCTATTGATCTCTTCCAGATAATTTTTAATTTCATTTATTGTATTGTTCAACTCTGTTTGTTTGCTCTTTTGTTCTTCTAGGTCATTGTTAAATGTTTCTTGCATTTTCTCCATTCTATTTTCAAGATTTTAGATCATCTTTACTATCATTACTCTATTCTTTTTCAGGTAGACTGCGTATTTCCTCTTCATTTGTTAGGTCTGGCAGGGTTTTGTCTTGCTCCTTCATCTGCTATGTGTTTCTCTGTCTTCACAGTTTGCTTAACTTACTGTGTTTGGTGTCTCCTTTTCGCAGACTGCATGTTCGTGGTTCCCGTTGTGTTTGGTGTCTGTCCCCAATGGCTAAGGTTGGTTCAGTGGGTAGTGTAGGTTTCCTGGTTGAGGGGACTGGTTCCTGTGTTCTGGTGGATGAGGCTGGATCTTGTCTTTCTGGTAGGCAGGTCCACATCTTATGGTGTGTTTTTGTGTGTCTGTGATCTTTTTATGATTTTAGTCAGCCTCTCTGCTAATGGATGGGGGTGTGTTCCTGTCTTGCTAGTTGTTTGGCATAGGGTGTCCAGTACTGTAGCTTGCTGGTCTTTGAGTGGAGCTGGATCTTGGCATTGAGATGGAGATCTCTGGGAGATTTTCACCGTTCGATATTACGTGGAGCTAGGAGGTCTCTTGTGGACCGGTGTCATGAACTTGGCTCTTCCACCTCAGAGGCACAGCCCTGACACTTGGTTGGAGCACCATGAGCCTGTCATCCACACAGCTCAGAATAAAAGGGAGAAAAAAGAAAGAAAGAAAGAAAGAAAGAAAGAAAGAAAGAAAGAAAGAAAGAAAGAAAGAAAGAAAGAAAGAAAGAAAGAAAGAAGATAAAATAAAATAAAGTAAAATAATATAAAATAAAGTTATTGAAATAAAAAATAATTATTAAAAATTTTTAAAAAGGAATTTAAAAAAAAGAAAGAAAGAAGAGAGCAAGCAAACCAAAAAGCAAATCCACCAATGATAACAAGTGCTAAAAACTATATTAAAGAAAGAAGAAAGAAAAAATAATAATAAAAAAATACCCCCAGACATACAGAACCCTAGGACAAATGGTAAAAGCAAAGCTATACAAACAAAATCTCACACAGAAGCATACACATACACACTCCCCAAAAGAGGAAAAAAATATATATATTGTTGCTCCCGAAGTCCACCTCCTCAATTTGAGATTATTCCTTGTCTCTTCAGGTATCCCATAGATGCAGGGTACATCAAGATGATTGTGCAGATTTAATCTTCTACTTCTGAGGCTGCTGGGAGAGATTTCTCTTTCTCTTCTTTGTTCACACAGCTCCCGGAGTTCAGCTTTGCATTTGGACCCGCCTCTGCGTGTAGGTCGCCTGAGGGCGTCTGTTCTTCACTCAGACAGGACGGGGTTAAAGGAGCAGCTGATTCGGGGGCTCTAGCTCACTCAGACCGGGAGGAGGGAGGGGTATTAATGCGGGGCGAGCCTGCGGCAGCAGAGGCCAACATGACGTTGCATCAGCCTCAGGCTCGCCGTTCGTTCTATCGGGGAAGTTGTCCCTGGATCACGGGACCCTGGCAGTGGCGGGATGCACAGGCTCCCGGGAGGAGAGGTGTGGAGAGTGACCTGTGCTTGCACACAGGCTTCTTGTTGGCAGCAGCAGCAGCCTTAGCATCTCATGCCCGTCTCAGGGGTCTGCGCTGATAGCCATGGCTTGCACCCGTCTCTGGAGCTCCTTTAAGTGGCGCTCTGAATCTCCTCTCCTCGTGCACCAGGAAAAAAAGAGGCAAGAAAAAGTCTTTGCCTTTTCGGCAGCTACAGACTTTTTCGCGGACTCCCTCCCGGCTAGCTGTGGCACACTAGCCCCCTTCAGGCTGTGTTCATGCCGCCAACCCCAGTCCTCTCCCTGTGATCCGACCGAAGTCCGAACCTCAGCTCCCAGCCCCCGCCCACCCCGGCGGGTGAGCAGACAAGCCTCTCGGGCTGGTGAGTGCTGGTTGGCTCAGATCATCTGTGCAGGAATCTCCCCGCTTTGCCCTCCACACCCCTGCTGATGTGCTCTCCTCCACGGCTCCGAAGCTTCCCCCCTCCGCCACACCCCGTCTCCACCCACGAAGGGGCTTCTAGTGTGTGGAAACCTTTCCTCCTTCACAACTCCCTCCCACTGATGCTGGTCTCATCCCTATTCTTTTGTCTCTGTTTTTTCTTTTGCCCTACCCAGGTCTGTGGGGATTTTCTTGCCTTTTGGGAGGTCTGAGGTCTTGTGCCAGTGTTCTGTAGGTGTTCTGTAGGAGCAGTTCCACGTGTAGATGTATTTCTGATGTATTTGTGGGGAGGAAGGTGATCTCTGCCTCTTACTCTTCTGCCATCTTGAAGCTCCTCTCAAATATAATTTGATCCATAGGGGGAAAAAACAAAACTTGTGCTTGCTCGAATTTGATTTATTTATTAGTTTATTAATTTGTCAATTATTTCATATTACAATCTGCTTTTGTAGAAACATGGCTTAAGTATTTTGAGTCATATGTATCTACAATCACAAATCATCTCCTTACATTTATTCTACTTAATTTCTCAGCAGTTTTTTCATAATAGGTTTCTGTAATTGAAAAAAATAACAAAATAGTCCTTTGAGAAAGATTTTTTTATAAGATGCTAAATATTTAATCCTGAATTATTGCCTTTTTCTTTTTTAATTAAGTTCTGGAAATTAACTTTGTCCATCTTTATCTCCTGGAAGGCTCCACATATAAAGTTGATACAGTAATATTAAATTATATTCTTTTAGCCTAGGTCAATTAGTAGAACACGTATTTAAAATAGGTTTTTAAATAATCATATAGTGTACTTTTTTGGGATGTAAAGAGAAAATTATATATTCATCAAATGACAGATGAATACTTTATCTAAAAATGCTGTAGTACATCAAAATTTTTCATCCTAAATAAATGAGAAAGATTGCTAACATTTTTTATCATTTTACACAGATAAAGAGACATAAGGCCATCGGAAATTTATATAACCTTATATTTAATGTAACAATAGCCAATTCAAAGTATTCCACATCAGAACATACAAACATTTACTCCCTCTCTGTAGCCTCTTGACTGCTTTCAATGATGAAGTCAAGATTTAGTATCATTTTTTTAAATGCTATTTGCTATCACTCACAATTTATAAGTAAATAAGGTATATTTTACTTCCTGAAATATTAATATATGTCTAAACAAACAAGTACACAGGCAATATACATATAGATGTATATTAATATTTCTCCATGCACATCATTTTCCTTTCTTTATGGTATAACATTTTTATATTATAACAGAGGATAAGTTTCTTTCCAATTATTTTTTCAAAGAATTAATTTTATGTCTATATAAAAGTCAAGTTTAAAGTGGTTTTGTTATAAAAAATTATTTAAAAAATGTGAAATAGTCCTATTCTAATTTTCTTTAAAATACATTAAAATGACAAAAGTTTTAAAAAATCAGTCACTCTTTGCCATTTAATACCACTTCTGCCATTAGAAGTCTATGAAATATCTCTGCTAAAGGGTTTACATTAGCCTTTTTTTTTTTAATCTTTATGATATATTTGGGCAAGTATTCATCACCTTATCTTCAAGACTGATTCATTGTCTCTGATTCCATTCCATAAAAATTAAACAATTTCAAGGCCTTTGAAATATATATTTTGTTATTCTTCATAGAGGGAGCCCTTTAATAGCCTACAATACTTAAATTAATAAAATAGCTTCTGAAGATACACTGTGGTCAAAAACGCATATATGTATGCATGATATATATGTGTATGTATAATGCACATACACATATATGTATTATTTTATGTGTTGCAAAATACATATATAATACTTACATAATGTGTATTGTATTTATAATTATGCACAATATATGTACATAATATATTATAGATGGTGTGTGTATATATATATATATATATATATATATATATATATATATATACACAACATTTTGAAGGAACCAAGGAGTAGTCACCTTTATTATCACCATTTCCTGTTCCTTAAGGCTGCATGTTCCTTTTAGAATTCAAGTGATTTATCCTTGTGAGTTTTTTCAGCTGAAATATTCTAGAAATATTTTAGTTAAAAATGCCTTGTTGAAAATATATCTTCATAGTGAATATAGTCAAAATTATATTTAATTATAATTAGAATAGAAATATACTATATTAGGCAAATCTACATACACACATACACACACACACACACACAATTACCAGATCTAAACAGCCCAGATTTCTTCATTTGCAAGCACATTACTGGTACCTGAAATAATATGATTAGAATTTATTTAGGATAAGTCTTTTCTCCTTAATTATTGTAATTTCTCATTTAAGAGGTGACCCAGTAATCACATATTAATCATATGCATCTTAGACCGAATGAGTTATATCATTTTCAGTAATTTGACTGTTAGCTGAAATCTACAGTTCAGCCATCTACATAACTTGTTAAATTGGACAAAGAGTGAAAAAAAAAAAATTGACATCCCTTTATAAGACAGTGGGAATTGAGACCAAAAGTGAGACCAAAGTAGCCAAGAGAAGTTTGAGGACACTAGGTGTTTTGTCCTACATATTTGCTTGGAGACAAAGTTATAAGAGCAAAAATCTCCATTTATTTATTGTTTAAAAGTTTGAATGATATTTCCAGGTGACATTTTATAGTCAGTTTAAAAAGATTAAAAATTCCTTCAGGAGTCTGATAATTTTATGGTTGGTTACTGTGTTTTAAAGTTAAACAGTTTAAAAGAAGTTTTCAAATTTTTTGTATTGTTAGTTTTCAGTAAACTTGAATGAAAATAATGGGCAAAACATTTTAAAATGATGTATTTATGATTAGAATCATAGAGGATACTGTGAGCTTCTTTGAACAGAAGGAATCACATCCTTCAGGTGATTTCCCTCAGCAAGAGTGGATAGAATGAAAAATGTTGTTGGAGGGAAACCTGAACAGCAAGGCCATTTCAGAAGAGCTATGACACAGTTACTTTCAGGAACCCACAGTCACTATTCTTCTTATGGGAAATGTCTATACCGTTGTCTCATGATTATTGTATTTATTTCAGTGCTTGTCTGAGCAGGGCATTTGAAACAACTTCATCATAACTTACCTGTAACAAAAAAGCTAAAATTCAAATTTCTAATTGAGAAAGGCTGGGACTTGGGAACTGTGACCCTTTGCTGCAGTGCTTGCACCTGGACAAATGTCTCCTCAAGCAACAAAATACAAAGAAAATATAAGGCACTAAAAATAACTGTGCGTATGCATAGTTGTGGCAAATTATGGACAACAAGATATAAAATAATATCTAAAAGCCCGGCTACCACTTCTGAAGAGCTGGGAGCTAAAGCAGGGTAGTGCACATGCCCACACCACCACCAAAGGAATGAGAATACCACCTAAGCCACCCTTCCAGCCAATCCCTGGACACACCCCTATCCTCACGCCATATAGGGAACAAGCTCACTCCCTCCTCAGTGAGAGAGGAATCAAGGGAAACTGTTTCAGGAGAATACATTCTTTGAGGATAAAACAATGCACTCCTTTTGACCTTATTCTCTTTCATTCTCTCTGGCTTTATTTATTTGTTTGTTTGTTACAACAGTAATTCCAACTTGGGTCTCAGGTAATATTTAACTTGAGTATGACATTAGGACAACTTCCTTAGCCCTTTTTCCATCTCTGATTAAATCCCAGGGAATATTAATGCTGACCTGCAAAGTGTCCCTGACAAGGTTGGGACCATCTCCTTGATTCTGCCAGCAGAGCTTTTAGCCTATTACACAAATTTATCCAGGGCTTTCAAGTGCCTAGAAATTATATCTCCCCATATGTTCCAACACAGTATTCTGTCCAGAAAATTTGACGTAGAAAATGTATATAAGCCCTTGAGCTATGAGAGAATGGTTCAGGTTTGTCATTTTCAACTGCATATCTTTGCCTAATTATATAGAATGGCTGAGAGACTTTAAAGATCCTCATCAAGTTCTTATATGTAAAAAATGTTATGGTAAGTGCCAAAGAAGTAAGGATTGCTGTCAAACTTACACCGTCTGATTCAAATCCACTCTGCTTATTTAACAAATTTAATTGCCATTCGGAGATATTGGCAGATTTGCTCAGGACCACAAAGGTGATTTATGGCAAAGAGAAAGCAGAGTTCTCAACTTCGAGCCCACTGTTTTTTCCATCATGTCACATTAATGCTAATGCCATCTTTTGTTTTGAAAAAATCATTCCTTGACATAGTTTCTCTTATTTTGATGCAAATACTAAAAGATAAGACATGACATTGCTTTATTAAAGCTAAAATTAGAAAACTTAAAATATAGTGGATATTAGATATTACGCTCATAATCATGGAGGTATTTCATTCATGGAAATATCAACAAAGCAAACTATTAGGCAGATTCCAGATCTAACCAGTGAGAAGAGGTATCTTTTTAACAGATAAGGCAAACATTTGCCTCTCACCGCTGAGGCCTCTCCCACCGCGGAGCACAGGCTCCGGACGTTCAGGCCCAGCGGCCATGGCCCACAGGCCCAGCCGCTCCGCGGCACACGGGATCCCCCCAGACCGGGGCACGAACCCGCGTCCCCTGCATCAGCAGGCAGACTCCCAACCACTGTGCCGCCAGGGAAGTCCAAGGTAAACATTTTTATAGGACACAGAAATGAGCTTACTTCTCTATCTTCAAGAAGATCTGGCCTTTCAGATTTCAATATACATTCTGATTGTTTTCAAGATAGTGATTCTGTTTAAGGTAATGTTCAATTTGCATTCCTGAGACAACATATTTTTGAGTGGGACCAGTTTAAGTTGAAGAATCACTTAGATAAAAACTTTCATTTGACTCAGAAATGTGACCAGCTGAAAGAAAATAAATCTAGCTTTAATCACATATTGAGACAAAGACAAAACAGCACAGATCTTAATTGCTTTGCTTCACAAAGATGCTGATGCTCATTTAAATCCTTTGCTGGAAATGACAATCAGGACACTTCACATGGACTCTTTTTGGTACTTTATAGGACAGTCATTCTCATTTTATACATTTGTATAGTTTTTCTTCACCGAAAAATCAAAACATTTGTCTGCTAAATAGTTTATGCTGATTATTAGGATAAAGCCAAAAATATGTGGGTTTTTTATTGGGAGGGTGAAATTATAAAGTCATGTGAGTCATATATATATATATATATATATATATATATATATATATATATATATATATATATAGCTGTAGTAAAAATACATAAAATTTACCATTTTAATCTTTTTAAAATATACAGTCCTAAGACATTAAGTACATTCACATTATTGGGAAACCATTGCCACCATCCATCTCCGGAATTTTTTCATCTTCCCCAACTGAAACTCTGAACCCATTAAACACTAAATCCTCTTTTTCCCCTCCTCTCAGCCCCTGGCCACCACCAATTTGTCTCTATAAATTTGACTATACTAGCAACTTCATGTAAGTAGAGTCATACAGTATTTGTCCTTTTCTGACTGGCTTATTTCACTTAGTATAATGTCTTCAGAAATCATCCATGTTGTAACATGTGTCAGAATTTTCCTTCTTTTTTAAGGCTGAACAATACTGCATTGTATATATATATACCAAATTTTATCCATCGATGCACACTTGGGTTGTTTCCACCTGTTGGCCATTGTGAATAATGCTGATTTGAACATGTGTGTATTGATATCTTTTCAAGTCACTGCTTCAGTTCTGCTGGGTATATACCCAGAAGTTAAAATACTGCATCATATGACAATGCTATTTTTAATTTTTTTGAGAAGTCACCATACTCTTTTCAAAAATGACTGCACCATTTTGCATTCTCACCAGCAATGCACAGAAGGTTCCAGGTTCTTCAAATCTTTGCCAGCCCTGGTTATTTTCTGGATTTTTTGTTTATGTTTTTGTTTCTATTTTTGTTTGTTTTGTTTTTGGCTTTGGTTATTTAATAATAGCCATCCTAATAGGTGTGAAGTGGTATCTTATTATGGTTTTGATTTGTATTTCCTTAATGACTAGTGATGATGGGCATTTTTTCATGTGATTACTGGCTATTTGGATATCTTGTCTGGAGAAATATCTCAAGATATTTGCCCATTTTTCAATCAGCTTGTTTGTTTTATTGTTGTTGACCATGCCTGTATCTTAGAAAATAAATCCTTGGTATGAACACACTTTTACAAATAGATAATGATGATATCTCAACACCAATTCTCTATCTTCAATTTTCAGAAAATGTCTCTAATATAATCCTAAGGTATGTATGTATGTATGTGTATATATATATACTTTTTTTTTTTAATTTTTTTGGCGGTACGTGGGCCTCTCACTGTTGTGGCCTCTCCCATTGCGGAGCACAGGCTCCGGACACGCAGGCTCAGCGGCCATGGCTCACGGGCCCAGCCGCTCCGTGGCACGTGGGATCTTCCCGGACCGGGGCACGAACCCGCGTCCCCTGCATCGGCAGGCGGACTCTCACCACTGTGCCACCAGCGAAGACCCTAAAGTATATTTTTATGTGAACTTACAGATGAATACTAAATGTTGCCTATATGCAGCATAATGTACTATTTTTCAAAGACCAACTGAAAATATAAATGACTTGACTGTTTTGAAGAAACAGTTGGATAAAGAAGCAGGAAAGATGAGTTCTAGCCCAAGCTCTGTCCCTGACCAGCTATCACATTCTTAGAGAATTTACAGAACCTATTTCATTTTTAGTGAATTAATATGTTTAATTGTTTAACTTGTATAATATTTAAAACATTTAACTTGTAAAACTTGGAACTGCCCACATTACATCTGATGCACCCCATCTTTGTTTCATTACTTTACACCTTTTATGACAACCTTTTAGAAGTGCTACACAAACTATTTATTCAGATATGGATTCAATACAAATATCACATGTTTTAACATTTGGAACTTAGAATTTCTTTCAATGTCATAAAACACTGTTTCAATTTAAACAAACAGAAATTTTTAATGTTGTATCAATTTATTTAAAGTGCCAATACAACTACATTGCATGCCTTGTTTCAGACTGCTTGCCAGTCTGGAGAAAGCCAAGTAGTTTATGCCAGAGTCTGTGACTTTCATCCTGTAAGGAATAAGATTGCTCCAACCCTTTTGCAAATTAAATTACTTCAGTTTGAACTGTAGCTACATATATTATTAAGACAATGAGTGGTCAATATGCTAAATCTTATCCAATGTTTACTCTGAGAATGAAATATCTGGGAAATGCAAATTATATTTTTGAGGTCATTTACATAGCAGGCTTATCATCATCATTATCGTTGTTATTATTATTCTCCATTTGGAAAATAATTTTCACATTATATAAATCAAAGTATTAAAATCAATTACCTGCTTTAGTGTGTTTCTCATCATATCTTTGGAAAGCTATTTAATTGATGGAATTTGACGTGTGCATCTGCAACCTTCCAGTGAGTATTATGTAAAATATTTAGATACAAGCAGAATCTGAAGATGCATTTTGAGATGACTTTATTTTAGCTGGAGTAGTATATTATTAAATAGCATTTCATATGCAATCCCTTTTTACTGCTTTATTGCACCCTTCAATGACTACCAAATTATATACAATGGCCATGTTTAGTTTAGTGATTAGACAAATGAAAACAAAAAGAATAATCTTATTGATCTCTTCTTATCCAAAATGTAATGTAGATAATATATCAATAATAGAACAGAAGTGTGAACCTAAGAATGGATATTTTCCCCTAAATATGATTACTTGAGAATAGGTGTCATCAAGGCTATAAGAGCAGCATTATTTTCATTACAAATAACGAGCCAGGGTAGCTACTGAATTTTCTTTTGCTTACATTTTCTTGAAGGGGATTTGATTAAGATAGAATTTGCTTTTCATCTCAACTCTGCAGCTCAGAAATTCCACTGTAATTGCTACCTTAACACTCTGCTGGGAATCTTCATTAACTGTTAACTCAGAGGAGAAAAAAAAAAGGCCTGACAATTTCAGAAGTGAAATGATGAATATAACAGAGTTCAAAATCTCTCAAAATCATGTCATTTTGAGAATGTTTCAAAAGAAGTATAGGCAGGACTGTGAAAGGAAAATGAAGGCAGAATTGGCTCCATTACAGTCAGGCAGGCCTCAGTGCATTTTTAAATTACAAATGAGTAGAGTAATTTTAATAATGGTTAATATGTACTAAATCATCTTTGTGGGTCAGTCATCACACACACACACAAGAGGTTTGCATGTGTTAGTTTATTGAATACCCACTGCAAGCTTGTAGATGAGCAAGCCAACTTTCATAGATTAAAGAGCTTCCTGAAAATATAAATGATAACTGTGTAAGTAAAAAGGAATATGATGCTTTATCTAGTAAAAAAATATTTTTGTAAGTTATATCTCAGACTTTCTAAATAATGATTCCAGAAAACCTAACATCAACTAAATTTCTAGGACTTGAGCATTGTCACTCTGATATTCAAATTTGCATTTTAGATTTGTACAATTATTGTTTTCAAATACTGATTGTCATATTATGATTCAAAAAGCATAAATCATTATCACCATCTTGGAAACATAATAATTATTTGTATAGAAAATTCTAGATGACTGATATATCAAAATAAGTATGAGATAAATTACATTACTACACTATTAGCTTTATATAAAAACATATATATATTGTTCTTTGCTTAAATATTCTCACATATTTTTAAGTTTCTTTTTCAAGGAAAAAAAAGTTAATAGGAATGATTCTAAAGCACAGTACATAGACTACAAAGAGCAAAGGCAAAGTGAAACACGTAGCTAAGTTAATGGCATCCCATCAACACTTAAATTCTTATAAATTAATCAATACTGTAAGTCCAAAAATAATTCACATTTTTCTTTCAGTATTGCTATTATATGAAATGATTTTTGCACAAATATTAGCTCTAGTATTCAAACAAAGAATTGCAGTTTTACTTATCATACAATGTATTTATTTAATATAGGCTAGCAGAATCATAGCTGTTAATCCCGAGTGTGAGATTTATTTTAAGAACTTGAAATATTCACATTTTCTAAAATCTGATTTTAATAAATAACCTAGGAAACTATGTTTTAATTTAAATCACTTATGATTTTAGGTGATAACAATACATTTACCTATAGCATTTATTAGACCATGATATCCAGACTCATTAGAGTTAATATGAGATTTAAAAATTAAAATATTAACAAAATAATGTTTATTCAAGAATATTTTAAAAATTATACTATTGAAGCCAATATTTAGTACAAATTATAAAAGTTAACTATAGTTAAATATTAGACTAAATCTGATGCTTTCACACCACCAAAAATTAAATGCGCTTTATGATTTAGACTCTTAAAGTAATTAAAAAAATCACATTTTTATTGATGTAAAAAGATCAATATTTTCTTAAAGTGAGGATTGAGCTTGTGGTAGAATTCTAAGGGTCCATGTTTTATGATGAATAATTTTTCTGATATCATAAAAATTACACTAATAAAAAACAACAATAAATTCCTTACTAGTACTTTAGAAATTACAGTCTATAAGTTCCCCCAAAATAAAAGTGAAAGGTATAGCTTGCAATCTTTTCAAAACTCTCTCAGCTAAACTCATAACCAGAAAACTTAAAATACGTCACAAAGAGCAATGCAGCATATTATGACAGAAATATTGACATTTTCCAATGGACTTAGCTTTTTGAGAATAAAGAAAAGAGCACTGTTTAAGATAGGAGGGTTCATTTAGAAAATGACAAATCTATATTATTTAGAAAATAATTAGAGGAATTGAAATGATAAGAAATGTTAGTTTTTAATTAAGTAGAACAAGTATAATAATGAATTTATTAGATGGGATGAATAACATGTGTGGTTTGAAAATTTATTTTATTAGTATTTGAACAAACATACTACTCATCACTTGGACAGAGCTATATTTTTTGCATTTTATTCAAGTAAGCTTTAAATAGTAAAATGAGTATATTCCCAAGCTTGGCACAGGAGGTTGTAGTTACAAATATTTTTAAGGATTATTAGAAAGAAAGGCTACGCTACAACATCCTCCACTCAAACTGAGCATGCTATTTTCTGAAATTTTATAGCATGGCATTCTCCAGTATTTATATAAGTGCAAAATCAACAAACAACTGATAAAACTATTAGGATTTATGTGTGTGTGTGTGTGTACATGTATGTGTGAGAAAACTAATATTAACGTGACTAAGCAATAACTTTTTGAGACATTGTAAGTTAAGAGTAGTACTGGAAAGGTACTATTACTTTCCTACTTAAATTCGTAATATGTATATTTTCCTACTGTAAGGTGTAACACACAATTGTTTTTCATTCTCACAAGAAACCTGTTGTCTTATTTCAAAAATAAAAATCTAAGTGGACATATTTTAGTTTCAGCTACTTCAAAATGCTTTTAGTACACCCTCCATGTCAAATTTCTAATAGCCTATAAACTGTGACTAATAAATTATGTTAATACTACAGAAAATTATACCTAGCCTCTTGAAAATGTGATTATTATAAATTTTTGTAGATAAACTGTCAAAGGCAACTGCATTCTCCCTAACTGAATATAAAGATCGTATTCCTGTGTTTCAGTTTTTGATCTTTCCATTTTATATTTGGGTAGAAATACATATTAAAATGGTGTAAAACTTGGCATTATTTGCTTTTCATTTTAGATCAAGAAAATTCTGCATATGAAAGTTCCTGAGTTCTACCTGCATCTTTATATTATTTTATTAAATTAAAAATTTGTATAATTTTATATTCATATGCAAAATAGATCCATCTTTCTTAGCACCATGATATATA
Organism: Grampus griseus; assembly: GCF_964374135.1. Classification (NCBI taxonomy): domain Eukaryota; kingdom Metazoa; phylum Chordata; class Mammalia; order Artiodactyla; family Delphinidae; genus Grampus; species Grampus griseus. The sequence continues at coordinate 123,992,116 of NC_138998.1, read as the reverse complement.
GCTCTGGTCACAGGACAAATGATGGTAGTTGGAAGTGATCATTTTTTCCCAGTGACAGACAGAAGCAAGTTATATCACCTCACACCAACAGAAATGCTTGGGGTTGGTAATATAAAGCAAGCGCCTTTGTGTGTGTGTGCGTGTGTGTTGATAGAGTTACTCTGGACTTTGCTTCTATCAGTCATCAGAAATTTTAGTAATGCACTAAGTGTTCAAGGTGTGCTCCCCTGTCTTTAATGCAATGCAATGTTTTGTTTTGTTTTTCATTTTGCAGAAAGCAAGTAATAATCTTTGCCAATAAAAAGGAAGGGGGGCAACAAAGAAGGAAAAACATCGATTGGTATCCTTTATACAGTTATTACTAGCTTGATGATCAAATGAATTCATAAAGATAGGAATACTCTTCCATTTGATAATTATCAAGAGACCGTGGCATGTTGATGTGGCTTGAAAATTACGTATAAACATCCTTCAAGGTTATGATGAGTTCTACAAATTTACCAGTAATACTTTTGCTTTACTTTTAAAAAAGAGAAACTGTGATCAAGAGAAACACTTAGTATGACTATGGCTATTATTAACTGGAAACACTAACTTGGGTTACATATTTGGGTCTCTTTTAATCTCTTTCAATAGGTTATTTTTCTTACAAAGAAATTGACTCATTTTCTTACAAAGTTTTTTGGGTTGAATTAAAAATTTAAATTATCTACACTATGATCTGTAAATTGTAATACTTGGTATTTTTTACGAGAGGTGTGGTGATAAGGGCACTTAGTAAATTGACAGGTTGAAGTTTTAAGGTCATCTGTCTATATAGGTGCAAGTAAAAATGCCACAGGTTAAAATTCCATATTTTCACATTTAATGAAGCCAAAATTTCCCAGAGGGTTTTATGATGGAGGCCTGGTAACAGATGGCATATCTACCAGTCAGTTAAGTCTGAGGATTTGAGATAAACTAAGAATGGAATTTGGGTATATTCTGATCTAACAATTATACTAAATAGGAAAGAAAACAGGAAAAAAAAGATAATTGTGAGTGGATAACAACCAGGGGTCTATAGAAAATGAGAAAAATTATTATAGGCAAGCAGGTAAAGAAAATAATACAACAGAATTAGACAGGATTCTTGGGTCAAAGTCTTGGAGGGAAGCTATCCGCTAACATCGTTGGTTTGTTCCAATGGTCTTGGTTTACCTACATAGTTCTGAAATTGGCTGTTTCTAGGGGATCTCTGAGAATCTTTGGTTTGAGTTCCTGTCTTAGAGTAGCCTTCCAATTGTGTGGAATTCAAAACTGTATCTTTAGTTATGAAATGTGAACCCAAGTATTGACTTTCAGGAGTGTCACTGTTGTATTATTATTATTTTTTTCTTAACAGTACCTAATGAGATTTCTTCCAATGATGTTCAAAAGCTATTTTTCTTTTATTTATTTCCCAATAAATAAAATCCCATAGTTAAATATCCTGAAAAAGCTGTTTTGTAAGATGTTGCAGGAAGACAACCTCAACTTGCTGATGAGATTTGGATACAGTACGTGAGTCCTTGGCAATATTTTGCCATGTCTATGTCCAGTAGGGAAGATTCTGCTATCAGAGATAAATCACTAAATGCATGTGCCTTCCAGTTATCAGTTCAAAAAAGATAATTGAGTGTACCTGAAGGAGTAGACTATATGGATATAAGGAAGGGTTATATCTTTGGACAAGTGAGTTCAAAAGTTTCTGAAATGTTGTCAATTTTAATTATTTATTTTTTTTTGGGTACACATGCCTCTCATCGCTGCGGCCTCTCCCGTTGCAGAGCACAGGCTCGGGACGCACAGGCTCAGTGGCCATGGCTCACAGACCCAGCCGCTCCGTGGCATGTGGGATCCTCCCGGACCGGGACATGAACCTGCGTCCCCTGCATCGGCAGGCAGACTCTCAACCACTGCGCCACCAGGGAAGTCCTCTTGTCAATTTTTATACACAGATATCACTCCTTGTTTAAACCTTTCCAGAAGATTCTGAGTGGTAAGGGCAGTGCAGGTTTTACATCTTAATAAGGGTATCTCCATATAGAGTTCTTTTATAATGGTTCCCTTAAAGTGTGTTTCACATGCTTGATATAAAAATTGGTATGCTCCGGGTTTGCAGACACAAAATCATGCAGGTTTTTAGCAACTAAAAGCAGTAGCTTTGTAAAAAGCAAATGTTTTAACCCACCTTGAAAATAGATGTAAGTAATTAAAACATTTATGTACCATAGATGGCAGAAGCTTGATGAATTGCATCTGGAGATGTTCAAATGGCCAGTAAGGCTTTGGTTTCTGGCTATGTGCCACCCTTAAAGTTTTCTTTTCAGAATTATGTGGTTGGCACATCTCCCAAAACTCAAAAGTGATATGAGTTGTCCTTTCAATGTTTTCCCATTTTGTTGATTTAAAACAGTAACTAATTTGCCTGTACCATGATATATACTTTTGTGGAGAAATTTAGCTCATATCTGTTTGAAATCACCTGGTGCCAACAAGCAGAAATCTTGGGAACATTAGAGACGATCTGAGTGAATGGTGCAACCAGATTTTTTTCCATCTGTTCTTTACAAAATCAGTAGCTACACGGTGCTATTTTATAATATCCTGAATCACTGGAGACATTTATCCTTTAAGTATTTAGTTACAACTTTATCTTGATTATGGCTATGTTTTTGGTATAATATCCTGTTAGTGATTTTTCTTTGCCTTCCATATCTTTTTTTCTTTCTTTTATCTTTTCCACATTGACCTCAACTTTTTTTTTTTTTTTTTTTTTTTTTTTTTTTGCTGTACACGGGCCTCTCACTGCTGTGGCCTCTCCCGTTGCGGAGCACAGGCTCTGGACGTGCAGGCTCAGCGACCGTGGCTCATGGGCCTAGCCGCTCCGTGGCATGTGGGATCCTCCCGGACTGAGGCACGAACCCATGTCCCGTGCATCGGCAGGTGGACTCTCAACCACTGCGCCACCAGGGAAGCCCTGGCCTCAACTTTTATAATAGCTCTCTCTCTAGGATGCAGTAGTACATTTGAAAGTTCTTAATTTGTCTATTTCTGATGGGGTTTCCAGCAGAAATGAGAAACTCCCTTTTGTTTTCCAAAGTATAACGGGGCCATGTACTACTCAAAAAGCCTGTCTACTATTTGTATATATGTGTATTCATGGCTGATGATTAGTTGACAAGTCCTAGTTTGTAAAATTATTTCTGCCATATGGACTGATTTTATCTCAGATATAGGACTGCATAATAGAGGATAATTTTTGTTAGCTATAGCACAAGACTGTTATTAGCCTCTAGTTTCAGTATTGAGGCATGAAGTATTAACAAATACTATTAGGTCAGTGCTCTTAATGGGAATCTTTAATAAATCTGAGTGAGATCAACTTCCCTAAATGACTAATAATGAATATCCTATTTTTCTGGTAAGGCCCAGAAAGTGGTGAGATTCAGGGTGTAACAATGGGAAATAATGATGCTAGAGAGAGCTCAATGGATTCTGATAAAAGGTTAATCTACTGGCTTAAAAGTGTTGTGTTTCTCTAGTTAGTAGAGTATATACTGTGTGAAAAACCATGAGGTCAGGTGCGGAGCCTAAAACTCGTTCAGTAAGAGCATCAATAATTTTTGTAGCTATTGCCCTAAAACAAAGTAGAGATAGGCTTTTGCAACCTGGTCAAGGATGAAGCTATAATAAATAGGGCATTTTTATGTTTCCCCTGAAATTGAGTTAAAATTCCAAGGATTCCAGGTTCTCATGTACAAAAGCTTTTTGTACATGAGAAAGGGATATCTAAGATATCAAATTCTAAAAAGATTGTTTATATTTAGGTTCCCAAAACAAAGTATTTTAATGTGAACTTAGCCAGTTAACTAAAGAGGTTTTGGAATCTCAGAAAAAAATTGGCATTCATGTCTACAATATCCAGTTAAACCTAGTGCTATGGACAGAATATTCATGTCTCCCCCAAATATTTATTTTATAACCTCACCCCCAAGATCATGGTATTTGGAGGTGGAAACTTTGGAGGTGATTAGGTCATGAGGGTGAAGCCCTCATGAATGGGATTGTGCCCATATACAAGAGCCATGATAAAGCTCCTTTTTCCCTTCCTCATTGTGAGGTTATGGTGAAACGATGGTCATCTGTGAACCAGGTAGCAGGCCCTCACCAGACAAAGAACCTGATCATAGGGGCACTCTGATCTTGGAATTTCAGCCTCCAAACTCTGAGAAAAATATTTCTGTTTATAAGCCACTCAGTTTATGACATCTTGTTCAGCAGCCTGAATGGTCTAAGACTCCTAGAAATTTTTCTGTTTGTCATTTTGTGAGGATCTAATATAAGTTTGGAGACACTCTAGTCTATCAGGAGAGACTATTTTCTTTGTCTTTAGGTAGGTCATGCCCTAAATTATGGACATTAAGTTTGTTGTTGCTGTTAGATTCTTTAAATTTTGTTTTGTCCTATTTTTCCTAGAGGTATGGGTAAGTTGTAGTGGAATGTGTACTGAGTAAAGTCTATTCTGTTCTTGAGAGTGGGGGCATGATTAACACCCCATTCCTACTGGTATATTTGAACTGAGCACAGAGCCCCTGCATTCCCACTGCCTCCTCTGCTTCTCTTTAATTATATTAGGTTACTACTTTCTTGGTTAGCTTCATTCATTTACTCCTGTTTCTATCATCCAGGTACTTGTTGAAATTACCAGCTTATTGGTGTTTCTCTTTGCCACCCTGACCAGGAACTAAAGGTACCTATTACTTTTCAATAGAAGTAATGATAATTCACTGTACATTCAATCGTATTTCCATTCTTATTACCAATGAAACTTTTAAATTAGTAGCTACTGTATTAAATCATTACTAAATCATTCACATTTGACCATAACAGAGGATGTGCTTATCTGACTCTCCAGCTTGGAGGAGGGCAAAATGCCAAGTACAGAAGAAAATATTTTGGCCCACTCTTTGTAAAGGAGTGTACTTTTGGATAACAGAAGGAGAATTGAGCTTAATGAGTGTGAATAGTAAAAATATCTTTAAAATTAAGTTCATTGAGTATTATACCTATTTAAGATAGTCATTGCGATAAATTTATTACAGTGTTATCCCATTCTGCACTCCTCTACTTTCACTCAAAAATCAGTGATTAGGGCTTCCCTGGTGCCGCAGTGGTTGAGAGTCCGCCTGCTGATGCAGGGGACACGGGTTCGTGCCTCGGTCGGGGAGGATCCCACGTGCCGCGGAGCGGCTGGGCCTGTGGGCCATGGCCGCTGAGCCTGCGCGTCCGGAGCCTGTGCTCCACAACGGGAGAGGCCACAACAGTGAGAGGCCCGCGTACTGCAAAAAAAAGAATCAGTGATTAAAATTTCTATAACATCAACATTTCATGGAAAATGAGGTCTTAGTCTTTGTCATGTTATCACAGTCTTTCTATTAAAAAAGGAACCCTGGCAATTATTATGAATTTTCCACATTCATTTTATAATATATATTTAGTCTTTCAACTTAGAATGTCCAAAGTTTACAAACTAAGAGAAGAAGTTAATATAATTGTAGCATTCAAGGAATAAATTTGAAGTAGCCATCTACTACAGAGGCCATCTCATAAACTTATATGCACACAGTGTACCTCGCACTGACAGATTTATTGCAGTGACCTTGTTGCTAAACTATGGGTACACATTTGTCAAGGACAAAAAATTCTTAAAGGTGAATAATAACAAATAGTGATATGGTCATAAACAACTTCAGATAAACTACAGAGGTTTTGCAGGGAATATCAGAATTGTTAAAATTAAGCACTATAATTATTGGATACATTTAAGACAAGGGTTTTCATATGTATAAAAATTCTCAAAACATCAAGTTCAAATGTTCATCAAGTTCAAAACATTATGTTCAAATGCAGTCATGAAAGTTAGCAAACAAAAACACATCTACAAAAGAAATTTTTATTTTTTGAAATTAAAATCTAATACAGTAACCATTCTTTAACTCTTTTATAAAAGGTAAAGGTAATCTGGTTTGTTTAGCATCCTCTCCCTCTTTCATTCTGTGTGTTCTGATTTTGCTTTGTAAGGAAACATTTTCCCCTGAAATTTAACAACTTTTGTTCAAAAGAGGGCAGTGTGTCTTCACAAATGTAATATATACATATATATATATATATATTCATATATGTTTTTGTATTTCAATCTCTGGGAACTATTGGGTGGAAATGAATTTGAATAAAAGAACATACTGCTTAATTTGAGAATCTTTTTGAAATGAACATTATTTTTACCTAAGTTCTTTTAACATCATGTTAACTTACATAAACATGCAGTGTAGATGATTGGTTTTAGACAATGATCAAAGATTAAAGTCTTAGCTAATCAACAGTATTGTCAGTGTAAAATGTGGTAAAATACAATTCAGATATTTTTAGATTTTACTGTGTTTTAGTATACATTTAATTTTCAAGTAGAGTGTTGGGACAATTTACACATTTCTTGACTTTATCATTACTCTTTTTCTACACTACATACTCGAGTTTAAACCAAAATTATTGTTTCTGAAAGCATTATTACCATCTTCTGAAAGATTTATCCATAATGAGATGAAGAAATCTGAACTCATAGTGATCTAGACAATGTTCCATCATTCTAACCTACAATGAGTTGGTCCAAATCTTACTATCAGACCTACCCTGTCCAGGATAGAATAATGGAAAAGGGACATGCTTAGCTATATTGAAAGATGGATCATTTAAAAAGGCTTTGTCTTCAAATGAACTACTGCAATGCATGAGAGAAAAAATGTCTGAAATAACAGTGAGCCTCATGATTCACTGGAAGGAAGTCCTGAACTGGGCATTATGTGACCTTAAACTCATGGATTTTGGCCTCTTGGTCCAGTGTAGCATTTCCTTACAGAATGTATTATTCATACAAATAAATAGATAATTTCTATGTGCAGTTTAAACAACAACAATAAAATGAATGTTAGTGTATTCAGCATCCAAGTTAAGAAACAGAAAGATGTCATGTCTCTATCTCTAAAACACCCTGTCTTGATTACTGATTGGATTCTCATCACTCCCTTCTTCCCTTTTTCCTAGGAGAGCTATCACACTGTGTTAATCACACTATCTTATTTCATTAGAGCTCACGTTATGATGTCCCTAAATCACATTTTATTTAATTGTCTAAATTTGAAATTTAGATAATGTTTTCTCATATTACTGCAACAATACAAAATTATTGGAGAAGAGTTCTGAGTGGAAGTGGTGATAGCATCCATCTTTGTCTTTTGTCTGATTATAAAGGCAATGGATTCTATATTTTACCATACAGTATTTTTACTGTTGGTTTTTGTAGATGCCTTATTAAGGTTTAGGGACTTATCTTCTATTACTGAGTTGAAAGAATTTATTTTATGTTTTTTAAGTCATGAGTTTAAAATAATTTTGTAATGTTGTGTTAACATTTTATTCCTAAAATTTCCAGTCTGGCCGTAACCCATCCTCATTTTCAGCCGTCTGAGATAGACACTTTGCATCATTGATCTTAAATGATAGTGGCCTGTAATTTTATTTACTCATACACTCTTTAACTGATTTTAGTATCAATGTTAAACAAAGTTTACAAAATTACTTGTGGTTGTTTCTTCCTGTTTTATTTGTGCCAGTTTTCTCATTCCCTCTGCCAGAAGCCCAAATGTTTCCCAGAATTACTTTTATTTAGTAGTCCATAAATTCTGGTGTGTTTTATTAGTTTGCTTTTATTTTATAGCCCACACTAATGCCTGACATATGACAGGCATCCAGGACATAATTTGTTTATGAGAAAATGTGTAAATAACTTATTAAATACCAATGCTGTATTAGTAAGCCATCATTTATTTTTGTTCTCCCAAAAGGTTTTTTGTTACTCATTACAGATTCAAATAAAAATTCCTTACTGTGGCTGTAATACCTGTAAAATGTTTCAATATATCTTTCTAGTTTGATTTTCTATCCACTTTTCCATGCATAATGCTAGTAATCAATACCAAATACATATGCCTTAAATATTCTCACCATAATGGCTTTTTGAGAGTATTTTAAATACAAGCATTGAGTTTCAGAAATCAGACTCAGTTAATGTAGCTTGTATCCTGGCTTTATGATTTGCTAATTTTATTCCTTTATGTAGGGCTTTTTCAGTGCATTCATAGACGTGAAGTATTTAAGATAAAACCTGACTAACTATAAACACCCAGTGCATTTATTTATTATACACTCAACCTATAATGTCTTGTGTAATATATGATATATAATATACCAAACTAGTTTGGAAGCTTCCAAAATTTGAGGATAGATAATGTGTCCTGTATTTGTTCAAACTCCCACAATGTTTATAGTATAATATCTTAGAAGTCATAAAGTAAATTTCCCAAGTAGTATAAAGAAAAGACTCTGAAATGATTTGAACTGAGCTGGTCTTTGAAAATAATTTGAATTCCACATGAAGGGAAATAAATAGGCAAGATATTACAAAAGCCATAGATATATGTCCTTTAATTTCTTCATCAATCTCTATGCCTTAGAGATATTCCATAGGCATTTGCCTTGAAACATGTCGTCCCTCTAATCACTCTTGCCTTCTAACTCACTTCTCTCTCCGCTACCCCCATGGAGAATCTTCTGATATTTATTACATCAGTTAGCAATATATGTAAATGTTGGCAACAGTGTATATATGCATTGTCAACCACTAAAATGACTTTAATGACTTTCAATATAGAACAAAATGTACAAGATAGGTGAGGATTGTTTTCAAGTATTCCATGCTATTAACCTGGCAAATCCAATTAATTACTTATAGAGAATTTTCTGAAGTATATTTCTGAGAGATATAAAAGAAATGGACAGCAGATTCTTTTTAAAAATAAGTCTTAAACTACTAAATAAAGGATAATGGAAGATGGAATTACACAATATTTTATTTATATCCACTTTATTTTTTACTATAGAATAAATATTTGTGTCCTCCTAAAATGTATATGTGGAAATCCCAACATAATGGTATTTGGAGTTGGGGGCTTAGGAGGTCATTAGGTCATAAAGGTGGAGCCCTTGTGAATGGGGTAAATTACCTTATAAAAGAGAACTTAGCTCTCTTGCCTTTTCTGCCATGTGAAGACATATCAAAAAATGGCCATCGGGCTTCCCTGGTGGTGCAGTGGTTGAGGGTCCACCTGCCGATGCAGGGGACACGGGTTTGTGCCCTGGTCCGGGAAGATCCCACATGCCGCAGAGCGGCTGGGCCCGTGAGCCGTTGCCGCTGAGCCTGCGCATCCGGAGCCTGTGCTCCGCAATGGGAGAGGCCACAACAGTGAGAGGCCCGCGTACTGCAAAAAAAAAAAAAAAAAAAAAGGCCATCTATAAACCAGGAAGAGTGCCCTCACCAAACACTGGGTCTGCCTGCACCTAGATCTTGGACTTCCCTGCCTCTAGAACTGTAAGAAATATATTTCTGTTGTTTATCAGCAACACAGACCACAGTTGTTAGAGCAGCCCAAATGGACTAAGATATTGTTAATTCCAAGACTTCAATAAACTGTTCTGTGTCCTTAAAAGTAATTTTTGAATTTTGCGTTATAGTAGGAAAAAGAATCAGTTGCTGAATAAAAATATCCATTTTTCTCTCATTCATAAATTACAAGAATGGCCATTGCCATATTCCTAAATCAGAGAAAATTGATTTCTCTAAGGAAAACCTTGCTCCATCAACAATGCTTTATAGTCCTTGACTACTTGTTTTTTTTGAAGATAAAAAAGTAAAACATACATATCAGGTAATCAACATTAAAATTATTTGTTTTTGCTATAAAGTGGGAAGATAAACAATTTTCATCAGCGGAGACTATATTATTTGTTTTAGCCCATAAAATATCAAACTATACAACTATGAACATCAATAGTTAATTTATCTTTTATGTTTCTTCTGGTGATTACATGTCTTAGAATCATCGTAATACAACAAGGGCCACTATAATGAAAAAGAAGAAAGAAAGAGAAATTAGTAATGGTGTCCCTTCATAGCCAATTGCAAATGCAGATAGATAAGAACATTTAAATGTCTCCAACAATAAAGTAAGTAAAACAGAATATATTAATTAATAGTAAGTAATAAAAATAAGACTATTTGTTATTATGCACCCATATTATACTATATATATAACTTTGCAACAGTAAATACTAATCTGACATATATGATTCACTCTTTTTAAAAATATGATACAGATTTCAAGTGTTTATATTTTTCTAATACAATAAGTTTATTGTAGTAGCTTTCACACAGAACTAAATTTGAAATAGTTAAATAAAATATAAGAATTTACACCTTTGTAATATATGTAGAGTTATCTTATTATCACTTATAGCCACTGAAAAGATACAGAACATAAATGGAACACTGATTTCTCTAAGTTGTTTTCCTGAGGCACCAATCATCAGAAACTACAGACAAGCCACCAAGGACCTTCAGGCAAAAATAGAATCAATGCTGATGGCTTTTATTGTGATTTTCATCTGCTTGTTTCATTATTTGTTCATTTCCTTTGATTTGCTGCCAATTTTCTATCAGATTTTACAAAAGCACTGATAAAATTATTAATAAAACATCTATTTGTTTGTTTTGAGTTAACTGAAAAATCTAGTGGAAAAAAGTAGAGTAAGAGGAAAATTGGTCATATTTTATATTCAATTTGATGCCTTTCTTATCTACTTAGGAAGGAAAGAGAAGCACTTCTATTGGTATTTTGAAGAGCACACAGAGTACAATACAAATTGCCAAAGGAAACAGATGTCACTTGATTCTTTCATAATTGTTGGAAACAGTTGGGCTGATAATTTATATCAAAATAATTTCAGGGACTCCAGTGGTAGATAATGTTTGATTTTCCATTCATATATTCAGATTTCTAGAGCAGTACTGGCATATCAGAGGGATGTTTCCTCAAAAAATACAAAATTTTAAAAGTTGAGATTGTTACTGTATGCTAAGTAATACCTGATTTATAAAAAGCCTCACACAAAACAAACAAAACAAAAAGTTAAGGCCCTGCTTCAAATTTGTGTCGCCTATTTTTATTTTTATTTGTTATTGTTTTTCCACTGCTGAAGCAGTCAAATTCCCAGGCTATCAATTTCTATGTAAATAGTCTTTTGCAAGGCACAGAAAAAGGTACTGCACTTCAATCCTTAAGCTTTTGACTAAGGTTATGGACTGAATTGTCCTCCCTGCCAAATTCATCTGTGGATGCCCTAATCTTCAATGTGATTGTATTTGGAGATAAGGTCTACAAGGAAATAATTAAGGTTAAATGAGGTAATAACGGTGGGGACCTAATCTGATAGGACTGATAACCTTATATAAAGAGGAAGAGACACCAGAGAGCTTTCTCTTTCTGTGCACACACAAAGGAAAAGACATGTGAGGACAGAGGGAGAAGGTGGCCATTTGTAAGCCAAGAAGACACATCCTATTAGATACTAATCCTAGTGGCACCTTGATCTTTGACTTCAAGCCTCTTGCATTATGAGAAAACACATTTCTGTGGCTTTAACTACCCGGTCTATGGCATATGTTTATCTTGTATGGCAGCCCAATCAGACAAATACACCTAATATAATTTCCAAAATAGGAGAATATTTTTAATCCCCATCTGTGAAGACTGGGATTTATAGCAAAAGTTGAAGTGATAAAAATCGTAGCATCTATCCCCATTTCATAAACTCTGCTCAACAGGCAAACCCAGAGACCAGATCTTGATTGCCAATAAAGGGAAACAAGATCCCTAGGGTTGGGGAAGGCAAAATACAAGATGGACCAGTAGCATTTGTAGTGGCAGAAAACAAGGAAGTGAACAAAAGACAAAAGGATGGGAACATGTCCAAGTGACACAGAGGCCAACTTGAAAGATCTCATTCAGTTTGGTTCCACAAAGCAGAGAAAGACCTACACAGTGAATCTCACAAACAGGCTAGGTTTACAGGGAACAGTCTTAATACAACTTGGAACAAGGGAGTTTTAAGATTGTGATGACTGGAAGGTTACGATCACTCCTCCTCACTCCTAAGGAATCTTCCCCATTTTGCTGGTCTGACAAATTTTGAATCAATCACCAATGAATAATTCTAAAGGAACTTGAACTGTGTTGACCCAAAGATTCTTTAAGAAAAAGGACAATGTAAACTCACAAAATATTCCTATCATGTATCAGATGAAACGAAACAGTCATTAAACATTCCAACCTGAAAAAACAAAATTCAAACCTGAAATGAGCATGTGTGTGTGTGTGTGTGTGTGTGTGTGTGTGTATACAAATACACACATTTCAGGTATATAAGCTATACACATGCAAATTTCAGTGGATCTAAACTAAAGCACTAAACACATATGTACATATATATACACAGTACATATATAGATACATATATTTAGCATCAATATGCTAATTTAATATATTCATAAATGTGTGTATGTACTGTATATACATATATATATGTACATGGATACACAAAGTAGACATAATAAATCTACTGGAAAAAATAAAACATGAGCTATCAGAACTTAAGAAAAAAGTAGAAATTGTTTTAGATTACTGAAATATTCAGTTTATTACTAAAATATAAAGTAATTTATTTTGAAATAGAAATATTAAAGACCAAATAACACATAGTAGAGAAAGACAAAAATGATCCAACATCACACAGTCCCAAATGGAAGAAAATGTAGCATAAAAATGGGAGAAAACAAGTATTTGAAATTATTATATATGACAACTTTCCTGAAATAAATGAAGTCTCATATTTCTCCAGTCACATTTGCCATAAAATATATTCAAGGAGAGAAAGCGTAAATCAAGTATTTTTATTAAAGTAAACTGCACTTCAAGTATAAATCCTAGAGAAAAACTGAATTGAAAGTGTAAGAACTCAGAAAATATTTTCCTTTGATTTTTAGAAATTTCTACAGCTCTAAATCAGACAAGCAAAGTGCTGGGTAACAAAGGAAAATATACTGGTAGCAAGTATGAAAACCCACAAACACACACACACATACACACACACACACCAGGGAGTTAAAAATACAATCTATAGATAAAATGCTGGAAGGTTTATAAAAAGCAGATGTTTATTTCTCATGGTTTTGGAAGCTGGGAAGTCCAATATCAAAGCACCAGCATATTCGGTATCCAATGAGACCCTACTTCCATACAACAGAAGTTGAATGATATACATATACATAAATTGCTGTATGATATATAGAAAATTTAAGTGGGTAAATCCTAAGATAAGGATAATTTTTTTCCTGTATTCTTTTCTTTTTTTTAATTGTAGCTATATGAGAAGATGGATATTTGCTGAACCTATATTGGTAATAATTTTACAATATATGTAAATCAAACCATCATACTGTATGTCTTAAATTTATATGATATATGTCAATTATTTCTCAAAAATATTGGAAAAAAATAAAATAAATGAACCTGAAATTTCTGTTTCCAAATATTCTCACAAGAAGAAAACAGATACCCTTGCCAAATTATATGAAAATTTAAAATAAAGAAAGAAAAATTTTAAGAAAGAATCACCAAGGCAAAAATATTATTATGAATGAAGTTTCTCTATAGAATCTCCCTTATTTTTATTTTTCCTATTGAGTTGCATACCTACACTATAGTGAAGGTCAGTGAGCACTCTGTAGGTTGAGAGACAAATCTCAATAAGCCTCTCATCGTCCTGAATGTCTTCTGAAGAGATTCATTGATATTACTGAACATTTGTTTCATTATATATGTTTAAGGAAGTTCATATAGCAAACAGCCTTGAAGGATAGAAAGGTTATTTCTCTCCAGGACAAAGAACAGATGTTCTGTTCCTCTCCAGAATAAAAAAGAAAATGTCTTTCTCTGGAGAAAAGGTTGGACACATTTTTCAGCAGCCACAGTTGAAAGACTGAAATTTCCTAAACTTGGTTCTCCTCATCAGTCATGCAAGTGTACTGTCTGTGTGGAATCTGAGATGCTCTGCATTGTCTAGTGGGACTTGGTGATGAGGGAAGCCATTGTGAACATAAAACTTATGCTTTGTCACGCAATCAAATTGAAATTCCTACTACTGTTCTAGAAAAAGAATCTATAATAAAGGTCAGATAATCTTCTATTTGCATTTTAAATTAAAAAAAAATACTTCCATAATTAACAGCTCTGTCTGTCATGCAGGGATGACGAATGAGTGTGCACATTTGTCTGAATGATTTGATGTGTTAACTTTCTGAAGGAATACAGCTTTTGAAATGAGTGGTTTTGACTGCCATAATGTATCCTCTGCCTAATGCTTCTGAAGGGGTTTCAAAACAAACCTCCCCAAAATATGCCACTTTGTAGCATGTGGATTATTTTGAGCTGAAGACAATCAATGCCCACAAGACTGATGAAGAGCTTTTTACATCCCCCTTAACTACCTAAAATAATTTATATGTGAGTCCTGCTCAGAGAAAGAACTACTACCTAAGATAACTTTCATCTGAATGACCTACCTGCATGTCACAGCAATTATCTAATTATCAAACACCTGCTCTTCTTATTGTCCTGTGAATTACCTTCCTTTCCTTTGAAACCCTAGGCCCCTACCCCGCTCATTAGCTCAGAATCGCATATATGCCTCAACTACACAACTTACCCTTGGGTCTCATATCTTTGGGACTCCCGAATGTATGTAATTAAGTTTGTTTTTCTCCTGTTCATCTGTCCTATGTCAATTGAATTAGAATAGCCAAAGAACCCAGGAGGTTAGAGGAAAAAGTTTTCCTCCCCTACACTTCCTTTTGATTTGTCCATTTCGTAAAGAATATGATCTGAAGGAGACTGTAAGTTTAAGTGTTTTTGCCTGGCAGAAGTTTGCTTAACAGCTTATCTTGATATAAAGAAAATTATCACTGTTTATAGTCTGATTCTCAGCTTACTGTGACTGCACAAATAAAATAGGTTCAGTCTTTTAAGAACTGGCTCACATTAATAAAGCTTACAAACTGATATTAAACAGTATGCCAGTTTTTGAATTGTAATGAGCAGTGTAAATTCCATGAGGATAACCAGCATGTTTCTTCATTATAGGAAACAAACATTTTGAGACACATTTTAATCACAAGTTTGTTTTAAGAGGATGACATATAACATAATGACATCTGGTTGTCAGAAGTACTGAAAGCCTCCATCTCTAACATGAGAATATATGCCTTCTAAGCAGACTTCATACTAAAATGAGGCTGTACATCCCCTTGGATTTTTCTAATTGGAGAATGCTATTTTCCCCTCTAATACTTCAGTAATGAATTTTAGTAAGTATTTAGATGCTCTATACTAATTATTAATAAAGTCTCCTTTCTGTCAAATTGTATTTAAGGTACAGAAATAGTTCTAGCAGAATTTTGTGCACTCCTTAGAATGTGATTCACTAAAACTTCTAGAATAGCTGTGGATATGGCTTCTTCTCCTAGCTACTGAAAGAATATCCATGGCAGTTATATAAATTGTATAAACTACTCACACTTAGAGGACATTTTAATCTTTGGGGTCTCCTTAATTTCCATCATTTTTAATAAAAGTATACAATAGGGCATTGTGAATAGGGAATACAAATGTCACAACATTCCATAGAGGTTTATGTCTCAAGCTTTGATTATCTTGTGACAGTTTTAACTCATCTGTACTATCCTAGCACTAGAGTTATCATTAAGGCTGAAATGTGGGCAGAAGTTGTTTGCCACTTCGAAGAAAGATGTAAGGAGGAATAATCCTATTGATTTTATTTCTAGCTCTTCACTTCAAACAAAAAAGAGCAAAAAATCCCTCCCAAGAGCCCTAGCTACTTTGAAGGAATGGTTTTATAAATAATTGAGTTATATACCCTGGGAGAAAATTCTTCTTTCTTTCCTTATATTTTGTGACTTTTCTTTGAAATTTTCTTTTGACATTAATACTGTTTACTTCTAAATAAGTTAAGGATTCTGAATAAGTGAGTTAACTGTACCAGCTAATCTACAACAAGCAGAAATATTATTAATTTATTCCTGACTTATTATGTTTGGAAAAATGTCTATAATGAAAATATTCTCATTGTCTAATCTGGTTATATGATGGATTATTATGTAGTTTCTAATGGAAAATAGAAAAGTATGCTATCCCTTTGTCATGAGAACTATTTTGAGCTAAAAACAATTAAAACAAAGCAAGTATGAGAAAAGCTTTCTGTCTTCCCCCTATTTGCCTAAAATAAGGATATAAATTTTTAAAAAGTGCCCCTCTGCCCCTCTCTACAAGGAAGGACAGAAGATAATCACTTGAAACAACTCTAGGCCCTTATCAGCTCAGAGTGAACACCAGAGGAGTCTAAATAACAATTCTTGCTTAACCTACCCTTAGCTAGCATCTTTACCTTCCCACAATTTTCCACCCTAGAAGCTCAAAGTCCGTTTCCTTTGCCTTGTCACTTCTCTAAAATGGATTCTTCTTTTATTATGATGATGCTAGGTAAGCCCACTTTCTAATCACTGCTGGGTATATGTCTGATGCCCATGTTAATAAACTTCTGTATGTTAATCTATCAATCTCTTGTTAGTCTAATATACAGGGCACCAGCCAAAGAATGAATGAGGGTAGAGGGGAAAATCTTTTATTTTTATCCCCTACAAAAGCAACTGTGGATTTCTAATACATTGACTCGTTTCTACTTTCACCATTAGAAAAAAAAATTAGATGCTTTTGAAATCTGGAGTAATTAATATTAAGTATTATTTATATAATAGTACAATGATATTTTAAAATTTTCATGCTGATAGGGCAGAAAATTATTTAAAGAAAATTTCCAGTTGGTCAAGGAAAGAATTGTGTAACCATTTTCTATATGTGTTTATTTTTTTAAATAATAAAGCATTAATTTTCATTAGTAAATAATTTTCGCCTCTTGGGAACTTAAACTTGTGACAAATATGTGTAAATGTTAAAGCTTAATGAGAAATTTTAAAGCCATAAAAACCAGCTGCTATCTAAGTCTCAAAAGAAATAGTGTCAATATTTAAAGACTATGCACTAAAATGTAGATAAATCAGGAGTAGGAAAAGAAAAAGAAAATCAATTATTCATTAGTTATAAATTCCCACTTTTTTCTGATGGATGATTTCAAGTAACTTCAATAAATTTGGGGTCTATCCTTTGTGACTCAGCTCAACTGCCTCCTTTCCTGCAGGTCCCACTGAACTTTGTTAGACATCTCTCTTACTGATGTGCACCCCTGAAGCACAGACACGCTATCCTTTCATGTAACATGATTTCATTTATAAACCACCTGTTTTATGCCTGGCCTCTCGTGATGGCATATACTCTATTGTTATTTATTTTCAAAACACCAGGATCTGGCATAATTGATCTAGTACCTTTTAAATAGATATGTGTTTAATATATTAATGTATTAAAAATATATTATCGAGGAGACATGTAGATAAAAATTGACTTTTATTTCAGTCATTCTCAATTCCAGCTTTAACAGGCATGCATTGTGAGATCTTGAGTAAGAATAAACATATCTAACTTTTAGTTTTCGTATTTGTAGATTACAATAATTAAACTCATTACAACACACACACACACACACACACACACACACACACACACACATGCTTTTGGATGCATATCCAAGTTCATCTTTCTTTATCCATGTTAGTAAAATCCTAGATTTGAGTGGGGAATCACTATTTTCCCTGAGTTCAGTTATTTAGGAAAGTGAAAACTCTCCTTAGGCCCTGGAAGTTTATTTTTCTTTGGTCTGTAACAATGGTTCTCAAAGTTAAATCTCCAAAACAATAACGTAGAAATTATGGAAGTTCCAAAAAGAACAGAGAAAAAGTAAGGGAAGAAATTGTATTTAAAGAAATAATGATCAAAAACATTCTAGATATTAAAAACAAACATCCAGATGCATGAAACTCACAGAATTACAAGTTGATGGATCATAAGAGGTGATCATCAAAACACATTATAATCAAATTATCAAAAGCCAATGACAGAGAGAGAATTTTGAAAACAGAAAGAGAAAAACTCTTCATAAACAAGGGAACCCCTATCAGACTATCAGCAGATTTCCCATCAGAAAACTTGCAAGCCAGGATACAGTGAGATGACTTATTTAAAGTGTTGAAAGACAAAAATATTATACCCAGTATAGCTGTACTTCAGAAATGAAGGTGAGAAAACGACTTTCCCAAACAAGCAAAAGCTGAGAGAGTTCATTAGCACTAGACTTGCTTTAGAAGACATGCTAAAGTAAATTCTCCAAGTTGAAACCAAAGGATTCTAATTAGTAGCATAAAAACGCATGAAAGTATAAAACACATCAATAAAGGTAAGCATATAGTCAAATTCAGAATACTCTTATACTGTAATGAGGGTGTATACATCACTTTTAACTCTAGCATAAAACTTAAAAACAAAGATAACTAAATAACTACAGCTACAATAACTTGTATAACTTAATGTATATGCAATATAAAATGATATAAATTGTGACATCAATAACCTAAATTGTGTGAATGGGAGAAAAAAAAGTACAGAATTTGTAAGTAATCAAGTCAAGTGATTATTAGCTTAAAACAGACTATTCTGACTATAAAAGTTTTTATGTAAGTCTCATGTTAAACACAAGGAAAAAAACTGTAGTAAATTCACAAAAGATAAAGGGAAAGGAATCAAAGCATACCACTACCAAAGAAAAAAGAAAAAAAATCAGCAAATCAAGAAGGAAAATAACAAGAGAGAAAGAAACAAAAAAAAATCTACAAAACAATCAGAATACAATAAATGTCAATAGTAAGCCCTTATCAATCAATAATTACTTTAATGTAAATAGATTAAATTATCCAACTGAAAGACAGAGAATGGCTGAATGGATTGAAAAAACAAGACCCAGTTATAATATATGCAGCCTATGAGAGTCTCACTTCAGCTATAAGGATATGTATATATATATATATGTTAAAAATGAAAAGATGGAAAAAGATATTTCATTCAAATGATAATCAAAAGACAGCTGGGGAGCTAAACATATATCAGGCAAAATAGATTTTAAATAAAAATTGGTCACATAAGACAAAGAAGGTCATTATACAATGATAAAGGAGTCAATTCATTAAGAATATATAAAATAGAAAATACATATGCAGCCAATATTAGAGCAGCCAAATATATAAAGAAATATTAACAAACTGAGGGGGAGAAATAGCAATACAATAATAGTAATGGACTTCAATACCTAATATTCAGCAATGGTTAGATCAAACAGGGAGATAATCAATAAACAGAGTACTTGAACAATACTATAAAGCAAAGAGACCTACCAGATGTATACAGAACATCCTATCCAATAGCAGCAGAACACACATACTTCTCAAGAAAATATGGAACATTTTCCAGGACAGATGATATGTTAGGCCACAACACAATTCTTAACATATTTAAGAAAATTGAAATCACACCAAATATCTCTTTGGACCACAGTGTTATGAAACTAGAAATCAAAAATGGACAGAAAACTGGAAAATTTACAAAAATGTGGAAATTAAACAACATACTCCTGAATGTCAAATGAGTCAGAGAAATCAAAACATATATTGAGACAAAGTAAAATAGAAGCACAATAAACTCAAACTTCTGAGATGCAGGAAAAGCAGTTCAAAGAGGGAAGTATAGTGAGATATTACTTCTCTAGCATTAAGAGAAAAAGAAGAATCTCAAATAAACAACATAACTGTAAACCTCAAGGAACTAGAAAAAGAACAAACTAAATGCAACGTTACCAGTAGGAAGAATTTAATAAAGATTAAAGAATCAAATAAAGATAAATATGAACTAGAAAAACAGTAGAAAAGATAAGAAAATCTAAATTGATTTTTTGAAAAGGTAAGCAAAATCAATAAACCTTTAGCTAGATTGATTAAGAAAAATAGAAAATTCAAATAAATAAAATTATAATGAAAGACATTACAACTGATGATACAGCAATAAAAGTGTGAGACTACTATGAACAATTATGTGCCAACAAAATAAATAACCAAGAAGAAATAGATAAACTATAAACATACAGCTTACCAAGACTAAATCATGAAGAATTAGGAAGTCTGAATAGAAATATAACTAATAAGGGCATATAATATAAGGCCACATACCTAGCTGCCTCCCCTAGGTCTAAACCACTGGAGGGCCTCAGGAAGGCAGCATTAAATTTTTATATTTACTCTCCTTTATTGTGAACATATGACTGGGAATAATCTAGACAATGAAGAAGGAACTGGGGCTGCATTTTATGGAGAACAATCAGGACTCAGAACCATCACATAAATTCAATAAAGACTGAAACTCTCTTTATTGAGTAGAGTCCTTCTTGATTACCTTAGGAATAGGCTAATTTACCTCAGTAATCCACAAGTTCTATGAGTAGGCTGTCCTGCCTTAAAGCACAGGTACAGAATGGACACCAGCATGTTTCAGTAACATTTTGAAGACTGTGGAGAGGGACTTTGATTTCATTATTCCCTTAATTACATTCTTTCACTTTAAGATTTTCCTAATTTACCAATTGACTCTCTCCTCAGTTAGTGTCTGGTGTTCCACAGGATTTTTTCTTCTTGCCAACTTTAACACACGTTGTTTCCTATTTTAATATTAGTAATGTATAAAAAGAAACCAGATAAATCAAATCATAGTAGGGTGCTAAAGTTGACAAAAGAGGCATGTGTTTAAATTTCACAAGAAAAACTTCTAGAAACAATAATAATTAAAATAAAGAGGGAGGATTGAGTGGAAATGTAGACTAAAATTTATCTCAGACAGAGCTAGCTTAGTAATGGTCATCTTAACTCCTGGCTTTTTAATCTCCAGCCAGCTTTTCACAATAATAAATTATCAATATCACCAAAAATTTAAGATTTTCTCTCACTTCCTACCATAATTTTAAAATATTCACAGTTTTAAAAAAATCTATGCATAGCTGAGACTGGGAGTTTCTTCCTACTTTTCAAGACCCTTAATAATCTCTCATCATTCAAATTACACAGCTCTATTCTTCCCTGATTTTCTGATTTTTAGCCCTAAATTACAAACAACTTCTTCTGGAACATATTTCTCTTAGAGAATATAACACATTCTGACCTTGATATTGTCATGCTTTTGTTTCTTTTTCTGCTTTCTGAAACACCCTGCTCCTTTCATTATCCCCTTTTTCCCATCATATCATCAATTGATGAACTTTAATGCCAACTTTCCTTATGCAGTGTTTACACAGGGATCTTTATTCTCTGAATCTTGAATAACATTTTCTTTCAACATCACACATTTGAGCATATAAACTTTATTAGGTTGTATAGCTAGTTATGCATATCCAATGCTATTATGGGTCCAAAGCCCAAAGCCTCAGCAAGAAATAGAACCAGGACACAAATAACTCTGCAAGATCCATGAGGGTTGGGGCATAATTTACACCTCATAATTCCCCTCAGAGTATCCAGCATTCCACAGGACACATATTTTGGGCTGTTTTTATTTGTTTAAAATAGTGGGATGTTTCTGACAAATGCAATTCAAAGAAGATTATGGAGTGCATAAAACGTGTCTACTCTCTCATTTAAGCTGTAACCACTCATTGCCTGTCTGTGCTGTATCTGATGGCATGACTCACATCTCCTCCTCAAGGACTATAAGCAGGGAGAAGTTCAGTTTGTAACCTAATGTGACCGCACTGAAATGTGGTCTCATTAGAGCTAATGTCATGGAACCTGTCAGAGTCAACATGAGTTCCTGTCATTGCCTCTGGAGGAATTAGGTATTACTTTGATTTATCTGCATAGTTGCCAACTGCTTGACATCACGCAGCTCTTCTCTGTGCTTTGAATGAATTCATGGCTATCAATCAACATGTACACATATATATGGGAAATTCATTTGGGAAGTCTCTTGGCATTAATATGCCAAATCCTTGTGATTTAAGCCAAATGTGTTGGTTAAGAG
The DNA here is from genome assembly GCF_964374135.1 of Grampus griseus. Taxonomy (NCBI): domain Eukaryota; kingdom Metazoa; phylum Chordata; class Mammalia; order Artiodactyla; family Delphinidae; genus Grampus; species Grampus griseus. The sequence continues at coordinate 123,970,004 of NC_138998.1, read as the reverse complement.
TACATTATTGGTTGATATGGGCAAGGGATATTTGCACTTCAAGTTAAATATGAAAGCCAAAGCATTAGCTCATACTTTAGGTAACCAAACATAAAATTATATTTCTACAACTTAACTTCCAAAATTGTGATTTTTGCTTTCTAAATTAATAAAATAGCAATATAAGAATAATTATGAAATTACAAAGTAGTTAACTGAGAACTCATGATTTAATGTTAGTTATTCTACATAAAACAATGGCTTAGGAATATCTTAATAACTTGTAACACAAATGAATGAATTTTTGCAAATGGGAGATTTTTCTATGAGGTTTTTAAAATAATTGTTAAGAAATGACATTTAATCCCTGAATGGATGATGCTATAGACTGAATATTTGTGTCCCAAATTTACCTCCCAAGATTCCTATGTTGAAATCCTAATACCCAAGGTGATGATATTAAGAGGAGGAACCTTTCTGAAGAGACCAGGTAATGAAGGTTGAATCCTCATGATTGGGATTAATGCTTTTATTAAAAAAAAAAAAAGAAAAAAAAAAAACATGGGGATCCCTCATCCCTTCCACCATGTGAGGACACAGCAAGAAACACCATTTATGATCTAGAAGGGGGTCTCACACCAAATACCTAATCTGCTTGACACCAGCCTCCAGAACTGTAAGCAATAAATTTCCATTGTTCATAGCCTATCCAGTCTATGGTGTTTCTGTTATAGCAGCCTGCATTGGACTAAGACAAATGATAGGGGCAGGGGGGTTGATAATAAACTTTGAGGATGGAAGTCTAAACGAACTTCGTCCTCACTTATCCTGGCCTTTTGTGAATCTACATATGACTACATGACTGTATAAGAAATACTGGCACTTGAGTCTACTCTGTTAATCCTAAAGTATCCTCATTGTTTTTATCACCAAATCCTAGCCACTTCCTCATAGAATTTAGCAGCTGATGTAACTTTACCAATTCTTTGTCATAATACAAGTAACTTTAACCAGGTCACCATGCACGGGGGTTGGGGGGGGGGGTCATTCTGTAGGCCAGAGTTATTTTATAGCTGTACTGGGAGATATCTTTCCATTTCTCAGGAGGTCTGAGAATCTGGCTTTAGCTCTTGGCTAAAATAAATATAATTGGATTAACTAACACAACTTAATGTTTTTTGATGTGCTGTTTTTATTTTATTTTTTGTGTGTGTTTGTAATTTTTTAATATCTGTTTTGGAGTATAATTGCTTTACAATGGTGTGTTACTTTCTGCTTTATAACAAAGTGAATCAGCTATACATATACATATACCCCCATATTTCCTCCCTCTTGCATCTCCCTCTGACCCGCCCTATCCCACCCCTCTAGGTGGTCACAAAACACTGAGCTGATCTCCCTGTGCTATGCGGCTGCTTCCCACTAGCTATCTATTTTACGTTTGGTAGTATATATATGTCCATGCCACTCTCTCACTTCATCCCAGCTTACCCTTCCCCCTTCCCAGGAATAAAGACACAGGAGTAGAGAATGGACTTGATATGCTGTTTAAAAGTCAAGACTCCCCTTGTGGCATCCAGGCTCAGTATATTTATGAGTGGTTTTCACCTGACAGACCAGAGAGCTATAGACAACTCAGCTGGAAGTTTTCATCAGAAAACTGCTGAAACTAAGATTCATCACACTCATCTTGACAGTTAATGTCCTTGAATGAATGAAAAGACTCTGGGGTGATTTGATCCTGAACGTCCCTCAGAATTCTGATGCTTTCCTGCACTCCTTTTCTCTTGCTCTATCATATTATTTTTTATTTTATTTTATTTAAATTATTTTTTATTAAAGTATAGTTGATTTAGTTTCAGGTGTTCAACACAGTGATTCAGTTATATATACATATATATTTTTTCAGATTCTTTTCCCTTATAGGTTATTAAAAATATTGAGTATAGTTCCCTGTGCTATACAGTAGGTCCTTGGTTGTTATCTATTTTATATATAATAGGGTGTATATGTTAATTCCAAACTCCTAATTTATCCCTCCCCCATCCTTCTCCTTTGTTAACTGTAAGTTTATTTTCTATGTCTGTGGGACTGTTTTTGTTTTATATATAAGTTCATTTGTATCATTTTTTTTAGATTCCACATGATATCAAGTGATATCACATGATATTTGTCTTTCTCTGACTGGCTTACTTCACTTAGTATGATAATCTCTAGGTCCATTCATGTTGCTGCAAATAGCATTATTTCATTCTTTTTTTATGGCTGGGTAATATTCCATTGTATAAATATACCACAGATGGCCAAAAAGCACATGAATAAATGTTCAACATCCTTAATTATTAGAGAAATGCAAATCAAAACTACAATGTAGTATCACCCCCCACCAGTGAGAATGGCCATCATCAAAAAGTCTACAAATAATAAAGGCTGGAGAGAGTGTGGAGAAATAGGAACCCTCCTACACTGTTGGTGGGAATGTAAATTGGTAAAGCCACTGTGGAGAACAGTATGAAGGCTCCTTAAAAACTAAAAATAGAGCGACCATATGATCCTGCAATCCCACTCCTGTGTATATATACAGAGAAAACCATAATTCAAAAGGATTCCTGCACTCCAATGTTCATTGCAGCATTATTTACAATAGCCAAGACATGGAAGCAACCTAAATGTCCATCGACAGATGAATGGATGAAGAAGATGTTGTTCTATCATATTCTTTGTTTTTGTTACAAGTCATACATGAGTATGCTCTGTGGCGTCTGTGAGCCTTTCTATTTATTTGAACTTGTGAGATCATTACAGTCATCAAATATGATAGGTTTTGTAATACTTGGCCTCTTCTTCCCCTATGGATCTCCTAGTCACATTAGCCAACTCCTGTGTGTGCATACAGAACCTTGGTATAATTTGAAAAGGTGCAGTTTTCACAATAAAGACCCAAACACATCCTCTTATCCCTCCTTCTTTCTTGCTGAAACCTGTTCTTCTATCTGGTTTATTAAACCATGAATTGTTTACTCCTTATCTATCAATACAATTCTGAATTCATTTTATATATTTGATGTTTTGGATTCTGTAATGCATATTTCAAGCAATCTTTTGGCAATATTCAACTGCTTTTTCTGTTTTACTCTGTTAAAACTATATGGCAAAAATCCCAGGCCTGGTTTAGCCAAAGTAAATATTGTTGGCTTAAAGACAATTAGTGATGGGCTGAAGAAGATAAACTGAGTACAATAGAGATATTTATTCTTTGTTATTTCATGGTCAATCATTTTATCTGAGTCTCAATACTTCCTAAAATTTTTACTTTATTTATTTATAGCCACTGATATCTATATTTTTTTAGAGGGTAGCTGTAGAATTCATGAGAGAGTTTATTAGATGTCTAAGTCTTTAAGGGAAAGTTTGCTGAGCAATAGCTCATCTTAAGAAAAAGAGAATAAGGATATCAACTTTTTCAATAACATTAGCTTGATCACCAGAGGGAAAGGGCATGTTTAAATAAGCAATGTGTCACTAAGATTGTTCCCAAGATCAGCCTTGGTGGACTTTTGTTAGACATGGTGGTGGAATTAAGGTTAAGGGCTTCCATGAAACAAACAGACAATTTAAAAGATTGTTTAAAAAACTTAATATTGAAATGTAGGATTGCTTTGAGAACAAGATCATAGAAAAACATACATCAGGGAAAGTGGCATTACCTCTTCTTAGGTACAAGAAGCAGGATGACCTCTGCACATTGCAGTTTCAAGGAACTAAGTGTAGTTGGTAAATATATGCTGGTTTTCATCAGTGCTAGTTAAGAAGCCTCCAGTCCTGCCATACCTAGAGCTAGTGTTTGCAAAGACTGTGACAGTGGTCAGCTAGGGCTCCAAGAACAATACCACTTAGTGCCACTAGTTTCAGCAGCATGGCAAAACAGTTGTTGCCATATCAGACTAGAAGGACAGCAATTTGGGGAGCAGTAGGCGTAGTGCCCATGGCACATAGTTCTGGGCTTTGGATAATGAGCAACACAACTTTTTGCAGAGGGTGATCTGAATACAGTGGAAAGGAATTTAAAAGTAGGCAATAAGTCCAAAGAATAAATGGAGCAAGAAAAGCAAAGTGCTTTCTTTACTGTTTAATGTTACACCTTTTTTAGGCCTATGCTGTTGCATTACAGAAATGTTTATTCATTCTTGTACAATTACACAAATTAATCTAAAAGTGAAGCATTACTGCCCAAATTGTACCTTATTCTTTAATTCTCATTATCTTTCATAATATAGCTATGTCTGATATAACTATTAAAACTTTAAACACATTAAATCATTCAAACATCCAAACACAAACATTAACTAACTTCTTTATATTCAAAATGTTAAAATATGATTTTAAAAAGCCTGGAATTTTGAGTAACAAAATTATTCATTTAAAGAGTTTATATTATTTCAAGCATCTCTTACAAGATTATGAGTGTTTTGATATATTAATATTCAATTTGACACAGATTATAGTCAAAGACTAAATATATGAAATGATATATAACTGAAATCTGATGTATTATTAGTGACTCAGATAAATTTAAATGATGGCATGTTTTGATTACTGATATGACTCAGGTACTATTTGTGATATGATTATCATTAAGGAGATGTTTTTCATTGCTTGCAATGAGAATATTCAAATATACTTACTTCCTGCCTTTTGCTTTTCTATATGGTGCTGTTTTTTTACTTTACAAGCATCGGTTCTTATCTGTGCCCTGTTCACTCTCATGAGGTCAAGTGTTTATCCTACCTGCAAATGGAAACCAATGCCATTGAACTGTCAATGTATTTAAAACCTATGTTTTATGCAAGAAATTATTACTTACAATCTATAATAGTAAGTAATGTAAATGTCACTCAGTAACATATAAGACCAAATAGAATATCAAATCTAAGATCAAAATACATAAACATTTTCCCCAAAATTATTTGTTGGAGCTCCTATCTGTTCATATTAACTGAAGCAACATTCTTCTCTTCTCTCTTCTCTCTTCTCCCTCTCCTCTCTCTCTCTTGGGCTCCCACATTTTAATTGTCCAGGAACCCTATATATTTACTCAACACCAAAGGCTCACTGTTATGACCAAATGTCAGAAAAGAGAAATATTAAGTATGTTATCAATGTATTTGCAAACCTCACACTACAGTTCTCTTTTCTTCATTCATTGCATGATACAGCTCTCTTGGAAATGAGGACCAGATAGCTTTACTGAATTTGTTTACTACTATAAAGAGTCCCTCACTTATTGCAATCCCTAAATTAGTAGCACGGCTCTTAGAGGGATGATAATTCTACTGCCTCCAATGTTATGCTCAGTGAAGCATGTCTAGTATGTAAAATTGCAGGTTTTATTTTTTAACAAAGTTTTAATATATATTCTTATACTCATACACTCTTCCCAAATTATTTTTCATTGTCTTGGGTTTGCAGGGTAAAGAGGTACTTCTAGCCTCCTTTAAGTGCTGTACCATGGGCAGATTTACCTCCACAGTGATTTAGACCAGTGCTACTCTAAATATGCTTTTTTATCAGGATGTAATGCAATAACTAAAAAACTGACATTATACATTTAGAAATTATTATGGCAATGTGTTATTGTGGCAATACCCAAGCACTTATCAGTAGAGTCCTTTCACTCAACAAGGTATAGATCATGTTGGATATAGAGGAACTCACATGGTGAGTTTCATGAGGTATGCCAGTAAAATGCATGTTCAGGATCTTTTTTATTTAGTTTGCCAACTATATAAATGTATTAAAAGATGAGAAACTATGGACATTTTTATAACTTCTTTTCATAATCATTCAACTTAAATCAAGGCATGTTTATTTCTTCTTTACCATTATTAATTAAAATAGGAATTAAATATTTATATTATTTATTTTTATCTTAATTTACAGATGAAAAACTACTTTCCTTGTTCTTTTCTGTCAAGAACGTATATATATTTTCTGAATGCAATGGTAGTCATAAGCCAGATGATGACTATGACATTGCCAGAAAATGAAAATAAAATAAAGTGTACCAGTTTAACTTAGCAGTATGATTCCCATGCATTTCAAGTACAGTTTTATTACCATAGATTGTGGTAAAATGCTGACCACGGCATGTTATTTTCAGAGATGTGTTAATGAATTGAACAATTAAATTGCCAAAACGTGAGTAATATTTGCTTAAAAAACTAAGGAAGGTCAAAACCACAGTAATTACTTGAAATGTTGGATCAAAAAGCTGATAGAAGCATTTTTTCAATATTTTGCATACAAAGATTTGTGCTTGGGTCTCTTAGAGAATTCCAAGTTGCGTTAAAAATGTGTGTGGGGGGCTTCCTTGGTGGCGCAGTGGTTGAGAGTCCGCCTGCCGTTGCAGGGGACACGGGTTTGTGCGCCGGTCCGGGAAGATCCCACATGCCGCGGAGCGGCTGGGCACGTGAGCCATGGCCGCTGAGCCTGTGCGTCTGGAGCCTGTGCTCCGCAATGGGAGAGGCCACAACAGTGAGAGGCCCGCATACCGCAAAAAAAAAAAAAAGTGTGTGTGTGTGTTTCAGCTTTGTTTCTAGCAAACACAATTAATTCTGAACTGTATCAAATTATAAGGTATGGCATCATCAATAGATGTGGTATGGAGTTTAATTTTTTTGTTAAATGGCTTAGCTGCAACAACAGGAAAACCTTCAGGATTAATCACCCATCACAGGAGTTCATATCAGAATTTAAAGTAATACATTGCTTTTTACTTCAAGAAAGTCTAACTATGAAACAAACAATACGTTAACTGAAATGTGAAGAATGAGCTTAGTAATATAAAAATTGTGAAATATATAAAGGTTAATATTTTAAAATTGAAATCATTCTCTTTGTTGTGTACTAGTATGGATGCTGATTACAAGCAATTATACTTGTATGCTGAGATTTAATGGTTACTGAGAGAAAAAAAAAAGTAAAGATTTGAACTGTAGACAAACTTGGTTTTTCTGTAAGATGTGAAACAGTATTGTCCCAACTTCTTAAGTAAGTAAATAGCCAGCCCAATTCACTTATTTGTCTGAAATCTTCTGAGGAAAAATTTTTAATCATTATTATTTTCTTATATATTTTTTGTTATTATGGTTACAGGTAGTAAAATGCAAATTTTATGCCTGGTTATTCTAATAAACAATATTGTGTGTCTTTTATGTCATTTTTCTAATAATTCATTTATTCAGCATTCAAATATGAAAAATTTCAAACATACAGCAAAGGTAAAATAATTTTATAATAAATACTCATATATCTACCATGTAGAATCACCATTAAAGTTATACTACATATCCATCTTTCTAACTCTTTATCCATCAATGGTACTTATCTTTTTTTCAGTTGTAAGAGACCTTTATATATACTGGATTCCAACATTTTGTCAGAAAATGTATGTTTCATGAATATTTTCTCCTTGGCTTATATATTCTATTTCTTAATAGTTTCATACATTTAAACAAATCAAGAGTTTGCTTACATTTATTGAATGAGGACAGAAAAAAATAAAAGGGACACAAATATAGTATTAGCAAATAGAAAAAATAGTTGGTAACCTAAGGATGGGTTCTTTATTTCTCTGGAGAGTTTCCATGGTCAGAAAAGCAATGAGAAGGCTGAAGTGCAGGTAAATAGGTCCACATTTGCTCAATTATTTAAAGTATCCCGACTTTTTAAGAGGAGAAGCTTAGAGTATGCTCATGATGTTCAAAAGACAAATATGAATGCACTTAATCTTAATACAGCTGATGGAATTCCTGTCCTAGGTTTGTTCTCTATATAAACCTCACTAAACACCCAAACAGACATTGGTTTTGGAGTCGAAGTGGAAGTACTGGTTTAAAGAAATGTAATCTAAGTATACAAAATAGGATCACTCCAGAGGAAAATTGCATGCAAAGCACTGGAGATGATGTTTCTGCTATTCTGAAAAATAAGTACAAAATTTTATGAACACATGAAATTTATTCATAATTGCATGAATTGCCTTTGGGCTCATTTGTTGTTAGTGGAGATATGGGAATCTTCACTTACCTTCCCAGGGCATGTATTATAGCTAGAACCCCTACACTGGAATAAACTCAAAAGGTGTGCCAGTGGGGTAAGGAGCAAATACATCTACCTCACTATCCTTTGAAGGGTTTATTCCAAAAGGTTATCTCTGAAGACATAAGCACAGATATTTTAAGTAAGAATCCATATACTGGTAGAGGAGATTTTATACTGTCTCCCTTCATCTTCAAGGTGAAATGAAACAAATGTATGAATTGGGGACTATGAGTGCAATACAATAAAACTGAGGGAATACAGAAAAGTTCATGTCTGATAGAGTCTATTATCTCGGTGAAAAAGAGTAGAATAGGAATAATGGAGAACATTTGAACTAATACTCATAACATGAAGAACTGTTTACAGCGAGATTAGAAAGTATGGGTTTCAACTGACATTGTGAAGCAAGGAGTGTGTCAAATCCAACATCAACTCTGAGACTTGTGAAAGAAAAAAAAGAAGCCTCTTCCAAGACCCTTGGTGAAAGGTGCCTTGAAGGAAGTCGCAGATATCCATGTCTATTAAAGTAAGGAGTCTGTGCTATGTGCCGGTTAAATAGACACTGGAGTCAAATAGAAATGACTGAAATTTTTGATCCCAACAATTAATTGTTGAATGATCTCAACCTTTCTAAATACTGGTTTTAGAATCTGCACATTGAGGATAATAGTAGTTGCATTTTGAATATTTTTGTTTGTTAAATGTTCAACTTGTAAAATATTAGTACAGGGACCTACAAAGAACAAATACACAATTTGAAAAATTAAAATTAAGATTATTAGAAGAAAAAATGGAATATGCTCCAGTGTGGACCCAGTAAAAAGTATGAATTTATAAGGGAGGAGTTGAAGGTTGGGTTAAGGCAAAGGAAGCTAGAGCATGATGAAGCCAGTAGTTTAAGAGTGGAGAGAAGAGAAGAAAAAAGAGGGTTATACCACCATGGTTACCAAGATAAGAGGGCTATGTGCCATTCTGTGTGTTTCTTGTCATTATATTTTCCCAAATGAATTAGTTTCTGAAGTCTTTTAACTTTTGAATCTGGGAAAATCTTTTGGTTGTGAATCTGGGAGAATCCTAATCTAGAAGCCAGGCTAGTCATTGAATGTACAGTTTTCTAGGACACCTATGATACACTGAAATAGGCAAATTCTGATGGATGATGGAAGTTAATTTAACTAGAAGGGTTTTTCTTAGTGTGAGAAGGCATCCCTTTCCAGAGGAGCAAGGGAATTCCATAATTTTCTGGCAAGTCTGTGAAAGTATGGGCAGAGATATATCCATAATGGAAAAAGTCAATGTAAAATCATATATTTGTTTGCACACATCCATTTTCTCTATCAATTTGTCTTACTTCTCCTAAAATAATTTGCCCATTGCTTCCACATTCGAATTCATATATCAAGTCAGCAAAGTAAATGATGTTCATGGTATGGATTATTTTATGCTCTTAGTACAGATGGAAGATCTAAACAGTTGCTTTTCCTTGGCTGCATCATTGAAAGCTGTCTAACCATTAGATGTTCATACAACAACATCCTTGGAAAGAAGTTTTTTTTTTTTTTTTTTTTTTTTTCTACCACGTCCAGGTAAAGTCACCACTCTTTCTCTCTGATAGGCAATTTCATCAATGTTTACCTTAGTGTTGTTAGCATTGCTAGAATCTTAGACACCAGTGATGCTCATATACAAGTTATTCTGAATAAAGAGCTTCTGTATTTTTGTTTTTATCAAAATTTTGTCAGAATTTAATAGTGCAAAAAGTGGGGTCCTTAAGGATGATGGCCTAGGAAACAATAGTTGTCTTGGTTACTTTGAATGGATGTGCCACATTCTCAACAACATGGTATTCCATTGTGGGAGGAATGTGTCATTTTTAACTCGAGATTGATATATTATTCTAGCTGTAGTTTACAGAGAGGCACTACAGATCATTGGTTATTTCTGTTACATATAAAAACATACATTGATATATGTGAAGTGTCCCATTGAACTATCACTGTAATGGGAAAACATAAAAAATACAGGCTAAATGAAGATATACATAATATTCTATTAGACATAAAAGAGTAATGGAACTGGTATCCACATACATGTATATAATAAACTATATACTATAGCTTTAAAAAATATATATAGCTATACCTGTCTTTGTGACTCTATCATCCATTACCTATCTAATACTTACCTTTGAATCTATGTGTTATGTATTTTTCAGACATTGACTATAAAAACAAACCATGTGACATGTTTGGCTATGCACATCTTGGTTCTCTCCATCTAACCAACAACTTTGCATGTTCTCTTCATTTATAATTAAGTTCCAACCACACTGACTTTTTTTCATAGCATCTGAAGCATAGGAGGTCATCAACAACAACTTGATGACTAATGAACATCATGTGCTACACCATAACACTTTATTATTGTATATTTTGAATACTAACAAAAAACAAATATAAATTACCAAATGTTCCCTAGGTAAAACAATTTAAACCATTTTTAATTAACTTTTAATTGAGAGACTAAACAAACACAGAAACAAATAGTTGAGGGCTAAAGAAGAATGCAATTTTTTCCATCATTAAACAAGAAATATTAAACGGAAAACTGCACATGTTGGTATTCTAATTGAATGCTTTTCTCAGATGTAAGGTGATGATTTTTACTACTCCAGCACACAAAGATGATAATAAATCTGCACTATGAAAGCTAATCAAAATCAGAAATTACATTTAGAAGTATGAGGTGATCTAAAGAATATTTACACTTCATTTTGGTGTCACCAGTTTTATAATAGTTCAAAGAATGACATTTTAGTGTCAATATTTTTATTAGTTTAAAGTATGTCATGATACACATTGAAACACTTTCTTATTTTTTTAAGTTGCAGTAAAATCCAGTTTATAAAACTACAAGATAGTGAGATATGGACCCTTTTGTCCAACTATTTGAATTTGCCTCTTCATGTCACCACTTAGTAATTAAGTGACTTTGGGAAAATTACTCTCTCTAAGCCTCACTTTCTTTATTTTTATTTCTTTAAATATTGTGATGTCTGTAGATACCTCATGGGTCTTTTTGAAAATCAGTGAGATAATCCACTTAAAGCACATAAAACTGTGCCTAATGTACAAACATCATTCTAAAAATGTTAGCCATTTTTGTTGTCATTAATATGATGCTGCTTTAATAGTATTAAATTATATAATGGTTTTAGTATTTCAGTACTAAGTTATTATGGCAAAGCTTTTGCCTACCTACCTGCCCTCATGTTTCCTAAGGTAGAGATTTCTGAACTGTGAGTTTCTGAATTAATAGAAATTAACTAGACAAAGTTTAACCATGAGTAGTACTTGAGTCTAGAGGGTGTGTGGCATGTTAAAACATGGATAAAAGGCCACTGGGTCTGCAGTATAAAGAGTGATCAAAGAATATTTACGCAGCATGACACCAGGAAGACCTACCAAAGCATTTAGGGCCATGGTAGAAATGTTGCTACTTAGCACATGAGGTATGGGAGGCCAACAAAACAATTTGAATCTGGGATGAATCATAATCAGCTCAAACATTCTTATTCTCTACAAACATGTGATTTGAATCTCTGATTCTGTATATCACCATATGGACATATGAATCAATGAATTATTGTAAATCATATTCTAATAAAAATGAAAATTAATAAAATAACCTCATTAAACAAATTAAAATAAAGCTAAAAGATGTTAATTCTCATTTCAGAAAAAGAAAATAACATTTAAGATATGGAAATAACATGATGGTAGGAGAGACCTTCAAGATGGCGGAAGAGTAAGACGTGGAGATCACCTTCCTCCCCACAAATACATCAGAAATACATCTACATGTGGAAGAGTGCCTATAGAACACCTACTGAACACTGGCAGAAGACTTCAGATTTCCCAAAAGGCAAGAAACTCCCCAAGTACCTGGGTAGGGTAAAAGATAAAAGGAAAGAAAGGAGACAAAAGAATAGGGACAGGACCTGCAGCTCTGGGAGGGAGCTGTGAAGGAGAAAACATTTCCACACACTAGGAAGCCCCTTCGCGGGCAGAGACTGTGGGTGGCGGAGGGGGGAAGCTTCGGAGCCATGGAGGAGAATGCGGCAACAGGGGTGCAGATGGCAAAGCAGAGAGATTCCCACACAGAGGATCAATGACGACCAGCACTCACAAGCCCGAGAGGCTCGTCTGTTCACCCGCCAGGGTGGGCAGGGTCGGGAAGCTGAGGCTCGGTCTTCGGAGGTCGGATCCCAGGGAGAGGACTGGGGTTGGCTGCTTGAACACAGCCTGAAAGTGTTAATGTGCCACGGCTAGCCGGGAGGGAGTCCAGGAAAAAGTCTGGAGCTGCTGAAGAGGCAACAGACCATTGTTTCGGGGTGCGCGAGGAGAGAGAACTCAGAGCACCGCCTAAACAAGCTCCAGAGACGGACACAGCACGGACCCCAGAGAAGGGCATGAAACGCTAAGGCTGCTACTGCCACCACCAAGAAGACTGTGTGCGAGCACAGGTCACTATCCACACCTCCCCTCCCGGGAGCCTGTCCATCTCGTGACTGCCAGGGTCCCGTGATCCAGGGACAACTTCCCCAGGAGAACACATGGCGTGCCTCAGTCTGTTGCAACATTACGCCGGCCTCTGACGCCACAGGCTCGCCCTGCATTCAGTACCCCTCCCTCACTGCCCCACCCCCCGCCCTAGCCTGAGTGAGCCAGAGCCCCCTAATCAGCTGCTGCTTTAACCCCGTCCTGTCTGAGCGAAGAACAGACGCTCTCAGGTGACCTACAGGCAGAGGCGGGGCCAAATCCAAAGCTGAACCCCGGGAGCTGCGCGAACAGAGAAGAGAAATGGAAATCTCTCCCAGCAGCCTCAGGAGCAGAGGATTAAAGCTCCACAATCAACTTGATGTACCCTGCATCTGTGGAATACCTGAATACACAACGAATCATCCCAAAACGGAGGTGGTGGACTTTATGTGATTTTGTCTGTATAGCTTTGCTTTTACCATTTCCTAGGGTTCTGTCTGTCCATTTATTTATTTGTTTTTAGCATAGTTTTTAGCACTTGTTATCACTGGTGGATTTGTTTTTTGGTTTGTTTTCTCTCTTCTTTCTTTCTTTCCTTTTTTTATTACTATTTATTTTTTTCCACTTTTAATAACATTTTTTTATTTTTAATAACTTTATTTTATTTATTTTCTTTCTTTCTTTCTTTCTTTATTCCTTTTCTTCAGAGCTGTATGACTTCCAGGGTCTTGGTGCTCCGGCCAGGTTTTGGGCCTGTGCCTCTGAGGTGGGAGAGCCAAGCTCTGGACATTGGTCCACAAAGGACCTCCCAGCTCCACATAATATCAAATGGCAAAAGCTGTTCCACACATCTCCATCTCAACGCTAACACACATATTCATTAAACAACCAGCGAGCTACAGTGCTGGACACCCTATGCCAAACAACCAGCAAGACAGGAACACAACCCCACCCATTAGAAGAGAGGCTGCCTAAAATCATAATAAGGTCACAGACAACCTAAAACATACCACCACACGTGGTCCTGCTTACCAGTAAAACAAGATCCAGCCTCATCCACCAGAACACAGGCACCAGTCCCCTCCACCAGGAAGCCTACAAAACCCACTGAAACAACCTTAGCCACTAGGGGCAGACACCAAAAACAACCTGAACAATGAACCAGTAGCCTGCAAAAAGGAGACCCCAAACACAGTAAGTGAAGCAAAATGAGAAGACAGAGAAACAGACAGCAGATGAAGGAGCAAGGTACAAACCCACCAGGCTAAAAAAATGAAGAGGAAATAAGCAGTCTACCTAAAAAAGAATTAAGAGTAATGATAGTAAAGATGATCCAAAATCTTGGAAATTGAATGGAGAAAATATAAGAAACATTTAAAAAAGGACCTAGAAGAACTAAAGAGCAAACAAACAATGATGGACAACACAATAAATGAAATTAAAAGTTCTCTAGAACTAAACAATAGCAGAATAACTGAGGCAGAAGAATGGATAAGTGACCTGGAAGATAAAAATAGTGGAAATAAATACTGCAGAGCAGAATAAAGAAAAAAAGAAGGAAAAGAAATGAGGACAGTCTCAGAGACCCCCTGGGACAACATTAAACACACCAACATTCAAATAGGGTTCCTAGGAGAAGAAGAGAAAAAGAAAGGCTCTGAGACAATATTTGAAGAGGTTATAATTGGAAACTTCCCTAATACGGGAAAGGAAATAGTCAATTAAGTCAAGGAAGTGCAGAGAGTCTCATCCAGGATAAATCCAAGGAGGAACACACCAAGACACGTATTAATCAAACTATCAAAAAATAAATAAAAAGAAAAAATATTAAAAGCAGCAAGGGAAAAAACAACAAATAACATACAAGGGAATCCCCATAAGATTAACAGCTGATCTTTCAGTAGAAACCCTGCAAGCCAGAAGGGAGTGGCAGGACATATTTAAAGTGAGGAAAGGGAAAAACCTACAACCAAGATTACTCTATCCAGCAAGGATCTCATTCAGATTTGATGGAGAAATTAAAAGACCTAGGTAGACATTTCTCCAAAGAAGATACAGAGATTGCCAACAAACACATGAAAGAATGCTCAACATCATTAATCATTAGAGAAATGCAAATCAAAACTACAATGAGGTATCACCTCACACCAGTCAGAATGGCCACCATTAAGAAATCTACCAACAATAAATGCTGAAGAGGGTGTGGAGAAAAGGGAACCCTCTTGCATATTGTTGGGAATGTAAATTGATACAGCCACTATGGAGAGCAGTATGGATGTTCCTTAAAAAACTAAAAATAGAACTACCATACAACCCAGCAATCCCACTACTGGGCATATACCCTGAGAAAACAACTATTCAAAAAGAGTCATGTACCACAATGTTCATTGCAGCACAATTTACAATAGCCAGGACATGGAAGGAACCTAAGTTTCCACTGACAGATGAATGGATAAAGAAGATGTGGAACATACATACAATGGAATATTACTCAGCCATAGAAAGAAATGAAATTGAGTAATTTATAGTGAGGTGGATAGACTTAGAGACTGTCATACAGAGTGAAGTAAGTCAGAAAGAGAAAAAAAAAAATATGCTAACACATATATATGGAATAAAAAAAAATGTTTCTGAAGAACCTAGAGGCAGGACAGGAATAAAGACGCAGACGTACAGAATGGACTTGAGGACACAGAAAGGGGGAACGGTAAGCTGGAATGAAGTGAGAGAGTGACATGGACTTATATACACTACCAAATGTAAAATAGATAGCTAGTGGGGAGCAGCCGCATAACATAGGGAGATCAGCTCAGTGCTTTGGGACCACCTAGAGGGGTGGGAGGGATATGCAAGAGAGAGGAGATATGGGGATATATGTATATGTATAGCTGATTCACTTTGTTATAAAGCAGAAACTAACACACCATTGTAAAGCAATTATACTCCAATAAAATATTAAAAAAAAGAAAAACATGATGGTAGATATTAGTAGGACAAAAAATAGAAATAAAAAGGATATCAAATCCTATGGATAAAGATTTCTCATAATTAATATAGTTTTTCATTATTATCACAACAAAAGTTTAATCAAGGAAAAATTAGAGCTCTTAACATGAAATGGGAAATAAGATAGCAAGGACAATAAAACTGCTGAAGTATTAAATGAATATTTCCCAATATATTTATAAAGAATAGCATTAATGGGTCAGGAACTGAAAATTCCTAATTAGTATATCTCTCACTAACTCTTAAAGAGTCAACATTCAAATGGGCTTTCCAATTTAACACCAGCAAATTTGATGATACTAAAAATTAAAATTCCTATGGTTCATTTTGATGCTCTTGTGCTTTATATTTTATTTAAAAATGTTAAAATACAATGACAGATTTAGCAAAAGCTGTTTTAAAACTTGCAACTGTTTGATGTTAACACTAGCAAAGGAATTTTAATAATTGGTTTATGATTTTAATAAATAGAGAAAGCTAAATTGTTTTTGTATGGTTTTTCCCAGGTCATTTAATAACTGTTTTCAATAACATGCAGTGAATCTACATTGTAGAAAATGTGGTAATTATGGGAAAAATATATAAAGGAGCTAAGTATAATTATAATCATCCCTAATCTCACTATGTAGAGATATCCATTAATAAAATAAAAAGTAGACACATGTAATAGAAAAGAGAAGAAGCCTTCAAGGAAAGCGATTTCTTCTGATTAGGGCCACAACAGTAACAACAACAATAAAACAACATTTAGTGAAGAGTTCAGGTTACAGAACCATTTTGTTTTTAGAATTTGAAGTGAGATTTCAGTTACACAAAGTGTTACGAGATTTAAGTCACAGAAAGCCTTGCTTACGGAATGGGTCTCTATCTTCATATATGTATGGAATATGGCAGCAGAATCTAGTGTGGCGACAGAACTACAGTGACTCAATAACAAAGCAGTGACAGGACAAGACAGACCCAAGAATCCTTGTGGGGTAGCAAACAAACCCATCCTTAAAGGTGGCCCTGTCAGCCTAGTAGTAATAGATGTTAACATGGAATTCTACATAGGTGTAAAGAAAAAAGTAGTGTGAAAAGTTAATATGTGTGAGACTCTCCTCCATGGACACACAGAGATATCAGAAAACATTGATGTATTGGGATTGACATATATCCACTAATATGTATAAAATAGATAACTAATAAAAACCTGCTGTATAGCACAGGGAACTTCAATTCACTGTACAGTAGAAACTAACACAACATTGTAAAACAACTATAACCCCAATATAAAAAAAAAAGAGTTAGCTGATTAAGATCAAATATTACATAGTCAATATCACTTGGGAACATATACGTACATATACTTCCCAACTGTGAACAGATAGGTATAGATATGTATATGTATATATATAGTTTACATGTATTAGTGCAACTTCCTTTTAGAATAAAATAAGAAAATACTGGGAAAAAATCAATGTATTGTAGTTTGGAATGTGAGGATTAGTAAACTAGTTACTTTCTAGTATTAACGTTACACAAGATTATTGGTATCATCATCTGGGGAGTTCTAAAATGTCTTTCCTTGTCATGTAGAAAGTTTGGAAATTAGCCAGTAAACCTCTGTATCGTAAACATGGTTTCCCTGAAAACAGAGATTGAGAGAGAAAATATACACAGCAGTACTTTACAAGAAAATTTAATCATTTGGAATTAGCAAAGAGGAGAAAGGGAGTGAGGTTTTACCAAAAATTACAAACTCTGTGATCTTTAATTTTCCTAGCCAAACTGTAACTAGATACCGTTACAAAAAGAAAAAGATATACAGAAGCCTGAAAGACCTATTCTAAAAAGAAAGCCTTATATGGTAGATATAGACAAACATGAGTTCTGTGTTGCTTGCTAATTTAGGTAGGTTTCAGTTCATTTGATCCTTGCAGGGAATAGAAGGAGAAGATATTGTCTTCACAGGAGATGTGTTAGAGAGTACCGCTAAATATAGCTAAAAGCTTGTTTTACTGCAAACATAAAAATAAAAACAATTGATGGCATCTAAAGCACATAACCTCAAGCAAAATTCACAAGCTGAAGCACATAAAGAACGTGATGTTCTGTTTATATACAAAGTCTTTTCCCACCTAGAGCAAAGACAAAACTAAGGATTAAAAAGATCAGGGCTTAGAAATATTGTATATTTGGATTATTGTCATTTTGTAGTAACTGTATTCTAATGTGAAAATTTATCACATATGAGAATGACAGTGTCAGTTTAAAGAAATAAATATGTGAATAATATTTTTAGATATGTACAGAAAAGACAGGGAAAAATAATTTCACAAATGACTAAGGTTGAATACATCATCAGCTTGTTACAAAGTCTGCTTAAAAATCGAGTTTAAATTGGGTTAGAGGTTTTTTTTTTTTTTTTTTTTTTTTTTTAAGTAATATATTGCACAAGCTAAAGTTAACTGTTTAGTACTTGGGCTTTCTTAAAAATATTGGTCCAGGAAAGAAATATCTTATGGGCCAATTAAAACCCATGGCATTGAAGGAGTTCAGTGAGGTTCAATTAGCTATATGGAACATACAATAAAGAGTATTATTTATTTTACTATCATTTGTAAAGTATATGCTATACATAATTTATAATGTTGTACTTTTAACAAATTCTGTTCTTACATATATCCATCCTTTTTGTGGGTAGAGCTGATTGTTAAACCTTCACCAGTACACCACTGTCTCACAGTTCTACTATACATAGCTATCTGAGCTGAAGAAAGAACACCTAGTTATTAATACTGAGGCTCTACAGTGTAGGGTAGGCAATGTTAGAAGAGTAGTACCTGCCATTGCTACCATTTGTTTACACAGAAAAAGATTCTGATGTCATTCCCTACTCTGTGGATTGAAAATAATACCTACTGTACATGTTCATTGAGATTGGGTGTAAAATACTAAAAATATCTAGCACAGGGCCAGTTATAAGTGCTTTGTAATTATTCAACCTTTTTTTGTACAGCTCACTAAGAGAATGATAATAGTAATAATATTAATAATAAAGAACACTTTTAATAATAAACAGCCTCTATTACTATGTCAAACACTTTATATATATTAACTCATTTAGTGCTCACCACAATCTTATATGTAGGTACTATTCTTGTCCATATTTCACTGATGATTAATTTATATTTAATATTTAAATATAGAGATGTAATTTCTGATATAAACTACTTAATACCAAGCTTGCAACAAGGATATTACTCACTTTCACTTAAGGTTAATAATGATGTATTTTCCAAACTCACTACTGCAAACCAAGGAGCCCACTGCATAGCATGAGGTTGACAGTGAACAGAAGTTCCAGCACATAGGCTGAATTAATAGGCCAGAAAACTGGCTCAAGGTTAAGAACTCAGTAAGCACTTTTTCACACAGGGAAAAATAATTTAATATCAAAACAAAACTTTCTTTCAGGTTCACTAAAGAAAAATTTCCAGGGGGTACTATAATGATTTTTATTTCATTCATTTCATTCATGCCTACTATATAAACAGCAAATATAAACTACTTCAAAAGAACGCACTGATGAAACATTTTTAAGAAATTTTATTTTCATCACAGCTTATTAACTTTATTAAAATGATATCAAATATATTTCTAATAAGCCTGCTGCTTAACCTAAAATTGAGTCTTTATCAGGATTCTGCCTTTATGTTAATGCAAATTTTATAAAATCAAAATGTTTTCTGCAAATTGTCTCTAAGAAAATCAAGACCACAAAAGTTCCCTCAATAATTTGCCTGTATATAAGTCTGTCCCATCAAGCTATCATATGTAATGAATTTTTGGCAAATTACCAATAATCACAATTCCAAGACAGCCTCAAACTTAAAAAATTGTGTGTCAACATTTCAATTATTAGAACAAATATTGGCTTTTCAGCAAAATAAAGGAACACATCAATGAAAAGGAAGATATTGTCAAAGTAGTTAAAAATTAAATGATTCAGGTATAAATTGTCTGCAAGAAAAACACTTTAAATATAGGGGTCTATATATGTTACAACTAAAAGAAGGACAAAATAAATTATATACCTACATACTAGCAATGAACAATCAGAAATTGAAAAATTACATTTATAGCAGTATCATTATAACAGACATAATGATAAATTTGACATAATCTATATGCACTGAAGAGAACAAAACACTGGCACTCTAAATGGCACACTGAAAGCAACAGAATATTTCAGAAAAAAATTAAGTACATAAATAAGTGGAGGAATATTAATGGATAAGAATGCTCAATATTGTTAAAATGACTTTTTCACAGTGCAATATATATCTTTAACACAACTCCAATCAGAATCCTGGCAAACATATTTTTGGTAGAAAGTTTTAAACTAATTCTAGAATTTACATGGATAGGGGTGTGTGTGTGTGTGTGTGTGTGTGTGTGTGTGTGTGTGTGTGTGTGTGTGTGTCTGTATATGGTATCCTAGCACATCAATTAAAACAGGAAAAGCCAAAGTTGAAGGGCTTACATTACCTATATCTGTGTTAGTTTGACATTTTCTCCCTGAAATATACTGTAAATTTTTCAAATCTCTCTGAGGATTGGATTGGCTCCTCTCCCTTCTCTCTCTCATAACTAATACTGTCCTCCAGACACTAATTTCTTTGTTTATTCTATTTATACTGAAATAAAAAATAATTATAGGACATAGTAACGGAAACAAGCTTTTGGTGTCTTTGACATGTTACATTAGGGAAAAGGCAAAATATAGGAAGAGAAAGCAAATCAGCGGTTTCCAAGGGATAAGAGTTTGTGGAGGCTCTGAATACACAAGAGAGCATGAGGAATTTTTTGGGTGCTGGAAATGCTCTGTAAACTGTCTGTGCTTGTGGTTATAAAAATCTACATGTTAAAACTCATGCAATTATATGCCAAAAAGGGGGGGATTTCACTATGTGTAAATTTAAGAAAATAATGAGTCTATTTTATTTTATTTATTTTTTTAAATCTTTATTGGAGTATAATTGTTTTACAAGGGTGTATTAGTTTCTGCTTTATAAAAAAGTGACTCAGTTATACATATACATATGCTCCCATATCTCTTCCCTCTTGCATAGCCCTCCCTCACGCCCTCCCTATCCCAGCCCTCTAGGTGGTCACAAAGCACCGAATTGATCGTCCTGCGTTATGTGGCTACTTCCCACTAGCTATCTATTTTACGTTTGACAGTGTATACATGTCCATTCCACTCTCTCACTTTGTCACAGCTTACACTTCCCCCTCCCTATATCCTCAAGTCCATTCTGTAGTAGGTTTGTGTCTTTATTCCCATCTTGCCCCTAGGTTCTTCATGACCTGTATTTTTTTTTTTTTTTTTGTAGATTCTATATATATGTGTTAGCGTACGGTTCCATATATATGTGTTAGCATACGGTATTTGTTTTTCACTTTCTGACTTACTTCACTCTGTATAACAGACTCTAGGTCCATCCACCTCACTACAAATAACTCAATTCCGTTTCCTTTTATGGCTGAGTAATATTCCATTGTATATATGTGCCACATCTTCTTTATCCATTCATCTGTTGATGGACACTCAGGTTGCTTCCATGTCCTGGCTATTGTAAATATAGCTGCAGTGAACATTTTGGTACATTACTCTTTTTTGAATTATGGTTTTCTCAGGGTATATGCCTAGTAGTGGGATTGCTCGGTGGTATGGTAGTTCTATTTTTATTTTTTTAAGGAAACTTCATACTGTTCTCCATAGTGGCTGTA
Source organism: Grampus griseus (assembly GCF_964374135.1). Lineage (NCBI taxonomy): Eukaryota > Metazoa > Chordata > Mammalia > Artiodactyla > Delphinidae > Grampus > Grampus griseus. The sequence continues at coordinate 123,948,597 of NC_138998.1, read as the reverse complement.
TCAATTTACATTCCCACCAACAGTGCAAGAGTGTTCCCTTTTCTCCACACCCTCTCCAGCATTTATTGTTTGTAGATGTTTTTGATGATGGCCATTCCGACCGGTGTGAGATGATATCTCATTGTAGTTTTGATTTGCATTTCTCTAAAGATTAACAATGTTGAGCATTCTTTCATGTGTTTATTGGCAATCTGTATATCTTCTTTGGTGAAATATCTGTTTAGGTGTTCTGTCCATTTATGGATTGTGTTGTTTGTTTTTTTGATATTGAGCTGCATGTGCTGCTTGTAAATTTTGGAGGTTAATCCTTTGTCAGTTGCTTCATTTGCAAATATTTTCTCCCATTCTGAGGGTTGTCTTTTCGCCTTGTTTATGGTTTCCTTTTTTGTTCAAAAGCTTCAAAGTTTCATTAGGTCCCAATTGGTTTTTTTGTTTGTTTGTTTGTTTTTATTTCCATTTCTCTAGGAGGTAGGTCAAAAAGATATTGCTGTGTTGTATGTCATAGAGTGTTCTGCCTATGTTTTCCTCTAAGAGTTTGATAGTGGCTGTCCTTACACTTAGGTCTTTAATCCATTTTGAGTTTATTTTTGTTTATGGTGTTAGGGACTGTTATAATTTCATACTTTTACATGTACCTATCCAGTTTTCCCAGCACCACTTATTGAAGAGGCTGTCTTTTCTCCACTGTATATGCTTGCCTACTTTATCAAAGATAAGGTGACCATATGTGCATGGGTTTAACTCTGGGCTTTCTATCCTGTTCCATTGATCTATATTTCTGTTTTTGTACCAGAACAATAGTGTCTTGATTACTGTAGTTTTGTACTATAATCTGAAGTCATGGAGCCAGATTCCTCCAGCTCCATTTTTCTTCCTCAAGACTGCTTTGGCTATTTGGGGTCTTTTGTGTTTCCATACAAATTGTGAAATTTTTTGTTCTAGTTCTGTGAAAAATGCCAGTGGTAGTTTGATAGAGATTGCATTGAATCTGTAGATTGCTTTGGGTAGTAGAGTCATTTTCACAATGTTGGTTCTTCCAATCAAAGAAGATGGAATATCTCACCATCTATTTGTATCATCTTTAATTTCTTTCATCAGTGTCTTATAATTTTCTGCATACAGGTCTTTTGTCTCCTTAGGTAGGTTTATTCTTAGATAAGTTATTCTTTTTGTTGCAGTGGTAAATGGGAGTGTTTTATTAATTTCATTTTCAGATTTTTCATCATTAGTGTATAGGAATGCAAGAGATTTCTGTGTATTAATTTGTACCCTGCTACTATACCAAATTCATTGATTAGCTCTAGTAGTTTTCTGGTAGCATCTTTAGGATTCTCTATGTATAGTATCATGTCATCTACAAATACTGACAGCTTTACTTCTTCTTTTCCAATTTGGATTCCTTTTATTTCTTTTTCTTCTCTGATTGCTGTGGCGAAAACTTCCAAAACTATGTTGAATAAGAGTGGTGAGAGTGGGCAACCTTGTCTTTTTCCTTATCTTAGAGGAAATGGTTTCAGTTTTTCACCATTGAGGATGATGTTGGCTGTGGTTTTGTCATATATGACCTTTATTATATTGAGGAAAGTTCCCGCTATGCCTGCTTTCTGGAGGGTTTTAATCATAAATGGGTGTTGAATTTTGTCAAAAGCTTTCTCTTCATCTATTGAGATGATCATATGGTTTTTCTCCTTCAAATTGTTAATATGGTGTATCACATGGATTCATTTGCATATATTGAAGAATCTTTGCATTTCAGGGATAAACCCCACTTGATCATGGTATATGATCCTTTTAATGTGCTGTTGGATCCTGCTTGCTAGTATTATGTTGAGGATTTTTGCATCTATGTTCTTTAGTGATATTGGGCTGTAGTTTTCTTTCTTTTTGACATCTTGGTCTTGTTTTGGTATCAGAGTGATGGTGACCTCATAGAATGAGTTTGGGAGTGGTCCTCCCTCTGCTGTATTTTGGAAGAGTTTGAGAAGGATAGCTGTTAGCTCTTCTCTAAATGTTTGATAGAATTTGCCTGTGAAGCCCTCTGGTCCTGGACTTTTGTTTGTTGCAAGTTTTTTAATCACAGTTTCAATTTCAGTGCTTGTGTGGTCTGTTCATATTTATTTCTTCCTGGTTCAGTCTTGGAAGGTTGTATATTTCAAGGATTTGTCCATTTCTTCCAGGTTGTCCATTTTATTGCCATATAGTTGCTGGTAGTAATCTCTCATGAGCCTTTGCATTTCTGCAGTGTCAGTTGTTAATTCTTTTTCATTTCTAAGTGTGTTGATTTGAGTCTTCTCCCTTGTTTCCTTGATGAGTCTGGCTAATGGTTTATCAGTTTTCTTTATCTTCTCAAAAAACAAGCTTTTAGTTTTATTGATCTATACTATTGTTTCCTTCCTTTCTTTTTCATTTATTTCTGTTCTGATCTTTATGATTTCTTTCCTTCTGCTAACTTTGGGGTATTTTTGTTCTTTTTTCTCTAATTGCTTTATGTGTAGGGTTAGTTTGTTTATTTGAGATGTTTCTTGTTTCTTAAGATAGGATTGTATTGCTATAAACTTCCCTCTTAGAACTGCTTTTGCTGCATCCCATAGGTTTTGGGTCATCATGTTTTCATTGTCATTTGTTTCTAGGTATTTTTTGATTTCCTCTTTGATTTCATCAGTGATCTCTTGATTATTAAGTACTGTATTGTTTAGCCTCCATGTGTTTGTATTTTTCACAGATTTTTTCCTGTAATTGATATCTAGCCTCATAGCGCTATGGTCAGAAAAGACACTTGATATGATTTCAATTTCCTTAAATTTACCAAGGCTTGATTTGTGACCCAAGATATGATCTATCCTGGAGAATGTACCATGAACACTTGAGAAAAACGTGTATTCTGTTGTTGTTGGATGGAATGTCCTATAAGTACCAATTAAGTCCATCTTGTTTAATGTATCATTTAAAGCTTGTGTTTCCTTATTTATTGTCATTTTGGATCATCTGTCCATTGGTGAAAGTGGGGTGTTAAAATCCCCTACTCTGATTGTGTTTCTGTCGATTTCCCCTTTTACGGCTGTTAGTATTTGCCTTATGTATTGAGGTGCTACTGTGTTGGGTGCATAAATATTTACAATTTTATATCTTCTTCTTGGATTGATCCCTTGATCATTATGTAGCGTCCTTCTTTTTCTCTTGTAATAATCTTTATTTTAAAGGACTATTTTGTCTGATATGAAAATTACTACTCCAGCTTTCTTTTTTTTTTTTCCATTTGCATGGAATATCTTTTTCCATCCCCACACTTTCAGTTTGTATGTGTTCCTAGGTCTGAAGTGGGTCTCTTGTAGACAGCATATATATATGGGTCTTGTTTTTGTATTCATTCAGCCAGTCTATGTCTTTTGGTTGGAGCATTAATCCATTTACATTTAAGGTAATTATTGATATGTATGTTCCTATTACCATTTTCTTAATTGTTTTGGGTTTATTATTGTTGGTCTTTTCCTTCTCTGTGTTTCCTGCCTAGAGAAATTCCTTTAGCATTTTTTGTAAAGCTGGTTTGGTGATGCTGAATTCTCTTAGCTTTTGCTTGTCTGTAAAGCTTTGAATTTCTCCATCAAATCTGAATGAGATCCTTGCTGGGTAGAGTAATCTTGACTATAGGTTTTTCTCCTTCATCACTTTAAATATGTCTTGCCACTCCCTTCTGGCTTGCAGAGTTTCTGTTGGAAGATCAGCTGTTAACCGTATGGGGATTCCCTTTTGTGTCATTTGTTGATTTTTCCTTGCTTCTTTTCATATTTTTTCTTTGTAATTAATTTTTGATAGTTTGATTATTATGTTTCTTGGCATGTTTCTCCTTGAATTTGTCCTGTATGGGACTCTCTGTGCTTCCTGGACTTGATTAACTATTTCCTTTCCCATATTAGGGAAGTTTTCAACTATAATCTCTTCAAATATGTTCTCAGTCCCTTTTTCTCTTCTTCTTCTGGGACACCTATAATTCGAATGTTGTTGCATTTAATGTTGTCCAAGAGGTCTCTGAGACTGACCTCAATTCTTTTCATTGTTTTTCCTTTATTCTTCTCTGCAGTATTTATTTCCACTATTTTATCTTCTAGGTCACTTATTCGTTCTTCTGCCTCACTTATTCTGCTATCGATCCCTTCTAGAGAATTTTTAATTTCATTTATTGTGTTGTTCATCACTGTTTGCTCTTTAGTTCTTCTAGGTCCTTGTTAAACGTTTCTTGTATTTTCTCTATTCTATTTTCACGATTTTCCATCATCTTTACTCTCATTATTCTGAATTATTTTTCAGGTAGACTGCCTATTTCCTCTTCAGTTTTTAGGTCTGGTGGGTTTTTACCTTGCTTCTTCATTTACTGTGTGTTTTTCTGTCTTCTCATTTTGTTTATCTTACTATGTTTGGGGTCTCCTTTTTGTAGGCTGCAGGTTTGTAGTTCCTGTTGTTTTTGATGTCTGTCCCCAGTGGCTAAGGTTGGTTCAGTGGATTGTGTATGCTTCCTGGTGGAGAGGAGTCGTGGCTGTGTTCTGGTGGTTGAGACTGTATCTTGTCTTTCTTGTTGGCACTTCCATGTCTGATGGTGTGTTTTGGGGTATCTGTAGCCTTATTATGATTTTAGGCAGCCTCTCTGCTAATGGATGGGTTTGTGTTCCTGTCTTGCTAATTGTTTGGCATAGGGTGTTTAGCACTGTAGCTTGCTGGTTGTTCAGTGAAGCTGAATCTTGGCATTGAGATGGAGATCTATGGGAGATTTTCACCATTTGATATTAGGAGGAGCTGGGAGATCTCTTGTGGACCAGTGTCCTGAATTTGGCTTTCCCACATCAGAGGCACAGCCTTGACACCTGGCTGGAGAACCAAGAGCCTTTCATCCACACAATTCATAATAAAAGAGAGAGAATAAAGAAGGAAAGAAAGAACAAAGATAAAATAAAGTAAATAAAGTAAAGTAAAATAAACTTATTAAAAATAATTATTAAGAAAACAAATTTTAAAAGTAAAACAAAACAAAACAAAACAAAAACACCCAAAAACAGGCATAACCCTAGGACAAATGGTAAGAGCAAAGCTATACAGACAAAATCACACACAGAAGCATACACATACACTCTCTAAAGGAGATAAAGGGATATATATATATATATATATATATATATATATATATATATATATATATATATATATATATATATATATATATATATATATATACATATTTCTTTGCTCCCAAAGTCCACCTCCTCAATTTGGGATGATTTGTTGTCTATTCAGGTATTCCACAAATGCAGAGTTCATCAAGTTGATTGTGGAGATTTAATCCTCTGCTCCTGAGGCTGCTGGGAGAAATTTCCATTTCTCTTCTTTGTTCCCACAGCTCCCGGGTTTCACCTTTGGATTTGGACCTGCCTCTGTGTGTAGGTCGCCTGAGGGCATCTCTTCTTCGCTCAGACAGGACGGGGTTAAAGGACCATCTTATTTGGGGGCTCTGGCTCACTCAGGCCAGGGGGAGGGAGTCATATGGATTGCGGGGCGAGCCTGCAGTGGCAGTGGCCAGAGTGACGTTGCACCAGTCTGAGGCATGCTGTGCGTTCTCCTGGGGAAGTTGTCCCTGGATCACGGGACCCTGGCACTGGTGGGCTGCACAGGCTCCTGGGAGGGAGGGGAGGTGTGGACAGTGACCTGTGCTTACACACAGGTTCCTTGGTGGTGGCAGCAGTAGCCTTAGCGTCCCATGCCCGTCTCTGGCATCTGTGCTGATAACCATGGCTCATGCCCTTCTCTGTAGCTCCTTTAAGTGGCGCTGTTAATCCCCTCTCCTCATGCACCATGAAACAAAGAGGCAAGAAAAAGTATCTTGCCTCCTTGGCAGCTCCAGACTTTTCCTCGGACTCCCTCCTTGGTAGCCGTGGCACACTAACCCTCTTCAGGCTGTGTTCACAACACCAACCCCAGTCCTCTCCCTGGGATCTCACCTCCGAAGCCTGAGCGTCAGCTCCCAGCCCCCGCTAGACCCGGAGGGTGAGCAGACAAGCCTCTCGGGCTGGTGAGTGCTGTTCAGCACCAATCATCTGTGCGAGAATCTCTCCGTTTTGCCCTCCGCACCCCTGTTGCTACACTCTCCTCCGCGGCTCCAAAGTTTCACCCCTCCACCACTTGCAGTTTCCGCCCACGAAGGGGCTTCTAGTGTGTGGAAAGCTTTCCTCCTTCATAGCTTCCTCCCACTGGTGCAGGTCCCATCCCTATTCTTTTGTCTCTGTTCTTTCTTTTTTTCTTTTGCCCTACCCAGGTACGTGGGGAGTTTCTTGCCTTTTGGGCCGTCTGTGGTCATCTGCCAGCCTTCAGTAGGTGTTCTGTAGGAGCTGTTCCACATGTAGATATATTTCTGATGTATTTGTGGAGTGGAAGGTGATCTCTGTGTCTTCCTCTTCCGCCATCTTGAAGCTCCTCCATGAGTCTATTTTAAATTGAATAAAAACTGTCCTCCAGTCAGATTGGATGGATTATTTTTTTTCTTTCCTTGCCCCCAATCTACCATAGAGCAGCAGTGCTCACAGCAAGAAAGTCTCTGTGAAAGTATGAACTTGTTTATATCTTCAAAGAAATGTTATTAGTTTGCAGTTTGAATCTTTTATGTATTGAAGAGGTAATAAATTGATGTATCAAGTCCATTTTCTCACAAAATATATATATTTAGATATCCCTAAATCAATTGCTCACATCTGCTGGAAAGATTATCTCTCTTGTACTAATTTGAAAAGAAATCTAGTTCTTTCTTACATTTCTCCAAAATCTTGAAAGGCACACACATTCTGATTCTTACTCATCCCTCTTTTCCCTTCACTTCTCATCTGTTAACATCCTGAGTTTCGTCAGCACCCGCTCTTCAATCCCAAACCTAACCTATGTGATTTTTACCATTTTGGTAATCTCTCTTTCTTTCCTTTTTTTTTTTTTTTGTGTGTGTGTGTGTACTATTTATAACATATATTGTATCACAAAACTAGAAATATATTCACTTTTTAAAAATGTAATTTTATTTATTTATTTTTTTATACAGCAGGTTTGTATTAGTTATCTATTTTATAAATATTAGTGTATATATGTTAATCCCAATTTCCCAATTCATCCCACCACCACCATTTCTGTAGTCTTTCATTAACCCAGATTGAATGAACCTTTTAAAATTAAACACTTTCTCTCTTCTCCATATTTGAAATTTCTATTCTTTCACAACCAAATTACATCTTCTTGTGATAGGAGTCAAAAAGGATGCCCCTCAGAGAGTTGAGTTTTGAAGAAGTCCAAGATTTTAATCTTTAGAGGATAAGGGAAAACTGGGAAAATCAAAATTAAATATCAAAACCAGAAATTCATAATTTCAATGAATTCATACACACACACTCACATAGGTAAGTACCCTTAAAAAACTGAAAACCATAATTAAAATAGAATTTATGGAGAAATAAAATATTTGCATTCCTTTGAGATTTTGAACTCACATTAAAATTTTAGAATATTTTATTTAGATATAATTACGGACTCCCAAGAAATTTTAAAAATAGTTAAAGTTTTGCTTTTAATTTGGGGGGGTTTCCACTCTTCAAACAAGAATTTTTCTTCTTTTAATGTTAAAAGTAGACTATTTTCTCCCATTGCAATGAACGTTTCTGGGAAGTGTTTTTAAAAAGAGTCATTTCCCTAAATATTGAGTATAAATGTCTAAATTCATCTAGGACAAATAGTGCATGCCATATGTTATTTTAGCCACAATCTATTTCAAGAAATTTCAGAATTTTGGATCTACTGTGTTAACAATGATGATGATGAAAATTATAGGAATGCCAGCACAGTGATAATTATATTACATCCTAACAACCTTCCTCTGATATATGTACAGCTAAAACTGCATAAGTTAAGCAGTTGGTTTTACTTCATTTCCAGTTTAGAGTTGAAAAACAGTGTAGATAAACAAAACAATGGTGAACTGCATGCAGAAATTGTTTCTTATGGAAAGCTGAAACCATGAGTCAGCTTCAGTTTTATTTTTGACTCAAGATATTAATTAAATGTGTGTGTGTGTTCTTTTTAACCTTGGCATTATAATTGTTGTTATCTTGTAGCATCATATGTATTTTTAAAATTTGAGTTTAAATTTTCATGGAAAAAGCATAAAAGATTAAAGTAAAATAATGATCCTCAAACACATTGATATTTACTCTATGGTAGAGATGCTGTTTTGAGGCCAATGAGAACAATTAAATCCATTTAATAAATGAAACTATCATTTTGTTAAAATTTGGGAAAGTATTATAATTTTCTTTCAATCTGCATATGAGGAAATTTGTATTTATCAGATGGAAAAAATATTTGAAGCAAAAATAAAGAATATAGGATTGACTACATTAATTTAGAAGTCATCAAAATACAAAAAAAATTAAACATAAAGTTTTAACGATTTTGTTGTAATTTTTAAAAATCTCTCCTTTTTGTGTGTAATAATTATTATAATAAAACATAATTAGTATTGCTTAAACCTGTATGGGTAATAAAAAGCAGTGAAAAATTTGTCAGAGCATTCAAGATTCTCCAAAGAAGTTATTTATCAAAGTAACAATTTCTTTTTGAAGAAGTTACTAAATTATAAATAGTTTTAGACAGCAACAATTTTAAAAATTAAGCAAAGAGAATTCTAATTCTCCCTTCCTCTAAGTTGTATGTGTCCTTGAACAAGTCATTTAAACTCCACATCTCACTTTTTGTATGTTAATTGAGACAAAGGAGTAGTTTTTTAGTGAATTTAAGAAGCAGTAAAGTTAGTTTTAATGAAACCTGGATCTAATAAAATATAAATTGCTATCTTGTGTCAAAAATAGAATAGATAATCTTACTTAGGAACTGTCAGCAGCTTTGACTGGAATCACAAAATAAGGCAATCATTTCTAAAGTTCACATTTAAACCAGACATTAGGAGATTTTAAAGAAATTAATACTGCATAGAAAATGTATGTCTTAAATTTCTACAATTACATGTCCTCTATTAAAAGTCCTGATCATGTTTTCTAAAATGTACATTTGTCTTGATCCATATTGATTATGTTCCTGTAAAGGTTTAATGTATAGTTTATTCATATGATCCTTTTTTCTATGTAAATATATGTCTTTAGTCTTAAAAATTTAAATTGTGAATGAAAATATGTTTAGAAAACATTAAGCATAATTTATGTTTTCTTGTAACATAAAGGATGAAAGATATCAATTCCTGGAATACTGTGTATTCACCATTTTAGTAAATGCTTGCTTTTTAGTTTGCAGGTAAAGCAAGTGTAACTTCATTAGGATACAAAAAAAACGTAATAGTTAAAGCAAAACCTTTTTTAAAATATATTTTTGCAGTAGTATCCTAATTATCCACAGAGATGATTAACTTTAACTCCAATTAGATATAACATTGTTTACTTTAGTCTTATTAAATAATCAAATTATTTTTCAATTATTATTTTGAAAACATATTTTAAATTCTTTTAAATTTTATATAAGCAAAGTTATGGAATATATTTAGCCATTAACATTATGATTGCTTTCTTGGATTAGGATAATTTAGGCAGAATCTATGACATGCTGTTGAGTTTTACCTTTCCTATATATCTTGAATTGCTGTTATGATCATAGAATCTATTTTTGTCCATTGAGTTTTAAGAGTTTTTCAGTTATTGGATTTCTATTATATACGATACTAACATTTGCCAGCTTTATATCTCTTTTCATCAAAGAGATATCAACATTTTGCTTTTCCCTCTGGTCTTTTATTCCTTAAACTTGTTTGAATGACATATCTCATTAGAATCAGAAAATATCAATGTTACATTAAACTGTCTGCATTATAGTATATAATTGTTTCATGCAAATAAAAAAAGCAGAGTAGCTAAAAGTTTTAAGGTGTTTTCCAGAAATCTTATAGCAATTTTGTTACTGCCTTAAAAAAATGTTTTACTTATAAAATATTTTATCACTACTTCCTCATAATTTGCTTAATCAATCTCCTAATAAACTAATGGGTTTCAAGCAATTCCCCTTGGTTTTCTGTGAGTGCTACCCATACTGGATAGAGGGTTATGAGCATATTGTGAGTGAAGGATACAGACCACAAACCCTGTTTCAACTACACCAGCATTGTCATTTGCCTGTTCAATTTCTGTGTGTGTGTGTTATAGTTGCGGGGAGGAATGGTGGTGTTGCTTTTTATATTACCTTTTATTATGAAACATGATTTATTGGGCTGAAACTTTTGAAAGCCTCTGTTATAAACCATATTATCCTATAACTGTCTTGTTTCAGAAGTATTTGATGCTGGTTCTTTTATTAGGAAACCATAAGAGCTCTAAAAATACTTTTTTCACACAATTTGACTGTAGATTCTGTATGCTATGAATTTCTGATCCATAAAATCTCTTGAGAATCTTTATTGTAATGTTATTATTAGCCATGATTATCCAGAAATTAATAATCTAAAAATATTTGTAAGTATTAGGAAAGTGCTTGCCTAACTAGATTTACCTTAAACTGTGTGTTTTTAATTGCCTTTTACATTTATAGTTATAGGACTATGTCATATATCATAGCAGTGTTAAATACGTATATGATTTTGTCATCTCTGGAAGACAATGTGGAAAAATTTTAAATGACCTTAACCAGAAGCATTAGATACCAGAGCTCTAGTTGTTATTTTAGCTTCAGTTGCGTTTTTTAACCAGGATTTACTCATTGATCTTTTCAGGATCTCAGTTGTTAATACTGAAAACACAGATTGAATTTAAGAGTTCTAAACCTAAAATTATGTGATTCCAATTTTCTTCCTTAATATTTGTAGATTCCAAGCACTTGGCAGAAAATATATAAATTGGTAACAACAACATATTTTGAACTGAAGAACTAATAATAAATTTTTCAAATTGTCTGTCATGACTCCCCTAGGAAAGTTGCATGTTCCATTTCTCATCCATATACTGAGCTCCTTTTCCGTTTAGATAACATGTAGACACTGATGAAAAAATAGGTGATGTGACATCAATCTTGCTATAAGAAAGCAACATTTTCCGAATAAATGTCTTTATATAAGTAAATTACCTTTTGAAGGGCATTGTGTATATATATATATATATATATATATATATATATATATATATATATATATTTAAAACTGTGTTTAGAAAATAATGACTAGTTCCATCTGGGTGAAGTGAAGGTTTTAAGTAGAAAATTAGGGAGATACTAAGAACATTTTGTACATAATACGTATTTTACGTATTGCAAATTATTCTGTGCTAGATATATCTCCCAAGCAATAATCATCTGCAAGTTAGAAATAGAAATATATAGCCCTCCCCCCAAAAATTGATTTAGTATAGTTTTCCTGTATCAAATGCATCTAAAATTAAAGCTTACATGCTAATTATAATTAATTAGATTAATTAATTAATTGATTAGATCTTCTTATGTTATAAGACCAAATCAAAAGTAGTAAATGTGTCTAAAGAGATGAAATTTTCTAAATGAATAGCCTACTTAACCTGCTCATTAATGTACTGGGGCAGGCATGACTATGAAAAGACAATGAGGGACAGAGAGAACAGCAGAAAATGCCCAATATGTAACATTTAAATTAAATATTTCTTTCTTTAAGTAAATTTGTAATTTTGTTCAATTTTTTGTAATGGATATGTTATTTAGAGCTTTTCTCCTTAATCTATGATGAAGTGAGACCAAGAAGACTTCACATCTTTCTGCAGCTGTTTCCAGGTTTATAGACATAATTTCATCAAGCTAAAGGTAGGATATACATTGCAACATATGTCCTGAAGGATATATATATCTATATATATATCCTAAATTCTAAAGACTAAAAATTATTTTTTTTTAGTATTAGATTGTTCTGAATGTGGCCCAGAATAGGTAAGTACATACTAATATTAGACCCTTTATTACCTTTAACTAAAATGCCTAAAATATTAAGAAATATTAAAAGAGGTATATATCTAGTTAGGTAGCTAGCTAGCTAGCTAAATAGATGCTAGATAGATATCAATAGATAGATATAATGGACTATTACTATTTAGCCTTAAAAAAGATGATCCTGTTATTTGCAACAAATGGATGAACCTAGAGGACATTATGCCAAGTGAAATAAGCCAGATACAGAAAGAAAAAATATTGTATCCTCTCACTCATACCTAGAATCTGAAAAAAGTAGAATACATAGAAGTAAAGAGTAGAACAATGGGGGCAGGGAGGTAGAAACAATGGGGGGATGTTAGTCAAAGCATACAAAGTTGCAGTTGTCTACAAAGACTAAGTCTAGAGATTGAATACAAGGCATGATGACTATAGTTTGCCATTCTCTATTGAATAATGTAAATCTGCTGAGAGAGCAGATTTCAGGTGCTCTCATCACACACACACGCAAAAGTAACTGTGTGAGGATAGGATATGGTTACGAGTTTGACTGTGGTAATCATTTCACTATGTATATCAAGTTATGTTGTACAACTTAAATACATATAATTTTTATTAAAAAAATAAAGAACTATTAAAAGACAAGTATAAACATACTGTGAAATACAATTTTTAGTAAAATACACATGAAAATATCTATATGTTGAAAATATTATTGCCAAATTAGAATTACAGAGGCTTACAGTCTATTACAGTCACCACTGTGGTCAAAAGTAGTAAGAGAAACTGATTCTGCATCTAAAGTTTTATGCATAGAATTTTAGTAGTCCAAAGAAATTACTCAAAACAATTGCATTGCATTAATTAGGATAAGGAACAAAAATCTAAAATCAATTGTATCTTCCAAAAAGGTTGCTCTCCAAAAATAAGAAATGTAATTGAGATTTCAAATGAAGTATCTTATGGAGACGTATGAAAGTCTCCAGATTATTCCACTAATTAAGACAAACCATCCTATTGATTTATAATTTAGAAAGAAAAACATCATTTTATATACTATAATAAGAACCTTAATAATTTGTTTTCAAAAATAGTTAACAATCTCCAGCTATGTCTATAATAGAGATTACAAAACTTTTATGAAATAAGTTTATTTTACTGGCTTTAGAGCTATATACCTTAGCTCCTTTAAAATTTAAAAATGTGGATTATACCATTGGTTGTATGTCATACAACACGAAGCACCTTATATAAGACCAATTTTTTTAAACTATTTTCTATGGCTACGCTAGAAAAAAATGTTCAAGAAAGGGAAAATTTTCTCAAATAAAAGTATTTCTCCTCTGAAGAAATTATTTTTCTTTGACATATTGTTTCAGTATGTTTACTTATTCATACTTTTGACTTCTTTCTTAAAGAATAAATACTGTAATACATGCTATAAACTCAGAAGAGATAGCACTATTTTTATATATGTAGTCATTAGAATATGAAATGAACTGAAGAATAAGAAGATGCACAGGTTATGACTTCTTGGAAAACTTCTAATTAAGGTCTAGATTTCATGTAGTATTACAGCAGAAATGATTCTTTGACTTCATGGAACATATGGTTGCCATGGTAACCTTTTTCTACATTGTACATATTACATTTTCTCATATTGTATATTAATTCTAACAATATAAGTTGAATTACATTTTCTATATTTTGTACATTATTTTAAGTTGTCAAAGTAAAATAGTCTTGGGTTTGAGCAGGATATTTGGAATTTTAGAACTGCAATGCATTCTGTCCATGAGATTAAATAAAATCATGTAAAATTGAGAATTATAAATTTTTCTGCTCATGTTCAAATATTTAACATTAAACTAAAACATACACTTAATTAGAATACATAGAGAGCTTAAAATGCAATTCTTAAATTTTTTAAAAGTGTACTTCAAAGCAGCTGTGTATTTCTGCATATAATTAGCATTAAGCCCACCTCCAAAAAAGCTCCTTGACAAATTTTATTTTAAGTATTATCTAGACAATAGCATCTTATTGGAAACTACTGGCAAGCTCATATCCAAACGACCCTCAGTATAGGGGAGAGGGTTTGGAAATATGATGTCAATTTATTACACTTTTCAACATTTATTCAAAGTGATATACTGAAGAAAGAAGTGAAAAGAAATAAGATAATCCATCACTTCATTACAGAGAGGACCTATGATCTTAATGCCCCTTTATACTGTTATATTCTGCCAGAATTCAATGAGATAATCTTACTGAAAATAAAATTCAAGAAGTGTTAAGCCACAAGTATGCCCATTGTGAAAACAGTTCCTGAATTCTGAAGGAATGAAGTGTAATGCTATTTTGTAAAATTTGTATTGGAGTATAGTTGCTTTACAATGCTGTGTTAGTTTCCACTGTACAACAAAGTGAATCAGCTATACGTATACATAGATCTCCTCTTTTCTGGATTTCCTTTCCATATAGGTAACCACAGAGCATTGAGTAAAGTTCTATGTGCTGTATAGTAGGTTCTCATTAGTTATCTAATTTATACACAGTATCAATAGGGTATATATGTCAATCCCCATCTCCCAATTCATCCCACCCCCATTCCTCTTTGGTATCCATATATTTGATCTCTACGTCTGTGTCTTTCTATTTCTGTTTTGCAAATAAGATCATTTTTACCATTTTTTTTTTTTTTACATTTCACATATACGTGTTAATATACAATATTTGTTTTTCCATTTCTGACTTACTTCACTCTGTATGACAGTCTCTAGGTCCATCCATGTCCCACAAATGACCCAATTTCATTCCTTTTTATGGCTAATGTTCCACTGTATATATGTACTACATCTTCTTTATCCATTCCACCGTTGATGAACATTTAGGTTGCTTCCATGTCCTCGCTATTGTAAATAGTGCTGCAATGAACTTTGGGGTGTATGTGTTTTTTTTGATTTATGTTTTTTTCTGGGTATATGCCCGGCAGTGAGTTTGCTGGGTCAAATGGTAGTTCTATTTTTAGTTTTTTTAAGGAACCTCCATACTGTTCTCCATAGTGGTTGTATCAATTTACATTCTCAGCAAGAGTGCAGGAGGGTTCCCTTTTCTCCACACCTTCTCCAGCACTTATTGTTTGTAGATTTTTGATGATGGCCATTCTGACTGGTGTGAGGTGATATCTCATTGTAGTTTTGATTTGCATTTCTCTAATAACTAGTGATGTTGAGCATATTTTCATGTGTCTCTTGGCTATCTGTATGCCTTCTTTGGAGAAATGTCTATTTAGGTCTTCTGCCCATTTTTGGATTGGGTTGTTTGTTTTTTTGATATTGAGCTGCATGAGCTGTTTGTATATTTTGGAGACTAATCCTTTGTTGCTTCATTTGCAAAGATTTTCTCCCATTCGGAGGGTTGTCTTTTTGTTTTGTTTATGGTTTCCTTTGCTGTGAAAAAGCTTTTAAGTTTAATTAGGTCCCATTTGTTTATTTTTGTTTTTATTTTCATTATACTAGATTTTTTATTTTCATTACACTACAAAAAATATCTTGCAACTTATTCACTGTCCTTCTTTTAGAAAAGGGATTTACTTCTCTGTGTGTTAACATTTTTAAAAAATGCCTTGGCTTATTTTTCAATTCATTTCAGCATTTCAGTTTCCTGTGAGTGCTTTCCATTTGTCACTACTTACTAAGAAGATAGTAAAAATGGCTTAAACATAATTGTCCTTTTTATGACAACAGTAGAGTATTTCAAAGAATGAAAGATAATCCAGTTAAATTGCTATTTTTCATCCACATTGGAATTTTTAGATATAAATGAGTTCATATAAATGGAAGAAGAGTTAGGGTCATTTAAACAGTTAGCTGCAGTTGAAATAATTTCATGACAGACCAACATGCCATGCAGCAAGGCGTGGAATTAATACTATGATCAGTAGCTTTTGTCAAGATGTTCTTCCTCACTCTGATTCTATTGAAATGTGAAAGGAAAATATTCAATTATTATACATTATTTTTAATGTCCAGGTAGTGAATCTTTAAAGTATATGTCTTTAAAAAATAAATCAGGGCTTCCCTGGTGGTTCAGTGGTTTAGAGTCCACCTGCCAATGCAGGGGACATGGGTTCATGCCCTGGTCCGGGAAGATCCCACATGCCACGGAGCGGCTGGGCCCGTGAGCCATGGCTGCTGAGCCTGCGCGTCCGGAGCCTGTGCTCTGCAACGGGAGAGGTCACAACAGTGAGAGGTCCGCGTAACACACACACACACACACACACACAAAAATCATATGTCCAAATGGGGGGTTGGGGGAAACCTTAATGTGTGACCATGATAAATAAATTATACTTATTTTTTCTGTAGAAGATCTTCATTAGTTGGACTAATAGGCTTATGTTTGTGGAAGAATAAAGTTGGCAGGATAAGAGACAACGAACGTAGCATAGTAATGTTCTTGTTTGTACAATACTCCCAGTTGGTTTTAATGGAAAGCATTTGGCCAAAGTATAGATTTAAGGTCTGAATGGCATCGGTCTTCACAAGGGGTTTAAGAAAGATAATTGCCCCTGCCATTTGGTTTGTATGTTTATTGAGTGACATAATACATATGTCTCCTAGTAGAGTGTAAGGCCATGAACTTGAACAATTATTCCAAACATGAATTACAAATATTTGCACATAACTAAAACTTCTTACAGACTGAGATGAGTTGTATGGAGTGGAGCAAAAATGTAGCAGTAGGTGATGCAAATTTAAGAGTCATTTTTACATGCTTGGAATGCAGAACAGACATCTGGCAAATTGACAGCATCATTTTAAAGAAAAAAATAATTATTTTCACTTTGAAAGGTCCAAATAATTATTCTGCTTTAAAAAAATGTTATAATGTTTCTTCTCAATATGTATGAATTCTCTGGAAAATTTGCTTACACTAGTAATGATAACTTTTTCAAATGTAACTTCAAATTGTCAGTCTCACAAGACAACTATTTTATTAATTAGTGTTAACAGAATAGTTGTTTTACTTTTCAAGCTAGAGGTGTGAATATATTCCAGTCTATTGCAAATATTCTCAGGCCAAATTATACTTTATATCACTGGAATTTGTAAATAAAGATTAAGTATTTAGATAAAAATTAAATTATTTGACTACAGTTATAAACAGAATTTATATCAAGCTAAGTTTGAATAGTGTTTATTATTATTTGATGTTTACTAGCAGAACAAAGTTGTTTTTGTAACCACATTTTTTTCAGTTTACTTCTTTTTATTATATGAGTTTCAGGTGTAAAATGAGTTTGTTTTTATTTTATTTTATGTTTATTTTAAAATACAATTTTGAAATCATATAAATATTTGCTTTGAGGGACCATAATGTTGAACTAAGGTTCAGTTTAAAAATAATGAATCTTGTTTTGTTTACTCATTGTTTATGACTGTAAGAGATATTTTTACAGAATAAGTTTC
The DNA here is from genome assembly GCF_964374135.1 of Grampus griseus. Classification (NCBI taxonomy): domain Eukaryota; kingdom Metazoa; phylum Chordata; class Mammalia; order Artiodactyla; family Delphinidae; genus Grampus; species Grampus griseus. Next base: position 123,931,162 of record NC_138998.1, on the reverse strand, counting down.
CACATAATAGTTGAGACTAAAATTAATTTAAGACACAAAAACAGTAACAAATATTTTATCATTGGACACATTACTTGAGCGTCCCTGAGCAATTTCACGTATGTCTTCTGTATATCAAAAGCAATGCTAGAGATCTGTGTATACCTAATGACTACTTATTTACTTATCTATTTATTTCCTTGGTAATTGAGTGATATTTATGCACCAAAATATTCAAAACTTAGGCATAAATATTTCCTAAATGCCTGTTTATCCAAGGACATTTTAGCACTGTATACTTCTACAGTCACCATCACCCTGCTCTGCCTCAGTGACTCATCCTTTTCCCCTCAATATTTCTCCAAATTTCTCCTGTACTGTGTTACCTTGTTTTGAGCATGTTCTCAGATTTATCTCACAGATTCACTAACAGCATTTTAATATGGAAGGGATCTGTGAGCTTAAAGGTCTGAATAAAATAAATTGTTACTTTATATTTTTAATACTTTTAATTTAAAAATATTGGGTACATGGGGTAAGGGATTAAGAGGTATTAGCTATTATGATAAAATAAGCTGCAAAGATATATTGTACAAGACAGAATATAGCCAATATTTTATAGTAACTATAAATGGAGTATAATCTTTAAAATTGTGAATCACTATGTTGTACACCTGTAACATATAATAGTGTACATCAACTCTACTTCAATAAAAAGGGGGGGGGGCTTCCCTGGTGACGCAGTGGTTGAGAGCCCGCCTGCCGTTGCAGGGGATGCGGGTTCGTGCCCTGGTCTGGGAGGATCCCACATGCCGCGGAGCAGCTGGGCCCGTGAGCCATGGCCGCTGAGCCTGCACGTCCGGAGCCTGTGCTCTGCAATGGGAGAGGCTACAGCAGTGAGAGGCCCACGTACTGCAAAAAAAAAAAAAAAAAAAAAAAAAGGTGTTGGGTTTATTCTTATAAATGTTATTCAACAGTGTTTGGTTAAAATAAAGAGCTGAGGGAAAATTATATTATTAAGAGTTTTGAAATATTTAGCCTTATGAAAATGAATTAAAAGAGAGAGTAAAAGGAAAATGCACACATAACATTTTGTGCAAAATCAGAAATATCTAGAAACTTCAAAACCCTGATATAAAAAAAAAAACAGCAAAACATTAAGGGCATAATTGCTTATAATGGTATATATTGTGATGGAGGAGGAGAAAGCATTAAGGTTGGTTAGTAGTCCGAGAACATATAAAGCCAGTGAATTCAGAAGAAATGTGTAGAGGTCATTAAGATCCTATGAAAAAATAAAAATAATATGGAGGAAGAGAGAAATGCAGTGTTTGTATGTGTGTATGTGTTTCAATATGTACATGAAAAACTAAAAAGGGCATATATATATATATATATGAAATACATATATTTCAAATATATAGGTTATATATATTATATATATATATATATATATTTCATTACAAATAGAAACATTATCGGTATGTGAGTGTATGCATATGTATACACCATATATTTCCTTAGTAAAAGAATTGGACTTAACGTAGGGCTGGGTTTAAATCACATTATATGCCTGATAGTTTCTGGATATAGCAAATTCTGGTATTTTCCCCTTCTAACTTAGCCTGGGATCCATGTAGATAACACTGTAGTTGGATGTTTATATTATCTAGTTTCCTCTATGCACCAGTATACTAATTTGCTAGGGCTGCCCTAACAAAGTACCACAGATTGGGTGGCTTCGATGACAAATTTATTTTCTCACAGTTAGAGAGACTAGAAAGCCAATGTCATGGTATCCACAGGGCTGGTTTCTGCTGAGGTCTGTCTCCTTGGATTGCAGATAACCGTCTTCTCCCTGTGTCTTCATAAATTCTTCCCTCAGTAGACGTCAGTGTCTTAATTTCCTCTTCTTATAAGGACACCAATGATATTGGATTAGGGCCCACCCTAGTGACCATATTTTACCTTAATTACCTCTTTAAAGGCGCTTTCTCCAAACATAGTCACATTCTGAGGTACTGGGGGTTAGGATGTCAGAATGGGAATATGAGAGGTTGGCAGAATAATTGGCATTACAGTCTGTAAAAAATATTGTACTGGGATATTGTATCCAGGTGACCCATTTTTATTGTTTGTGAATTAAAGCAATCTAAAGCTGTCTGATCTTTACGTTTTTCTCTGTGCCCCTTACTATGCTTGGGCTGTTCTCACCTAGAAATGGCATTAGGATTAAAACAGTGAATCAACACAAGTTAATAGACCTTTATCTTTTGTAAGATAAAATAATTTACAATTTATGGATTTTAAAATTTTAATATTAATTAATATATGAATATTATATTTATACTTATTTATATTTATCAACATTCATAATTTCTACTTTAAAAATCTGTTGTGTGCTTTCCCTTTAAATATCTTCTTTACAAGATTTGGAGAGTTAAATTGAATAGTACAGTGTTTTAAACAAGCTTTTAGATAAGACTTATACCCATGAGTATAATTTAAATAATTTGTTTAGAGATTATTTTGACAGATATGGGAAAGTTTCCATTATTTTCAAAAACTAGAAAAAATAACACAAAGAGATTGAAATGGGGATTTACAACTACTACCCTCATTTTAAAGTTTATAAACCTATTTAAAATTAAAACAAATAATTTAGCTGAAAAACACTTATCTAACTTGTTATTTTTATAATAAGCATTATCATTTAAATCTCACTATGAATAGAATAATTATGTGCATTGAATAGTATTCTCATTTAATTAAATTTAGACTACTTTAAATTACTTATAAGTGATATCTTAATATTTACCATTTAATGTCTGGCATTTTGAATCAATGAGCTACAATAAATTAAGGAAACAAAGCATAATTTCTCCCCTGTTAATGTACTCAAGATCATAATTTGAAATCTGCTCTATATCTGTGATGTTGTGGGGTCGTTGGAATTTTTTGTAATCATCTTTAAATGAGCTTCTACTGTTACTTAGCACTTACACATTTAAAATGCTCTGCTTAAGGGAAAAAATATAACTCGTATGTATGTGTGTGTGTGTGTCTTGCTCACAAGGAAATAATAAAAATAAACTAAATTTGCACTCACTGCCACTGTTGCCTAAAAAAGGTGTCTCACAGTTGAGTGAAAGAAAGAAAGAAAGAAAAGAAAGAAAGAAAGAAAGAAAGAAAGAAAGAAAGAAAGAAAGAAAGAAAGAAAGAAAGAAAGAAAGAAAGAAAGAAAGAAGAAAGAAAGAAAGAAAGGAAAGGAAAGAAAGAAAGATAGAAAGGAAGAAGAAAGAAAGAAGGAAAGAAAAAAAGAAGAAAGAAAGAAAGAAGAAAGAAAGGAAAGGAAAGAAAGAAAGACAAAGGAAGAAGAAAGAAAGAAGGAAAGAAAGAAGGAAGGAAAGAGAGAAGGAAAGAAAGAAAGAAGAAGAAAGAAGAGAAAGAAAGAAAGAAAGAAAGAAAGAAGGAAGGAAGGAAGGAAGGAAGGAAAGAAAAAAGAAAGAAAGAAAGGAAGGAAGGAAGGAAGGAAGGAAGGAAGAAAGAAAAAGAAAGAAAGAAAGGAAGGAAGGAAGAAAGAAAGAAAGAAAGAAGGAAAGAGGAGGGAGGAAGGGAGGAAGAAATAAAGTCATTTTCTGGGAAAATTGAAGGTAAAGTCATTTCTACTTACTATTAAGAAAGAAATTATATTGTATAAAAAGTGACTTTTTAGAAACCTTGGTTTAGAAATCATCCCTAACTTATAATAAGATTTCAATCCAATTTTTTAGCTTGAAGTGCAATAATTTCCCAAGAAACATGGGAATTCCTTCCAGGAGTACATTATTAAATATTCAGTGTTATAATTCTCCATTGAATTATTGCATAGCTGTATTGTCCCCTAAATTAAAAATATTTTAAGGTGTCTAACTCATGACAAAACAAAGAATTTGATTACTCCCAATTTTTAAAAATGTTAACTGATGTTTAACAGCCATGCACATTTATTTTAAGTGACTTATGAATATTACTTCAGCACAAATATTAAAGTTATATGAAATTTTATTGATAGCAGTTATCCTCTCTGTAGCTTAACCATTTAGTTATTTATTTATTCATGAGTCAGCCTTCTTTCTTAACACATATGTGGGTACTGTGAATGTTTGACTGAGGGTTGGACAAAATTATATTAGTTAATTAGAATTAGATCTCTTTTAGAGATCTAGTCTTTATACTTAACAAATAAAAATAATAAAAAACAGATGAGATACACCATCTTTGTTAAAATTAAATGTTTCAACTCATAGTATTAACACTAAGAGTGGGCTGCTCTGGTGGCGCAGTGGTTGAGAGTCCACCTGTCGATGCAGGGGACACGGGTTCCTGCCCTGGTCCGGGAACATCCCACATGCCACGGAGCGGCTGGGCCCGTGAGCCATGGCTGCTCAGCTTGCTTGCCCAGATCCTGTGCTCCGCAACGGGAGAGGACACAACAGTGAGAGGCCCACGTATCACAAAAACAAAAACAAAAAAACACTAAAGAGTATCTAGCAGTTATATTCTGAATTAAGTTCAAAGAAAACACATAGACACAGGGTTTAGTGTTTTGGAAAGAAAGAGCAAAATCATAAGGGATTTTACCATTGATCCAAAAAGTAACAGCTGGTAGATGGTAGGATAAGTGGGGAACAGAGTACCTGGAGCCATTTCCTCTCCAGCAAGTCTTCAGCAGCCACGAGTTTGCAATCAAGACCTCACTGCCAAGCACTGGCATGGTGCTTCTTATCAGCATATTCCCTTCCCCAGCCTTCCTTCTCCTCTTCTTCCTCCTATCCATTTAAAAAATTTTCTTGTCTTGACTAATAAATCACATGAGGGCAAATTCAGAAGGAAAATAATATTTTTTTACCTATCAATCAAAAATTAAATTTCAGTGAAAAAATATACTCTGTAAGCCTTGAGACGTGGATTATTAACATTTACATACCTCTGAATGAAAGGGATTGCTGACTCTAGCAGAACTAAAGCCTGAAAGCACATAGAATCTGAAACGAGGTTAAAAATAAATTGTGCAATAAATTCATATGAAATGACGGAAAACATATACATAATTAATACGGAAAATATATACACAATTAATAAGGAAATACGAAATAAGGAAATACGGAAATACGGAATAAGGAAATACGGAAAACATATACACAATTAATAAGGGCACCATCTTGCCCTTATTTGAAAGCAAATTATGTATTATACAAAGCTTTTGGTAAGCAATGAAGTGTGCGGTATGCTGCCTAAATTCTGGCACTCATCTATTCATACTTCAGGCCCAGAGTAAATATATGAAGGCTGTGTAATTAGCTCACAGAAGATATATAATAAACATATGAGTATAAGCTCTATTATCAGCTGGTTTGAAAATATGCTTGAAATTCCTGCCACCTAAATTTAATGGAAGAGTGTGTGGATCTCAGAGCAGCCTTATTTCCCAGTTACAGGTAGAGAAGGTGGTATGTCCTCCTGCTTTCCAGCCTCATTTCCAAGGGGAAACTCTTATAGGAAAAGAGAACCTTAACCTTTCTTAGTGATACACAGTCAGTAAAATAATAATAATAAGTGCAACCACTGCTGGTGTGAGAGATATATATTCTACATACAGGTGTCAGGGTTTCCCCAGTGGTTACTTAATCCTCACCTAAGGAAGGAGACAACAAGAGGTGGAGAGGCAGAAATTTACTCTTAGAAATTCTCTCAGGAGGTAAGGTGGGAGATTCTATTTTTTCTCCACGACTTAATGTCCCGTTTCACTTTGCAAAATTATGTTCTCTTAATGTATTGGATTTATGAACCAAGTCTATAATCTGTCAAGGGGGGAAAAAAAGACAGTATATCCAGGCAATCCTACATGTACTTTCTTATGACATTTTGCCCAAGACCTACCTCTGCTCCTTAAGTAGGATTTAAGAGCAGTTGGATAAAATTAAATTTTTGCCTGAGGCCATTTCTTAATTTATCAACTCTTTTCCAACTGGAGAAACTGGGAATGATAAAGTTTTATTTTCTAACCAAGCAAGTCCTGAGCTAAAAAAATTGCCTTCTAGAATCTGCTTGAAATATTAACAATTTCTTCTTCAGTTTATTTCTATCTATAAGTTAACATATGCAACTGAAACGAGACAATTGGCACTTTAGTGTCATGCTGGGGATCTCTTTTTTTTGAGGGGGAGATCTCTTTATTCACAAGTTCATTTAGGATATTTTCTTTCTTCTGTGTTACTGAAGGTAACTACCTCATATAATATATGTCTCTTTTTTTCACCTCCAATAGCAATTTTTTTTCTCCTGTTCCACACTCCACCTCTAATTAGTTTATTTCACTTTAGCTTTTGGCATAGGCTTCTAACCATCTTTCCCATTGTTACTTATTAGTGGTTTCCCTGGCAGCATATGTTTCGGGTTTTGTTAGGACAGTCCACTACTTTTCTTATTTATTCTTTATAAATAAATAAGTGATTATTTACTTACTGTGATTAATGTGTTTGTTTTTTTTTTTGTTTTTTTGCGGTACACGGACCTCTCACTGTTGTGGCCTCTCTCATTGCAGAGCACAGGCTCCAGACGTGCAGGCTCAGCGGCCATGGCTCATGGGCCCAGCTGCTCCACGGCATGTGGGATCTTCCCGGACTGGGGCACAAACCCATGTCCCCTGCATCGGCAGGTGGACTCTCAACCACTGTGCCACCAGGGAAGCCTGATTAATATGTATTTTGATATAACAAATCATACTGAAACACAGGGTCTTGAAACTGTAAAACTTTACTTTTTTTCATGTTTCTGAGAGTCGACTAGGTAGATACGTTTTTGCCTGTGATCACTCACAGGACTTAAGGACTCGGCTGACCTGGGATGTCCAAGAAAATTTAACTCACATGTATGGACTATTAGTGAAGCTCTTGACTGGATAGCTTGATTCTCTTCCATGTGGATTTTCTTAGTCCACGTGATCTCTCATCATCCAGTAATTTAACTCAGGCTTCTTTACAAGGTTGATGGCTTTCAAAAGAGAGCTGTTTTAAAATGTACCTGAGATTTTGCTTTTATTTAGGTATGAGATTATTCAGAAGACTACTGCCTTTGAAAAGATAGTTTGTTACTCACAGTTCCCAAGTGGAAGGGCAACATGGGGAAGCTCCAGGGACAGTCAGGAGGTAGAAGGAGCCGAGAAAAAGCCTGGGCAAAAAAACGTATTGTGTTTTTGTGGGAAGGAATGAGTGTGGCACACCAAGCAGGTTCTGGATTGGATAGTTTGAATAATTTTGGTGGGCTCTGGGTTGTGGGCATAGCTCTTAGTTGTTGGGTAAGTGGCCCTAGGGGGATTTAGAGTAGACAGTAGACGGATAGTGTCCCCTACTACAGGGGCAGATGGAGGTGTGAACTCAGATTTGGTTGGTTTGCATATCAAAGGTATGCTCTCCCGACAAGCTGTTTGTTGTCTTCAGGAATTACCTAACTCTGGGAGGCGGAGTACCTCCACAGGTCTACATGGCCCCAAGACAGCAAAGCATCATAAAATACAGAAAATAAAAACATGATTAATATGAGAGAATTAAAAATAAAAATATTTCAAAGCCTAGCCTGAAAGTCACAGTGTAGTGGGCATGTTGATATACCATCCACATTCCCCTTCAATGAAGAATTTGATGGAGAGAAAGCATTCTGATGTAAGGTTTGCAAAAGCTGTCGTAGTTGCAGAGAGTCACCTTGCTCACGGTCACATCATTGTCAAGGTTGGCCACATGTAACAAATGATTTTGATAGTGATATATAGAAAGACTTGGTTATTTTAGACCAACGCAGGACAATTCTTAAGGACATTTTAGTTCCAAAGTTGCATGTCAGGTTGGCTAAAGCTGTTGTCAGAATTTGTTTACAGGTTAACTTCTACCTCTGCTTAGTTTTGCTTCTTTTTCCTTCCTTCTACAGGTGTGGACACCAACAAAATCCCCTAATAAATATCATGCCCACTGAACTCCAACTCAGAGTCTATTTTCTGAAGAATCTTACCGGTAGAAAACAGCATTATTCCAAAACACATTCTATTAGTTAAAGCAATTCACAAAGCCTTCCCCAATCAAAAGGATGAAAAAGTGGGTTTAACTTCTTTAAAGAAAGAGAGTCAAAAGCAATTCATTGTAGAGTTTACAATCTTCTACAGACATAAATGCAAGGTTATGTCTTCTGACATAGGCAACGATTTGCCATTTAAATAAGAGTTTTTGACTCGTTATTGAAACTTAATGGAGTCAGGAGATGAACAGTGGTATAACAAGTACCTAAGTGACTGGAGTTGGTTATTATAACTCAGGGTATTGTCAGGTCCACAAAATAATTAGGTCAACAGGGATATTAGCAATCAAACGTATGATGGAATTAATATAGTTTGGATAGTTGCAAAAGCTCCAGAAGACACAGTAAGTAAGCTACATAAAGAGGTGGGTCAGACTCCTGTCCCACCTACATCACTTGATCTGCCACCTCCTCAGATTATGCTTATGCTTATATGTGCTTATATGTGCTTATGCTTATATGTGTGTTTTTTATATCCATTTAATGGAGGAAGTAAACATTCCTGAGTAGTTCATGAAAATTTCATCTCAATATGTTAGAGCAGAAAACAAACCACGATAACCCTAACAGGGGCGGAAAATCCACACTATAAGCCATGTTCTTGCTAATAAATTTTGCATAGTTGTGTATGTGGCCTGATGGAGACATATGTACAGATTCCTAGACAGTGGTGAATGTCTTAACTTATAAGTAAGATGCGTAGAAAGAAGAACTAGAATTTTGGATACAAAACAGTCTAGAGAAGAAGGACCATATTGCACTAATGGGAACAAGGTATGTGAATCTTTGAAACTTACGTCAATGCCCCTGAAAAAGGAGAACATCATTTGAGATGACTTATTTCACAGCTAACTGATGGATGTCAGCTGCTCTCTCTTCTTGACCACATAGAGTTTATATGATCCATCCATGAACAGTTTCCATGTCAAGAATGAACATGATGTAGGAGCACAGATGCATGGCTTCCTTTTCATGATGGCTACTGCCATTGCTGAATTCCCGAATTATTAACCATAAAATCTAAACTACACTCTTGAGAAAAATCTCTTGAGGACACTAGCTAGCTACTTGGTGCCAAGTCAACAGCAAAACCACAGGAAAATAAAAAAATTAATATGAATAGTTAGACTTCATGATATGAAGTAGAGCTTGTCAAAGAAAATAGGAGTTTCAGTGTTACTTCTCTATCAGGTGATAACAATTAATTGGCTATTGCAGTTACCACAACCTTAACTGAGCAAGGAAATCAATGGCTCATTTCCCTTAGGGATTAAGCTCTTACTTACTATCTAATTATCCAAGCAGCCTAGACTAGCTGTAGCATTGGAGTGGGTGGTAGAGGAAGGAAAAAAACAATTATGGCTTCCAGTGGAAATGTATTTCAATAACCCTTCTGTATTAAATGTTCTCTTTTTTAAGGAAATTGCATTAGACCACCACCTTGAAAAGGACTTGAGAGGACTTTAAGAGCCACGGAAAACTTTTAAGGGTAATGTTATGTTTATTTTTTTCACTGTGATGATAATTTCACAGGTACATGCATATGTCAAAATTTATCAAATTGTATAATTTAAATGTATTCATTTTACTGTACCTCCATAATACCTCAATACATCTGTTAAAAAAGAGAATGAATATATATATGTGTAATGAATATATATAATGTGCACATATATAATAAACATTCGTATAAACATATATGAGTGTGTCTTTGTGAATATATTAAATTTCGCTCATCATTACAAGTTGTAGGTAAGATATTTCACAGTGAGAACTTCCTTGCCATTATGACATCATGACACATTGACTCTACAAGCCTGACACAGTTGTTTAGGATCCATCACTCTCTAACTTTATTGAAGTTCAGGACAATGTGACCATGTGTCCAAAACAAGTGACAATGCCACTGAGAGAGCTGATTAATGATGCTTTGTTTTGACTTTATGGTATTAATACAAATAGACATACTATGCTTTTAATTTGTTCCTACCTATAAAGTTGTATTTGAAATAAAGTAAAGATAAATAGAGCAAATAAATTTAGAAATCAACCAAATCCCAAAGATCATCAAATCACTCTCTCATAATTCAGTGAGGAAACTATGCCATAGAAACATTAAATGTTTTGCTGTTATTACACATTTTATGGCACCAAGTTTTAAAATACGGGGTTTAAGATGTTCTATCAAGTGATGTATATCAAGTGATGTTCACTACTTCAAACAGATAATATTATTTGTATGATTTACTGTATTGCAGCTATACAAAATAGTTATTTCACTGAATGGGGGGATAACAAAAGATCAATGGATATTCTGAAGACAACAGAGAAACTGATAGAAACATTCAAAGAGGAATAGCTTTGCTTGTGATGAAGAGATCTAAGCCTCGTTTGTTTTCTTCTTTATGTAGCCCTCTTTAATAAAAGTTAATGTGTATGTACATTAAAAATGATAAGAATTTAGCTGAGATTTTATTGAAGTAAGTTAAATCCATATGTATGACTTACAAGGAGTTAAGAAATATGTTTTTAGAGGTGCTTCCAGAGATGAGATATTTCTAATTGCTTTCAATAGCAGTTCTGTGATATAGTAGACTTTAATTAGAGTGCTATTGAGCAAAAAGATAATTGCACTTACAGCATCCTGAGATGGCAGTCAAGATGCAGCAGGTGGACAGGAAATACTGCAGTGTGCCAGTGAGAAACAACATTTCACTGAATGCAGCAGCATGCATCATGCAAGAAATAAGATTAGTGAAATGAGGGCATGAATGTAGCAGCTTCAGTTTTGTTAATTAGGCTACATTCATGCTTCAGTGATGCTGCAATTTACCACTCCATTCTCTTGGAGCCTATTGTGCAAATGCTCTCATGCTTCTTGTAGCTATAAATGGTGAGTAATATGTGGCCCTAAGAGGTGTGGTTACAACATGACAATAGTGTTCTTTTTAACAGATTGTTTTTTAAAATTTATAATATTCTTTCAAAACAAAATATTAGTAAATCCATTCCTGCTTTTTTAAAAGTTAAAAGTAATTTTTATATAATTTCTAATACCTGACACTAAGACTCAGGTTACTGAATTTTTTACATTGTTTAGCAATAGTACTTAATTATTTAAAAAATACACACACTTTCGACATATAGCACCTGTCTGCAACTTAAATTTTGCAGGTTGTCTCTGTATAGGTATATAGACATTTGCTTAAATGAATCATATTTTAATAATTCAGAAACATACGATTTAAGAGCATAATATTTGACTAAATGTTGATTATTGTGCACTTTAATATACAGCATATACATGAAAGTGTTTTGTTCTGTTTATGTTTTCCTTTAACATCTTGATGATGGGCATTTGGTATATATTGATATAGACCAATACGATGACATTAGACAAATACGACATGCAGGTTGAAATGTCAGGCAAAAGGCTTGGAAACACAAGCTCATGACAAGTTATCATAATGGCATCATTGTCAGCTGTGAAAACCAAGTGAGCGTGTGACACTTCTAATCAAGGTAATTAAATGAGAAATCGCATGTTCAGACATTTAGTGCAGTGCCTACCTCACAGGAAATGCTCAGTAAAAATATGAATTGCTATTGTTATTAGTATCCTGGATAGTTTTGTGTTTACTCTCAGTTGTTTTTGATTTATATTAATGGAAAGAAATGTAAATTTATTAGACATTATTAGTTATTAAACTTTAAAATGAAAATTGAAAATGGGCAGAGGAACCAAATAGACATTTTTCCAGAGAAGACATACACATGGCCAACAGGTACATGAAAAGGTGCTCAACATTGCTAATCATCAGGGAAGTGTAATCAAAACCACAATGAGCTATCACCTCTCACCAAAAGGTTATGACCGAAAAACAAGAAATAAAAGTGTTGGCAAGGATGGGGAGAAAAGGGAACATTTGTGCACTGCTGGTGGGAATTTAAATTGATGCCATTATGGAAAACTGTATGGAGTTTCCTCAAAAAATTAAAAATAGATGTACCACATGATCCAGCAATTCCACTTCTGGTTATATATTCAAAACAAAATCATTATCTCAAAGATATATCTGCATTCTTATGTTCACTGCAACATTACTTACAATAGCCAATTGAAAAAAAACCTGTGTCCATTCATGGATGTATTGATAAGGAAAACGTGTAATGGAATATTACTCAGCCATAAAAAGAAGGAAATCCTATCATCTGCTACAACATGGATAGACCTTGAGGGCATAATGCTAAGTGAAATAAATCAGAGAGAGAAAGACAAATACCATATAATCTCACTGGTATGTGGAATCTAATTAAAAAAAAAACAAAATAAACAAAAAAATTGAACTCATAGATAGAGAAAACAGATTAGTAGTTGCCAGAGGCTAGGATGGGAAGTGGGGATGAGTGAAGGTGCTCAAAATATGCAAACTTCCAGTTATGAGATGAATAAATTCTGAGGAGGTAATGTACACCATGGTGACTATAGTTAACAATACTGAATTACATATTTGAAAGTTGATATGAGAGTAGATCTTAAAATTTCTCGTCACAAGAAAAAAAATGTAACTATGTGAGGAAATAGATATTCTCATTGTGTTAACCATTTTAAAACATATACATATATCAAATCATTATAGCAGACTCTAACACAATGTTATATATCAATTATATCTCAATAAAACAGTAAAGAAAGAAAAAAATATATTTCTCACCATTAAGCATCCAGAACAGTTTAATTTAAAAGTATTCTGAGACTACAAAATAGTGTTTTGGAAAAATACTGTGTGTTTCAGAGTTTTGTAATGTGCAAGATACAGATTTCTATTTCATGCAGATGTTGAGGTGATCCTGTTAATAGTAGTCCATTTCTGCTATTCAAATTTTGCCATTTTTGCTTATTCTGATTCTACATGTTCTAAATTTGAAGTATCAAATAAAAGTGAACTAATAAAATATTTTAACTATTAAAAACACTTTTAAATATGTCAATCACATTTGCTTATATTTTAAAGGACTCTTTATTGCTACTGAGATATTATAATATGAATCTAGCTCAAAACAGAATCATGTCTTCTAGAGTTTAATATAAGTAATCAATCATATTTTATTTTTGGCTTTTCTTCCCTTTTTCATCAATAACAATAGATGCAACCAATCAAAACAGTAAATGGTAAAATGTGTGTCCTTAGACACCTCTGAAAATTGGCCACTTTCTCATTCTTAGGACATTTTGCAGAATTGCCAGACCTATTTCTTTCCTCCTGCCCTCTATAACACTAGTCACTTTCTCAAATAGAAATGTCTACCATTTAACCAAAGCAGCAGTAGCTAGCAGCATAACATTAATTTGTTTTATTGTCACTTAGAATTATACAAGATTTAAAATTAAGCACTTTTTAAAACCTTATTGTGCTTCCTTTTCTTATCTACTGTTTTGAAGAAACACAGTGAGCTTTAATTCTTTCTTAAGGGTCCAAGAATAAATAATACTTTAGGAGAAAAAAAATAGCTTTTTTTTTTTCCTTTCTAGGATCTCACAAAAACTATCCTATTCCGAATGAGCAATGAAAATGTCACTTGCGTGTTTAAGTTAGTGAGTGCATTGATTCAACACAGTAGACAAATCTTTAAAACACCCAGTGTTTTTCCTCTCCTACTATGACTGAAGACAGACTCAGAATATGGTTAGATGATTAAGAACTGTGCCCCTGAAGAGTATTTCTAGATTATGCTATGATCAGTGGTTTCTCAAGGGCCCTGATTGTTCTGATTGAATAAAAAATAATTTAGCTGTTGAATTTGAAACATGTGCTTCTAAAATAAAAGAGTAAAGCCCTTGAGTAGCCAGAAGAAGGTGGGCAGGGAATAGCCAAAAGCTTTTCTGTTCTGATCTTAGACTTCAAAATTTGCTGTAAAAGAGCAGCAATCAAACAGAAGATGTTTGTCCAAATGAATGATATTTCAAGTATAAGATTAAAATGAAAATTATGAAGAAGAGGGTCTCTGCATTTTTCATGTGCTATGGTGCCTTCCATTTGAAAAGGACACCTCAATGACACAGACAATTTATATCAATAGGATGGGGTAGGTTCTGTTTGTGCATTTCTGGTTGGTCAAATACAGGGCTCAGAAGAGGGAGGAATTTTTTCTTAGATTGAACAGTTCTTTGTTTCTATGATAAAGTTTTACTAAGAGAGTGGAAAAGGAAATATTTAGCGGTTACGGTCATGCAAATATCAGAGGTGGGCAAAAAAAGTTGTAGGGGAAAAAGTCATGATGAGTCTAAGTGGATTTTTTTCAGTCCTTCAGGGTATCTTACAGTTTCTTCCTTCAGTCAAAGGAGAGATGAGTCTCAGAACTTGACAATTTTTGTTAATTCCTCCAAATCTATACCACTCTTGTCAACTGAACTCCCTGACTCTTTGGTGATGGCTGTCATGAGGGCTTCTCATGACTATTCCTCTTTGTTGTTGAATTTCTATTATTTATTAAATGAGTTGCTATTTAAAATATTTTAAGGCTCTGGAGAAAGTGAAGGAAAAAAAAAGAAACTTGGGGATACAACAAGGATGAAAATTAAAATTATTAGAAAATCTTGAACATACTTTTAAGCTAAGATTCTTCCCAACCTGAAATAATTGAAGAGAACATAATCCATCTCAGTCCCAAGTCTATAAGAAAACGCAATTTCATTATCAGTAGGCTTGAGTATAATGAGGTTTATACTTCTGATGCACAAAGAAACAAGGTTAAGAAGAAAATTTTTAAAGTAAGTCAGACAGAGTAAGACAAATATTATATGATATCAATTAAATGTAGAATCTAAAAAATAGTAAAAATGAATTTATTTACAAAACAGAAACAGACTCACAAGCATAGAAAACAAACTTATGGTTATGGGGAAGGGGGCAGAGGGATAAATTGGGAATATAGGAATAACAGATGCATACTACCATATATAAAATATATGGTTTACTGTATAGCCCAGGGAATTATATTCAATATTTTGTAATAAACTATAATGGAAATAAATCAAAATAAAGAATATAGATATATACATATATATGTATAACTTAATGGAATCACTTTGCTGTACACCTGAAACTAACACAATATTGTAAATTAACTATAGTTCAATAAAAAAGAAGAAAAAAATAAGAAAGAAAGTGTGGCAGTCAAGGAAGTTTGGGGCATAAAATGTCCATGTGTAATAATCTTCTAATATCTAAGGTTCTTGGGAGAGCTGTTTCCTTCATGATGACTTCTGCTTCTGGACACTCTTGAAGAAATTTGTTTTAGATCTACCATCAGCTTAGAAATTTGGGGGGTGAGTGTGTGAAGTCTTTTTAACTGGGAGACATAAATTCACTGGAATTTCACTGAAATGTTCGTGGTTAACTGTAATGTCCCTCCAATGAGGCTCAAAGGCACTCTTAAACATTGCCATTGTTTCCAGTAAACTGGATATCTGGGCTGAAGCTCTTACAGGGTAAGAGCTGGTAAAGGTCACTGAACCTGGTAAAGGCCACTGAACCTGTTGATGATAAGCTTTGTCATGAGGTATTAAACCTCTACATTATTGGCCATATCAGCCAAGAAAATAGCAGAATCAAGATTGGGGTTGAGATTTCCAGAGTCACAGTGTACCCAGCAATGAGCTCCTATGGGGATGTCTGAGTTACTATGGAGTGGACATATAGAGCTGATGATACTAGGAGTCTTCTCCTAGGAATGTAAGCTCAAAATTAAACAGTGTATTTGAAAAGTATTTTTAAACTGATTTATGGCTTAATAATTCTAACCTTCCTGTAAAACTCTCATTAATTATACTAGCTAACTTTTCCGATCAGCCTGAAGATCAAATGATAGTATTGAACTTTGCTTTTTTCTTTGTCTTTTTTTTGTTGTTGTTAAGAGAGGAGGGTGTGAATTACATACAACAAGCTCATATGTGACAATTAAAGACCTCTTATAAACAAGCACTTATGGAATTCAATTATATCAGTTTCCAAAAATTTCAAATGTAACAAGTAAATCCACATATATTGCATGCAATGAATGACTATTGGATTAAAGATTATAGTATGGGTTATAAAGGGAAGTGACTCTAGTAGGTGCAGTCCTGAGCTTTGGCCAGAGCTAAGTCCTGACATCAAGAAATTAAGTCTGCTCAAAATGTCCACTTCTCCAGGGTTAGTCACTCCCCAGATAGCAAAAGCAGAAGTAAGATGATGTGATTAACAGTCTTTTATTACTAATCTAAGAGACAAAAAAGCAGTGACTGACAACAAACTACAGTTATTTTCAGCACTCCATTCCAAAATAGATCTTGATAAGGAAAATATGAGTCAATATAACTGTGACCTTGGTTGATATCAAGGTCAATGGAGATGTTTTTATATCATTAAACTCTAACAATTGTTGGCCATATGAATTTGGGGAGAGGAAGGTCTCTAATGGTTTCAGGGCTCATTCTTTTTTTCCTGATGCATCCAACAGTGAAAGACTGGCTGCTGACCTTTAAGAGACATTCTTGACGCCAGATTAACCTATAAATTTGGAGAGCACAGGCACTGCAATCTGCCCTTTATGATCTCATTAACTAAATACGCTACACAAGTTGCTTCTTTAATTTGATCTTGAAATACTTTCACACGGCAATGTTGTGTTTAATTATTTTTCCAGAATTCTCTAGTTCTTTCATGAATTGCTTTCACTTTTTGACAAGGTTTTGTAATCTTTATGACAGAACAGTTAACTTTTTGCCAAATAAGTCATTTGTCATTTTTAGAAATCCTAGCTAATGTTTTTTGATAGTACTTCTAATCCTCCTTCCATGGTTAATACAAATTAAAAAAAAAATCACATTTAAACATGGCATTTCTAAATTGCATGTTTAATTTACTTTGCTTTTAGTTTCAATAATAACTATTTTTAAATAACTTCTTACAGTTTTTTCTAACTCCTTCCTCATTATTTCTCTTTTTTGTCTACTATACTATTATTATACTAATTAAAATTATTGTTAATTTCAAATAAACTTTTTTTTTTCTGTTGTATCTAAAAATGTTATAAAAATAGGCTAATAACAAAAGAATAATATTTAGATTAGACTTTTATGGCCAATAATCAAGTTTCCAGTGTCTGTATGTTTGTGTCTATTTTTTGTGTGTGTTTCATGTGTAATCCTATGTTATACAATAAAAATGAGTTTATTATACAAAAATTAGAGTAAGTACTTGTTAGCATCCATGCCTTGAGGCACATGGACAAGGCATCTGCCTAGATCATATGAAAGGATACCCAAAGCTATTTAGATTTTAAGCAAAATTAACGTTACCTTTCACTATGAGCTCCTAACATGGAGTTATAAAGAATGTCTTCTAGATGTTCACTTATATGTGGTAAATTTTAACCTTTATATCCTTGATGAACCATGCACACCATACTTTCAATTTATTTTTCAAAAGTCAATTAAAGCCCCTGTCATATGAAAATTTCTATGACTCTCTTGTATTTTTCACAGCATTCCTTTTGTGTTAATTTATCTATGTTTACCTAAAACACAAGGGTTTTAGTGTTTTTAGTCTCTTTCTTTTAGGGTTTTAGTCTCTTTCTTTTAGGGTTTTAGTCTCTTTCACTAAAAAATTAATCTTCTTGACTGACACTAATGCATTATTTGGTTTTAGGTTCCTGATGTCTACAACAGTGGATGAATGTTGAGATCTCAATATTTATTCAATGAATGGATGAATAAGTGAAGACAATCTGAATATCTGAAAACTAGGCACAAGAATATAGTCATCATTTTTCTTTGTTTATAAGTTTAGCTGTAGGCTACTAACAACAACAAATGATTGAATATCAGAGTAGGCTCCAAACTTTTTTCTTTTTCATGACCTTTGATCCACTGGTTTCATCTTTCATGTAGCACTCAGGTGATCAACCTACTATATTTGTACCTGTCACTCCTTTGAGACTTTAGGCATTTCTTTATAACTAGAAGATGTCATTAATTTTTGTTTATTTGTGACAAATAGTTTTGTTTTGTTTTGTTTTTTAACCCCTGTGTTAATTCATTTTGAATTAGCTCATGTGTTTTTATATCTGTCTTTGTTTCACTGTTTAGATTTTTGTGTTTTTGGTAAGTCACATTTTGATAAGGTCATAATTCTGAACCATGTTAAATTTGGTAGTGTACAAATCACAGAGTAAAATTTTTATAAAATATACAAGTTCAATCTACAAGATTCTTCATTTATCTTTGATATTTCTTCTCATCTCATCTTTCTGTTTTTATAATGTATCAGAGATGATAATGACATTGTCTTCTATGTTAAAGTGTAGTACATCAATATTGCAAAAAATGTTACACACAAGCACACCTTCATTCTGTAATTTGATGGCCTCCTTCAGTTTATTCTGTAACATGGTAACTCAAAATATATCTATGCTATAAAAATCTTTTTATATTTCATCAGGTCCAACTTTGAGAGCTAGGAAACATACTGCGTGTACACATTTATTATTTTTTTTCTTTCATAGTATATATATGCTCTAACACTTAGGAGCCTTCATCCAAAGGATATTTCAGCATGCTTTTCAAGAAATGTCTTACTCTAAAATATTTGAAATATTAATTTGCATACATTAACTGTTTTTTCTACTTTTTTCACTAATTATAATATATGAGCCATGCTTCCTGATTTTTTTTTTTTTTTTTTTTTGCGCTATGCCAGCCTCTCACTGTTGTGGCATCTCCCGTTGCGGAGCACAGGCTGCGGACGCGCAGGCTCAGCGGCCATGGCTCATGGGCCCAGCCCCTCCGTGGCATGTGGGATCCTCCCGGACCAGGGCACGAACCCGTGTCCCCTGCATCGGCAGGCGGACTCAACCACTGTGCCACCAGGGAAGCCCTTGATGTTTTGATAGTTGGATGAAAGTACAGATAGATGCATAATTAGATATGATACATAGGTAGTGAATTTCAAATCAATAATATTTTCATTACATAGGTATTCTAGAATTTCTTCCTTAAAATATTTCTAAAACCACTTTATTTTACTCTCCATCTATGTGTCAGTTTTTAATGAAGTTTAACTTTGTGATAATGCATACAATATATTTTTTTCAGTGGCAAACAATATATCTGATTAGAAAGAATAGAAAATTCAAGAAAAGTTGCTCAGAAATTAGACAGCCTCATTTAAGCAGGATTCATAAAAACTACTATACCGGGTTTGAATAGCTTAAGAAACAATACAGATTTAGAAAAATCCAAAGGTCATTTTTTAAAGGAATACAAATAGAAAGTTTTGCTTAATTTGAGAATATACCCAGCTGTTCCAAAGACATTAATATGAATTCAAATTTCCAAAGTTATGGGAAAATTCAGGTGTTCTTTTCATCTTTAACCAAAAGCAAAATATAACTCACTGAGGACCTGCATGTTTCCTCTTTCAAATTTTGGCTTGTAGTGAATTTCTGCATTATTTCAGTTTGGAATTCTACTGTTTAGGTAGACAGAGTGTTGCCCCACGGAAGTTAAATCTACATCTTAAAAACTTCAGTATGAAGCACTTCTTTTGTCAAGAAGGCTCATCTTTGGTTATATTATGTTCTTTGCTGTGAAGAGGCAAGTATCTCAGCAGCCACACTTGCGCTTCCTGCCGCCATTATGAATGCATATGAAGCCAATTTCCATGCAGAAAAATAGCTCCAGGACTGACATAATACTAGTAATGTAAGAAGCTAGTGTTCAGCGAACTGCCACACACACACACACACACACACACACACACACACACACTACTTCTCCCTCTGTGACTACTTCTCTAAGAATGCAAGGGAATGGAAATTGAATGCACTTAGTTAATATGGATCAATTCTATTTAAAAATGTATAAGTTTGTACATGTGTCATTTGAATGTATCTGCATACCCTATAGAAAATTTAAGGAATATTTTTATTGTAAGATATACAGCAATATTCTTAACAAATATATATATATATATATATATATATATATATATATATATATATATATATATGTATACCCATTTGTTCCAGAACAGTGTTCAGAATAAAGGGAGGGTATAAATAATAAAGGAGTTTCTGGGAACATCGAAACATACATTTTCTAACTATGTCTATGTTTGTGTTGATACCTGTTTACCAAGTCATAGGTTTTGTTATGATTGTTTTCTTGGCATCTTCCCAGAATAAATATATTTTCAAAAAGAAATTAAAAACTGTGAGCTATGCATCTGAAAATGTCCCACTGAATGCTTTTTATATCTTTACCAATAATATTACCTTAAAATCAAGAATGACCCATTTTCTAACTTTTCAGATGGTATTTGGGGAGAATAACTCAGTTGTGAAAAAAGCAACTCATCCCCTTGCATGAGCATTCTTGGATGACAAAAGGCCAAGAGGCTGTAAAAATCTTAACAGAAATATACACAGATATGTATTTTTGGCAATTCTTAACAAAAATACTGTAGGTATAAATTTGGGGGCAACCTATAAATATAAATCTATATTACCTCTTGACCTTAATTTGAACTAAAATCTTATGCTGATTCCAACAAAAGATGGTGGTGGGCATAACACCAGGTGAACCTAAGAAAGTATTAGAATAGACCACTCAGCCAAATCAATTAGGAAAAATAAATCATATATATGAGACTTAAGTCCTTTCTTTAAAAATATACAGTTAGAATATAAAAATTAATCCATATATTTATTTTGATATTGCTTGAAAATGGATGTTTTTCTGTCACAGCAAATATTGAGCAACTGAACAATATTTATCAAAACTCAAAGATCTCTGAATTCTTGTGTTGAAAAATACCTTCCAAACTTATATTTTTCTTCATAGATTCTATTTTCTGAATTATGACAGACAGTAAATATGGTATCTGTTATAAAAAACTAAGAAATTTGAAATTGTATCAATTTATACGCAGTGAGAACAGGCACACAGGAGACATGGATGAAGGAGGAACCCTGAGACACTGTGGCTTTTAGAATCCAGAATGTAAAGTGAATCAACGAAGAAACTAGTTTGGTGTGAACAGATATGTTAAGTGGAAAAGAGATGAATTTGGTATTTGAAGATGAAATGAATAAATTGACTCAAGGAAAAGAGATAAACCAGCAGTGTCAAATTCTGCTGATGGACAAGTATTAACCACAGGATTTAACAACATAAAGGTCATTAGTCACACCATAATTACATGTCTGGATTGTTACAGTATCTATACTAGGCAGAGTTACCTTAAAAATAGACTCTGCAATGGAGACTTAGGCAGTTATTAAGGAGTACTCTCGAGAACAACACTTGTGAAAAATAATTGGAAAGATGATCAGATAGAGGGAGAAAATTGAACTGTGATTCAGTTGCAAGAGGTCTCTAACAATCCTCCAGGAAGTTCTAGATTGGGATAACCCTTCAGAGATGTACTGAATTGAAGTTCAGGTGCCAGGTGTAGCTTCAGGTGATGCATCTTCCTACAGCCAAGGGAGATTTCTGGCATGACCCACCTGGAAGTCATCAGCAGCCAACGTTCTCAGGAACTGGGGAAACAGTGCTTTATTACTGTGGAGAAGCTGCATGATGTTTACAGCATCCAAGAGAATGTAATAACTGATCACCTTGTTCTCTTATAGTCTATTCTCAACATAGCAGTCAGAATTATTTGGTTAAAACAGAAGTCACATCACGTTGAAAACCCTCCAATAGTTTCCCTTCTTACCTTCTTACTGAAAGTAAACAACAAAATCTATACAGTGGCGTACAATGTCTAGGTCCCTATATTATTTCTTTTACTTTATATACTACTGCCTCCCTCTTGCCCACTCCTCTGAAGCATTTTTTAATAGAGAGGTTGCTCCCAACTCAGGGACTCTGCACTTTCTTTTTCATATGCTTTGAATGCTCTTCCCCTAGAGAACTACATCACTATCATTTTCCCTTCATTCTTTTTTTTTTTATTTTTTATTTTTTGCAGTATGCAGGCCTCTCACTGTTGTGGCCTCTCCCATTGCAGAGCACAGGCTCCGGACGCGTAGGCCCAGCAGCCATGGCTCACGGGCCCAGCCGCTCCGCAGCATGTGGGATCTTCCTGGACCAGGGCACGAACCCGTGTCCCCTGCTTCTGCAGGCGAACTCTCAACCACTGTGCCACCAGGGAAGACCTCCCCTCATTCTTGATAAACTATTTTCTTACCAGACGTTCTTTTATCATCCTGTGTAATCTCAGTAAACTGTCTGACTTCTAGAAAACTTATTCCCCATTCTTGCTTTAGTTCTATAGAATTTGTAAACTTCTTTGTAGTTAAAATATTTATTTAATTTAATATTTGTCTATTCCTACTAAAAGTAAGTGGCATGGGGCAATTGTGTGTTTGCCTCAGCACTAGAAACAGTTTGTAGAACAATGCTGACATGCAGAGAACCTCCAGTTAATATTTGCTGGACAAATGAATGATGAGTGAATAAATGGATGATGACAATTTGCTCCTCCAATATGAATTTGGGTGAATTTATTCATAAAAAGGAGTATAATCATAGCAATTCACTTGGTAATCAAGTAAAGTTTAAGATTTCCTGGTAGGATCTACTATCAACATACTGTACTACTACTAATAAAGAGGCCTTCATTATAAAATTTTGAAAAAAATATTGCAGCAAATTTTGAAGATACCTGGATATTTATCACTGAATTCACTATACGAAGACATTTGTTACTGAGTAATGTCATAATATCATCATCA
Source organism: Grampus griseus (assembly GCF_964374135.1). Classification (NCBI taxonomy): domain Eukaryota; kingdom Metazoa; phylum Chordata; class Mammalia; order Artiodactyla; family Delphinidae; genus Grampus; species Grampus griseus. The sequence goes on along the minus strand of NC_138998.1, from coordinate 123,908,290 downwards.
AAAAAGGTATATTGTACATTAAAAATCAATAAAAATTGAGCTAGTAACCTGTGGATTTTATTTTTATGTTTTTGATATGTTTTGTCTTCAGTTATCTTGTTATTTACCTCAAGTTTTTTCCACTGTGTAATCAAAGCTTAAAAAAATGGTTATTCTGGGGAAAAGTTGACTTAATACCAGCAATATAAGATAGCTTTGAAAACTATTTAAATTAACTGGCTTATGTGCTAAAACTTAGCAAGCTAAGCTAGATGTGTGTGAAAAGTATATTCATGTATGGTTTAAATATATCTGTTGTTCTGATAAATTACCAAAGCATGAAGTTTCTCACACATCACTTTCATTTGAATAATTTTCCAAGGTAGCATGTTATTTTATGCTTGATATTGAACTATTTTTGTTCCAGCTGACAAGGATTCTATATGATATAATTAAATTATACATTTGCATAAAATTGTATGCATTGCAAATCAAAGTCTTCTTTCAAATTTATTCCTTTCAAAAGAGCAATGCATCAGTAGAAATATGCAATTTGGCTTCATCATTCAGACATAATGAGAGCACTGGAAAGTGTTAACTACATAGAGTTGACACGTGATTTATAGATTTGTGTGAAAGTCTACTGATAATGTCATCTCAATATTATGCTTCCTCATCCTTTTCCTTATTTTAAAACATATTCCATATTTTAAAGTAAAGTAGCATATTCGAACTCAAAATCTAGAACAATTTTACATTGATATATGAAATATATTTTCAACCAAAATCATCTACAAAGAGTTCACTTATTAATTGATCTTCTCTTTAGCAGTAATCTTCCTACATAAAACAGTACACAGCTTATGACTCATATAAGGTAGAGAGAAAAAAATACTATGAAATTAAAACCTAATGCCATAAAATATCTTTTTGTACACAATAAGAAGAGACAAGGTCAGAGTGATTTGGAAGGATTAACAAAATGTATTCTTAGGAAGGATCTTGGGATATTTATCTATTTTAACATTACTCTGCATATGTATTCTTCATTGTCTCGGGTTTAATAAGATCCAGACGTCTTCTTCACCATCCCACTTCTATCCATCCTACTTCTGCCAAGACAGTAAGCTAGAAAAACAGAAATGTCTAAGTGTAAAATAAGTTGCCTCAAAATAATCGTTCTTATATAATCTAATTATAAAGTAAGTGAAATTAAAATAGATGCCAAATTTATTTCAGAATTTTTAGTGGGACTTTCTCCATAGGCAAGAATAGACAGTCTTGAGACCATTTGCCAGGCTTCTCCATGTACTGGGACTTAGGAAAGTTAAGTGACAAAAGATTATGAGGGTACTTACATTGTAATTTTTTAAGAGAAATGTAATTAAATAAATTAATAACATGCTATGTGTTGAAGCAGTGCTTAACACCTAGCAAACATAAATAATGATAACTGCAAATATTATTTCTTTATCTTTAGAGATGTGGTATCTATCTCTCCAGTAGACTTACTTTATTCTTCCTGCAGGTTTTTCTGAAATAATGCTTACTGTTTTCTCTCATACAGAAGAAACATGTGCTCTGTTAAAGTTTTAACTGATAGTCATTGCTAGGTTGTGCACATCAAGGGGAGAAAGAGGTGGGGTATGTGATAAAGAGTCACTTTACATGACACATGTAATAACTGACCCTAGGATAGTTGGAAAGAAATAGAGAATGGTTCAGTACTAATAATAAAGGATGTATGCTACTAATAGGCATTAATTATGGTTATCATAATTATTTATGTGTAAAATATTTTCTTATACTTTAAATTAAAGCAGAAAATGTTTAGTGAAAGCCATTTAACCTTAATTTTACCGAATTTTCTTTTTATCCTTATTTAACATATTTTACACATTAACTTATTACAAAGAACTGAACAAAAGTTAAGGAGTTAGGACAATTCATCACCTTAACTCTTTTTTTTTAATAATATCAGATAACTAATCCTCCATAAAGCATCCCCACATTTATTTAGCTTTTATTTTTTAATGCTGATCCTCTTTATGCTCCATATACACATGATAAATTAAAATATGATTAAGTAAATTAGTCCATTGTTTAAAATATGTTATAAAGATATATTTTACAATTTACCTATACATTTTCTATGGAACTTTTTTTTTCTTGTGCAAAAATTTTATGTAGTCAAGTTAAACAGTACAAAAGAGATTTACAAGAGAAAAGTTTCAGATTATATACGTTTACCTTATTTTGAGAAAATAAATCATATAGGTGTAAATCATATAGGTGTGTAAGGGCTGTGAAGCCAGGAGAATAAATTAGATCCCTGCATCCTGTTTACCTAGATACTCATATATTCACTTAGGTTCTTCCTAGATGCTCAAGTGTGATAGAAAACTCAGGATGTCAAACACTAGATGTTCTTAACATTGCATTTAAATTCTGATATTTTTTGCCACCTAGTGAATTGATCTCATCTATCTGTTTGCGTGTGCAGTGGAGCAACCTGCTTTCATGCATATCTTATCTTAAGAAAGATACAGGTACCACAGAGAAAAATATGAATTCATATTTTCTTGAAACCATAAAATGAAAAACATCACTTATGCTACTTTTTCTTGCTTTACTTTTAAAATATCTTCACACCAGACTTATTTTTACACATTTTACACTTCATATAATTTTGGCATGGAAACTCTGGACTTATTTATAGTAGTCAATTTTTGGATTCTGTATGTATCATATTTTTAAACATTTTATTATGGTAAAATATACATAACATAAAATTTGCTTTTTTAACCATTTTAAGTGTAAAATGAAGTGGTATTAATTACATTCACAATGTTGTACAACAGTCATGACTTTTTTGTTACCCAGAAACTTTGTACACATTGAGCAGTAAACCACCATTCTCCCCTTCTCCTAGCTCCTGGTAAGCTGTAATAATTTCTCTTTTGAATTTGCTCATTCCAGGTATTTCATATACGTGGAATTATTCAATGTTTGTCTTTTTATATCTGGCTTATTTTACTTAGCATAGTGATTTCAATTTTTACATGTTGTAGTATTTATCAAAATTTCATTATTTTTTATAGTTAATAATATGTCATTGCCAAATTTTGTTTATTATTCATCTGTCGATGGACACTTGAGTTGTTTCCACCAGTTGGCTATATTGAATAATGCTGCAATGAACGTTGGTATACAAATATCTGTCTGAGTTCCTGTTTTCAATTCTTTTGGGTACGTCCTTAGGAGTAAATTGCTAAGTCATACACTAATTCTATATTTAACAGCTTGAGGAAACATCAAAATGTTTTCCACAGTGGATGCATGATTTTACATTTCCACCAGCAATATATGAGTGTTCCAATTTCTTCACATCTTTACCAAAACTTATTATTTTCTTTTTTTTTCTTATTGTAGCCATTTGTGTGAAGTGGTTTCTCATTGTGACTTTGATTTGATTTGTATTTTAATGACTAATAATGTTTAGAATCTCCTTATGTGCTTATTGTCCATTTGCATATATTCTTTAGTGAAATGACTATTAAAGTCCTTTGCCCATTTTAAATTGGTTTGCTTGTTTTTATTGTTTTACTGTAAGAATTCTTTATATATGTTGGATATTAAAAATTTTATCAGAAATATGATAGGTGTATATTTTCTTTCATTCAGTAAGTTCTTTTTAATTTTTGATAACATCATTTGATGCACAAAATCTCTGCTTTTCAGTTGTTCAACAGATATGGGAATATGTGCAACCTTCACTGTGACAAGGATAAGTCCATCTTCCTCAGAATGTCATTGAGTTTCTCTCCATATTCACATTACCAGATATTTCCATGATATGAAGTAGAGATAGAATACACAAAAATAAGTCATATGCAAATTATCACAAAGATATCATTTTGCTATAATAGTTTTCGAAGTTAGTGAAGTATCAAAATTATATATATTTTGAATATATTACTTAAAATTTATCCATCCTCCAAGAAAAAAAAAGAATAGAAGGAAATATCTTTATTTATAGAATTATTATTTTAAAATATTTTGAGTTCTTAATGGATCCTGATTAATGTTTCTGGTTTAAAACTTGTGTTTTAAATCAAGAAGTAAACTTAATTTGAGCAGAATGTTCTCCAAGTCAGTATAGTCTTGGAAACTCTAATTTCTTAATCTACACAAAATTGTATTCATTGAAAACTAATCATCTTTTAGCTCATGTCTTTGAGAGTCTAATTTACTTCATTTTAAATGATAAACAATTAGTTGTACTATTTTATACATCTTATACAAATGTTTCTATCATTAATTTTAGAGAAGAAAATAAGCTAAACTGGGAATTGGATGATAGTATTTTTATTGTTAAATGTAAATTCCTTACTTCTTTACTTCTGTCTCAAATTAACCACCAGAAATCTACAAAATTATTATAGTTTCTTTACTAGAAAAATGATATTTATACTTCCCCTGATTAGGTAAACAGATAAGAAGGAAGATAGAGGAGAATCTTTAAATAAAACTTCTATAAATTGATTGCATTTTGGTGTTTAGGTGTTTAGCATAATTGAAATATTTAAACAAATACTCTAATGAGCCAAGTTCTTTAGCCACTTAAGGTAGCCCCGGGGAGATATTTAGGCATTTTTGAAATCTAACATGCAATTTTCAATAAAAGTTGGACTATTTAGTTCTGTGAGACCTAGATTAGTTAAAAGATGTCCTGAAGATCCGAAATATTTGAAAAATGTCTTACAGCTTACTATGGTATTAAACATATATTTAGAGAGAACGTTAAACACAGAGATGATCTAGTATAGGGTAAATTTAAGTTGTGCAGTTCAGTTTTGTTATGTTATATTCTCCTCAAAGTCACATTTTCTTTTTCAGTGACCTGAAAATGAACCAGTAACTCTTTTCTTCAAAATGACATTTTAGATTTAAATCAAATTTCAGAATTTGCTTCTTATCAAGTGCATAATTTGATTGTCTTGAAAATTCAGTCTCAGATTATTTTCCTTTACACTTTAATAATCTTGAGGATTTCCTTGAAACATCAATAAAACTTTCCAATTTTAATTTTTTCTGGAGCTCAAAAAGTTCCCACTTGCCTCATCAAGATTAGTTTTATTGTATTCATTAAATGATACATAAAAATCAATAAATGTTTGTTTACTAGATGAATCAGTAAAAAGAGGGGTATAAAGTAGTGGCTAGTGCAGAGTCAGAGAGTGAGGATTTAAATACCAGATCTGCCAGTCACAAGCACTGTGGTTTGTTATTTAGGCAATCTACATTTCAGTTTTTTCATCTACAAATATGGCTAGAGTAATTGCAAATGCCCTATAGGGCTTATTGTAAATATTAATGAGTAAATATATATACAACAATTAGAAGAGAACTTGGTCCATAGAATCACTATAAAAACATTGCTACTGTAACTAATAGAATTTAATAAAACAAACATACTTACAAAAACAGGCATAATATCATTGAGCAAAGTGTCCATTTTAACAAATCATAATAACCATCTTCAAAGAAGTTTCAGCATTTGAATTTCTAGTCATTTAACATTTAACAATATCTAGTCAAATAACAATGAAGTTATTTTATTGTACCTGTATATGATTTTGAAAGGTTATACAATCTTTTGAAATATATATGTTTATATATAAATATATATTGCATATACATGTATTACTTATATATATGTAAATGTATATATGTATGTACACATATATATTTTCCTTTTACCATTATACAGATGCACTTTCACATTTATTTTTAAAATTCTGTTTAAGATAAAGATGATATGAATCCATATATGATTGCCTATATTAGAATAATGTACATCAATAAAAACCTAACTCATACCTTTATAGTATGTGAAAATAATAGCTGTTCAATTTTTGAAAGTGTTATTTAAAACATTAAAGGCATTTTCACCTAAAATTAAAGATCTGAGAACAAATTAAAACATTTAAAAAATCTTTGACTTACTCTGTGAAAATATAAGTAAATATTGGTAAATGCTTGAAATAAAAAGTGGATAGTGATAGAAAATGTATAGCTAGTACACACACTTAGTACTGCATTCCACTTCTTATATTCCATTAAATATAAATATCATTTTAAGATGCAATAGATAATAATATCTCAATAACATATTCATATGCAAAATCTCATTTTGTATGAATTAATCAGTTCAGGTTACTATAACAGAATACCATAGACTGTGTGGCTTACCAACCAACATTTATTTCTAGAAGCTGAGAAGTCCAAGATCAAGTGCCAGGCAGATTAAATTTCTGGTAAGGGCTCTCTTCCTTGTTTGCACATAGCCACCTTCTTGCTAGGTGCTCACATGATATTTCTTCCCTGTGCATGCATGAAAAGAGAGAGTGCTCATGTGTTTCTTCCTCTTCTGTCTACTCTCAGATTACTATGGAATTAAACTAGAATCCAAAATATATAATGATTAAACAACATACTTTTGAAAAACATATGGGTCAAAAAAGAAATCTTAAAAGAAATTTTTAGATATTTTGAACTGAATGAAACTGAAAGCACAACTTATCAAAATTTGTTGGATGCAGCAAAATCAGTGTTTAAAATATTTATAGGACTTAATGTATATAATAGAAAAGAAGAAAGATCTAAATTCAATAATCTATGTTTCCTCCCTAGGAAACAAGAAAATGGAAAGCAAATTAAATTCAAAGTAGAAGTAAAGAACTAACAAAAATCACAGCAGAAATCAATGAAATTGAAAACAAGAAATTAATAGAGACAACAAATTAAACCAAAAGCTGGTTCTTTGAAAAGATCAATAACATTGATGAGCCTGGAGCCAGGAAAACTAAGAAAAAAAGAGAGAGGACACAAATTACTAATTTCAGAAATGAAAGGGGGAACATCACAACAGATCCTCTTTGATTTCTTCAGTGATCTCTTGGTGATTTAGTAGTGTCCTGTAACTGATATCTAGTCTCATAGCATTGTGGTCAGAAAAGATACTTGATATGATTTAAATTTTCTTAAATTTACCAAAGCTTAATTTTTGACCCAAGATATGATCTATCTTGGAGAAAGTTCCATGAGCAGTTGAAAGTGTATTCTGTTGTTTTTAGATAGAATGTTCTATAAATATCAATTAAGTCCATCTTGTTTAATGTATCATTTAAAGCTTGTGTTTCCTTATTTATTTTCATTTTGGATGATCAGTCCATTGGTGCAAATGGGGTGCTAAAATCCCTTAATATTACTGTGTTACTGTCAATTTCCCCTTTTATGGCTGTTAGCATTTGCCTTATGTATTTAGGTGCTCCTATGTTGGGTGCATAAATATTTATAATTGTTTAATCTTCTTCTTGTAATGACCCCTTGATCATTATGTAGTGTCCTTCTTTGTCTCTTGGAATTCTCTTTGTTTTAAAATCTATTTTGTCTGATATGAGTATTGCTGCTCCAACTTTCTTTTGATTTCCATTTTCATGGAATATCTTTTTCCAACCCCTCACTTTCAGTCTATATGTGTCCCTAGGGCTGAATTGGGTCTCTTGTAGACAGCATATATACAGGTCTTGTTTTTGTATCCATTCCGCCAGTCTATGTCCTTTGGTTGGAGCATTTAATCCATTAACATTTAAGGTAGTTATTGATATGTATGCTCCTATTAAATTTTTCTTAATAGTTTTGGGTTTGTTATCATAGGTCTTTTCCTTCTCTTGTGTTTCCTGCCTAGAGAAGTTCCTTTAGCACTTGTTGTAAAGCTGGTTTGGTGGTGCTGACTTCTCTTAGCTTTTGCTTATCTGTAAAGGTTTAATTTCTCCATCGAATATGAATGGGATTCTTGCTGGGTAGAGCAAGTTGTAGGTTTTTCCCTTTCATCACTTTAAATATGTCCTGCCACTCCCTTCTAGCTTGCATTGTTTCTGCTGAAACATCAGCTGTTAACCTGATGGGGATTCCCTTGTATGTTATTTGTTGTTTTTTCCCTTGCTGCTTTTAATATTTGTTCTTTGTATTTAATTTTTGATAGTTTGATTAATATGTGTCTTGGCATGTTTCTCTTGGGATTTAACCTGTATGGGACCGTCTGCACTTCCTGGACTTGATTGACTATTTCTTTCCCATATTAGGGAAGTTTTCAACTATAATCTCTTCAAGTATTTTCTCAGACCCTTTCTTTTTCTTTTCTTCTGGGACCTATATAATTCAAATGTTGGTGTGTCTAATATTGTCCAGAGATCTCTGAGACTATCCTCAATTCTTTTCATTCTTTTTTCTTTATTCTCCTTTGTGGTAGTTATTAAAATAAGTAAAAAGTTATTAAAATAAAAACTACTATTAAAAATTTAAAAAAGGAAAAAAGTAATAAAAAAAAAAAGAAAAAGAAAGAAAGGAGAGAGGAATCAAACCAAAAAACAAATCCACCAATGATAACAAGCACTAAAAATTATACTTAAAAAAAAAAGGGCTTCCCTGGTGGTGCAGTTGTTGAGAGTCCACCTGCCAATGCAGGGGACACGGGTTAGTGACCTGGCCCAGGAAGATCCCACATGCCGTGGAGCGGCTGGACCCATGAGCCATGACCACTGAGCCTGCACATCCAGAGCCTGTGCTCTGCAATTGGAGTGGCCACAACAGTGAGAGGCCCGTGTACTGCCAAAAAAAAAAAAAATTGGACAGACAGAACTCTAGGACCAATGGTAAAAACAAAACTATACAGACAAAATCACACAAAGAAGCATATACATACACACTGACAAAAAGAGAAAAAGAAAAAAAAAAAAGAAAATACATATATATAGTAAAAAAATAAAAAAGGAAGAGAGCAACCAAATCAATAAACAAATCTACCAGTGATAATAAGCTCTAAATACTCAACTAAGACAAACATAAAACCAGAAACAAATGAGATGCAGAAAGCAAACTCCAAGTTAACAGTTGCTCCCAAAGTCCACTGCCTCAATTTTGGGCTGATTCATTGTCTATTCAGGTATTCCAGACACACAGGGTACATAAAGTTGATTGTGGAGATTTAATCTGCTGCTCCTGAGGCTGCTGGGAGAAATTTCCCTTTCTCTTCTTTGTTCGCACAGCTCCTGCGGTTCAGCTTTGGATTTGGTCCCGCCTCTGCATGTAGGTCTCCTGAGGGTGTCTGTTCCCCACCCAGACAGGATGGAGTTAAAGGAGCAGCTGATTAGGGAGCTCTGGCTCACTCAGGCCGGGGGGAGGGAGGGTTATGGAATGTGGGGCGAGCCTGTGGCGGCAGAGGCTGGCGTGAAGTTGCACCAGGCTGAGGCATGCTGTGTCTTCTCCAGGGGAACTTGTCCCTGGATCACAGGACTATGGCAGTGGCGGGCTGCCCAGGCTCCCAGGAGGGGAAGTGTAGACAGTGACCTGTGATTTCAGAGGGATTCTTGGTGGCTGCGGAAGTAGACTTATCATTTCATGCCCGTCTCTGTTGTCTGCACTGATAGCTGTGTCTCACGCCATCTCTGCACCTTGTTTAGGCAGTGCTCTGGATCCCCTCTCCTTGTTCACCCTAAAATGATGGTCTTTTGCCTCTTAGGCAGTTCCAGGCTTTTTCCTGGACTCTCTCTCAGCTAGCTGTGGTGCACTAGCCTCCTTCAGGCTGTGTTCATGCAGTCAACCCCAGTCCTCTCCCTGGGGTCTGATCTCCGAAGCCCGAGCCTCAGCTCCCAGCCCCCACCTGCCCCAGCGGATGAGCAGACAAGCCTCTCAGGCTGGTGAGTGCTGGTGGGCACTGATCCTCTGTGCGGGAATCTCTTTGCTTTGCCCTCTGCACCCTGTTGCTGTGCTCTCCTCCATGGCTCTGAAACTTCCCTCACACCCATCCCCACATCTCCACCAGTGAAGCGGCTTCCTAATGTGTGGAAACATTTACTCCTTCACAGCTCTCTCTCAGAGGTGCAGGTCCTGTCCCTATTCTTTTGTCTCTGTTTTTTCTTTTCTTTTTTTCTCCCCAGGTACATGGGGAGTTTCTTGCCTTTTGGGAAGTCTGAGGTCTTCTGCCAGCATTCAGTAGGTGTTTTGTAGGAGTTGTTCCACATGTAGATGTATTTCTGATATATTTGTGTGTCTTCCTCTTTCACCATTTTGAATGTCCCCAAACTTCTTTTCTAAGTTCCTCTTCTTAAAAGAACACCAGTCATAGTTAATTGTATGTGATTGACATGTACACACTGCTACATATAAAATAGGTAACCAAAAAGGACTGTATAGCACAGGGAACTCTGCTTAATATTCTGTAATAACCTAAAAGGGAAAATAATTTTTAAAAGAATAAATACATGTATATGTATATCTGAATCATTTTACTGTACACCTGAAACTAACATAACATTGTTAATCTTCTATACTTTTATATAAAATAAATTTTTAAAAAAAAATTTCTGAAAATTTTTTTAAAAAAAGAACGCCAGTCATAGTGAATTAGCACCCACCCATATGATCCCATTTTATCTTAATCATCTCTTTACAAGCCCTATCTCTATGTACAATCACATTCTGATATACTGTGGTTTAGAACTTCAACATATGAGTTTTGGGGTACACAATTCAGCCCAATAACCTCAAGTAATGGAGTGTGTGAATGATTGGGTTTTATGGAGAGTTATGGAAGTGATGGTCAAGTAGATGAGAGGCCAGTGTGCTGAATACTCGCAGCTGTTGAAATTGCCAAAAACAGGAACATGAGTAGGTGAAGAAAGGAAGAGAGTGAATCTGATTCTAAAGTGTTCTGAAAATCAGAAGCAGAGATGGGGTGGCCAGCAGATGGCAGCAAAAGGAAGGGCACCTGATGGTAAAATCTCAGGGCAAGAATTCCAAAGAATCTGGGGAAGGAATAATGAATGATTTGGAAATGATAGTGGTTGTCTGTGAGGAACTCTTTCTTGTGGTTCAGAGACAGAGTTACCTGTGGTTAAGTGTTTAGGGTAGGGACTTGTGGGAAAAATAAAGCCTCCACTTGAGAAGTTTCCAGTTAGAACAAAATATTCAGGTGACATATTACGTTTTAGTAAAGGGAAGGAGGTGATTAGAACATCCATTTGTATCATTTTCTAACAGAGGCCTTCAATAATTGCCTTATTTAATTCAATTTACAGTCCTATCTTAATTATACTCATTTATATCACTCTCTACTCTTTAATTCATTGTTCTTTCTACAGTTTGTGACATATTTATTTACTTATTTGCTTGTTATTTTGTTTTACTTTATCTCCACCCTAAGAGCATAATCAGTCCAGAAGGGCAGAAGCTATAAGAGATTTGCTTAATATAATAGAAGTATTCATTACCAGAGCATAGATCAGCCTTATTTATTTATGTATTTATCTATTTATTTCTAAATGAATGAATATATTACAGTCATAAGCCTGTCTCTGATTAATGCCAGCTCAATGAGGAAAGAAGATGTATTCATTATAGGCCTTTGTAAGATGCCTTGGAATTTTTTTTTTATCTCAAAGAGTATTAATTTCCTAAGCTTTAATGTTTAAATATTTATTTATATTGGTTAATTCCACTTCCAAGTCCCATTGGTAAAATTCCTTTAGTCATTAATTGCTATCTTTTACCACAGAGATTCTACTTTTCTAGATTGCAGGATCTTTTTCAGCATTGGAAGCTCACATCTAAGTTCTAAGCTCTAAGTCTAAGGTCAAGGGTCAAGCTGATATGTGTTAGTACCAATTTGTATTTTTGCTTGTTTCCATGGTGTAAATATTATCTCCATGGATAATAATTTTAAGCTATAAAATTAATCTTACTGAACATGGAGTAGAGACGAAAAGCTCAGGTGCTTCATACCTTTGTTTTTAATAATTCTTTTACTTTTAAGTTGATAAATTTCACCTTATAAGGATGGGTATATTTAACAACTTACTTGTGAAATTCCCTAAAATTTGCTTTTGTGAGACAATAAGGGCAAGTTGCAGCACACACTTGGACCCAGCCGTGTAGACACCTGTTCTGTTCCTGACACCTCTCCAGCTTTCATGGAGTACATTTGAACCCATGCTTTGCAGAAAAGACCAACTTGACCTTTCAACTTTCTGCAATTTGTCTTCCCCTTCTTCCCAATGTGTGTGCCCAACAACCATGACATACGTTTTCTGCAGAATTAATAATGAATCTTGAGACAGTTAACTTGGTTAATGTTTACTGACAAGTTTTACTCTCTGAAAATTGACTATTTAAAATAATTCTGGTAATCTAGCAGTGGTTTATCTATGAAAGAATGAGAGTTATCTGGGGATTAGAGCTCTTTTGATATTGATCTGTCTATTTTGATGTTTATTTCTTCATCATTTATATATCATTATCTTATTTACTAAAGAGAAAATGACCACTTTCTGACATCGGTGTCAAATACTAAAAGCACAACTAGAAAATGGATGAATATAGCAGTTGAAGGCCAGAAAGAAACGAATAAAATGGACATGCCAATTACTTTCTGTGCATCTGAACAGGCACAGACCTTACGGATCTGCCATAGGCTGCCAGCCAACATGGAGGAAAATAAAGGCTTTGAAATGTGGAAATGATTAAGGCATCTTTCCAATTCATCTTCACCTGTGAGGGAAAGAAAGGCTGCTAAAATTGCAAGATGCATTAGTAATGTGCAAGATTACTGTCCCACTTTTGCATAAACTACTCAAACCACTTTCTTTCTCATTTTCAAATATGAGTCTTCCTTAATGTCAGATATTCACTGGGAGAAATGTCTTTCCCTTATTCTAATGATTCACTTGCTACTGGGAATTACATTGGACAATACATTTATAAAGAAACATATTTATTTTCTAAATATTATTTAAAATATTTTACCAAAAATTTGTCTGATTTTTTCATTGAATGTAGCATTATATATATATATATATATATATATATATATATATATATATATATATATATATATATACACTCAAATACAGAAATAGAAAATTTTATTTTCAATAACTTTTTATACCAAAGAATTTTATGAACGAAAAACAGGATGCCCCTCTCTTGGCACTTGTTTTTCTTTCATAAAATTAAATTTAACCTCTTATTCCTTCAATTGCTTCAGCTTGTGACAAAATAAAACAAGGATTTGATTTAAAAGATCTATTCATTGCTTTCCAGAGAGAGGTAAAGTGGGTGAGACTTATGGTTTTAGAACTAGAAGGGCAGTTAGGAACAAGTATTATCAAACAGCGCATCCACCATTAACGTGGCTCAGATCCATGTGCTTCATTTTCTCCATCATCTAATCAAACCTGTCATCAGCCTTTAGCTTTAGTCTCAAGGGAAGTCATTTGGTTGACCTATTTATTAGACATCATTCCAATTTGAGCAAAGTATTCATATAAAGCTATCAGAAAGTACATTCCTTAAATTTTATAAATTATCTAATAAGCATTTAGCTCAATCTAAATACACATTCTGGGAGTTCCCTGGTAGTCTAGTGGTAAGGAATCTGTCTTCCAATGCAGGGGATGCAGGTTCAATCCCTGGTCAGGGAACTAAGATCACACATGCTGCGGGACAACTAAGCCCGCACGCCAAAACTACTGAGCTTGCACGCCTCAACTAGAGAAACTGCGTGCTGCAAGCTACAGAACCACATGCTCTGGAAGCCCCAGGCCACAAATGGAAAGAAGCCCGCACGCTGCAGCGAGGAGATGGCATGCTGCAACAAAAGATCCCGCATGCCTCCACAGAGATCCCATGTGCTGCAACTAAGACCTGACACAGCCAAAAATAAATAAATAAAAAATAAATCTTAAAAAAAAAAAAAAAACTTTAAAACATATATACACATTCTTAAAAAAATACACATAAATAAGCTAGCAAAAATAATATGTTTTAAAGGAATAGAAAAAGCAAAGAATGATGGGGTGAATAATTCACCAAATTCTGAATAGCCAAATCCAGAGAAGCAAAAAAAAAAAAAAAAAAAAAAAAAAAAATCTTACTATAACTACAGAAAAAGTCTTTATTTCTGAAAATGTTTATCAGGCTTTGGCTGATCTTTATCATTACTTTGCAACCTTGATCTTCCACGTGGCCTTTAACTGTAGTCAGCAGCTAGTTCTTATTCTTTGTCTTGTGGTTAGAGTCAAACTCTTTTCTTAGCCACTAGAGTTCCTAAAATTTGTCCGCCTGCATAGAACAGTTAGCTAATTCATTTATATGTAAATTATTTTACATGCATTATCTCCTTTACCTTCAAAATAACCAAATAAGTTAAGTGTTATCATTTTGTAGGTCATAGATGAAACTTAAATATATAAAGATCTTGCTAATTTCCATACACATAATTTTTGTGTATAAAATATTATCTCTTCATAGGTATGTTCCTTAATATAGTGATTCAGTATATATAGGTGAACAATTTCTTTCTTTACATATTATCATTTAAAGAATTTATTAAAATTCCAAATATAGAGTTACAGATGTAGAAAACAAACTTATAGTTACCAGGGGGGTAAGAGGGGAAAGAGATAAATTGGGAGATTGGGATTGACATATGCACACTACAATATATAAAATAGATAACTAATAAGGACCTACTGTATAGCACAGGGAATTCTACTCAGTACTGTATAATGACCTATATGAGAAAATAATCTAAAAGAGAGTGTATATATGTATATGTTTAACTGATTCACTTTGCTGAAACTAACACAACGTTGTAAATCAACTATACTCCAATAAAAAATAAAAAAAGTAATGTTTAGTTTATTAAAATACTGAATGCATTGATTCTTATTTCAAATAGCAACAAATTGATTAAATTCACTTTAAATTCCCATCGTGACATAAAATTATGCTAGGAAAATGGCACATCAGATGTGAATCAATTAAGTGACAACATTATAACATCTAACTTAATAATCTAAGGAGGAAATGTCTGGGAAGTTATGGGAACTGTTGATTGATTGCAATTGATTTGTAATTATCTGTTCATTACCATATCGTATCTTTGACAGCTTAACAAGTCAATCTTCATAATGATAATGAAGCAGATAACACTGCACGGTACATAAAGATGCAATTTTACAAAATTCAAGTTGTTTACTCATGATATACTAAAGCTTGATTATACTCTTGATTATAATAGTTTGGAAAATTATATTCAACTATATGTGTTATCAGTTATTGAAGCTGTGAGTTATTTTTCTAAGCCATAATGTGATGTTTCTCTAAGATTACATATATTTATGATTTCCCAGTATTTCATATATATATACATTTGAATATGTAAACTATTTAAATACTATTTAATAATATTGCACAACGACTAGGAATAAAATACTAGAGCACTCTTGTAGACATATAAAAAAATTCTCTAAAGTGTAACATTTAAAGAATTACATAGAAAAAATTTACAAATATAATCACTATTTGAGAAATATTTGTTATTAATAAATAACTTCTTTGGGATTAGTAGGCACTTTTCTAGGTATTTGTGAGACAAGGTATTCTATACCTGCAGTAAGTCAGTTTAATTAAAATTTTAAGGGTGGGAATTCCCTGGTGGTCTGGTGGTTAAGATTCCTCACTCTTACTACCTAGGGTCCGGGTTCAATCCCTGGTTGGGGAACTAAGATCCCACAAGCCACACTGTGTGGCTAAATAAATAAATTTTTAAGGGAAAATTTACCTTTAGAATTCTAATACATTTTTTTCCTGTTTTTTATCTTGAAGTATAGTTTGACTTATTATATTAGTTTCAAGTGTACAGCATAGTCCATTTTTATTTACTTTAGAAACTTCAGGATTACTGAGGAAGCCACGTGAAACCTATTGTAAGCAACAAGCATTTAATTTAAAGAGGATTTCAGTAGACTTTGTTGGAAGTGATATATCTCAGAGAAACACCATGGACCACTTGTCTCAATTCATTGCTGCACATTGCTGTTAATTTTCAAATGTACTGGTGGATGGTCAGGGAGCATTAGTATGTGAACCAACATGAATCAGTATCAAACATTTATCACTATTCTTTAAGCAAGACAGTATATCTTTTTGCAAATTAAACTTAGAAGTCATTTTGTCTCTGTGCTGCTACTGCAGAAATAACAATTAATTTAAAATTTGAATGAGAAAAAAATGAATTCAAGACAATATTAAAACATACAAAAGACATGGTATATTTAGTTTATATATTGAGGTATGCAGGTTCAAAGAACCTGCATAATGTCTAATGCATAATGTCTATAATCAGATGATTGTAAGGAAACATGAAGTAGGAAATCATTTTAAATTTATAAAACTGAGTTCTAACTAATACAAAAGCAAGTATTATATCAAACTGGTCATATGTTTTTAATGGCTTTTAATCCCACACACTAAAGAAATGTGGATAAATTGCAAGTGAATCATCTCAAAATACATATCGACATTGCATAATTAAAGCATAAACATAAACTAAAAATATAAATTACGAACAGTCTACTAGAAACAAATATAGCAATCTATACTTGTGTGCATTAAGGCTGTCTGTAGATGCCCCCAAATAGAATAACATTTCCCTATTTCTTGAGCATTTTTAATAGATCAAATTATTTTTAATCATCTAAACATAATAGCAAATTAATTTTTCCCCACAATGCTATGTAGGAAGTTGTATTTCAACACTCTCATAACTAGTGTATTTATTTTAATCACTTCAAAGTATTGCTCTAGCAAATGCCTGTCTTTTGATACTGACATTACTGAAAACAAATTTTTTCCAGTGGTATACTAAAATACAAAATAAAAATAATACCAATTAAAGAAACAGTTTCTCTATCCCTTCCCTAAATCTATATACTTCCAAGATATGTAAAGATTACCATGCCCAAAATCGTTCTTAGGGGAAAAACTTCTTAACCTTATCCTTCTATTTAGAGGTGATTATCTTAGAAGTATTAGAATAAATTCTTATTCTTTGCCCTCTTACTCCTTCTCCACAGGATTAATATGTTTTGGTTAGTTCCCTGCTTTGTGGTCAGGGGCTGTACTCATTAGAAAAGCCTGCTGTTATCCAGATACGGTGGTGAATAATTAAATAACTATTTATCCATCTCAAGGATATATAAACTATCCTACTAAACACAGATCTACAGAAATACTTTTTAGTTAGTTTCAAGCAGCCCTGGAGGGAAGTGATCAAATGAGTGACTGAGGTCTCTGCCATTAACCAGAATTAACTTGCAAACATTTGAGTGAGATACATCAGATGTGGATCCTCCAACCCCGGCCAATGAGTCAGACCATTGCAGCCCCAGCGACGTCTTGACTGCAGCATCACAAAAGACTTAGTGCCAGAAGTGTCCAGTTAAACCATCCTTAAATTCTTGACTATAATAAATTGTGTGAGATAAATATGTTTGTTGCATTTTCAAGGCACACATTTTGGGGATAATTTCTTACAAAACAATAGATAATATAGGTGTATTATTAATCGTCCTTCTCAAAAGCCTACATTCATTATCCCTAACCCTCAAAAAAGAAAACCCAATCTATATTCTTTATCTCAGTCAATGGAGTCAGCAATGATGAAGTTCTTCAAATGTATTTGAGACTTCCTTTCCTTTGCTCTCTCTATCTGATTAGTCATAAATTGATCTTTATTTCTTGTAATTGTTTAATCAAGTATTTATATATTTCTCTAACCCATGAAAAGTAACCTGTATTGAATCACTGTGATAATCCCCCTAGATTACAGTTACAGCTTATGAACTGTGTCTTGTTTGGCTTGCCCTTCTGGAACTTTAAATCCATTCTCTAAAAAAAAGTAAATAGGCATATTTATGAATATGAAAATGCCTTGTTTAAGCCCTGTTGATATTTAACTACATACATCCTTGAACATATAGATTTGATCAAATAATTTATAAAGCCCTGCATGTCTAAGCTTTGCTTTATGCTTCATTATCATCTTCTATCACAACCACCTCCATAATCTTAATCAAATGGTGCTCTAGTTGGAGTATCTCTCTTAGATATCAACATCTAACTTAGAACAAATTAATTCAGTGCTTCGCTTCTGATTCTCAACCATTGATTTTCCTCTAGTTTGATCAATAAAAACATCAGGAGGGGTTTGCTTTTACATCACTAGGACAACAGAATACTTTCATTATTTGGTCTATGTGATTTTCCTTCTTCTCAAGAGATATGTGCTGAAGTATTAAAGGGTGATGTCTACAGCTTCTTTCAAATGGTACAAAAATTTTAAATACTTATTCATAGGGAGAAAATATTGCAAAACATTAAAAATTAATCTAAATGAAAGATAGTTGGAGGTTGTTTGTGAAAATTGGCTATAAATTTTAAATTGTTCAAACTTAAAATTTGAAAAAAATGTGAAAGTAAGTTCTTCTTGTAGAATAACAGGGACCATATTCCCAACTGAAAGACTAATCTAAATATACATAACAATGCTTCACAAAACAATGCTTAACAGGCAAGGAAATCCAATGATCTTTAAGAGCTGAGAAAAAAAAAAATCTATTGAGCAGTAAAATTTTCCCAGTTTACTAACCAGAGAGTTTATAGGCTACAGCATAAGGAATAGAAACACAGGAAGTATCCATAGTCACCCTATGCGGAAAGTGAGATAGCAATCCAGGGAAGCCAAGGTAGATAAAGTCTGTAGGGCAGAGTACCAGAGTGCCAGAGAAGTAAGAGCTGCCCAGAGAGAAACTTTGGAGATCTGCAAATTATAGATCTGAGTACAGATTAGGGCATATGAGTGAGGAATCCACCTGAAGCCAGAGAAAGAACTATCTAACATCTAAATAATAGAAGGAACTGTGCCAAAACACTTGCAGGGCAAGTAGAAAATCTTATAATTCATGGACATTGAATAGAATACAAAACAGGACTTTACTTTGGTAGTCATGAAAAATTAGCCCAAGATTAAATATTGCACTAAGAAAGCTTAAAATTAAGACCCAAGAGGATCAAATTGATTTTAAGTAACTTAACTGCATCTGAAAAAAAAAAAAAAAAAAAAAAAAGCCCTCAAGATATTTTTTTAACATCTTTATTGGAGTATAATTGCTTTACAATGGTGTGTTAGTTTCTGCTTTATAACAAAGTGAATCAGTTATACATATACATATGTTCCCATATCTATTCCCTCTTGCGTCTCCCTCCCCCCCACCCTCCTTATCCCACCCGTCTAGGTGGTCACAAACCACCGAGCTGATCTCCCTGTGCTATGCGGCTGCTTCCCAGTAGCTATCTATTTTACATTTGGTAGTGTATATATGTCCACGCCACTCTCTCACTTTGTCACAGCTTACCCTTCCCCCTCCCCATATCCTCAAGTCCATTCTCTAGTAAAGAATATTTTTTAGGAATGCGAATAATCAGCACCCAACAAGGTAGATTTACATTATCTAGCATGCAATTAAAATTACTAGGCATTCAGGGCTTCCCTGGTGGCACAGTGGTTGACAGTCCACCTGCCGATGCAGGAGACACGGGTTTGTGCCCCGGTCCGGGAAAATCCCACATGCCGCGGAGCAGCTGGGCCCGTGAACCATGGCCGCTGGGCCTGCACGTCCAGAGCCTGTGCTCCGCAACGGGAGAGGCCACAATAGTGAGAGGCCCGCGTACCGAAAAAAAAAAAAAAATTACCAGGCATTCAAAGATGCAGGGAAATACATTCCATAGTTAAGAAAAATATACACTCAATTGACCAAGAAATAATATAAATATTAAAATTAATAGAAAAGTCTTAAAATACTTTCAAAATAAGTATTTTGAAGGAACCAAAATGAACCAAACTAAACCAAACTAAAGCAAAATGAACCAAACTAAAGGAACCAAAATGAACCAAACTAAAGCAAACTAAAGCAAAATGAACCAAACTAAAGCAAACTAAAGCAAACTAAAGCAAACTAAACTAAAGTTTAGTTTGAAGGAACCAAACTAAACCAAACTAAATATTAAAATTAATAGAAAAGTCTTAAAATACTTTCAAAATAAGTATTTTGAAGGAACCAAAATGAACCAAACTAAAGCAAACTAAACCAAACTAAAGAAATAATATAAATATTAAAATTAATAGAAAAGTCTTAAAATACTTTCAAAATAAGTATTTTGAAGGAACCAAAATGAACCAAACTAAACCAAAATGAACCAAACTATTCTTTCATCCAATTAGATCAACATCTTTGAAATACCAAAACAACACAAAGCTGTCAACCTACATTTATTTACCCAGTGAACATATATTGCAAAAGGAAAATGAAATAAAGGCAACATATAAAATCTTAAAAATTTCATAACCAACAGATATGTACTACACAAATTTTAAGGCAGTCCTTCAAATAGAGGAAAGTATCACCAGATAGAAACCTGGATCTATATGAAGGATGAAGAGTACTATGGATGGCAACTACATGGACATAACTATAAAAAGCTTCAATTTCTTATGCTCAGTTGAAAGTTTAGAGTAAAATTGATATTTTTTGAAGTTTATAGCATGTATGGCAAGAATATCACAAAGATTTGTAGGGAGAAATGGAAGTATACTGTTGTAAAATACTTGTTTTGTGACAACATAAAGATGTATACTATAAACCTTAAAGCAATCATGGAAGTAGTAACAAAGAGCTAGAATATACTAGAAAGGGAGATCAAATGGACTTATAAATTTAAAAAAATCTAAAGAAAGCAGGAAAAAAGGGGAAATAAAAGAAAGATGGGATTAGTAGGAAAAAAAAAATAGTAGATTCAACCTCAGGCAAATTATAGTAGACAGAATGACTGCTCCCAAAAGGTATCTACATCCTAATTTCCATAGTTAGTAAATATGTTTCATTACATGCTGGAATGAACAGTGCAGACCTGATTAAGGATTTAAGATTAAGGATTAAGATTATCCTGCATTATCCAGCTTGGCCCAATGTAATCTCAATAATTCTTTTTTTTTATTATTATGTTATTATATTTAGTTTGGCTGTGCCAGTTGCGACATGCATATGGGATCTAGTTCCCTGACCAGGGATCGAACCTGGACCCCCTGAATTGGGAGCGCACTGGACCACCAGGGAAGTCCTTATCTTGAATGTCCATCCCTGTTTAGGTAATATCAGTTTAAAAGTTGAGCTTTATATACTTATTTGTTCATTTTGTCTTCCTTTTAAAAATACCACTAGCAAATACTTATTAAACTCTTCTGTAGAGAACACTGAACATGATGCCATTCTACTGTGTCTTCACTTACAAGTATCTCAAAGTGTACAGTGTACCTCAGCATCTCCAGAAGACATGGGAAAAGCTTCATGGAGGGGCCAAAGTTTAGTTGATCATTTTCAGAGACAGGGAGAAATGGATGGAGAAGCCAAGAAGAAGATAATGATTTTCACTGATATTTCCAGAAGAATATTTTTCACTTCTTATCAAATCTGATTTCTAATTACATACAAAGTATATATGCAAACTAATTGTTTAACCAGGAAATACTTTATGTTTAAGGACATTTTTTTTGTCAATTTACTTAATTCACCTTTTATGAGTACTAGTTTGACAAGTAGAATATCTCACACCTCCTTTTTAATGTGCATTTTGTATTCATAAAATGATGGTTGATTTCTATTTATTCTAACAACCGTATTTCTTAATTTCAGTTCTCTAAATGTTTTATTACTTCATGACATTAATCTTCATGGTTACATAACCATCACTTTTAATAAAAGAAGAATTTGAGCATTTAGAAGTCAGTCATTATATCAAAGTCTTCATATTGTCTTTTTTCTTAGGCTTCATATTAATTAACAAGTATAATATATCGAAAGAAAAAACTGCCAACTGAGGATACTTGGTAAAATTAAGGATATTTGGTAAAACTATTTTTCAAAACAAAGGAAATATAAAGACTTTATTTGATAAACAGAAGCTGAGAGAATTCATCACCATGATTTTTGTACAAGAAATTTTAAGGGGAATCTTCAAATTGAAACAAAAGATCCCAAACAGCTATCCTAAAGCATATGAAATTATAGAGCTCACTGGTAAAAGTAACTATATAAACAAATACAGAATACTGTAACACTGTAATGGTTGTGTGTAAATCACTTTTAATTGCTTTAAATGTAAATGGATTAAATTTCTCAATCAAAAGATATAGAGAGGCTAATTGGATTAAAAGATCTGACTAGATTTTATCTATGAGACTCACATTATATTTAAGAACACACATATGGTGAATGTGAAAGAATAAAAAAAATGATATTCTGTGAAATTGGTAACCAAAATAGAATAGATCATACTTATATTAGACAAAATAGACTTTATGTCAAAAACAGTCAAAAGAGAAAACATTATATAAATGATAAAAGTGTCAATACCTCAGGAAGATATAACAATTATAAATATATATGTGCTAACATTACAACACTCAAATATATGAAGCAAACATTGACAGAACTAAATGGAGAAATAAACAGCACATAATATTAGCAGGGGGTTTCAATATCCCACCTTCAATAATGGATAGACAGACAGAAGATCAGTAAGGAAAGACAGAATTTGAATAAGCTATAGACCAAATGAACCTAACAGCCATGTATAGAACATTCCACTCAATAGCATAAGCATACAGGCATACATCATTTTATTGTGTTTTGTTTTACTGTGGTTCACATATATTGCATGTTTTACGGATTGAAGCCTTGTGCATTGAGCAAGTCTATTAACACCATTTTTCCGAAAGCTTTTGTTCACCTTGTATTTCTGTATCACATTCTGGTTATTCTCACAATATTTCAAACTTTCATTATAACTATATTTGTTATGGTGATCTGTGATTAGGGATCTTTGTTGTTACTATTGTAATTGTTTTGAGATACCACGAACCACACCCATATGAGACAGGCAAACTTAAATGTTGTGTGTGTTTTGACTGCTCCACTGACTGGTTATTCCCCCATCTCTTTCACTCTCCTCTGGCCCCCTATTCCATGAGATTCAAGAATATTGAAACTAGGAAAATTAATAAACATATAATTGTTCACGTGAAAGGAAGAGTCACATGCCTCTCCCTTTAAATCAAAAGGTAGAAATGATTAAGTTTAATGAGAAAGGCATGTGGAAAACCAATATAGGCCAAAAGCTAGGCCTCTTGTGCCAAATAGTTAGCCAAGTTGCGAATGTAAAGAGAAGTCCTTGAAGGAAATTAAAAGTGTTACTCCAGTAAAAACACAAATGATAAGAAAGCAAGACAGCCTTATTGTTGAAATGGAAAAAGTTTTAGTGGTCTGGATGGAAGATCAAACCAGCCACAACATTCCTTTAAGCCGACACCTAATCTAGAGCAAGACCCTAACTCTCTTCAATTCCATGAAGGCTAAGAGAGGTGATGATGCTGCCGAAGAAAAGTTTGGAGTCAGCAGAGGTTGGTTCATAGGGGTTAAGGAAAGAAGCCATCTCTGTAACATAAAAGTACAAGGTAAAGCAGCAAGTACTGATATAGAAGCTGCAGCAAGTTATCCAGAACATTTTAGCTAAGATGTTAATGAAGATGGCTACCCTGAATAAGAGATTTGCAATGTAGATAAAATAGTCTTATATTAGAAGACGATGCCACCTAGGGCTACCATAGGTAGAAATGAAAAGTCAATGCCTGGTTTCAAAGCCACAATAGCATAAGCTGACTCTCTTGTTAGGAGCTAATGCTGCTGGTAACTTTAACTTGAAGCCAAAGCTCATCTACTCTTTCAAAAATCCTGTGCTAAATCTACTCAGCCTCTGCTTTCTAAATGGAAAAATAAAAAGCCTAGATGGCAGCACATCCATTTACAACATGGTTTACTGAACACTTTAAGCTCACTGGTGAGACCTATTACTCAGAAAACAAATTTCTTTCAAAATGTTTCTGCTCATTGACAATATACCTGGGCACCTAAGAGCTCTGATGGAGATGTACAATGAGACTAATGTTGTTTTCATACTTGCTAATACAACATCCATTCTGTAGTCCATGGATCAAGAAGTAATTTTGACTTTCAATTCTTATGAATTAAGAAATACATTTCATAAGGTTATAAGCTACCCTAGATTGTGATTCCTCTTATGGATCTGACAAAGTACACTGAAAACCTCTAGAAAGGATTCACCATTCTGGATGCCATTTGGAACATGATTCATAGGAAGAAGTCAAAATTTCAATATTAGAAGGAGTGTGGGGGAAGTTTGTTCCAACCCCCATGGATGACTTACAGGGGTTCAAGACTTCAGTGGAGGAATTTACTACAGATGTGGTGAAATAGTAAGAGAACTAGAATTAGAAGTAGAGCCTGAAGATGTGATTGAACTGCTTCAATCTCATAGTAAAATTTTGATGGATGAAGAGTTCCTTCTGGATGAGCATATAAAGTGGTTTATTGAGATGGAATCTATCACTGGTGAATATGCTGTGAAGATTGTTGAAATGACAACAAAGGATGTAAAATATGACATAAACTTAGCTGATGAAGCAGTTGCAGGATTTGAGAGGATTGACTCCAATTTTGAAAAAAATATTCTACTGTGGATAAAATATATCAACCAGCACTGGTTGCTACAAAGAAATCGTTCATGAAAGAGTCAATTGATGTAGTAAATTTTATTGTTGTCTTATTTCATGAAATCACCACAGCCACCTCAACCTTCAGCAACAACCACCTTGCTCAGTCAGGAGCCATCAACATCAAGGAAAGACCCTCCACCAGCAAACAGACTATGACTCACTGAAGGCTCAGGTGACTGTTAGCAACTTTTAGCAATGAAGTATTTTTTTTAAATTAAGGTATGTACATTTTTTAGACATAATGCTATTGCACACTTAATACACTACAGTATAGTAGAAACAGAAATTTCATATGCAGTGGGGAACCAGAAAAAATTGTGTGACTTGCTTTATTGTGATATTTGCTTTATTGTCATGGTTTGGAACCAAACCCACAATATCTTTAAGGTATGCCTATACACAGTCTTGTCAAGCATAATTGGAACATCTTTCAGGATAAATCAAATGTTACATCACAAAATAAACCTTAACAAATTTAGGATAATTTAAATCATACCAAGTATATTTTTTCTGAAAAAATCACAAATATATGAAAAAATAACAATACTGTCTTGAAAAACCAATAGGTCAAGGAAGAAATCAAAAGGGAAATTAGAAAATATCTTGAGACACACAAAATTACAACTTACCAAAACTTGTGAGATGCAGCAAAAGCAGTACTAACAGTGAAGTTTGTAGTAATAAATGCCAACATTAAAAAGCAAAAAAATCTCAAAAAAATAACTGTACACCTAAAGGAAGTAGAAAAAGAAGAATGAAATAAGCCCAAAGTTAGCAATGGTAAGAAAATAAACATTATAACAGAAATAAATAAAACAGAGAGTAGGGAAACAATTAATAATTGAATGAAATAAGTTAGATTTTATAAAAGATTAAGAAAATTGATAAACATTTAGCAAAATTAACTAAAAAAAATAGAGATGACTCAATATCGGCAATGAAAAAGGAAATACTACAGATATTAAATGAATTAAAATGAAAGATTTATAAGAGACTACTATGAATAATTATATACCAACAAAGTAGATAACCTAGATGAGATGAATAAATTCTCAAAAACATATAAACTACCAAGGCTGAATCATAAAGAAGTAAAAAATCTTAACAGACTTATAACTAGTAAAAATTTTGAATCAGTATTCAAAAACCTTCCAAGAAAAGTCCAGGACCAGGTTGCTTTACAGGTAAATTCTACCAAGGATTTAAATAAAAATTAATGCCAGTCATTCTCAAACTCTTCTAAAAAATTACAGGGGATGAAACACTTCTAAACTTATTGTACAAGGCCAACATCACCCTGATAGCAAAGCTGGACAAAAATACTCAGAAAAATACAAAACAATGTCCCTGATAGATATTGAATTTGAGCTATTCAGATTTCACAGTCATCTTAATTTTGAATGTCTTAGCTAATTATTGGCTTCATCTGCATATTTTTACAGAATCTTAGTTCACTGACAATGATCTGGTCATCGGCCAGGCAGATAACAACAATAAAATTTTGATATCCGAGGTTTCCCCTTTGAGGAAAAGAACTTCTGGGAATTTTGTGAACCACAAATGCCCATGATAGGGAGTTCCCTGGTGGCACAGTTGTTAGCATTCCGGGCTTTCACTGACATGGCCCGGGTTCAATCCCTGGTTGGGGATCTGAGATTCTGCAAGCTGTGTAGTGCAGCCAAAAAAAATAAATTAATAAATTCAATAAATTAAAACAAACAAACAAACCAAAAAACCCAACAAAACAAATGCCCATAATATAAATCAAGTTCTCACATTCCTCTTCATACAACAAAGCCACACTAAGTGTTCTTATTAAGGCACTCCTTACCCGTTTTGGAGCTCTAAACATCATTGATAATGATCAAGACACTCATTTCACTTCACAAAATACACAATGCTGGACTCATGTATTTGTCAGGGCTCTCCAGAGAAGTAGAACCAGTAGGATGTATGTGTGTATATATATATATATATATATATATATAAAGAGATTTATATATATAATATATATAAAGAGATGATTTTAAGTGGTGATTATGGAGTTTGGTAAGTCTCAAATCTGAAGAATAAGTCAGCAAGATAGAGCTCCAGCAGAGCCAAAAGTTTAGTTCTAGTCTAAGTTCAAAAGCTCAAAAATCAGAAGAGCCAATGGTGTAGTTTCAGTCTGAAAGTCAGCAGACTTGAGCCCCAGGAAGAGCTGATGCTTCAGTTTGAATTAGAAAGCAAGAAAAAAAGTCAATGTCCAAGTTTGTAGACTATCAAGCTGAAAATATTCTCCTTATTTGGGAAAAATCAGTGTTTTTGTTTTATTCAGACCTGAAACTAGTTGGATGAGGCCTACCCACAATAAGCAGGATAGTTTGCTTACTCAATCTACCGATTTAAATGTTAATCTCATCTACAAACACCCTCTTAGAAACACTCAGAATAATGTTTAAGCAAATACCTAAGCACTTCATAACCAAATCAACTTTATACATGCAATTAACCATCACAGCCCATGACCAAGGGATTCAATCAAAACTCTTACTTCCTTAAAAGTCTCACAGAACATCATAATGGCTTACTTTAACAAGTTCAAATGCAATGAAATGAATCATGGTACACTTTAGTTTAGTCAAACCTTGGGGTAAGTTGTAATTGCATCTGAATGCATTTTTATTTAATTGTTGACTATTTTCATGTCCCACCACTCCTCCTCCCTCTTCTGTCCCACATCTTGTCAAGCCAATAATACAATCTTGTTCCTTACCTTGGTACCAGTTGGAAATTCAAACCATGTAAACCCTATACCAAATTCACAAGAAACCTTGACCTGTCCGCAACAGTAACTATTAAAAAAAGGCAAGCTAGTGATCTTTCCAGGTTTTCGCAAGCCATTTTCAGACCTGCCTGGAAGCCTGCCATACTCTCTCCAGAAATCCACACCATATAAGAAATAAAACTTTTGATATCCCCTTGATTCATGCATGACATCGTCAGTTTAGATATCTGAACTAAATTTTTAGGTCACAGGTTCATTCTTCCTTCACAGGTTGATTACAAAATATCTCTTGCTTCTGTCTTCCTGTAATGTCACAAAATACCTCTTTTTAACATAGAAATCTTGCCATTATATCCAGGTCTTTTTATCTAATGCTTAAAGTAGGACCTTATAAAGTTGACATGACTATACTATGTATACCTGAAACCCAAGATTCTCAGAGACAAGATTATCTAATAGGTAAAACTAATATGAAGCATATATAACTACATATATATTGTTTTTCTTCAAGTGATATGGTAAAAGAAATTATGTATGTTGTTTAGTTATACAGCTTTTTTGTGTAACCTATAAATCAAAGTCATCCAATCCTCTTGTTGGGAAATGTGTGCCATTGAGTTATAATCTAACAAAGATTAGTATTTTCTTTATTCCTACTTTTGTGCCATATTATTAAATTGTATCCAGAAAAAAACAAAAAAAAAACAAACAAACATATAATGGATCTTATTAAAGAGTATATATAATAGTTATGGTAAAATGTTAAACAGTAAAACAGCTTATATTAAGCACTTAAATATAAAATAATATAAAATTATAGAGCAGTCTTGTTGCACTCATTATCAAGTCAGAAATGTGTTCCAAAGTAGGCTTCTTATTTTCCTTCTTTAAGAAGTGCAGACTATATAGGTCAGGTAGTCAAGCAAAATCTCCACTGCAGGATATACAAATTTGAAACCTTTCAAAAGGCAATGTTTTTACTCCCTTTAATTAGGCAATTAATTCTACTGGCATTTATAGGCTGCACATGGTGAAAGAAAAAGAGATAAAGAAAATCGGTAAAATCAAATATTTCAATTTTACTTTAAAGGTCACTGAATTATATGACCTACCTTGGAAGTATTTAACTTGAAATAAAGAAGTCAGGAAACAGATGAGCTGAGTAACTCAAGTTGTGAAGTTTGCTATTTTAATTAGAACACAAAAGATTTTCTTTTTAAGAACTCACTGGCATGTTTGAATAAATTATCTCTTTGTAAATCCCTTGAACTAAAGTTTTTTTTGAATTTCTCTCTCTGTATACACACACACACACACACACACACACACACACACACATTTAGTTTCTCTTTTATGATTTTTTTAATATTTACTTTCTATTTTATGAAGCAAAATGAAGAGTTAAAATAATAGATTTTTTCCTCTTATATAACAAGAAAATATGTTTTCAAAGAATATAAATATGCATATGCAGGCTTAAATGTTATGCTCTTGAAGCAGAATTAATTTATCTGCTAAAAAGTCATCAATATTTACTAAAATTTATTTACTAATTTTATGTACAAATTCCAGATAATATTATTAACTTACCTCTTGGTTAATGATTACTATCTTAGTGAAATAAATAAATAAATATATATTTTTTAATTTATACATAAAACAATTCAAGAGAAAATATACAGAAGTTTTGAAAATCAGATATAATAGCTATAGGTAAAAAGTGTCTTGTAGAAAAGGTAATGCATTTTCTATGAAAACCCCAATAGGACACAAAGGACCTATACATTTATTACGTATTAGGTCATGTGGAAATTCTGAATAAATTCTCAAAAGGGAAAAAATATACTGACAACATATAATAAAACTAGGAAATAAAAACAAAGTGTTAGGGAAAACTAACAGACCACCTCCCTTAAGTAAAACCTAGTTTAAGTGGTAATTACAAATTAATGTGGTTTTTAAATTTAGAATATAACAATGATTACTATGGCAGAAATTGCCATTTTTCTACAAATATGGATTCTAAACACATCTATTAATGGAAGTTTGGTTAGACCCATACTCAGCAGCTGAATATATGTAGCCTCTCTTCCAGCTACATATAGACTTAGGTCTAGATTCTGACCCTCATAAGTGGATAGAAATTGTGTCTACAATGGTCAGGTTTCACCAGTCAAAGAAAGGATCATACCACCACCTTTTTCTTTTTCCTTCCAGCTGACTACAGTGTGGATATGAGGTTGAGACCAAAAACAACCACCAGGGCCCTCTGCTGGACATGGCAGAGCAACAAGAGAGAAATAACATAGGACTATGGTTTTGTAAGTTATATTTCCATCACTGGAGATTTATACTTGGATTCATATCAGAGAAAAAAAAAAGAATATTTTTTTATAATATTTACTTTGTGTTACTAAATTATGTCAAATACCCAAAGCATTATATTTTTTGTGTTGCTTTATCATAGTTTCCTAACTTGTATCTCAGCTTGTGAATCTCCAATTTTTCTCCTCTACAATACCTAAGGAGATAGTAACATAAATTCATTTTCCTGGTATGGGAGAAAGTATAGAATACATTAATATATTCAGTGAAGTTCATTTCTTGCCAAATTATTATGTAAACTAAAGAATATCAATCAAAACATAAACTTTTTAACTTGTTTATTAGCCTGCAAAAATATTACCAAACCAAACTTGAGTCTTCTCCTCTGTACACAGTAAAGCCAAATACTGTGGTTAAGGAAAGTTCAGAGTTTATTGCAGGTGTCAAGCAAAGAGTCCAGGTAGCTAGTCCTAAAATACTCAAACTCCCCAGTGGCCTTCAAGGAAAGGTTTTTAATGACAGGGTGAAGGAGGGGGGTTGTGGGCTGTGTTATCAGCTCCCAGACATTCTTCTGATTGGTTGGTGGTGAGCTAACCAGGAGTCAACATCATTAACCTTCTGATTCCAACTGTTCAGGAGTCTAAATGCTTGTGGACAGCATACAGTTAACTTCAAGCTGGTGATTGTTTCAGTATCTGCAAATAACTCAAAGGATATTACTCAGAATATTATCTACAGCTCTTGAGGATGAACTAAAGGTCCTTGATTTTAATAGCTAAACTTTTTTTTTTTTTGCTTGCTTGACTGTTTTCCTTTGTTTCTGCACTTCTCAGATTAAATTTATTCTTTGGAACTCAGGGAAAGCCTAGGAGGCTTAAGTTTTTCTACAAACAAGAGGCAGGCAGAGGACATTGGGTGGGGGGTGTCTGTCCAAGGAAGGCCCCATAAGATTCTGCTCAGTTACAATAATATTTAGCCAGAAGATAAAAATACTTTAAGAACTAAAGACTTATGAGATTTCTTTCAAAAACTACTATTACCAAAAAAAATAATGAGAGAATGGAGCAGACTAAAAGACCAGCTATAATAAGGACGGTAGTAATATAACTGATCATATATTGGAATTTAATATATAAAAAGCTATTGATGGCACTGGGACAACTGACAACACATTCTGAATAAAATAAAATTAAAGCTCCTACTTTATTCCATGTGTGCAACATACGAATACAACCAGAAATACAATTTTTAGTAAATAAGATTTTCCATAAAAATCTACAAGAGAAATAACAAGCAATTAGCAAAACATAAAACAATAACATAAACCTACACACCACAGAGATGAAAGTCAAATGTTCAATCATATTACTCAAAACAATACAAACTTAAACACTAGATGACTACTCACCCAAAGCTGCAAGTTTCCTAGCACACTATTAGAGAGTATCAAAAAAGGGGATTTATTTGAGTCAAAATTTTCCAATATAGTTAGAAAACATTCATTTTCATGAAATGAGATAGATTAATGGAAGGTGGAGAAAGGTTATCTTACACTTCCAAGAACTATCTCATTCATTCATATAATAGAAATACATCAGTGTCTGCAAGAAAAAAAAAACACTATTTTTAACTTTAATTTTATGAAAAATTAAGTGTTAATTAGTTTCTATACTTAATTTTTTTCCAAACCATGGTGGTTTGGACATTCTTAAAATTTACTGGTAACTATATTAGATAGGTAAATTTGTTAGTATCTGTAGAGTTGCTTTAAACAGAACTAATTTGGGATTATGTTTATTTCCCATTTTTTGAATAAAAACTTTAAAATTATCCATGCAAGAACAATTTGGCAATTTCAAGGTTATTAGGCCTTACAATCTGGGATTATGACTCCTGCTATTTTTATGGGAAAATAGGACAGATTGAAAACATAACAGAAGAATATCAAAGAAGGAGAGCTGATAAAGTCAAGTCCTTGATCATTTTTGTTAGAAGGTAAGGTGAACTAATAGGAATAAAAGTAGGAAAAGGATAAAGGAAAAGTAGACAGGAACTGACTCACTGGGGAATGTGAAAAGGGTTAGAGCAGAGATACAATACTGTTTAGATGAAGCAGAGACCTAGATGCTGCTTCTCAATGCCTGGGACTCTGCTTCATCTAAACAGTATTGTTTGTGGAGAATAGAAGAGTAATAACTAGAAAAAAATTAGAGGAAGGATAGATAAAAGAATGGCAGTAGTTTCTCAAGATTTCCATAACAATAGGAACAGAAATTCACAAGACAATGACTTTTCAAGTGATCTTAAATATTTTATTGAAATTATTGATTAAGCAAGTAAAACAATTAAATAAGTAACCTATGTTGAGTGAGAAAATTTATAACCTTAAATGCCCTACTGTAGAAAAAAATTCTATCTGAATCTTAACAGTCCTATTAAATATCATAATCATACAAAATAATGTACACTGTAACATAAGAAGAAAATCATTCTTAGACATAAAGCACCCAACTTCAATTTGTTTTAGACTTCTGACACTTAAATTGGGATTGACATGTACGCACTGCTATATTTAAAATGGACAACAAACAAGGACCTACTGTATAGCACAGGGAACTCCGCTCAATGTTATGTGGCAGCCTGGATTGGAGGGGAGTTTGGGGGAGAATGGATACATGCATATGTATAGCTGAGTCCCTTTGCTGTGCATCTGAAACTATTACAACATTGTTAATTGGCTATACTCCAATATAAAATAAAAAGTTATAAAAATTAAAAAATAACAAAAAAAAGATTGTTATGTTTATCCTTTGAGGAGCAACTAGGACTCTGTTTTATCACTGAACTTTTGTTTCTTGACTGCTTTTCTTTTGTTCCTGAATTCCCTCACTTCCCTTAAGATCATGAACTACTGAGACCTGCTCAAGGGCAAGCATTGTGGCCAAGCTTAGATCACAAAATGGCTTAGGCCAAAATGCCTTCTCTTACGTCAAGAAAATCATGCCCGGCTCTCTTTCCCAGGGGACCCCTCTATCCTATATACTTACAAAATTTGCTCTGTTTTTAGATAAGTTATGCACATGAATTCTACGTATTTTCAAACTTAAGGTTTTTTAAGTCCATTAACATTTAAATGTTTCCTTTATCCATCTTGACCTAATTTGTTCTTCAACATGAAAAGATATAACATATAATCATATATTTGAATGAAATTGTATAGTCTTACTGATATTAAATGTGACAATTCTGATATTCATTAGCAAATAAGCTCTGATAAAAAATGGAATATTTGATTAGGAAGAATAAAATAAAGACAGTTTGGAGCATGGAACTTTTGAGCAGGTCTTAATGCTAGGCCAGAGAGAGAAAGTAGCTCAGTGAGCACTTATTTTGATGCAGAGAAAGGTAAAGCAGACTTAGAATATTTCAATGACATTTGTACCCAAAAAAACTATTCTGTGTCAGAAAAAAAAGAAAATCAAAGAACTTTCCTCATTTCCATCTCCTTCAACTCTTTACAATACCTTCTGGTCCTGATACAGATCTCAAGCACAGACTATTATACTAAGCTTATAAATTAAGTAGCTTTATTGATTTGCTTAAGCAGTCATCACTGTGACTTTGCAGAAAATGTTCAAGTGCCAAAAATAAACCTTTAAAACAGAACCTATTTATATGTAGGAAACCTTTTAAAAGATAATAAACCAGCATTTTTAAGTGCAAGTTTGTGTGTATATGTGAAATGTCAAAATAGCATTTTTATTTGTTTAATAATCAAGCTGAATAATACTAATTTTATTAAAGATAAGAATATAAGATAATGATAAGTGTTTCTTCTACTGGACTTGGAGCTGTATTAGGCACCAAGCCTACTTACTGAATTTGTGATTAAATATTTCATCAAGGTATGCACTAAAAGTCTTTCCAATTTTTATTAGAGCAAAATGGAATTTATCTAATATTACCATTTGTAGACATGTATATGCTTAAGTACAATCATCATTCAGCACATTGACTATAAATTTATGAAGCTGCAGATAATAATGCAATACTTACCCAACGATTCTGATGTTTTACAAAATGTGATTGGTAAATGTCTTTATTTGTGTTGATAAATTATTTTCTACAAAACACTGCACGAAAATCTATAAGTGTACTGAAGTTTCCTTTCTCAGATTATCCCTGTCACATTTTTGTATTCAGGTTACGCTTGCCATGGAAAATGATTGCAGTAGTGTTTTATACTTTTTTATATACTAGAATAGTTTTGTATGC
This sequence comes from Grampus griseus, assembly GCF_964374135.1. Lineage (NCBI taxonomy): Eukaryota > Metazoa > Chordata > Mammalia > Artiodactyla > Delphinidae > Grampus > Grampus griseus. The sequence goes on along the minus strand of NC_138998.1, from coordinate 123,874,349 downwards.
TATTAGAGCTATGTGTCAATTGACTGATAGGACTTCCCTAGGAATCAATCTATTCTATTTACATTCTGAATGTATCCTTAAATTCATCCTACCATTGATAATTGGCATTTTTTCTGAGCTATATGTATATACATATGTATATATATACATGTACACATATTTATCATTATATGATGTGTATACACTAAGTATGGTATGTTTATGCTATATTTTATATATATATATATATATATATATATATATATATATACTCTCTCTCTCTCTATATATATATACTATCAATCCTCATTATTCAAGGATTGCATATCTGTAAACTCACCTACTAGCTAAAATGTGTTTGGAATCTAAAAACTATTTGTGACACTTACATGGTCTTTTGTGTACATGTGCAAAGAGCTAAAATTTTAAGTTGCCCGATACAATACACACATCTTCAGGTGAAACTGGACATGGCAATGCTCTGCCTTCTTGTTTTAGCTCTCTTATTATAAACAATTATCCTTTTTGTGGTTTATTAAGTGCCAAGTTTTTCACAGTTTTGTACTTTTTGGTGGTGATGTCACTTTTTAAAATATCTCCCAAGTTTAGTGCTTGAAATGTTGTCTAGTGTTCTAAGTGCAACAGTGTGATGGAACTTATGGAGAAATTACATGTGTCAGATAAGTTCTGTTGAGGCATGGGTTATAATGCTGTTGGCAAAGAATTTAACATTCATAGATTAACAAAATATCAATTTATTAAATAAACTGTAAACAAAGACACAAGTAAAGCAAGGGTCTGCACTGATCAATTGATGAAATTTTCTGACCAGATATTTGCAGAAACCTAACCGTGTTTTTTTTCCCTAAGAGTTAAGTATTTGTTAATTCAGTGTTTGTGGCAATTTACAGAACATAAATTATAAGAGTAGACTGTATGCATGTGTGGATATAGATATAGACAGATATGTGTATTGTATAGATATTCATATAATTAAATATATTTATCTCTGCTCTCTCTGTTTTTATGATATCATTGGTATTCTTTGTAGTGCATATTTATGTATTTTCTTCTTTTCTGTTGCATTCTTATTAAAGATTTGTCAACTTTAATTATCTTTCCAAAAATTGTCTTTTTCTTAATTCTCTATATTTCAGATTTGTTTCTACATAATTAATTTCTGATCTTAATTTACAATTAAGAATAAAATATTCTATGTAGGTTAATTCTGTCGGTTCTTTAGTCTTAAGTTAGGCTATGTTATAGACTGAATGCTTGTGCTCCCCAAAATTCATAATTATAATTTATATATAATTCAAGTTACAGTCAGGAAAGCAGAAATGGCAAAAAGAAAATATGACAACTCTCAGTTTAGGGATGTTCCATATTTATGTGACCATTACTCCTCAAAACTGTTAAGATCATCAAAAACAAGGAAACTCTGCCACTTGGAATAGAAGGAAAGCGAACTTGGTGCCTAGATTGTAATCTCAGTGAGAGTAGGAATTAAATGTGCCTTTGAATAGTTATTTGGGTGGTTATTTTTCAAATGCTTTTTCACTAATAAATTGTAAACAAATTCACACAATAGGTGAAGCCACATATGATTTTACCATTGTGTCCCTGGAATATATCACGTGCTAAATAATTTTTGTTAAAGAATAAATAACTGAATAAATGAAGTTGTACAACTACTAAATGCATTAACATCAAATTTTAAATATATATATATAACTATAAATATACATACACACAAATATATGTAGTGTGTATATATATTATATACATAATTGTGTGTGTTAGAGTATGTAAGAACAGATATAATGTTATATATACATATTTATTATATAAAATAAAATTATGATTCATATGAAAATTAACAATATAGAAATAAGCAAAAAACTTAAGATAGGACTATTCATCATCACAAATTTCCTTTTAAGTTAATTTATCAATTTAATTTAAAATGGTAGATATTTAGTGGTCACAGGAAGAACATGAATATCGGGATATTGCTGCTTTTGGTTTTGCCTTCTGTTTTGTTTTGTTTATTTATTTATTTATTTATTTATTTATTTATTTATTTATTTATTTTGTGGTACGTGGCCCTCTCACTGCTGTGGCCTCTCCCGTTACGGAGCACAGGCTCCGGACGTGCAGGCTCAGCGGCCATGGCTCAAGGGCCCAGCTGCTCCGCGGCATATAGGATCTTCCCAGACCGGGGCACGAACCCGTGTCCCCTGCATGGGCAGGCAGACTCTCAACCACTGCACCACCAGAGAAGTCCTTGTTTTGTTTTTAGGTCAAAGTAGACCATATTTTAAAAATGAAGGAATATTTATCGGATCAGTTTCTACAAATATATAAAATTAGAGACAAGGTATTAATATTGAGTTTAGAAATAACTAGTAAAAATAAATCTATTGTAAATGAAGATGAAAGAATAAATGCTAACGCAGCAACGTGATTGTTAGGGAACGATTGACTGAAAACACCTGCCTTGGCTAGGCTTGATGATAACCACTTGCATGAGTTGTTTCACAACAGAGGTTCCCATTTGGGAGGGGGCCAGAAAGAGCAAGGAGACGCCAGCCCATAATATTGTCCTCCCAACTTCCCAAAATTCTTCACACTGGAATCCATATTGGCTGAAAGATGCATGTACCACCAGGAAGGAGCGTGAGTCAGACCAAATATGGGACAAGCAAGGTGATTGGCTACAGACTACCCGGAAACTAACTTCATTACCATAAAACTTGAGACTGTGAGCCACTTAGCAGAGCAGTTCTCTTGGGTTCCCTTACCTTTCTGCTCTCTGCCCAGGCGCCCCTTCCCAATAAAGTTTTTTGCTTTGTCAGTACACGTGTCTCCCTGGACAATTCATTTCCGAGTGCTAGACAAGAGTCAACTCTCCAGCTCTAGAAGAGATCTCCCTTCCTGCAACACAATCAGTTCATTTTCTAAAGTCAGTATGATTTCTTTATATTCATTTGTGAAGTAGGAAGTGAAGATATGCACTGAATTAGAAGGGTGGTAAGGCTGAGAAGAGATAAGAGAGTGATGACTAGAAAAGGAAAAACAAAAACATTTGTTTGGATCATTCAATATCTAGTCAGATTAGAAACCAAGATAGTGTAAGTAGTATCATTTAGCAAATTTTCTTATTTTCCTGATAGTGCTGAACTTTTCAGTTGTAGATGTTTGTAGGGAAAATTTTGCAAAGGGGTAAATTTGCAAGAGAATAGTTGAAATTAAGAATGGAAAACATTAGCTAGATAGCTAAGCAGTAAGGAAGGCCACTCAGCTTAAATAAAGGGATTCAGGGACTAGATATCTTTACATCAAGTGCACGTATAATGATGGAATTATAATGAAAGAAACAAAAATGTAGATTATAGTGAATTAGTAAGATATTTCAATATAATATTATAAAAGCTGAACCTGTAAAATTATTAATAAATCCTTGAGATGTGCACAGACTTCAAAGTTTGAAATAGGGTTGATATTAAAGTCTCTGAAATTGATGAGGTAAATAATTAATCTAGAACAGTGTTTTTCAAAGCCCGTGAAAGAGGAAGAGGAATTTTTTTTTAATTTAAAATTTGTTACATAGAAGTGCTTTCACAAAGAATCCAAACAAATGAAATTAGAAAAATAATTATATGCAAGGATGTTGTGATCTCCAATGTCTTACTTTCAGTTTCAGTGCTTATCTCATTGTGGACCAATTAGTTTTTTGACTGGAAATCATAATTTCAATAACACAAATCTAAATAGATAGCTGGATTATCAACATAGTAAATAGGTAAATTAGGATAATCAAGATGATTGAAATAACTTGGAGTAGAAACAAACAAACAAATAACAACTACCTAATTAACTCCTACATAAACAGGGACAGTAAAAAGTCAGTAGAAAACTGAGAAGAGAAAGGGAAGAGAAGTAGTAAAGCCACACTTTTCAAAAACGTAAGTATTTTTGCAAGAGGTAAGTGAAGGTGCTCACAACTAGACCCCACAAAATGATTCACTTTGGCATGTGGATTATTTTGAGCTGAAGACCCAGGAAGAGCTTTTTACCCTCCCCTTAACTACCTAAAAGATTTTATGTAGAGGGGTAGCTCCAAGAGAGTGCAGTTACCAGAGATAACTTTCATCTGTATGACCTACCTATATGGAAGGACAAATATCTAACTATCAAACATCTGCTCTCCTTATTGTCCTGTGAGTTACCATTTGCCCCTTTGAAACCCTGGGTCCCTATCCCATTCCTTAGCAAAACGTAACATATAATTTTCGGCTGCCCTACTTGCCCTTGGGTCCCATATCTTTGGGGCTCCTGTACATAAGTAATTATATTATTTTTTCTCTTGTTAATCTGTTTTATGTAAATTTAATTATTAACTAGCTAAAGAACTCAGAAGGGTAGAAGAAAATCTTTTCCTCCCATACATAAACAATGCAACAATATAGCATATGGGTTAATGGGCATAGACTAGGATGCAGGGGACATGTTATAATGAAAAGACAATCCATTTTTAATTAAAGGTGAAAGCCTTCAAAGATAGTTTAGAATATAGAATGTTTAAACAAACACAGAAAATCAAGTGTTCCAGAAAGAAGCATTTCAATCTGGGTCAGGGGAAAGGGCTCAGAACAGCAGGGGTTAGAAGTACAGGAGATGGATAGCCAGAAGGAAAACATATTGGGTGATGACAAATGATATGATATTATTAGGCATGGTGGGGTTTAGTTGGCTACTAAATAGTCACAAGAATTCAGATTGAGCCAACTCCTGATGGATGCCTAAGCCAGGAGGAAGCTCAGGTCCTGGGGAACCACAGAAACAGGCAAACAAGGCCGGTGTTAGTATAACTCTGGCAAAAGCCTATTAAGTGGCCTTGTCTCTTGGAATATTAGGGAAATTTTGTTTTCTTGTCAAGACATTATTTTTCTGCTTTCTTTTTGCTTTTATTTTGATATTTTCTTTCCTTGTTTCTTCATGAAGACTTATATTAAGACTGATTTTTAAATGTGACCAAATCAATTTACCTGTAAAATTTTAAAAAATGTTATGTTAGACTATTTTTAAAGGTAAAACAACAGTGTATAGAATGAATCATATCCAAAAATAATAACAGTTGATAAGTTCCTTCATGATCTTAATATTTAGTTTTGATTCCTGTTTCACAAATTTGTATTTTCTGAGAGACTGCCCAGTGTTAAATTAAAGTCTTGATTGTAACATTTGCTTGTTGAAATGTCCTTGTTTAGCTCAAGACTTTGAACTTTGTGATTGTGAATTATTATTTGACTAATAATCTCTTTGTTTTTAAGGTGACAATTTCTTGACAAAATCTTCAACTCTCACTTTTGATTTTATATTTCTTTCAAGGAAAGAATATGGAAAGTTTTTGGTTTGTGTAGGGAGGATTAGAAGATTGGCAAGGAAACTGCATATAATGAAGTTTATAAATATTCATCATGCGTAAATCTGTTTTCTGGTATGCATTTTTGTCATGTTAGTGTTTCCATGTGTATATTACTTCTGCTTAGTGAGAAAATAGTCTTGCTTTTACTCATCTCAGGAAATATCCAACTATGTTTACTATCCTAGAAAGTGTAATTCACAATGTGATTCATGAAGAAAAAAGTGTCCACCAAAGGTATGAAATCTCTGGAAACCATTCTAAGTGATCAAACAAATTTAATCTCTTTAAAAAATCATCAAATCTGGTGGCCTGGAACATGTTATTTAACGTTAATAGAGCATTATAAAATAGAAAATGTAGTCATGGAGAGATTAGTTAAAGCTACTATAATTTGTAACAAATTGAAGGAAACCAAAATGAAAAGTCATTGTTTGGTACCAGTGAAATGACGCTGGACATTACACATGGCAAAACCGGCCCATGTTTTTCATGTTATTTATTTCTCAACTTATATTTATGTAATAGAAAAAAAGTCAGAGAAAAAAATATAACTAACATGCAAAATTCCCCATAACTCATTGACCTGGTATGTGCCAAAAAAGAGACTGGATTTAATTGTTAAAAGTAGTTGGTTGCTATGTTGGCTATTTTCCATTATTTCTCAGTTCCATGCCAACCCTTCTCTGCTGTATGAGGAAATCTACAAATCATACTTTTTTAGGCTCTCTTTCCAGAGAATTTCTGTTCAGTTCTGTCAGTATGACATAGGGAGGTGGACAGAAACGTCTTTCAAATTCTGCCTTAAACATCAAGGCAGTTGCTAGAAGTTGTTAAAAGTTGCTGAAGCAGCAATAGCAGTTGGGTAATTCTGGAATCTAGCAGCCCAGCAAACACACCATTTTGGCAATTCCAGCTTCAGTTGACATAGAAACTCTTCTGCATCTCTATACAAAATGCAGCAGCTAGTGTAGGCATGAGACTTCCACCCTGGGGGTATCAGCTGCTTTAACTGCTGGGATAAACATGGTATTCCTTTTGTTCCTCCTTTCTTCTCAAAAAAAAAAAAAAAAAAACTCCTCCCTTTTCCTTTTTACATAAAACTAACAACTTTGTAACATTTCAGTACATTAAGTAACCTCTGTGTTAAACTGCTTCTATATCAAATCGCCTCCATATTAGAGTTTTGTATCTGTATACAGTACTAGTTAAATTATTTTAAAAGCAATATATACATATATATATATAGTACTTTCTCAAAGCATGTTTTAGAAGTATTTTCTATAATATTTCTTCCACATACAATAATTTTGAGGTATACGCATACTATATGCCAGAAACTCTTTGAGGCACTTGGGACCGATCAATGAATAAAAATAAGAAGGGTCTTTGCCCTGACAGAGTTTTATTCTAGCTAGATAGAACACAAAATAAACATGAAATATAAGATATGTTTTCTAGTATATCAAGCATTAAAGATTATTCATGTAAATAAACAGAGTTGGGAAAGGGCAATGAAGAGGCAAGTTAGAAACGGGAACTTTAGTATTGGAGTTCAAAGAAATAGACCTCATTGTGAAGGCAACTTTTGAGCAGATTGCTAGGATATGTGAGTTAACCATGGGAAGAGCCAGTGCAAATGCTATAAGGTGGGGATGTTGTTTGGGTCACTGAAAGACCCAGAGGGGACCAGCATTGGTGTAGTGCACTGTGAAAGGAAAATATATAAGGAGATAAGTTCTTTGAGGGAGTGAGTGGTGGCTGAATCACAGAGTGTGGGTTTCTGTAAGGACTGTCTTTTCTTTGAGTAAATATTTTACAAATTTGAGCCCAGCATTGACATGATTAGACCTTCATTTTAAAAGTATCTGTCTGATTATGTAATGAGAATAACATACAGGGGAGCAAGTGAAGAGACAGGAAAATTTGAGAGGCTTTTGCAATAATACCAGTGACAATGGATGTGGCTCAGATTCAGATGGCAGCAATGTATGTGGCCTGAAGCAATTGGAAGCTGGATATACTTGGAAATAAACATAAACAAAATATCCTATTTCTCAGTCATGTTTATAAAGACCTGAAGTTTCTCCTAATTTTAGAGCTATATCTTTTCTTGATATGACAAGGCTAACAATAACTGGATCCTGGGGGAAAAAGGCTCTCTCATTCTGCATACTTCCTACAGTTCACTGACCCTGCTCATATTCTCCCTTGGGAACACTTTAAGTGACTTAATTTACCCAATATTGCAATAAATTGATGTTTTGATTAATTTCAACAGTACTTTTGCTTGACATTTATCTTTTGCAACATCTGTACATATAAATGACTGTACATATAAATAATATAAATTATAGATTTGGAGAAGTGAATATATAACCAAAAGAATATATTTTATGGAATATCTAGATTCTCATTTTATTATTTGTATTAGTGAACTAATACAGGCAATCTTTTATTAGGACTCATTATGATTACATTTATGATTACTTATGATAGGTTGGAAGAATCTAATACATTTTGTTGTTTATCTCAATGGGTAATGAATTTGAGTTTTACATATAAAATTTAATAGAAAATATATGAGCATAATAGATTTTTTAAATTATGAAATATGCTTTATATTTCAAACACCAAATTTATAATTGTAAAGAGAGGATTTAATAAATAAACTAGGCAAATTATATCAATAATTTAGCAGATTCTACATTAAAATAGGAAGACTGATACAAAAATTAAATTATTCTACATGCCCAACATAAAGTAACAGGAATGAACTGCCATCTGTTCCATTTAAGATTATTATAAATATAAGGCTTATAGTGAATCTCATTTTGTGATCTTATTCACATAATTGAGAGGAAATTTTCCCTGAGAGTTTATAAATTGAACTGTCTGCCTGAGCAGCAGTTTTCTTCACTCATTCTTCAAAATAAATGGAGTCATGGAAAGAAAGAAGGAAAAGATTAGGTAGCAAAACAACAAGTTTGGTTTAATAATGTATAGCAGCATCCAAACATAATATCTCTTAGTATCTTCTGAAGTTAAAAAATGGAGCATATTTATATCATTTCTCTTCCATAAATTTTAAAACATTAGCTCATTATCTGTTGTATGTGAGAATGAAAAATCAACAATAAATTCCACCTGTGACAACCCATATGAGAAACACACACACATATAAAATGTATGTAAAATATTCATATTTTAAACACACAATTTAGGCACACAAACATATACAAAGATACATGTATAATTATATATACAAAGATATATATCCTTAAATCTACATGAAAATGATTCAGCCAGGTTTAGGCAGGACATCAGTAGCTCTTCTGTGCAGCAGGAAGATGATTTAATCTAGCACAAAATTTGCATCACAAGGCAAGGTCCCATGCATTCTCTAAAATTACATGAGAGGAATTGTACTGAAAAGTGGGTCTGGGCTGATTCTAAATGTAATTATTACCATGGAATGATGAATAATTTTTTTTAAAAAACTAACAAAAATAAACTGAACAGAGAATTCCCTGGTGTTCCAGTGATTAAGACTCCGTGCTTTTGCTGCCATGGGCCCATGTTAGATTCCTGATTGGGGAAAAAAGATCCCACAAGCTGTGTGTCATAGCCAAAAATAAATAAATAAATAAATAAGTAAATAAACTGAACATAACATAGAAATTGAAATAACAAGAATAAATACAAAGTCTGGAAAAAAAGTTAGCACATCTTTAAATTCCAAGGTGCTACTCAGGCTTATGAAGTGGTAGAGCAAATTAAACTAAATAAAGTACATTGTAAGTGGAAATGGAAGTTGTATGACATTGTATGGAAGTTTTATGGCCACAGTTTTAAACCCAGGCCAATGACAGGCTCTTGGTGCTCTAGCCTGGTGTCCAGCCTGAGCCTCTGAGGTGGGAGAGCCGTGATCAGAACATTGGACCACCAAAGACCTCCCGGCCCCATGTAATATCAATCAGCGAGAGCTAACCCACAGATCTCCATCTCAGTGCTAAGATCCAACTCCACCCAAGGGCCAGCAAGGTCCAGTTCTGGATGTCCCATGTCAAACAACTAGTAAGACAGAAACACAACCCAGCCCATTAGTGGAGAGGCTGCCTAAAATCATACTAAGTTCACAGATACCTCAAAGCACACCACTGGACATAGCCCTGCCCACCAGAGAGACAAGACCCAGCCCCACCCACCAGAAAACAGGTACCAGTCCCCTCCACTGGGAAGCCTACACAAGCCACTGAATCAACCTCACCCACTGGGGGCAGAAACCAAAAACAATGGGAACTATGAACCAGCAGGTGGTGAACAGGAGACTCCAAACACAATAATAAAGCAAAATGAGAAGACAGAGAAATATGCAGCAAATGAAGGAGCAAGGTAAAAACACACCAGGCCAAACAAATGAAGAGGAAATAGTCTTTTTAGTCTACCTGATAAAGGATTCAGAATAATGATAGTAAAGATGATCCAAAATCTTGGAAATAGAATGGAGAAAATACAAGAAATTTTTAACAAGGATCTAGAAGAACTAAAGAGCAAACAAACAATGATGAACAACAAAATAAATGAAATTAAAAATTCTCTAGAAGGAATCAGGAGCAGAATAACTGAGGCAGAAGAATGGATAAGTTACCTGAAAGATAAAATAGTGGAAATAACTACCACAGAGCAGAATAAAGAAAAAAGAATGAAAAGACAGGAGGACAGTTTCAGAGACCTCTGGGACAACATTAACTGCACCAACATTCAAATTATAGGGGTCCCAGAAAAAGAAGAGAGAAAGAAAGGGTCTAAGAAAAAATATTTGAAGAGATTATAGTTGAAAATTTTACTAATATGGGAAAGGAAATAGTCAATCAACTACAGGAAGCATAGAGAGTCCCATACAGGATAAATCCCAGGACAAACATGCCAAAACACATGTTAATCAAACTATCAAGAGTTAAATACAAAGAAAAAAATATTAAAAGAAACAAGGGATAAACAACAAATAACAGACAAGGGAATGCCCATAAGGTTAACAGCTGATCATTCAGCAGAAACTCTGCAAGCCAGAAGGGAGTTGCAGGACATATTTAAAGTGATGAAAGAAAAAAACCTACAACTAAGATTAGTCTACCTAGCAAAGATCTCATTCAGATTCATTGGAGAAATTACAACCTTTACAGACAAGCAAAAGCTAAGAAATTCAGCACCACCAAACCAGCTTTACAACAAATGGTAAAGGAACTTCTCTAGGCAGGAAACACAAGAGAAAGAAATGACCTACAAAACAAAATCCAAAACAATTAACAAAATGGTAATACGACCATACATATTGATAATTACCTTAAAAGTAAATGGATTAATGCTCCAATCAAAAGACATAGGCTGGCTGAAAGGAAACAAAAAAAGACCTGTATATATGCTGTCTACAAGAGACTCACTAAAGACATAGGGATATAAACAGACTGAAAATGAGGGGATTGAAAAAGATATTCCATGCAAATGGAAATCAAAAGAATGCTGGAGTAGCAATTTTCATATCAGACAAAATAGATTTTAAAATAAAGACTATTACAAGAGACAAAGAAGGATACTAGGTAATGATCAAGGGATCAATCCAAGAAGATGTAACAATTGTAAGTATTTAGGCACCCAACATAGGAGCAACTCAGTACATAAGGCAAATTCTAACAGCCATAAAAAGGGAGATTGACAGTAACACAAAAGTAGTAGCAGATTTTAACACTCCACATTCATGAATGGACAGATCATCTAAAATGAAAATAAATAAAGAGACACAAGCTTTAAATGACACATTAGACATGATAGACTTAATTGATATTTATAGGACATTTCATCCAAAAACAACAGAATACAGTTTCTTCTCAAGTGCTCATGGAACATTCTCCAGGATAGATCATATTTTGGTTCACAAATCAAGCCTTGGTAAATTTAAGAAAACTGAAATCATCTCAAGTATCTTTTCTGCCCACAGAGCTATGAGACTACAAATCAATTACAGGAAAAAAAACCCTGTAAAAAATACAAACACATGGAGGCTAAACAATACACTACTAAATAATAACAGATCACTAAGAAATAAAAGAGGAAATCAAAAACTACCTAGATAAAAATGACAATTAAAACTGGATGACCCAAAAACTATGGGATGCATCAAAAGCAGTTCTAAGAGGGAAGTTTATAGCAATCCATTCCTACCTCAAGAAACAAGAAAAATCTCAAATAAAAAACCTAAAAATACATCTATAACCATCAGAGAAAGAAGAAGAACAACAACAACAACAAAAAAAACATAGTTAGCAGAAGGAAATAAATCATAAAGATCAGATCAGAAATAAATGAAAAAGAAATGAAGGAAACTATAGCAAAGATCAATAAAACTAAAAGCTCGTTCTTTGAGAAGATAAACAAAATTGATAAACCATTAGCCACACTCATCAAGAAAAAAAGGGAGAAGACTCAGATCAACAGAATTGGAAATGAAAAAGGAGACGTAACAATTGACACTGCAGAAATACAAAGGATCATGAGAGATTACTACAAGCAACTATATGCCAATAAAGTGGACAACCTGGAAGAAATGGACAAATCCTTAGAAAAGAACAACTTTCTGAGACTGAACCAGGAAGAATTAGACAATATGAACAGACCAATCACAAGCACTGAAGTTGAAACTGTGATTAAAAATCTTCCAATAAAAAAAAGCCCAGACCAATGGCTTCCCAGGTGAATTCAATCAAAAATTTAGAGAAGAGCTAACACCTATATTTCTCAAACTCTTCAAAATTATAGCAGAGGGAGGAACACTCCCAAACTAATTCTATGAGGCCATCATCACCCTGATACCGAAACCAGACCAAGATGTCACAAAAATAAAAAACTACAGGCCAATATCACTGATGAACATAGATGCAAAAATCCTAAACAAAATTCTAGCAAACAGAATCCAACAGCACCTTAAAAGAATCATATACCATGATCAAGTGGGGTTTATCCCAGGAATGCAAGGATTCTTTAATATATGCAAATCAATCAATGTGATACACCATATTAACAAATTGAAGAATAAAAAACATATGATAATCTCAGTAGATGCAGAAAAAGCTTTTGACAAAATTCAACACCCATTTATGATAAAAATTCTCCAGAAAATAGGCATAGAGGGAAGTTACCTCAACATAATAAAAGCCATATATGACAAACCCATAGCTAACATCATTCTCAATTGGGAAAAACTAAAACCATTTCCTTAAAGATGAGGAACAAAAGAAAGTTGTCCACTCTCACCATTATTATTCAACATAGTTTTGGAAGTTTTAACCACAGCAATCAGAGAAGAAAAAGAAATAAAAGGAATCCAAATTGGAAAAGAAGTAAAGCTGTCACTGTTTGCAGATGACATGATACTATACATAGAGAATCCAAAAGATGCTATCAGAAAAATTCTAGAGCCAACCAATGAATTTGGTAAAGGAGCAGAATACAAAATTAATACACAGAAATCTCCTTCATTCCTGTACACTAACAAAGAAAAATCTGATAGAGAAATGAAGGAAACACTCCCATTTACCACTGCAACAAAAATAATAAAATACCTAGGAATAAACCTACCTAAGGAGATAAAAGACCTGTATGCAGAAAACTATAAGACACTGATGGAAGAAATTAAAGATGATACAAAGAGATGGAGAGATATACCATGTTCTTGGATTGCAAGAATCAATATTGTGAAAATGACTCTACTACCCAAAGCAATCTATGGACTCAATGCAATCCCTATCAAACTACCACTGGCATTTTTCACAGAACTAGAACAAAAAATTCACAATTTGTATGGAAACACAAATGACCTTGAATAGCCAAAGCAATCTTGAGAAAGAAAAATGGAGCTGGAGGAATCAGGCTCCCTGACTGCAGACTATACTACAAACTCCAGTAATCAAGACAGTATGGTCTGGCACAGAAACAGAACCATAGATCAATGGAACAGGATAGAAAGCCCAGAGATAAACCCATGCACATATGGTCACCTTATTTTTGATAAAGTAGGCAGGAATATGCAGTGGAGAAAAGACAGCCTCTTTAATAAGTGGAGCTGGGAAACTGGACAGCTACTTGTAAAAGAATGATATTAGAACATTTCCTAACACCATACACAAAAATAAACCCAAAATGGATTAAAGACCTAAATATAAGGCCTGGCACCATAAAACTCTAAGAGGAAAACATAGGAAGAACACGCTTTGACATAAATCACAGCAAGATCCTTTCCGACCCACCTCCTAGAGAAATGGAAATAAAAGCAAAAATAAGCAAATGGGACCTAATGAAACTTAAAAGCTTTTGCACAGCAAAGGAAACCATAAACAAGATGAAAAGAGAACCCTCAGAAAGGGAGAAAATATTTGAAGATGAAGTAACTGACAAAGGATTAATCTCCAAAAGTTACAAGCAGCACATGCAGCTCAATATCCAAAAAAGAAACAACCCAATCCAAAAATGGGCAGAAGACATACATAGACATTTCTCCAAAGAAGATATACTGATTGCCAACAAACACATGAAAGAACACTCAACATCACTAATCATTAGAGAAATGCTAATCAAAACTGCAATGAGGCATCAAGTCACACCGCTCAGAATATCCATGATCAAAAAATCTACAAACAATAAATGCTAGAGAGGGTGTGGAGAAAAGGGAACCCTCTTTCACTGTTGGTGGGAGTGTAAATTGATGCGGCCATTATGGAGAACAATATGGAGGTTCCTTAAAAAACTAAAAATAGAACTATCTATGACCCAGCAATCCCACTCCTGGGCATATATGCTGAGAAAACCATAATTCGAAAAGAGTCATGTACCACAATGTTCATTGCAGCACTATTTACAGTAGCAAGGACATGGAAGCAATCTAAGTGTCCATCAACAGATGAATGGATAAAGATGTGGCACATATATACAATGGAACATTTGTCAGCCATTAAAAGAAACGACATTGAGGTATTTGGAGTGAGGTGGATGGACCTAGATTCTGTCATGCAGAGTGAAGTAAGTCAGAAAGAGAGAAACAAATACCTTTTGCTAACACACACACACACACACACACACACACACACACACACACACACACATATATATATAATCTAAAAAAAAGAAAAATCGTTCTGATAAACCTAGGGGCAGGACAGGAATAAAGATGAAAACATAGAGAATGGACTTGAGGTCACAGGGAGGGGGAAGGGTAAACTGGGAGGAAGTGAGAGATTAGCATTGACATATATATGCTACCAAATGTAAAATAGCTAGTGGGAAGCAGCTGCATAGCGCAGGGAGATCAACTCAGTGCTTTTGTGAACATCTAGATGGATGGGATAGGGAGGGTGGGAGGGATACACAAGATGGAGGGGATATGGTGATATATGTATACATATAGCTGATTCACTCTGTTATACAGCAGAAACTAACACAGCATTGTAAAGTAACTATACTCCAATAAAGATGTTAAAAAGAAAAGAAGATGGCTTAAACATAATGGAATACTAACTATCTCAGTGAAAGTATGACTATTATTAAGCCATTTTCCACCATGATGGCAGGATTGAAATTGGGAATGTAAATTCCAATACCTTGAAAGATAATGTCAGAGTAAGAGAGTTGGTGACTGAATTAGTTGATTTATCTTAAATAGATTATTACAGAAGAATTGTCTGTCATTACAGAAACAGTTACTGTTCTGTTATTGGTCTCAGTTGTGGCTCCTCAAAATTTCTATGTGGAAATGCTAACCCCTGGTACCTCAGTATGTATTTGTATTTGGAGATAGAATCTTTAAAAAGCTAATTAAAGTAAAATGAGGTCATATGCATGGACCCTAATCCAATAAATCTTGTATCCTTATAAAAAGAGATTAGGACACAAATACTCATAGAGGGAAAAAAACATATGAAGACACAGAGAGAACATTGCCATCTATAACCCAAGAACACCTTATCTTAAACTTCTAGCCTCCAGAATTGAGAAAATATATTTTCCCTGTCTAAACTGCCCAGTCTGTGGTTCTTTGTTATGGCAACCCTAGAATACTAATACCTATCCCTTTGCTCTGTTTTTGCAACTATTATGGTCTCATGCTGCCCACTAGTTGAAACAGATAAGGAAGTGAGAATTCTAGATAGCCTCCAGTGTCACTTATCAATTAACTGACCCTCAGCTCTGAGTGTACCCTTCATATATGCTCTGTGATGAACAAAGAAATTCCTTTAAGTATTAATCCTTTAACGTAAGCAGGATGTTAAACATTCTCAGGAGAAATCAAAGGAGGGATATTACACCCTCTCATTTTGGGGCTGAGAGGGTCCTGCCATGTGGGTGTAATGGCATCAGGTGGAGCCTGCCCAGATTAGACTATATCTGGTCCCTCTGACCTTGCAGACTCAGACTGGAAATAGCCTTTTCACAGCCCTCATCATTCTGAGACTAGAGTCCCTGACCAGCCTGAGGGTTCTACAGAGCCCCATAGAGCCCACAAGCAGTTGCTGGTGGCTTGGGGAATCATATTTAGAGCTTCCACTTCTTCTCCAGCTCCTGTACAACTCCATGCTCTGAAGGTCTTCTGCCCTCCCCTAGACTATCACTGCATGCCCACAGCACACCACTGGTGGCTGGTTGCCATCTCTACTACACATACTATACAGGTGGCTCACTGCTTGTCCAGCAACTCCGGATCATCTTAGGCCTGACCAAACAAGTGAGGTTCCCTGCTGTAGGGTAAGTTGATCTCTCTTAGCTCTAGGGTAATATAGAGAGTTTCCACACTACCTTATAACTACTCTCTTACTTTACTTACAATTTCTTACAATTAAATAAACTGACACCAAGAACAAGATTTGCGGAAGTGTCTCCTTGTGTGGTGTGTGTGTGTGTGTGTGTGTGTGTGTGTGTGTGTGTGTGTGTGTGTGTTTGCATGAGAAATGAACTGATGTCTTAAGCAAATGGGGTTATTAGTCATTTAGGAGATAGTTGAGTGTCCTCTGTAACTCCAGTGTGCTCTTGACACTGTCATTACAGTGTAGGTTAAAACAAGCAAAGAAACAAACAAAAAACTCTTTCGTCATTAGGCTTTGTTAGAGAATAGAATAGGAGGAGATGAGAATGAAAATAAATGAACTCCATATGTTATCCTGCACTTAATATTTTTTGTCTATTTTTAGTGATTCTGGTAAGTAGGTACTGGTATCACATTGCCATTTTAATTTACATTTTCTTTCTGGCATTCAGCACCCTTTTATATTCTTTTTGGTCATTTGGCTAATCAATTTGGTGACATATCTATAAAAAGTCCTTGGGCAATTTCTGAAATTAACTGAAAGGCAGAATTTAAACCATACCTTTTCACTATATTGATTGTAGTCAAAATATTTATTTTAGTTTTCTAGGTAAATATAGAAGAAAGTAAAGAGTAAAATATATGTGCACCTCTGGTTTTGTTCTAAAAGTGATACCTATAAGATTAAGAGGGCAGTGGTTATAAAATGTAGGATTATCATTGAAGTAGAGGGAAAATATCATATTTGAAGAGACTCCTACTCTATTAAATAGGTAGTCATGGAAACAAAAAAGGATAACACTATCTTCCCAAATGAATGCTGTACTTCTAGAGTGCCATGTTTGTCTTGGCACTTTATAATCCAAAAAAAAAAAAAAAGCCAAAATATTTTTCACAGAAATTAGAGTTTTTATAAATATTTCATTCTATAATTTATTATATATTTTCTCTCAGAATCATTTCCCCCCAAAAAATCACTTTCCTTAAAATTTATTTATTATCCCAATTGACCAAATTACTTAGCTCTCCATGGTTGTATGATATCACAGTCCATTACTCTATATTGGTCCTGGCAAGAAACAGATAGCATGAATCTATTGGGTTATTTGAGGATAGTTCAATATATCAAAGTCAAGGATTTATTCAACCAAAAGGATTATTGCAGTTCTCTGTGGCTAGTAACAACAAAATCCCATTATTTCTATGATATTAAGAGGAAAAAAAAACACAAGAAGCTATTTTTTGAACTTGCTAGTGAGAGTGAAGTGGAGAGGGCTTGATTGGCTGGTGTTGTGGAATAAAGAACCAACAGGATGAGGAAACAAAAGATAGAATGGAGCCATAGCTTAGGTAATTGGACACTTTCTCATTCTATCAAGTCGATTACATTTCAGATATATCTGAACCCTAATTCACCTAATCCTAAGTCTCCTCATTTGTTCTCAATCACCAAAATTAACATTGATAAAATTATTAAGGAATATATTATTTCTTCTCACTGTCACTTGGTCTTAATACTTCTAGCACTGTGCCAAGGTCATGTCAGTACTCTGCTTGCAGAACAATGTGGGTATATACACACAAACACACATACACAGTGTTTTGATTACTTCCTCAGATTTTAGATTTGATTAATTAATCACACACCACCACCATCTTTTTGTGTCTTTGTAGAATTACAAAGTAATTATTTGTGTCTTTGTAGAATTAGGCAATGTATAATAAATTACAACTTTGGAATTTTCAATAAACAGTATTTGTTTCAGTATGCTTCAGTGCATGTTCCTAGATATATGTATATTCATCTTTTTATGAAATATAAACTTCCCCTGCTTTCCCAAATTCATACAACTTCATGCCTGTTAGTTGTTTTCCCTTGTCAGAAATTTAAAACAAATGCTTAGTTTTACTCAATAATCTAAACAACACATAGTGAGCAGTAAAAAGACCATAAAGCATTTGCAAAACACTGTATCTTTATAACGTACAGAATGTCATCATACAGAAACTGGAATAACCTTCAAGATATAACACAAACTTTTCATCTTGTTGCTCTCTTCACAAAAACACCAATTTGATTTTCTCCCTTCTAGTGGTTCTCCTGTATAGCTTTTAATTCTTGGAGCTCAACACACTAAAGCTATTCTCCTTTTATCTAGAGTATAGTTCATGAATTTTGCATTATCTCTGTGTTTCTGTGGAATTCTCTTCCATTTACTATTTTCTCTAGTTAATAACCCTGAAGAGGAGCCAGATACACAGAGTTCTGGGATCAGACTGTCTCTTTCGGGCATACTAGTGCTCCAGCATGACTCAGAATTAGTCATCTAGCTCCATTAGACATTGAGAATTACATGCTTTTATGACTGCAAAAACCGGGAGTATGCATTTACCACAGAGAACAGAGAGAGGTTGATGGATCCCAAAATTTAATAAAAATGCAAAAATACCCCAAGATACAAAAGATGTTCAGCCATCACTGGATGTACAGAGAGTAGAGAGGAAAGTATACGAAGAACTAAAGCACGTCAGCTCCAGAGATCAGAGAGTCTTGGCAAGAGCTTTCAATTTGCTCATTTCCTTTTCCATCAAGTTGCCCTGAATAGCTTGCTTCCTCAGCAGTATGGAGCAGAAAACATACCAATATATCAACGCCTGCCTTTTTCCAGCTGAATCAGCTAGGTGACATCATAAACACTTGAACTCAGCTACTATGCATAAATAAAATACCAGTTAGTCATTTTTGTTAATTTTGTTCAAGAATTTAAATGTGTGTGTATGTGTTAGAGGAAAGAGGTCTATGTGTTCTACCAAAATATTAAAACTCCCAAATTCTGTAGCACCTATAAAAGGACATCCATAAAAAGCAAAACAAATTTAAACAGATTTTTGTATCATGAAGATGTCCCAGGATTGAATATGTAAATGGCCCACAGTGAATGAGATTTCTCATTCTTTATCCATGTTCATTTCAGCTAAAATTATATATTTTAGGGTAATAGATTCAATGCAAGTCATAAAGCATTTCTTCTTAAATAAAAATTGCTTATTTCTGCAAATTCTCGTTATATTCTTATCATCTCATATTTTACATGAAAAATGGTCTTCAATTTTAAGAACCTAAACAAGAATAACTTTAAATATCTAAAAGCTTTGCAGTGGAAAATAACTTAAGTCAATACATTTGCAAGTTTTTACTAAGAGGAATGTAAAATTAGTGAATAAATGTATTGTGAATATGAAAAGGTATTAAAGAATCTTAATATAATTTCAATTTTCTTAAATTTACCAGGCTTAATATGTGACCCAAGATATTATCTATCCTGGAGAATGTTCCATGAGCACTTGAGAAGACAGTGTATTCTGTTGTTTTTGGATGGAATGTCCTATAAATATCAATTAAGTTCATCTTGTTTAATGTATTATTTAAAGCTTGTGTTTCTTTATTTTCATTGTGGATGATCTGTCCATTGGTGAAAGTGGGGTGTTAAAGTCCCATACTATGATTGTGTTACTGTCGATTTCCCCTTTTATGGCTGTTAGCATTTGCCTTATGTATGGAGGTGCTCCTATGTTGGGTGCATAAATATTTAAAATTGTTATATCTTCTACTTGGATTGATCCCTTGATCATTATGGTTGTTTTCCTTTTATGGCTGTTAGCCTTTGCCTTATGTGTTGACATGCTCCTATGTTGGGTGCATAAATATTTACAATTGTTATAGCTTCTTCTTGGGTTGATCCCTTGATCATTATGTAGTGTCCTTCTTTGTCTCTTGTAATAGTCTTTATTTTAAAGTCTATTTTGTCTGATATGAAAATTGCTACTCCAGGTTTCTTTTGAATTCCATTTTTATGGAATATCTTTTTCCATCCCCTCACTTTCAGTCTGTATGTGTCCCTAGGTCTGAAGTGGGTCTCTTGTAGACAGCATATATACGGGTCTTGTTTTTGTATCCATTCAGCCAATCTGTCTTTTGGTTGGAGCCTTTAATCCATTTACATTTAAGGTAGTTATCTACATGTATGTTCCCATTACCAGTTTATTAATTGTTTTGGCATTGTTATTGCTGGTCTTTTCCTTCTCTTGTGTTTCTTGCCTAGAGAAGTTCCTTTAACATTTGTTGTAAAGCTGGTTTGGTGGTGCTGAATTCTCTTAGCTTTTGCTTGTCTGTAAATGTTGTAATATCTCTGTCGAATCTGAATGAGATCCTTCCTGGGTAGAGTAATCTTTGTTGTAGGTTTTTCCCTTTCATTACTTTAAACATAACTAAGACTATAAAACATCCTGTACATTTACTTCTTTAAACCAAAGCAAGGCATAAAACAGTCATGACAAATAACATATATGGTACAAAATGTCATTAACCCTATGAAAACCGACTTGCTAAACACAGTAATAATATCTTGCAATACCTTTTGTATATCCGAATGCTGGTAAAGTATTGAAATTTACACCTGTAATCCAACTGCTTCTATGCCTCTGGGATCAGAGATTTTGTACATCTATTCACTCTTTTCTTTTCCCCACAAAACAGAGAAAAAATATTCTCACTGTGTTTTATTTCAAAATGTGCAATTTTACCTAATGAGAATAAAGAGGAGACACATGTGTCTTGTATGGGTTTAGCAACATTATATAATCAAACTAAAACTTTACATTTTAGTCTGCATCAGTTTGAAGACACAACTTTGTCAACTAAATATAAATTGAAATATGGAGATATAAATTAAGACATGCAAAAATCCTAAGAAAATTATTTTATTTTTAACAATGGCAAAATCAATTTTACTATTTACTTGCTTAGGTTTCTCTAAGTAGTTATCTAACTAGAATGGGTATCTCTTAGCTGTACCTTCATTAGGCGCTTTTCAGATTGCTTTTTTTGGCCTGTTTTATTGTTTTCCACTAAGTTTAATTTTAGTGTTTTTTTTTTTTAAGAAAGCTAATGCATGAATCCTATTAACCAAATTCAAGCAGTACAAAATATTTCCAACTAAAGTATTTTGAGGAATTACATAAAGAGGTAGCCATCTGTTTGGAATATTTTGATAATTCACACTCCTATTTCCTTTTAGTCTCTATTCAGTGTTGGATCACTGCATATAAAACAGCATCCACACCATAATTCTATCCTTTTTATATGCATTATTCTTTTGCATCATGCACCATGACCTGAAGTACTAATACCCAATTCTTTACTGTATTAGTGTCTCCCTCCCCATACTGGAACGTAAGCTCCATGAGATCAAGCTGTCAAGAACTGGGAAGGGTTTGAGAATTTACTTTACTTGTAGGCTGGTAAATTAAGGTGCCACAGGTCTATATATGGTGGCAGAAGACATAGACTCCTGGGTCAGAGAAAAACACATTTTTACTCACAGCACAGAAGGCAGCCTAAGTTTCATGTTGCATTTATTTCCTTACCTCCAAGTATCATGGGAATGATGTAAAGTGGCATAGATTGATGCTAAATACACAGTGGGTTTGAGTTACAGCTGAGGAACCCCACACTTCTTAATCTTTAATCTTATAATGTGCTACTGGAAAACCTGCTCAAAATTTGCCCTGGACAGAGACATTATCTTTGTTATCCTGGTCAGGAAGCAAATCTGCCTCTGTCCTTAAGGGAAGCTTTATCTCTATCTTCCAAGGCTGTTTGCTATACCAAATATGCTTAGAAAATAGTCTGGAAAAAAACTGCCAATATCCCTTGTCCAGAAGACATGCAGTATTGTGAAAGACAAAGAGGAAATCATCTGTCTCTCCTCTAATATTCACCTCCTCATTTCTACAGTGTCTTGGCTTCTGGAAATTTTCTTATGAATACAGCACACCTTCAGACATGGAATGAGAACATATCTGCCAAATTTGATTCATGCAACATTTAATTTAGGGCACTATCAAAGTACTTCAAGCACCAGAATAATGGGAACATTCAGAGGTGACTCAGTTGTACCCAGAACTCCCACATCAGTTTTCCAGCTGAACAAATCCGATCATCTATCAGGAACTACCTTAGGAAGCCAGGTGATTTTCTTTATAAGTTTCCATATTGGATTTTCTACTTGGCTGATTCAGTTGGAAAATGGTACAATGATTTTGGAAAACAACTTGGAAGTTTTTTTTTTTTTTTAATTTAAATGTACAATTACTAGATGACTAAGCATTTGTACTCCTCTGTATATAACAAAGAGAAATAAAACTCTATGTTCATACAAAGACATACAAATGAGTACTCATAGAAACTTTATTCATAAGAGCTCCTCATCAAATGAATCAACTAAAATGATTCTTTGATTATTAAATGAACTAATAAATAGATAAAATATGGTATATCCATACCATGGAATACTACCCAGAAATAGAAAAAGAAACAGACAACTGATAAAACAATAACATAATACTGTTAAAAAAATAGATAACAAGTGAAAACAGTCAGACACAAAAAGCTGCATGTTGTATGATTTTGTTTATATAAAAATATATGAGACATAACTATACTGACAGAAATCTGGTGATTCATTGCCTGGGACCAATGATCTAAGGATGAATTGACTGCAAAAGTATGAAAGAACATCTAGGATGTAGCAGTGCTCTAAAACTAGATTGTGGGGTGGTTATACTTCTTTTACAATTATCAACATTTATCAAATGGAACATTTACATGAATAAATTTTATTTTATGTAAATTTGCTGCAGTAAAGCTGAAAGAAATTAACTTTAAATGCAAGTACATGCATTGAATTATCTTGAAACATACCTATAAAACTGATACTACTGTTTGTCATTAAAGAATGGTTGTCTTTAAAGACAGAATAGTACAGTAGATTAGGGTTGAACAAAAACATTCTTTTCTTGCTACACAAATTACAGGACAAATGAGGCTCTTGGTGGTGGTGCTCAAGTACCATTAGTTACACTCTCAACTCCATGAATGCATATACAATATACATAGACAATCTAAGTAAGAACAGTGTGCTTACTAAGTAAATACCACACCAATAAAATTCCTTAGGCCTTTATTCATCATTAATCCACTCAATAAATACTTTTATTAAGACCTTATTATGCAACAGGGGATCTTATATTCCTGGGGAGAATGTATTTCTTATTGTGCCATCATAAATCTTTATTAGACCCATCTAATAAATATATCAATATTGTATTTTTCATTCAATTCAATATATTATATTTTTCAGCTTTAAATTTTCAATAAGTTTAATTCCCTTTTTGAAAAATTGAATTTTCCTACTTATGCATTAATTTTCAGGATTTATTATTTTAATTATTTTAATATACTAACAGGAACTCTGAAATGTTTGCTAAATTCAGCATTTAGGCTTAATTAAAGTTAGTTTATATTGACTGCTTCTTTTCAGAATAAGAGTCACACTTTCTTATTGCTTTATATATCTAGTAATTTTTTGTTGAAGATTGGACACTTTTTTTAAAAAAAGATTGTAATGACTTTAGAGTCTGCTTTGTTCTTTGAAAGTAATCAAATTCTAATTTGCTTATCCAATTAATGTGTCTGGACTCAAATTTTTAAATTTACATCCCTCATGTGTACAATTGTTTGTTGATTTCTTTCTAGAATGTCTCCATAGTGATGTGTCCTGCGCAGGTATGGTTCAGGGGTCAGGCAAGGATTTTCAAAGACTGCTCAGACTCTTCAAGCCAATTAGGATTTCTGCCAATTAAGATGTATGTGGGTTAAAGAATACATTCACAGCCCCAACAAGTTTTCAAGTCTCTCAGGCTTTCAATTTCACTGGGTTTTTGGCTTTTCCATCCCAGAATGTGTGAAGAATTTATTATCTTGGCTCTTCTAAAGATCTCTCACTTTAAAATTTTCCCAGTTAGTTTTAAGTTCCTCTTTCATACCCCTAGTCAAAAAGGCAACAAACTTGCCATTCTTACCTCATAAAGTAGCTATTTTTCAAGAGTCACTTTCAAGTTGCTGATTGTCTTTGGGAGTTTTCAAACTTGTTGAAAGTTTGAAATTAAAAAATAAAGTTTGAATTTAAAAAAAATAAATTCAAACTTTAAATTTAAAAAATAAAAATATTTTTTTAATGTACAATAGACATAATTTGCTTTAAATTCACACACGCAAAAAACCTAGATAATGTAAAATTGGAACAGGTGATTGAAACACCTGCTTGCAAAATTGAGTTTATAAGAAACTCAAGGGACAGTTCACATGATTGAATGAATATGTGTGTAAGAGATCTTTGGTGGATCCATGGTTAAGATGCTGTTGGGAAGACAGGAAAGAGATAATGGGGGATGACACAGAAACTTTCATGCATTTTACTCTATGTTTTTTTTTTTTTCTTTCTGCCTCAAATTGTAGTGCCAGATAATGTGTTGACTTTATGAATTTTCTGAAGGAAAATTTGATTGCCTAACATGACATCATGACTATACCTTTAAATTCTTAGAGAAATGATTATCCTTTTGTGGAATAATTGTTCCTTTTATTTACTTGTCTAATCTGCCTCTTTCCACGAGTGGATGAATTGGTCCTATATTCATCTATTTATCCAGTATTTCTCCATATGACTGGCAGTGGGAAACCACTGATCAGACTCATATTGCTGCCATCTCTGCAGGTCAGTCCTCTTGCTTGCTTGACCATTATACCCTAGAAGTGAGGGTATGGGTGAAGATTAATGACAAATGGCAAGAAAGGGAATTGAATGTTGATTGACAGTGAGCCAATAAATAGTTAATGTAAAGTGGAAAATATTACTTTGCCTTGGTGTCTCCTGTGAGATAGAGAACAAAAAATGATATTGTCTCTTAGGTGCATTTGCAATGACTATAGGGTGATATTATTTGTCTGATACAATCTATTATTCTATATGAAAATGAAGATCTAGGTTGGGTCCTGCTGGATATAAGGAGCATTCAATCTGTATTCATCTAAATGTTGTATTAAAATGACCTGTAACACCTTGTGGGTTGTGAACACTTGAATAATCATAAAAATCTCTTTGTCTTTTGGTTCCTGCTTTATAGATTATAACTATTACAGAAGACTCTTATTGGCAGTTCACATGTCTCCTTCTCGAAAGCATGACGTTGACTTGTTCCATGTCAGAGACATGCATCTTAATGTAACCAAGAACATGAGATGATCTGTTGAGAAATGTATAGGATATGATGGACATTATGTTCATCTGTTCTACATCTGACTTGCCATAGTATTATAAGCCCTGATACCTGTGAACCATGCTCTTTGTGAGTGGAGGAACATATTCAAAGTAAAGTATATTTGAACAGTTTAAACCAAAGTTAGCTTAGAGTTTATTTGTGGGGTTTACAAACATGCTACTGATAGCCCCAATGTTCACAGATGTCACCTATGGTAAGCTTTTTGGCATACTTAATCTAAAGTGTATAAGTGGCTAATAATATCTTTAATGTACTATCCTAGGAAACTTAGTCCTTTTCTGTCAAAAGCTAGATTCAAACCATGATTAAGCAATGAGCAGGCAATGAAAGTACATATTTGGTGGATAAATCAACTTTTCCAAATGAGCGTGAAAGAGACTTAAACATAAATGACAATAGTGTAGGATTCCTGTGAAGAGCTAAATTAACCTTTAAAAGGAGAAATATTGAGGAAAAAGATTTATTGGCAATGTTATTTCAGGAGGAAAGAAAAGGTGGTAAGAAGTTTGGGCAGATAGGAAATAAATTACAGAAACTCAACAAATAGATGAACACCATGCTAGAGGAGAAAGTTGGGACAGATTGTGAACACCATTTCAAGATGAGCAATTAAATGTATCTCTACAGATAAAAGTAGGCATAGGTCAAGGAAGATGGGATCTCTGCAGTAGAAGTACAATAAATAAACTTATAGGATAATTATGGTCACACCAGTCTGTAGGAATTTCAAAATGGAAAATATAATTTGCATTGGAGCTCTCTAACTGCCCACGCTCAATGCATAAATTTTAAAAAAATCTGTGGAAGATTCCCAAAATGTCTACCCCTTAATCTCTAGGACCAGTGAATATATTATCTTACATTGTACATGGGATTTTGCAAATGTTATTAAATGAAGGACCTTTAGATGGAGAGATTATCTTGTATTATCTGGATGGTCTCAATGTAAATGTAAGCATTTGTATAAAATGGAGGCAAGAGGCTCAGAGTCAGAGAAAAAGATGTGATGATGTAAACAGAGGTTGGAGGGATGTGAGAACACAAGCCAAGGAATGAAGGTAGCCCCTAGAAACTTGAAAGTCGAGGATATGGTTCTCTTCTATATCTTCCAGAAAGAATGTATCCCTGCCAATCTAATTTGTATAGAAAATATCCAGAATGATGGTTTACACCTGATTTCTGTTTTGGTCACTTGATTTCTGCATTGAAGTTTGGTCATGCAGCCAGAAGGTTATAAAAAACACCTCCTTGAGTGACATTGGGTCTTTCCTGAAAACAAGATACTGTACATGGATATTGGTGGTTTATGATCTAGAGACAAACTATACCCTATGCAATTGAGAGCAAACCCTGGAAACTGCATAAATATCTCTCACACATCTTGGGTGTTTGTCAGTGTTTCTTTCTCCTGCAGTATTTTATCTTTTTTTTTACTGTCATTAAACCTCATATAAATACACCTTGCTAACATCTTGAGTAATTACTCTAACCTGAAACCTTGTGGTTTTACGAAATGCAAATTCTCCTGATGGGTCCTAAATTTTAAGAGGGACTTTTTTATTGATTTGCCTCAGGTTTAATTTTTAAATTCACCCTGATACCTTTTGATCATTGCAGGTTGTGTTGTTTTAACAAAGTGTTGAGTGTCATAGGCCCTTGAGGGACACAACATTGTTAAAATCTATATTTTTAACTTACTTGAATTAATTTGTTAAAGTTTTTCTCATTTTCATAAGCTTAGTGTATTGCTTTAAAACTATACATTATACTTACAAAGTTGTAGGACCCACACGAAACATGAAAATGAGGGGTATGTATAGTTAACATATAAATAATCTTTAAATATTTTTGCATTGTCAAAAAGTATCAACTTGTTAGGATCTGAGAGATTATAAACATAACCATATTTTACTATCACCTTATTGGGTAAATAGACCCAAGACTAAATAGTCTAGAAACTACTTAACAGAAGTTCTACTTGTAAGACACTTTACTATATATGAAAATCTGAGAAGTGAACATTTTGAGAGGAAAAATGAGAGGAGTTTTATAAATAACCAATTCATGATAATATTTATTGAGAACTTATGCCATGTATATATGTTAGGTACTAGTTACATAAAGATCCCTGAAACTAAAATTCCACCAAACTTACAATTATGAGGGTTAAAGAAATAAAAACAAGTTTGATAAAATTTGAGGAATTCTAAAATTTTGGTAACTAATGATTACCATGAAAATGCGATGTAGTGACATTTAACCCACTTAAAATGGATAGGATTGGGTAGTGGTCAATAAACGTAATCTGGAAAAAAATGATATGTGGTTGAGATATGAAGGACAACTTTAATCAGTAGATTCTGGACTTCCCTGGTGGCCTAGTGGTTAGGATTCCGGGCTTTTGCTGTGGTGGCCTGGGTTTAATCCCTGGTCGGGGAAGATCCCAGAGAGCCATGCAGTGTGATGAAAAAATTAAAAAAAAAGGAAAGAAGGTTTCAGAATTGGTGACACTGCACAGGGTGATTGAGATTGAGTGAACAACACAGAGCAAAGAGGACAAAAAGTAGATATGCCCGTATTGAAGAAAGGAAATATTTCCCATTGCCAAATAACAGCGTGCTGTTTGCTGCAGTGCAGGATTGTAGAAATGACACCAAGTAACACCTCAGAGGTGAGTAGGAGCATGAGTTTACAAAATGTGGTGGAAGGAAGCCTATAGGTAAAACTATAATGGCGTTTCTTTCCATGAAGCTCCTGCATGGAGAAGGTGTTCTGTGTAACTACTTCCTGTGCCCTGTTAATATGCTTCTCATATTGATCAATAGTAACTTCACAATTTTGTTTTAGTCTCATGTTTGCCTTTTGCAGTCTAAATTTCTTGTAATTATAATCTCCAAAAGACATCTCAGGCAGCTTTCCAAAATGAGGTGGTACCTAGAAATTAAATGAGGAAGCTACTTAATCCTACATTTTATTGATGGAAATAATAATGAAAAATCCTCATGATTCGTAATGTACCACTTATTCTGTCTGATTTTTTTCCCTTTGAACATGTGACAGCAAGCTAGTGCAAATAATTATGAGTATGGGTTGACAAAGGACTGGAACCAATGCTGAAATATTTTTATGACATTTTACAGATGGGATTCATATATACTATATTGGAGAAAAGGAAAATATATATATTCTGCTACTTTGGCATTCCTGACAATTCCTACAGAATTTCAAATTATGGCAAAATGATTAGTGGTATTTCAAAGATAAAATAATTGCTTCACGTGCAGAATTGAATAAAACGATTATTGAAAACAAAACCTGTGCATTGTTTTCTATATTAAAAAAAAAAAAAAAAAACCATAGGAGGAAGCTTCAAGATGGCGGAAGAGTAAGACGTGGAGATCAGCTTCCTCCCCACAAATACATCAGAAATACATCTACATGTGGAACAACTCCTACAGAACACATACTGAATACTGGCAGAAGACCTCAGACCTCCCCAAAGGCAAGAAACTCCCCACGTACCTGGGTAGGGCAAAAGAAAAAAGAAAAAAAAACAGAGACAAAAGAATAGGGATGGGACCTACACCTCTGGGAGGGAGCTGTGAAGGAGGAAAATTTTCCACAGACTAGGAAGCCCCTTCGTGATTCGTGGAGGGGTAAGCTTTGGGGCCACGGAGGAGAGCGCAGCAAAGCGGTTTGGAGGGCAAATCGGAGACATTCCCGCACAGAGGATTGGTGCCGACCAGCACTCACCAGCCCGAGAGGCTTGTCTGCTCACCCACCAGGGTGGGCGGGGGCTGGGAGCTGAGGCTCGGGCTTTGGAGGTCGGATCCCAGGGCAAGGACTGGGGTTGTCTGTGTGAACACAGCCTGAAGGGGGCTAGTGTGCCACAGCTAGCCTGGAGGGAGTCCAGGAAAAGATCTGGAACTGCCAAAGAGGTAAAGGACTTTTTCTTGCCTCTTTCTTTCCTGGTGTGCGAGGAGAGGGGATTAAGAATGCTGCTTAAAGGAGCTCCAGAGACGGGCGCGAGCCACGGCTATCAGCGCAGACCACAGAGACAGGCATGAGACGCTAAGGTTGCTACTGAAGCCACCAAGAAACCTGTGTGCAAGCACAGGTCACTATCCACACCTCCCCTCCCGGGAGCTTGTGCAGCCCGCCACTGCCAGGGTCCCGTCATCCAGGGACAGCTTTCCCGGGAGAAGACATGGTGCGCCTCAGGCTGCTGCAATGTCATGCTGGCCTCTGCAGCCTCAGGCTCGCCCCACATTCCGTATCCCTCCCTCCTCCCAGCCTGAGTGAACCAGAGCCCCTAATTACCTGCTCCTTTAACGCCATCCTGTCTAAGCAAAGAACAGACGCCCTCAGGCGACCTACGTGCAGAGGCAGGACCAAATCCAAAGCTGAATCCCAAGAGCTGTGTGAACAAAGAAGAGAAAGGGAAATCTCTCCCAACAGCCTCAGGAGCAGCGGATTAAATCTCCACAGTTAACTTGATGTACCCTGCATCTGTGGAATACCTGAATAGACAATGAAATATCCCAAATTGAGGAGGTGGACTTTGGGAGCAACGATAAATATATATATTTCCCTTTTTCTCTTTTTGTGAGTGTGTATGCGTATGCTTCTGTGTGTGATTTGGCTGTATAGTGTCACTTTTACCATTTGTCCTAGGGTTCTCCCTGTCCGTTTTTTTTTTGTTTGTTTTATTTATTTACTTTTTTAATATACTTTTCAGCACTTGTTATAATTGGTGGATTTGTTTTTTGGTTTGGTTGTTCTCTTCTTTCTTTCTTTTTTCTTTAGATTATTTAAAACTTTTTTTTAATAATTATTTTTTGTTTTTTATTTTAATAACTTTTTTATGTTATCTTATTTTATTTTATCTTTTTCTTTCTTTCTTTCTTTCTTTCTTTCTTTCTTTCTTTCTTTCTTTCTTTCTTCCTTCCTTCCTCCCTCCCTCCCTCCCTCCCTTTCTTTCTTTCTTTCTTTCTTTCTTTCTTTCTTTCTTTCTTTCTTTCTTTCTTTCTTTCTTTCTTTCTTTCTTTCTTTCTTTTTTCCTTTTATTCTGGGCCGTCTGGATGACAGGCTCTTGGTGCTCCAGCCAGGCATCAGGGCTGTGCCTCTGAAGTGGGAGAGCCAAGTTCAGGACACTGATCTACCAGAGACCTCCCAGCTCTGTGTAATATCAAGAGGTAAAAATCTTCCAAATATATCCATCTGAATGCCACTACTCAGCTCCACTCAACAACCAGCACACTACAGTGCTGGATACCTTATGCCAAACAACTAGCAAGACAGGAACAAAACCCCACCCATTAGCAGAGAGGCTGCCTAAAAACATAAGAAGGTGACAGACACCCCAAAACACACCACCAGACGTGGACCTGCCCACCAGAAAGACAAGATCCAGGCTCATCCACCAGAACACAGTCACTAGTCCCTCCACCAGGAAGCCGACATAACCCAGTGAACAAACCTTAGCCACTGGGGGCAGACACCAAAAACAACGGGAACTACAAACATGCAGCCTATGAAAAGGAGACCCCAATCACAGTAAGTTAAGCAAAATGAGAAGACAAAGAAACACACAGCAGATGAAGGAGCAAGGTAAACACTCACCAGACCTAACAAATGAAGAGGAAATAGGCAGTTTACCTGAAAAAGAATTCAGAATAATGATAGTAAAGATGATCCAAAATCTTGGAAATAGAATGGAAAAAAAATAAAGAAAGGTTTAAAAAGGACCTAGGAGAACTAAAGAGTAAAAAAACAATCATGAACAACACAGTAATTGAAATTAAAAGTCCTCTAGAAGGAATCAATAGCAGAATAACTGAGGCAGAAGAACGAATAAGTGACCTGGAAGATAAAATAGTGGACAAAACTACCGCAGAGCAGAATAAAGAAAAAAGAATGAAAAGAACTGAGGACAGTCTCAGAGACCTCTGGGACAATATTAAGAGCAACAACATTCGAATTATAGGGGCCCCAGAAGAAGAAGAGAAAAAGAAAGGGACTGAGAAAATACTTGAAGAGATTATTGTTGAAAACTTCCCTAATATGGGAAAGGAAATAGTAAATCAAGTCCAGGAAGCACGGAGAGTCCAATACAGGATAAATCCAAGGAGAAACATGCCAAGATACATATTATTCAAACTATCAAAAGTTAAATACAAAGAAAAAATATTAAAAGCAGAAAGGGAAAAACAACAAATAACATACAAGAAAATCCCCATAAGGTAAACAGCTGATCTTTCAGCAGAAACTCTGAAAGCCAGAAGGGAGTGGCAGGACATATTTAAAGTGAGAAAAGGGAAAAGCCTACAACCACGATTACTCTATCCAGGGCTTCCCTGGTGGCACAGTGGTTGAGAGTCCGCCTGCTGATGCAGGGGACATGGGTTCGTGCCCTGGTCTGGGAAGATCCCACATGCTGCAGAGCAGCTAAACCCGTGAGCCATGGCTGCTGAGCCTGCACGTACGGAGCCTGTGCTCTGCAATGGGAGAGGCCACAACAGTGAAAGGCCCACATACCGCAAAAGAAAAAAAGAAAATCTACAAACAATAAATGCTGGAGAGTGTGTGGAGAAAAGGGAACCATCATACACTGTTGGTGGGAATGTAAATTGATACAGCCACTATGGAGAACAGTATGGAGGTTCCTTAGAAAACTAAAATTAGAACTACCATATGATCCAGCAATCCCACTGCTAGGCATATACCCTGAGAAAACCATAATTCAAAAAGAGTCATGTACCAAAATGTTCATTGCAGCTCTATTAACAATAGCCAGGATGTTGAAGCAACCTAAGTGTCCATCGACATATGAATGGATTAAGAAGATGTCTCACATATATACAATGGAATATTACTCAGCCATAAAAAGAAACAAAATTGAGTCATTTGTAATGAGGTGGATAGACCTAGAGTCTGTCATGCAGAGTAAAGTAAGTCAGAAAGAGAAAAACAAATACTGTATACTAACACATATATATGGAATCTAAAAAAACAAACAACAACAACAAAAAACTCGTCGTGAAGAACCTAGGGCCAAGACAGGAATAAAGACGCGGACCTACTAGAGAATTGACTTGAGGACACACATAGGGGGAAGGGTAAACTAGGACAAAGTGAGAGAGTGGTAGTGTATATATGGACATATGTACACTACCAGGTGTAAAATAGATAGCTAGGGGGAAGTAGGTGTATAGCACAGGGAGAGCAGCTCAGTGCTTTGTTACTAGCTAGAAGGTGGGATAGAGAGGGTGGGAGGGAGGGAGACACAAGAGGGAAGAGATATGGGGATATATGTATATGTATAACTGATTCACTTCATTATAAAGCAGAAACTAACACACCATTGTAAAGCAATTATACTCCAATAAAAACGTTGAAAAGAAAAAAAACACCCATCTGTGTAGTGGGTTCTAGGATTCTAACCAGAAGTATACTCAAATAATATTTCCTTATTGTGATATCTAATATTCAATTAATTTTTTGATGCTTCCATCTCCCAGTTTTAAGAGTAATAAAAATTACATTAATTACTTTGCATTGCACATAGAAATGTTTTGAATGTTTTCAGAAACAAAGTTCTAATTAATTTTTTTTAATATAGAAATTAATTTTATCTTACGATTTTTGAGTCACTGCTGAAATTAGGGGTTAACTCAGTAGTAGTCAAGATTAAAAAATAAAAACAAATATAAAAGTCTTTGTATCAAATCCTGTTTAATTTCACATTTTTATGGTTTGTAGGCTTTTTATATACCTTTTGCATTTGTTATCTAGATTAAATCTGTGCTAATAAAATATGAAATTTATAATTCCTTACAATGAATACAAATTCAATGAATATTTTATATGCAACCTGATGAACAACTAGGGCCAATGTGTATAGCCTTAAAGTAGTTGGAGCTATTTCTCTCTCTGATTTTTAATGACAACTGTGTTGAATGTGTGTATATTGATCAGTATGCATCAAATCAGAACACTGCATATTTGTTCTTAGTTATAAATATGACCAAATAATAAGATCACAAATATTATTACATTATTCCAAAATCTTAATACCAGTTAAGTGATATAGGCTATTTTGGAGAAAGGCTGCATAATGAATTAAGTATACAATGAAGAATGTGGTCAATTTATACATAAATAAAATGTTTTGGTCAACTAAAATGTCAGTGTGGCAGAGGGAAAAGACAACTGGGTATCAGGAGATCTAGATTAAGACAGTATAGTATGCCAGGTGAGCACATCGGCTCCAGAGTCAGAGCTGACTGATGGTTTCTCTCCATCCTCTCCTTCCCTCATGGTTTCTGTTCAGGAGCCATTGTTCAGGTAAGCCAAGACAGTTTGTATTCCCTGTCTGTCTCCCCAGTCTTGGGGACAGAGGTTTGCCCTGTGTCCTCTGCTCTCTTATATATAGATCCAAGAAGAGTTGTTGATTTTTCAGGTATTTAGCTTTTTACTTCTTCATAGGCAGTGATGACTTCCAATCTCCTTATGTGCAGAACAGAAAACTAGATGTCACATATATGTTCTTCCAGGGGGATTTCTTCTTCCGTTTAAATTGTGTCTGATGCTTCAGAAAATACATTACTTGAAAATAATGCTGGTCTTGGTGAGCAGTTTACAACAATTCCTGTTTAAATATAAGGAACTAATCACAGTTATGCTCCAGAGAATTAAAATGTAACCTTTGGCTGCAAATATTTTTATCTTGTATTTTCAAATAGAAGACTCCAAGTTAAGCTTAATAGTAAAATAATGGTCTAAACTAGGCTCACTGCTTTGCTGTCAAATATGGCTATTGAGATATTTGCCTTAGAAGTTTTTTTTTTCTATTTGTAATGATTGAGTAGATTCCTTGATGGAATTATCTAGACCAAACCCCAGGCCGCAGACTGGTACTAGTCCTCGGCCTTTTAGGAAGCAGGCCGCACAGCAGGAGGTAAGTGGCGGGCGAGTAAGCGAAGCTTCATCTGCTGCTCCCCATTGCTTCCCATCACTAGCATTACCGCCTGAACCATCCTTTCTCCCTGTCGCCATCCATGAAAAATCATCTTCCACAAAACCACCTGTCCCTGGGGTCAAAAAGCTTGGGACATGCTTATCTAGACTTTAGCGTGTGTATTTTTGAGTGATTGATTTAGCTCTTGTATCTATTTAAAATACTTTTTATTGTTCAGTTGTTTTAGATTGCATGTACCTGTACCCATAAAAGTATTTCAAACTTTCAAAATAAAGCCCAGAAAAACTTAAAAAAAATTAAGACTAGTGAGAAATACGTATGTCAGGCTAGGAAAGTTGCTGAGAAGTTTTTTTGTTCAGTTTCCTCCTGTTCTTTTAAAATATACTAGACATAGAGGTGACCAATTTTTTTTTTCTTTTTTTTCATAAGTAAGCACAAGTTTTAATGGGAAAAATGATTTCACTAATCACCAGCCCATTACTAGTTCTGGCGTAACTACCTGTGGTCACTAGGCAAACTACATAACACAATCTCATTCTTCTTTTGTATAATCAAGGAATATTGACAGTTCCTTATGTGTCAAAAATGTTCTTAATATAAATAGAAAAATAAATCTGTATTGAAAAATAGTCTTTTGCATCTTGGGTTTAAAACATCTTATTGACAAAATATCATATTTCAACTATACTCCAATAAAAATTTAAAAATAAAAAATAGCAAAATAAATTTGAAAAACGTACCATATATATAGGAAGAATGACTTCATTTTTTATATATTATAACACAAATAAAAGTAACCTTTTTGCCTACAATCAATCTTAAATTACATATCAGATTAACATAACTAATTGTAATACAATTAAATTTCATTTCAATGCACTAAAAAAACCTTGTACACATATTTAGATATACAAAGTCTAATTGCTTTAGTTTCTAGCATGACATTAAATAAAAGAACTCCTGCTATTAAAAAGAAGTTGAGTCGAAATAGATTCACAAAATATGCCTACACAGAATTAGGATTCCTTTTCTCTTCCATTAATCTAGTTCAGTTTTATTGGGCAAAGTTCTGTTATAAATTCATCTGTTCACTACAGAAATGTCAATGAATGTGATAAAGGAACTTCTTTGGGGATTTATCATAGAATGTAATTTCTGAATTTTACATTTTGTTGCACTGTACAGTGTCACAGATAAAAATGCTTCTGAAATTGCTGTTTCATAGATGATTCTGAGAAACATGAAAGGTCATGAGTCTTCCCTTTGTGGCTGTTAGATTAAAAAACATGGTAATATCTTACAAAGAATAATTGAACTAAGACATAAGATCATCTCTAATGTTAATGCACATTTTCTTTTACTTTTATGCCAATATGTTTAGAAGTTTGTGGCTCATTTGACATGAATGTTTATTTAAAAGCATATCCTATAAGATAAAAGGAGTGTGGATAAATCAATGTGTTTAATCTAAATAGCAAGCAGCTGGCCAAAAATATAAGCTTCTTGAGTAGAGATTTTATATCAACAAAAGAGAAACCAGTTCTGCTGCTCCCAGATAACTCGCTATTTAATTGAAGAAAGTAAATAAATTCATATAAACATTAAGTATGATATACAAACATGGCAAAAATATCTATTTGTGTCTATTACTGTTAAATTTAAT
This sequence comes from Grampus griseus, assembly GCF_964374135.1. NCBI lineage: Eukaryota > Metazoa > Chordata > Mammalia > Artiodactyla > Delphinidae > Grampus > Grampus griseus. The sequence continues at coordinate 123,838,267 of NC_138998.1, read as the reverse complement.
TGATTGTAGAATCATGGAAACACACATCTAAAAACAAACAAACATAACCTAGGACACTTTATTTTAGTTTTTGCTAATATTTTTATCTGATTAAATTAAGAATACTGACAATATTTAACAAGTTCAAGCAGATTTTGATTCTGGATATGTGAAATGAATAATCTAATAAGTCTTTAGGGTACAAACTTTCACCTCCATAATCTGAGTAAATGGAATTTACTTAGCTTAGATTGTTGCCATAATGAATGGAAAACAAAAAAGAAAAAGGACCCCCAAGAGGTTTTCCCAGAACAACTGATTTTTTCACAAAGCTGGCACAGGAGTTAAGAATCAAGTCTTATCAGAGCTTGGTGAAATTTTGGCATTTTTTTATGAGGCAAATTTTTTTGTTATATATTGTATTATATTTATAAACATTTAAGTTCTTTTTAATTCACACTTACTTATACTTAAATTGCTTTTTAAATTGGAGAGATATCACCAGTTCCACAGAGTTGGAGAAAGAAGTACAAGAACAAGAGGCGGGTAAAAGAGACAAAACACAGGCAAGGTCAGACAAAGGAAAGTGAAACTGGTAGTGCTTCCTTCTTCTGTCTATATGTGGTGGAACTGTTCTTGATCTCCTTGGATCCTAGAATCTCATGGCAGTGGAATGGCTAGGGAATAACAGAGAACAAACAGAAGAATGTCCAATGTCAAAAGAGAAAATAGAATGCACTATTATTTAAGCTAGTTTTGTGGTTGAGGGACAGAAGCATACTTCTGTTAATTAGTCTCAAGAATTCTAAAAGGATCTTAGATTTTATCCTACTTGCAAACTAGTCAACCACAGTTTCATGGATGCTGGCTGAAAATGAGACTGCTGAGCCAGTAACAAAATATGGTTTATTAATCATAGTTACAGCCCGAATGGCGGCATTTTCTTATGATGTTTCTCTGAGCCTCTACTGCCAAAGGGTAAGTAAAGGAGGATCAGGTGACACTTGGACACATAATGGGTTGCATTATAGGAAAAGAATCCTGAGTTTAGGAAATCCTGATCTTTTACAGTGGGCTTCAAGCAAAACTGCCTGGCCTTTGGAACAGAGGGAGACAGTTAAAAAAAAACTTCTTTTTGCTCAGGAAGGAGACACTATGTCCACCCGGGCTGTTCACTACACAAACATTATTGAACAAAAGGGCAGAGCCTCTTCCTGCAAGATGTACCAAAACATAAGAAATCCATAGAGAATTGCTCAAATATCTACTCCTCTTTTCTACACTGTCTTTTCTTCTGGCCATGAATATGACACTCCATTGGCCACTTGGATTACTCTGACTAATAGAGACTGATGAAATCCATTTTTCATATAGAGCAGTTAATTAATTAAGGCTACCCTCAACAGGACACCAAACAGCAGTATGTGTCAACCTGAAGTACTAACCTCAAAAATGTTCCAGAGTCCCAAACCTGCCAGCTGAACTGATCTCCTAACCATCAAGGTACACCTTAGACATCTAGGTAGTTTTCTTTTTAAGAGTCTGTACTGACCCTTCCAAATTCCTGAGGCATTAATCCAGATACAGGTATAGCAATTGCATAGAATCTGCCTTGGTCTACAAGGAGGATGTCTCGGACAATTTCATTTTCCATAACAACTCTGGACAATCAGGTGAGGCTGAACTGAATGCTTACCAGAGCTAAAGGGATAATGATCACTTCACCTAGAATCAGAGACAAATTTCATTCCCACTTTATAATTGAATAACTTATATAGTAAGATAACTATTCACAGTTTTCCCATACATTAGGATTCAGTTATCTGTTGGGAAATTCCACAAAACCTAGGGTAGCCTGACTGGAAAAAAAGTCACATTCTTCTGAGGGCTAGTCTTTCCCTAAGCACTTTTAGGTATTCGAGAGGCAAGTTAGTGTTTTGGGGAGGGGATTAGTTAATGCCTGGCTTCCACCAAGAACAGTGGCCCTGAGTAAATAAAATATTTAGGATTGCTGGGACCCCTCAAGTGGACCTATATCAGTTGGGTAACAAAAGTCAGTACTGCCTCCAAAAGGGAGGCAAAGTGGCTGGTTGGTAGAACCTTAGGGTCCCCAGTTCCTTTCATGTTGAGTCAAATATAAATAAATTAAAAAAAAAATTAAGTCAAACCTTTTTTTGATTTTGGAGGAGCTGCTTAAGAGAAGTTACTCCAATGTGTCCTTTGTACAGTGGCACTGAGGGAGGAGATCGATAGGACCCAGGCTGAGCAGCTGGAGTTTGTCCCCTGTGGACAGAAACTTCAAGATAAAGAGGAGGAGAAGCTAAGCCCTGTCCAGATAAGAGACCACATATTTCTCATTCTCAAGGTCAAGGAGAGCTTCCTGACTACGCATGCACAGAAAGGCTCCTTAGAGGTCAAAAAGGCAGTGATGTCAACCTACCAATAGGCCTCTTCACTAGAATCCATCTTGGCTAAGGGGTGTGCACGCACACATGGGAGGACCCTGAGATAGACCAAATTTGGGCTCAGAACCAGGCAAAGCAAAATGACTGACCAAAAGAAATCCAGAAGAAATGTCCCATATAAGTGATTCAAACTACCATGAGGGCATGGCTATTTCTCTGAGCCCACCTGTGTGTCTATCCACATGTACTTTTTTTCCCCTTAATAAACACTTTACTTGATTCACTACTTTCCATTTCTTTGTGGAAATTCATTTTCTACAAATCCATATGGGCCATGGCCTTGTCACTTGCCGCTGGTCCCTGGTGGTCTGGTGGCTAGAATTCAGCTCTCTCACTGCCCCAGCCTGACTTCAATCTCTGGCTGGGAACTGAAACTCTGCTGCAAACCACTGCAGGTGGAGGCCACTCGTGATCAGCACCAACTGGATCGCATCCCACTCCAAGGAATGATGAGTGACAGCTTTGAGAGTAGGAATGTGGCAGAAAGCTGGTGTTTTCCATGAGAAGTCTAATATCTTGGGCCATCTAACTCCAATGGACTTTTTCTGTTATCACAGAACAGTTGAGCAGAATGGTGATCAAACTGTATTCAGAGGTTTTTCTTGGGAGATAGGATACCCAGTTGTCAGTTAAAATTGCCCCTTTTTAAGGGGCATACCGAAATATTTCTACTGGAAAGAAAGATTATTAATATCTCCCCCTCACTCTTTTTGTAGCTCTTAGAATGTAAGATGCTCTTTCCCTAAGTGTCTGGCTGGTTACCCTCCAGAAATGTTCTCTTTTATCTAGAAATACAACAGGTATAATTATTCCCTCCTCTTTCAGTTCTAAGAACTTCGAGTTTGTGCTTTAAACTTGGAAATTCCCTTGTAACACTCCTTGGTTCAGTGTGTGTTCCACTTATAATCTAATTTTTCTAGATTTACTACTTCTCCATTTCCTTGTCTGCTTATGCCTTAGCTGATATACTACTAAGACCAAAAGCTACTGAAAACTTGGAGAGAATTCAGCTACTAACGTTATTTTCATGTCTGGTATTCATTCTTGACAGTATTATGAGGAGTAAGCTCATCTGAGTAATGATTCCTGAAGGCAAAATACAGCAAATAGAAAAAAGTGCATCGGTGTTGTATATATGTTCTGTGTGGCTAGAAATTATGCATGTTACAATGAAATGTTAGATCAAGACAGTAATTTTCATGGGTAGGCACATTTCTTCTATGGTGTATATAACTATAAAATTCTGCCTTTTTTAAAAAAGATTGCTAGAAAAATATGATTTCGCAATCAAAGATTCAGAATTTGGAATTTTATGACTTTTGGAATATCATTCAAGGCCATGTTTTATACATGAAGAAACTGAGGCTGAAGGAAGTTATGATTTTTCTGAGGATATGCAATTAGTGGTGGGGCTGGTACTACACAGAGGTCAGCTACCTTAAACCCTCTTTCAAGATCCATTCCTCTATTTTGAAAGAATAAGTGTGCATCCTTATATCCCCAGCAATATTCTATATACTTTACATATGTTAACTGGTTTTATCCTTCAACAACATTATAAAATAGTTATTAATTGTCCCCATTTACCAGTGAAGAAACCATGGGACAGAGATGTTGGATGATTTCCCCAGGGTCACCCAGTAAGAGGTAATCTGGATCCAAAAAGCAGGGTCTTCAACAATTCAGTTATTCTGCCTCTTATTTGATAATGTTTAAACTGAAAAAAGGGATTTTATTTACACAATAAAAAGACCTTTTAGCCTGGCAATGTGACTAAGCATGTGTGCTTTGTTTTGAAACATTTAAATAGTTTTATTCAAACATTATAGAATCAGGTCATTATCAATGATGTTTTTTATCCTATAACCAGTGGTTCTCAGCTGGGGGTGACTGTGTCCTCCCTCCTCTCAGTGGAAATTTGGAAATGTCTGGAGATATTTTTGATTGTGACAAATGGGTGGGGAAGGGGAGAGGGAAGCTACTGGTTCTAGTGTGTTAGAGGTCAAGGATGCTGTTTAACATTCTACAATGTGTATGACAGCCCTGACAACTAAGAATTACGTGGATGAAAATGTCCATAGTGCTAATGTTGAGAAATCCTGTCCTGGACCTGGTCTGGCAGTGCTGGTTCAGGTCACACTAAGACTCATTCACACTCTATGATGAGTGCACTGGTCAGAAGCATGTTTGCTAAGCTGGTCTCTAGATATGTTTTACAGGGATGGAATAAAGATGGATAGAGGAGAATGAAACCACACACACACACACACACACACACAGAGCAAATCAGATTCTCATGACTAATTTAATGATTTTTCCCCATTTAAAAATCAAACTTACATGTATTCTTTTGTTTAATAACCTGTAATCAGAACAATATGACTCTGAAGTCACTATGTTTTCTGGCAATTCCTATATCATAAGAGCTGGAAGGCTCTTCTTCCATCCATGTCAAAGTCTGGCAAATTGTTTTTCTTATCTGTAACTGGATTATTTGAGAGGCACAGTTTTGCTGTGAATATATTTTTGCACCACAGACCACTCCCCACATACATACACTCTCCAAGCACAGGCGAGTAGCCCAAACCTCTGTATTTCCTAAGAACTATCAAAGGTCAGAGAGGAGAAGTTGCTTTAAGCCAATGACTTTACATGTATTTTTTTTTTAACTTAAATTCTTTGAAGACCATTTTATTGGTGTCCTAGAAGAAGAGATGAAACACGGAAGTGCTTTTGAGAATAGTGGTAATAGAATGATTCCTCTGGCCTGGAGAGCAGATAGTAGTCAATTTGGTTGTGTGCTTTGGATGTCAGGACATTGCAGAAAACTAAATGGTACTTGTTCATTTGAAATATTTGGGAAAAAAATGACATTATGGAGGTTTTTGTAAGGACTTGTATCTGTCTATTTACACACACGCATAACACATAAGTTTTAAAATGTGGTTTTTGTAAGACTTCAGCTTAATTACATTCATAAATTGCTTTTCATCTTGAAATACACATGGCAAAGCACCTGTGGATAGTGTGACAGAGAATAGGGGCCCAGAGGAAATGATGACACTAAAATAGAGCTGGGAAGTTGACAAATGCACACAATTCTCTGGGAGTGCCAGTCAAAGGAGAAATTGAAGAGAGCAATTTACAAGCCATTTTATAATTTGGTGGGCACTTAAGAATAGTGATGTCTGTAAATATTATAGTCAAACATTTATTTAAATAACTTGAATAAATGACCATGCATATTGATCTGACCTTGTTATTATAAGTTCAGAAACTTTTATCCTGTCATCTTATATAATTGATCATAATGTGATATTAAAATAGATCATATTTTTAATCAAACAGTAAATGTTGGACTGAAGGCATTCCATTATCTTCCAGAAGGATTAAAAACAGTAGTTTTGATTTTCATTGGACATGGTGTTCATTTATGATTCTATAATGAAAGAAAAATCTTCCCCAGGTAATTTCTTATTTTGTATGTAGAGAAATAGTAGTTTTGGATAGAACCACATCTCACATGGAGGTTTGGCCTTGCACAGATTAGAAGGTGAGTTATACTCCACTCAAGTGGAAGGGGACTAGTCTTGTTTTCATAATTAATTCCCTTTGAGAAACAATGAGATTTTAAAATTTTATAGTCATTAGTGAAACCTAGGGAAAAAAAAATATTTTCACCCCATGGACATCTCTCTGTATCATGTAATTTTCTTTCTGTTAATAATATTTTCCCTTCTGAATGAAAAATAACTATGTTCAGCTGAGGGTGATATTGGAGAAACCAAAACAACACAAACCTCAGCCTTTAATTTGTCACAGAAATAAAGTGGTGTTCTCAAGTTGAGTAATTTGAGAAGTGTAATAAACGGACTGTTTACAAAGATGTCAAAAGAACGTAGGAAAACTTGAGGTAATTTGGTGACAGTGTGTGTGAACAAGAAGTGGGGCTCTTGTTGGTGGCTTACAGCATTTAGACTTGATGGGACAAGAAGAGGAAGGGTTGGCTATCAAAACCTGGAAAAGAAGGTCTGTATGAAGAGGCTGACCTCTCAGCAGCCAGTGCCTTAGTTAGCTCAAACTGCTATAAGAAAGATACCATAGACTGGGTGCCTTGCACAACAAACATTTTTTTCTCATCTTTCTGGAGGGGTTGGGTGCTAGCCGGGTCAGGTTTTTGGTGAGGGCTCTATTCCTGGTTATGTCTTCACATGGTCATTCCTTAGTACATGCACCCAGAGAGAGAGGGAGAGGTCCTGTCTCTTCCTCTTTTCATAATGGCACTAATCCTGTCATGAGGGTTCTACCCTGATTACCCAATTACCTCTCAAAGGCCACACCTCCAAACACCATTACTTTGGGGATTAAGGTTTCTTCATACGAATTTGGAGGGGGAGGTGGGGACACAAACATTCAGTCTAATGTAACAAGCTGGTGTCAATTCAACAGAGAGGGGTGTCTTCACTCTCCTCCTCCATTTTGATCTCTTACTACCAGCTGAAATTGATCAGAAGCCAGAGAACAAAGGATCCATTGATACAGTCCAGCTGTACAGAGCAGGATGGCAAGGAGTGGAATAGATTCGGTGGAACAAATGAGACCTCTCTAGCAGAACCTCAGAGACAAGTCATTATTCAAGGAGAATGAGCTTTGCGGTTCTGTGTTCTCTGGTGCAGTACTCAGTTTTGAGGAATCTATTGAAGGCATAGTTTATGCAACAGAAGAGATGATTTTCTGTGGCACATAAACTTAAAATGTAACTTCCAAACTTTCACACTTGAATGTCTATAGAATCCCAAAACCCCATATGTCTAAAACTAAGTTTATCTTGCTATCCAAAATGTTGGTTTATCATCTGTATTGTATTTCTCATTGAAGGACATTTCTGTCTGCAAAATAGCCCAAGATCTAAGATTATCTTTGACTCTTTTATTCCCTCTTTTTCTTCAGCCAACTAATTAATACATATAATCAGTTCTACGACCTGGATATTCACTGCTCTATTTCTCTTAGGGATGTTAATTTTATCTTCTACATGACCTCAGGACATTATCTTCTCTCAAGAGTCTAACTTGTCTCAGACTTCTGTCTTCATTTCACTGCATTCTCTCCATAAAACTAGAACCAGTATTTTAAAATGTGAATCTAATGAATCATTTGCCTACTTAAAGCCTTTCAATATCTCTCTTTTATCAAGAGAAAAAGTCAAAGTTATTAAACTGTCTCTCTACTGTCTTCTTGCTTCCATCTCTTGGCTCCATTTCTACATTCTGCTTCCTGTCTTCTGAACTTTCATTGTCTTAATCTTGACTTCTGCATACTCTCCCTGAAATCTTCCTGAAAGTAAAGGTTAGCTCCTGGTTGAAAGGCTGTCTGTCAATTCTTTTTCTTCTCTGAAGCATCCCTTCCCTTGATTGCTGCTTCAGCACTTTCCTTCAGTTTTGGTTGAGAAGGATTATCAGGCTCATGCTGGATGAGCTGTCAAGAGCATTAAGCCTGCATGGAAGTAATAAGATTAAAGTAGCAAAATGACAAAGATTTTTCTGAGAAGATTCTCAGATTCAGTAGCTCTAAGCACAACTTAATTACGCTCCAAAATGAAAACCATAAGTAGCACAAAAAGACAAGAAAGACAAAATTTAGGACATTTAACTTGGGTTATGGCATTTAGATATTCAAATGGGAGACATGGAGCTATCAGATAACAAAAAAATTGTTTCTGATTAAAAATGTATAATTATTTCTATACATGATATGCATTTTCTTAAAAAGAATCTGTAAACCCGATTAAATATTTTGGTGAATGAGATTAAGCAAGTCTTCCTTATCTTATTTAATACATTTCATTTAGTAATTGAATGCCTAGATATTTTTAGTCCTATTATATAAGAAATCTAGATTACTCAAAAATTGTTTCATTTTAAAACAACTGATGTATTTAATATTGTTATAAATGATAAATGTTATATGCTGAATAGCAGACTTATATACTTAAGATCTCCTGAGATGAACCATCACTTGCCATCATTTTGATGGTTGTTTGTGATTACCCTAAGACCCCATCTCTTGCTGTAAGAATAAATTCAAGGAGATTTATTTGTTGAGTACTTAAATATGTTTATCAAGATAAGCATCAATAAAAAATGAAGTTTTATAAAAACATACTTCATCACAAGGTAAAAGTAAAATTCACTAACGAATTTGTTGATGCAAAGGTGATCTCATTTGTTCTGTTTAATGAAATTTGTAGACTATGTTAATAAAAGTAATGCATGTAAATTATAGCAATACTATGAATAAAAGAAAATATCTAGTACTAGTGCAACTGAATGAAAGAAACTCATGAATATTAATGCTCAAAAAGAGTGGTGGATGGTTTGCCACTATGGGCCCCCAAGGCTATAAATTTGGCATTGAAATCAACTGAAACATTCCATTAGAAATCAACTACTCACTACCCATATTGTGTTTTGCAATTTTGCATTTGAAATAGGCAATCTAAACCTGTTCCTAGTGGATAAGAATAAGCCCCAGAGAACTACTTTTTAAACAGTGTATTTCTTCTCAGTAACTAGACTTCAAAAATATTCTGAAAACACCATAAAGTTTAAAACTTCAGTGTCCTCAGGAGCCTCACATGGCTCCCACTGACATCAACCAGAATTTTATGTGCATGGACTGAGGGCAAAGGATAACCATTTATATGATCAACAATACATTTGATGACAAAAAATATTGTCTGAAATTCACTGTGCTAACTTTATACTCTGCGAGGACACTTAATGTCAAATGCTCACCAGCTGTCTATATATGGGGGGCAATACTTGTTTAATTTCAAAATTTAAAAACTTGAAAGGAATTTTTTATTTGCAATTTGAAGGTTATAGCAAAATTAACTGAAACATCATACATACTGATGGGACTTAATGTGGTGTGAATTTTTTCTAAACTGAGATATTTCTATACAAAGCACTGTCTTATTAATACCATAATCCATATACACACAAGCAAATATTGCATTATTTTTCCATTAAAGTAAGTATCAGTAATGAACAAGAGGAAATTTTCATCTAGTAAATAGGAAAAAAAATTCTTTCATTGTAATTACATTAACCAAATAACATATCAGGATGTATTTAAACTAATACCTCAAGTCCTATTAGCTGATTATACCTGAGATTAAACTTCATGTAGTTTGAATATCTTTAGCTCTCTGTGTTATAGGTTTATGCTTATTCATTAGAAACTGTAAACTTCAAAGGCTGATTTATGTCTTCAATAAGAAATATTTTAGTGCTCTTCTATTCCCTTAAATAGTGTGGGGTTCAATACTTTCAGATCAAATGATTATACATAACTATAGAGCAGGTATCTTCTCAACTTTGCACGGTTGATATTTTGGGTTGGACAACTCCTCCTTGTGGGGATCCTGTCCAGTGCATTGTAGGATGTTTAGTAGGATCCCTGGCCTCTAACCCCTAACTACACATAGTATCCCCACCCCAATTTTGACAACCAAATATTTCTCCAGACATTGTCAAATGTGGTACTGCTGTAGAGGAATTAATATTCAACATTGTCTTCATTGTTCATCTTGGATGAAATTCCATTTTCAGTAATTATTTAAAGGGCTTTTCAACCTTAAAGAATCTCTTCAAATGCAAGTATGATTGGGAAAAGCAAAACTATGTTATTACCAGCTAACTCTTTACTGGAAATTAATAGGTCACAATGCTTTTTAACAAAATAATAGGGTATAATATAAGAAATAGAACATGATATAGGACCAGGGGAATCAGAAAACAAATTATGGGGAAAAGTTGGGAAAAGTGAAATAAGAGGCCATCAGATTTAAACTTCAGCTACCCACACTATCTGGGCCCTTTCTGTTATACCCAGGGTTACAGTTTATTATAGTAAAAGGATACAGATTAAAATCAGCAAAGGTAAAATGTATGTAGAACAGGGTCCTAGAGAAAATAGGGGCAAGCTTCAATTCTCTTTTCCCAGTGGAGTTGTAAGGAAAGCACTTTCTGCCAGCAACTCTGTGTCACAATCAGGGAAATTCACCAGGGTCTTGGTGTCCAGAGTTTTTATTAGGAGTTGTAATGTATGAAATGAGTGATCACATAACTGACCTCAGTTACCCAGTCTCCAGTCCCTCTCTAGGTCAAGTCATACCACATAGCCCAAGACCCCCGTCATAAATCCCATGGTTATCCTAGACTATTTTACATGACTCAAGGTCCCAGGTAAATGAAGACATTCTTCTTAGGAAGGATATTCCAAGAACTTAGAGGTTACCTCCCAAAAACTGGTGAAAAGCCAAACCATTCTTTGGCATGTGCAGGCATTGGACAACCGAGGTCTGCTGAATAATCCTTTACTCTACATACATGTTTCCTCACACCATCTACCAGATCAGTGATACACAATCATAGGAATGCTAGGGAGTTCTCTAGCCCTTCAAAATAAGCTTTTTTTTTTTTTCAATGTTGTTATGTGTACATATATTGCTATTAATTTAAATGATTATTATATATGTTCACCTACACATGTAATGCAAATAGGAGAAGCATCTTATATTGCACTAAAAAAGAAACTCAACGAGAGCTAATACATATTGTTTTCTGTGTGACAAACAGTTTATGTAGTTAAATAATTTAATCCTCACAGTAACTCTATGCAGTGATGTGTTGAGGGCTCTGCTACCTGTTTGCAAGGGCCAATTGTTAAATTTTCAGAAATTTTGTGAACCTATTGACATCACATTGATAGCTTGACGTTGGTCATGGTGGTAATATTTACATCACAGAAATTGGAAAATAGTACACATCAGTATTCTCCCCACTCCTCAAAATCCAAGAGCTAAATATTTTAACCAGCCTATCACTGACTATATTATTATATTATTTTACTTATAATTTTTTTATGTCAAGTATTATTTTTAATATAGAAAACAATTCTAGCAAAACCAGTTTTTAAAGGATACATTTTTATTAACTGATGTAAAATAAGACTTTTGTCCTTCAGCAAATTGCCATAGGCATTGGTTCATTTCTATTTTGACCCATTGATCAGTTATTCCATTTCCATTGCTAGTTTTCCATACACTGTAAGTGTTCTTTTTTTTTTTTTTTAAGAATTACCAGAGTGGGGGGCTTCCCTGGTGGTGTAGTGGTTGAGAGTCCACCTGCCAATGCAGAGGACATGGGTTTGTGCCCCGGTCCGGGAAGATCCCACATGCCACGGAACGGCTGGGCCTGAGCCATGGCCGCTGAACCTGCACGTCCTGAGCATGTGCTCTGCAACTGGAGAGGCCACAACAGTGAGAGGCCTGCGTACCGCAAAAACAAAAAAACAAAAACAAACAAACAAAAGAATTACCAGAGGGGGGAGGAGCTTCAAGATAGCAAAAGAGTAAGACGCGGAGATCACCTTCCTTCCAACAAATGCATCAGAAATACATCTAGACGTAGAACAACTCCTACAGAACACCTACTGAATGCTGGCAGAAGACCTCAGACCTCCCAAAAGGCAAGAAATTCCCCACGTACCTGGGTAGGGTAAAAGAAAAAACAGACAAAAGAATAGGGACTGGACCTGCACCAGTGGGAGGGAGCTGTGAAGGAGGAACGGTTTCCACACGCTAGAAGCCCCTTGGCGAGCGGAGACTGCGGGTGGTGCAGGGGGGAGCTTCAGAGCCACGGAGGAGAGTGCAGCCACAAGGGTGTGGAGGGCAAAGCAGAGAGATTCCCTAACAAGGAATCGGGGCCGACAAGCACTCATCAGCCCAAGAGGCTTGTCTGCTCACCCGCCAGGGTGGGCGGGGCTGGGAACTGAGCCTCGGGCTTCTGAGGTCGGATCCCAGGGAGAGGACTGGGGTTGGTGGCGTGAACACAGCCTGAAGGGGCTAGAGCGCCACAGCTAGCCGGGAGGGAGTCCGGGGAAAAGTCTGGACCTGCCGAAGAGGCAGGAGACTTTTTCTTGCCTCTTTGTTTCATGGTGCGTGAGGAGAAGGGATTAAGAGTACTGCTTAAAGGAGCTCCAGAGACGGCTGCGAGCCGTGGCTATCAGCGCGGACCCCAGAGACGCACATGAGACGCTAAGGGTACAACTGCAGCCACCAAGAAGCCTGTGTGCAAGCACAGATCACTATCCACACCTCCCCTCCAGGGAGCCTGTGCAGTCCGCCACTGCCAGGGTCCTGGGATCCAGGGACAACTTCCCCGGGAGAACGAACGGCGTGCCTCAGGCTGGCGCAACGTCACGCTGGCCTCTGCCGCCGCAGGCTCATCTCGCATCTGTACCCCTCCCTCCCCCCGGCCTGAGTGAGCCAGAGCCCCCGAATCAGCGGCTCCTTTAACCCCGTCCCGTCTGAGTGAAGAACAGACGCCCTCAGGCGACCTACACGCCAGGGCGGGTCCAAATCCAAAACTGAACCCTGGGAGCGGTGTGAACAAAGAAGAGAAAGGGAAATTTCTCCCAGCAGCCTCAGGAGCAGTGTATGATATCTCCACAGTCAACTTGATGTGCCCTGCATTTGTGGGATACCTGAATAGAAAACGAATACTGCCAAATTGAGGAGGTAGACTTTGGGAGCAATGGTATATATATATATATATATATATATATATATATATATATATATATATATATATATATATATATATATATATATATATATATATGTATTTCCCCTTTTTCTATTTTTGTGACTGTATGTGTATGCTTCTGTGTGTGATTTTGTCTGTATAGCTTTGCTTTTACCATGTGGCCTAGGGTTCTGTCTGTTTTTGTTTTATTTTTTTTATTACTTAAATTTTTTTTCTTATTAATTACTTTTTATTTTAATAACCATATTTTATTTTACTTCATTTTATTTTATTTTATTTTATCTTCTTCTTTCTTTCTTTCTTTCTTTCTTTCTTTCTTTCTTTCTTTCTTTCTTTCCTTCTTTCCTTCCTTCTTTCTTTTCTCCCTTTTATTCAGAGCCATGTGGAGGACAGGGTTGTGGTGCTCCAGCCAGGTGTCAGGGCTGGGCCACTGAGGTGGGAGAGCCAAGTTCAGGACACTGGTCCACAAGAGACCTCCCAGCTCCATGTAATATCAAATGGTGAAAATCTCCCAGAGATCACCATCTCAACACCAAAACCCAGCTCCACTCAATGACCAGCAAGCTAAAGTGCAAGATGCCCCATGCCAAACAACTAGGAAGACAGAAACACAACCCCATCCATTAGAACAGAGGCTGCCTAAAATCATAATAAGGCCACAGACACCACAAAACACACTGCCAGACATGGACGGGCCCAACAGAAAGACAAGATCCAGCCTCATCCACCAGAACACAGGTACCAGTACCATCCACGAGAAAGCCTACAGAACCCACTGAACCAACCATATCCACTGGTAACAGACACGAAAAACAGTGGAAACTACGAACCTGCAGCCTGCAAAGAGGAGACCACAAACACAGTAAGTTAAGCAAAATGAGAAGACAGAGAAACACACAGCAGATGAAGGAGCAAGGAAAAAACCCACCAGATCTAACAAATGAAGAGGAAATAGTCAGTCTACCTGAAAAATAATTCAGAATAATTATAGTAAAGATGATACAAAATCTTGGAAATAGAATGGAGAAAATACAAGAAACGTTTAACAAGGACCTAGAAGAACTAAAGAGCAAACAAACAGTGATGGACAACACAAAAAAATGAAAATAAAAATTTTCTAGAAGGGATCGATAGCAGAATAACTGAGGCAGAAGAACGGATAAGTGACCTGGAAGATAAAAAAGTGGGAATAACCACTGCAGAGCAAAATAAGGAAAAAAGAATGAAAATAATTGAGGACAGTCTCAGAAACCTCTGGGACAACATTAAATTCACCAGTATTCGAATTATAGGGGTCTCAGAAGAAGAAGAGAAAAAGAAAGGGACTGAGAAAATACTTGAAGAGATTATAGTTGAAAGCTTCACTAATATGAGTAAGGAAATAGGTAATCAAGCACAGGAAGCACAGAGAGTCCCATCCAGGATAAATCCAAGGAGAAACATGCCAAGACACATATTAATCAAACTGTCAAAAATTAAGTACAAAGAAAAAATATTAAAAACTACAAGGGAAAAACAACAAATAACATACAAGGGAATCCCCATAAGGTTAACAGCTGAACTTTCAGCAGAAACTCTGCAAGCCAGAAGGAATTGGCAGGGCATATTTAAAGTGATGAGGGAGAAAAGACTACAACCGAGATTACTCTACCCAGCAAAGATCTCATTCAGATTTAGCAGAGAAATTAAAAGCTATACAGACAAGCAAAAGGTAACAAAATTCAGCACCACCAAACCAGCTTCACAACAAATGCTAAAGGAACTTCTCTAGGCAGGAAACATAAGAGAAGGAAAAGACCTACAAAAATTAACGCAGAACTGTTAAGAAAATGGTAATAGGAACATACGTATCAATAATTACCTTAAATGTAAATGGATTAAATGATCCAACCAAAAGACATAGACTGGCTGAATGGATACAAAAACAAAACCTGTATATATGCTATCTACAAGAGACCCACTTCCGACCTAGGGACACATAGAGACTGAAAGTGAGGGATGGAAAAAGATTTTCCATGAGAAGGGAACTCAGAAGAAAGCTGGAGTACCAATTCTCATATCAGACAAAACAGACTTTAAAACAAAGACTATTACAAAAGACAAAGAAGGACACTACATAATGATCAAGGGATCAATCCAAGAAGAAGATATAACAATTGTAAATATTTATGCACCCAACATAGGAGCATTTCAATACATAAGGCAAATACTAACAGTCATAAAAGGGGAAATTGACAGTAACACAATCATAGTAGGTGACTTTAACACCCCACTTTCACCAATGGACAGATCATCCAAAATGAAAATAAATAACAAAACACAAGATTTAAATGATATATTAAAAATGATGGACTTAATTGATATTTATAGGACATTCCATACAAAAATAACAGAATACACATTCTTCTCAAGTGCTCATGGAATATTCTCCAGGACAGATCATATCTTGGGTCACAAATCAAGTCATGGTAAATTTAAGAAAATTGAAATTGTATCAAGTATCTTTTCTGACCACAATGATATGAGACTAGATATCAATTCCTGGAAAAACTCTGTAAGAAATACAAACACATGGAGGCTAAACAACACACTACTTAATAACCAAGACATCACTGAAGAAATCAAAAAGGAAATAAAAAAAAAAACGTAGAAAACAAATGACAATGAAAACACAACAACCTAAAACCTATGGGATGCAGAAAAAGCAGTTCTAAGAGGGAAGTTTATAGCTATACAAGCGTACCTTAAGAAACAAGAAACATCTCAAATAAACAACCTAACCTTACACCTAAAGCAATTAGAGAAAGAACAACAGCAACAACAACAAAAACAAAGTTAGCAGAAGGAAAGAAATCATAAAGATCAGACCAGAAATAAATGAAAAAGAAATGAAGGAAACAATAGCAAAGATCAATAAAACTAAAAGCTGGTTCTTTGAGAAGATAAACAAAATTGATAAACCATTAGCCAGACTTATAAAGAAAAAAAGGGAGAAGACTCAAATCAATAGGAGTAGAAATAAAAAGGATATGTAACAACTGACACTGCAGAAATACAAAGGATCATGAGAGATTACGACAAGCAACTATATGCCAATAAAATGGACAACTTGAAAGAAATGGACAAATTCTTAGAAATGCACAACCTTCTGAGACTGAACCAGGAAGAAATAGAAAATATGAACAGCCCAATCACAAGCACTGAAATAGAAACTCTGATTAAAAATCTTCCAACAAACAAAAGCCCAGTACAAGATGGATTCATAGGCAAATTCTATCAAACGTTTCGAGAAGAGCTAACAACTATCCTTCTCAAACTCTTCCAAAATATAGCAGAGGGAGTATCACTCCCAAACTCATTCTACAAGGCCACCATTACCCTGATACCAAAACCAGACAAGGATGTCACAAAGAAAGAAAACTACAGGCCAATATCACTGATGAACACAGATGCAAAAATCCTCAACAAAATACTAGCAAACAGAATCCAACAGCATATTAAAAGGATCATACACTATGATCAAGTGGGGTTTATCCCAGGAATGCAAGGATTCTTCAGTATATGCAAATCAATGAACCTGATACACCACATTAACAAACTGAAGGAGGAAAACCATATGATCATCTCAATAGGTGCAGAGAAAGCTTTTGACAAAATTCAACACCAATTTATATATATATATAAAAAAACCTCCAGAAATAAGCATAGAAGGAACTCTCCTCAACATAATAAGAGCCACATATTACAAACCCACATCCAACATCTGCCTCAATGGTGAAAAACTGGAACCATTTCCACTAAGATCAGGAAGAAGACATGGTTGCCCACTCTCACCACTATTATTCAACATAGTTTTGGAAGTTCTAGCCACAACAATCAGAGAAGAAAAAAAATAATAAAAGTATCCAAATTGGAAAAGAAGAAGTAAAGTTGTCACTGTTTGCAGATGACATGATACTATACATAGAGTATCCTAAAGATGCTACCAGAAAAATACTAGATTTAATCAATTAATTTGGTAAAGTAGAAGGATACAAAATTAATGCACAGAAATCTCTTGTGTTCCTATACAGTAATGATGAAAAATCTGAAAGTGAAATTAGGAAAACACTCCCATTTACCATTGCAACAAAAATAAAATATCTGGAAATAAAACAAACTAAGGAGACAAAAGACCTGTATGCAGAAAATTATAAGACACTGATGAGGGAAATTAAAGATAGTACAAATAGATGGAGAGATATACCATGCTCTTGGATGGGAAGAATCAACATTGTGAAAATGACTATATTACCCAAAGCAATCTACAAATTCAATGCAATCCCTGTCAAACTACCACTGACATTTTTCACAGAACTAGAACAAAATATTTCACAATTTGTATGGAAACACAAAAGATCCCGAATAGCCCAAGCAATCTTGAGAAAGAAAAACGGAGCTGGAGGAATCAGGCTCCCTGACTGTAGATTATACTACAAAGTTACAGTAATTAAGACAGTATGGTACTGGCACAAAAACAGAAATATAGACCAATGGAACAGGATAGAAAGCCCAGAGATAAACCCTTGTACCTATGGTCAACTAATCTATGACAAAGGAGACAAGGGTATACAATGGAGAAAAGAGAGCCTCTTGTATAAGTGGTGCTGGGATAACTGGACAGCTACATGAAAAAGAATGAAATTAGAACACTCCCTAACACCATGGACAAAAATAAACTCAAAATGCATTAAAGACCTAAATATAAGGCGAGACACTGTAAAACTCTTAGAGCAAAACATAGGCAGAACACTCTAAGACATAAAACACAGCAAGATAATTTTTGACCCACCTCCTAGAGAAATGGAAATAAAAACATAACAAACAAATGGGACCTAATGAACTTTAAAAGCTTTTGCACATCAAAGGAAACCATAAACAAGAGGAAAAGAACCCTCACAATGGGAGAAAGTATTTGCAAATGAAGCAACTGACCAAGGATTAATCTCCAAAATGTACAAACAGCTCATGCAGCTCAATATCAAAAAAACAAACAACCCAATCCAAAAATGGGCAGAAGACCTAAATAGACATTTCTCCAAAGAAGATATACAGATTGCCAACAAACATATGAAAGAATGCTCAACATCATTAATCATTAGGAAATGCAAATCAAAACTACAATGAGATATCATCTCACACCAGTCAGAATGGCCACCATCAAAAAATCTATAAACAATAAATGCTGGAGAGGGTGTGGAGAAAAGTGAACCCTCTTGCACTGTTGGTGGGAATGTAAATTGATACAGCCACTATGGAGAACAGTATGGAGGTTCCTTAAAAAACTAAAAATAGAACTACCATATGACCTAGCAATCCCACTACTGGACATATACCATTAGAAAACCATAATTCAAAAAGAGTCATGTACCAAAATGTTTATTGCAGCTCTAGTTACAATAGCCAGGACATGGAAGCAACCTAAATGTCCAACAACATATGAATGGATAAAGAAGATATAGCACATATATACAATCGAATATTACTCAGCCATAAAAAGGAATGAAACTGTTATTTGTAGTGAGGTGGATGGACCTAGAGTCTGTCATACAGAGTGAAGTAATTCAGAAAGAGAAAAACAAATAACATATGCTAACACATATATATGGAATCTAAAAATGAAAAAAAAAAAAAAAAAAACATGGTCAGGAGAACCCAGGGACAAGACGGGAATAAAGATGCAGACCTACTAGAGAATGGACTTGAGGATATGGGGAGGGGAAAGGGTAAGCTGGGACCAAGTGAAAGAGTGGCATGAACAATATACACTACCAAACCTAAAATAGATAGCTAATGGGAAGCAGCTGCATAGCACAGGGAGATCAGCTGGGTGCTTTCTGACCACCTAGAGGGGTGGGATAGGGAGGGTGTGAGGGAGGGAGATGCAAGAGGGAAGAGATATGGGGACATATGTATATGTATAACTGATTCACTTTGTTATAAAGCAGAAACTAACACACCATTGTAAAGCAATTATATTCTTATAAAGATGTTAAAAAAATAATTGTTACACATAGAAGAGGTAGGAAACAGACAGGAAGGGTCAAGGATGGAGGCAATATTTACCTTAAGATATCTTTTTATAGTTTGACAAGGAGACATGTATTCTTTTAATGCATTCAAACAATAAAATTAAGTCAAAATGAAAAAAAAAAAAAGAATTGCCATAAGCATTACTTGAGATTTAATCTTCCAAATAGATTTTAATCCATTTTGACAGATGTCATTATTTGGTATGAAAAGATTTACATATTTAGTCCTGGATAATTGCTATTTTGCCATTAAGGTCTTTTCCCATTCATAAACTGTGTGTTTTTTGACTTAACTGGATTGTTTTTAATGTGCTATGATAAAATATTCTGATATTTTCTTTAAGTAGATCACCTGAGTATCTGGTCCCAAACAGTGTTTATCTAAGTCACATGCATTTGTCACTACAATGCTAACAGCTTACGTTGAAGTTCCTGATTCCAAGGACATCTGGGAATGGAGTATGTACAGTATCACTCTGAGTAGGACACTTCATTTTAACTGGTCTTAATAGTAAGCTGCCCCTGCCTATCTTTATTCTTGCAGTTAAAAGAGTAAAACCCCCTCCAGAGGACTAATTTCTTGTTTGCTTTTTATTTATTTATTTTTTTTGCGGTATGCGGGCCTCTCGCTGTTGTGGCCTCTCCTGTTGCGGAGCACAGGCTCCAGACGCGCAGGCTCAGCGGCCATGGCTCACGGGCCTAGCCGCTCCGTGGCACGCAGGATCTTCTCAGACCGGGGAACAAACCAGTGTCCCCTGCATCGTCAGCCGGACTCTCAACCACTGTGCCACCAGGGAAGCCCCTCTTGTTTGCTTTAGTTTTTACTTTTAGGGTCTTGTTTAACTGAATCATTTCTCTCTTTAATTTACTAATTTAACTCTTCATTTAATTCAATGCTTTTCCCTCCTCATATTCTATAGATTCTTCCATATAATCAATACTCCTCTCAATAGTAACATCTCCTTAATAATCTGGTAGGATTGCCTTAGCCTCCTTTTTATTGGGCCTCTTTCAGAAAATAATTTTAACCTGTAGTTCAGACCGAATAGTATGGTATAAAAGTACAATTGTCCCTCAGTATCTGAGAATGATTGGGTCCAGGACACCTGCAAATACCAAAATCCATGGATGCTAAAGTTCCTTATATAAAAGGCATAGTATTTTCATATAACCTGGGCACATCATCCTTTAAATCATCACTAAATTTCTTATAATACCTAATACAATGTAAGTAGTTGTTGGAGCATGGAAAATTCAAATTTTGTTTTTCATTAATTTCTAGAACTTTTTAAAAATTATTTTTGATCTGAGATTAGTTGAATTCATGGTTGCAGAACCTGAGATTATAGAGGGCCGACTCTATAGAGATGGGAGAGAGAAATGAGGAGAAAAAAAAATAGCACTCTGCCATAGTTTTCATTAGTTCCTTTTCCCATAACTTCCAAGTTAAGGCAAGTTTTTAAGTTTTGGGGTCTCACTTATTAACAGTGTAAGTTAATAAACCTTGATTGTTTAGTTTAGTTGTATTGAACAGTCGCTGAAGAGCTTCTTACCTATAACAACTTGTCATATAGGGCTTTTATTTTCAGTATGGTTAGTAAAATAGGTCAAACAAACACAGTAGAAGAAATATAGTTTAGCAAAGGGATACTTAGAGGATTCTTTATGTTACTTTTTTCCCAAATCTATAGAGTTTTGAAATCCTGCCTCAATTCAGAGTTTAGTCTTCTACAGTGAATTGTTCTGATAAGATTCAGTGCCACCAAAGTCCAGAATTCTTCTCAAGAGTAAAACATGTCAAAATTCATTTTGTTTTCTAGTGTGCCTCTTTCATTTTCAATCAAAAGAGTTTATCTGCTCCAGGGAAAAGGAATGACACAAAGTGATAACATATTCTGTGAAAAATATTAAAGAGAACAAAGCAATATCTTTTCTGTGACCATTCAAAGTTTAAGTCTTAGAAGCCTGAGTCAAAAAACTATAGTGAATCTGTTAAATAGACCTATTTATATTAACCCTTTGAATGAAGTTGCAGTGCATGACTGTACTATACCTTATATCATTTTAGTAAAATATATATCTAACATGGAAACAACAAAAATGCTTCTATTTTCTTCTACATATTAGTGGGCTAATAAGCATAAGCATTCAATTATTTCAAAGGATATTAAGATCTACTCAATAATGATGTAAAAAATGCTATACATTTACATAGTATTGCTCATTGTATTGGGTAGGATTCATCTTCACTAAGTAAGCATTCTAAGAAAGTGATAAGAGGAAAAAAAATCAGGTAATTTTGAAATTACTACTTACGTGGTCACCTTAGAAGCTTATCCTTAAAAAACTTTCCACAAAGATCTAACTCCTTTATATTAGGATTATGGTGAATCAGTCAAGTTTCAATGAGATTTGTTAGAGGGATATGACCTAAGGAACTTGTGGGAGCTAGTTAAGCAGTTTCTCTAAGGAGTTTGTCTTCCTGTCTGATGCTAAAACTTGAATAGCACAGTGTAAGCAGTTGAAATAGGAACATAGATGCGAGGTTGGCAAGATCAAATGTAAGCTGGAATTTACAAGAAGAGCTGCAGCTCATAAAGATAGACTAAAACACCTGTCAATTTTCATTGCCGCTGACCTTAGTAGAGTGAAGGCCCTGGAGAAACCAAGGCCCCTTATTATGGAGCCAACACACACACAAAAGTACACGTGTTCAATGCAGGATTTGGAGAAGCTGAAGAAGGATCCAGTACTTAAGGACTTAGAAATTAACGATAAAATCTGAACAGTCTCAGAATATATTTTAGCATACCTTTAGCAAATAATTTGAATGACTATGAAATAAATTTCATCTTTGTCATTAGAAAAGGAGCTACTTAATGATAGACTTGATAGAATTATTTGTCTCACTGTCTTCCCACCTCCATTTAGGTAGCATCTCCTATGTTTTATTTATTTTTATATTTTAGTAACCCTCATTGGTATGCAAAGCAGTTTGAAATATTAGTGTGGCAATTCCTGTGATATTTTCATTTAGAATTCCATTTTTCATCACCTATCAAAGGCAAAAGGAGGCATAAAAGCAGAGATTAGAAAATATGTTTTTTCCCTTTGGTATTGGTTTTCACATTCACTGCCTTTCAGTTCAGTGGAGTGTTTTACATTTTAATGGTTCAATTTATTGTTGCTACAAAGGACACAATCTATAAAGAAGTGAGAAAGTTTTGTTATATTTTTCATCAACAATTGATGTAAAGGGCTAGGGTGTAGTTTCTATGTTTACTATGATTTGTCTTGTTTACTTTTCTCTTTCATAAATGGTAGGAATTAAAGTCAAATTTTTAAGATTATTATAAGTACTTGTTTAGAATGTGTGTAGTAGAAGTAGTTAAAGCTGGGAAAATGTTTCACATGTGAATAAAAGGGAGAAATTCTGTAGTTGTCTGGATAGCTATCTGATTTTTTCCAACAGTTTTTTTCCAACAATTGTAAGAAAGTTTGTACAGGATATGGAGAGGAGAGTGTTTTGTTGGCAGAAATGGGAATTGTTTCATAAAACAGAAAAATAAAGTGCATTTTCATTTTCTTTGGAAGTGATAAAGGAAAGTTTTTGTTTTTTTACTCTCCTCTCCATTTGCAACTAGAGATTTAAAGTATACTGGCATTCTCAATATACCATGATATCTCTTTTCATTCTCACAATTAAATGAATAGATATTATCATCATAATCATTTTAGAGATGAATAAAATATACATCTAATAATTGTCAGAATTAAATTTAAATCTGTAGTACTACAAAGCCTGTACTCTCTCCTACATAACACAGACTCTAAATATCAGTGGATTATGTAAGTAGATGCACATAGAATTCTATGATATGTCATAGGATTATTATTTTAATTCTATTTACAGCAGTACCAACATATAATACTTGGAGACACATTTACCAAGGACATGAAAGATTTTTAAGCTGAAAACTACAGAACATTACTGATAGGAATTTTAAAATATCTAAATAAATAGTGGGATAACACTGTCCATAGTTTGGAAGACTTAATATGCCTAAAATGACAATTCCCACAAAAGTGATGAATAGATTTTAAATAGAGTACAATACCATTAAGACATTAGCAGGTTTTTTTTGGGGGGGGGTACAAAATGACAAGCTACCAAAAAATAAGAAGTTTTTCCAGCTTTACTGAGCTATGATACACTTGATAGAATAATTTACTTGATATAAGTAAAAATTATATATATATAAAGTGTAGGACTTGAGGTTTTGACATATGTATACATTGGGATATATAAAAAATATACACAATCAAGCTAATTGACATATCCGTCATCTTACATAGTTATCATTGTCTCTGAGCAACTTATAAAATGAAGAAACACATTGGAGGCTTTAAACTACTTGTAATAGTGTTCCAATGAGCAATATATGATAAGTATATAGAACATAATACAGAATATAGATTTACACATAAATGGCCAATAGATTTTCAACAAAAATACCGGCTTAATTAAGGGGAAAGAAAATCTTTCTGACCAACGGTATTGGAAAAAATCAATATCTATGTGAAATATATCTATGTAAGATATTAAGAATATTGACTTTCTTTCATACTGCTCACAAAATTAACTTAAAACATATCATAAACCCTAGTACAAAAGCTAGAATAATATAAACTTCTAGACAAAGATAAAGAAAAAAATATTTGTAATATTAGAGTAGGCAAATATATTTTAGGAAAAAAAAAGTCAGGCATACTAAACAAAATAAAAATGATAAACTGGACTTGATCAGAATAAAAACCTAAGAAAATAAAAATGAAAATTACAGAATGGGAGAAATATTTGCAATATGCATATCTGAGAAAGGATTTACAGGCAGAATATATAGAGGACTTTTATAACTCAATCATGAAATGGGAAACAACCAACTAAAAACAGGCAAACATTTGAACAGGCACTAAACAAAATAAAACTAAAAAACAGTCATTAAGCGATGAAAATATGCTCATCAAAACCAGAAATAAGGTGAATACAAATTAAACCAAAAAAATGAGATTCTACTAGATATCTTCTAGAATGACTAATGCTAAAATGACCAAGTATTTGGTGAGGCTTTGGAGCAACTGAAATTCTCCTACATTGCTAGGGGAGTATAAAACTGAACAACCGCTTTGGAAAATATTTTGTCTGTTTCTTAAAAAAATTTAATATACTCCTATATGACCCAGCCTTTCCACTCCTAGATACTTAATCAAAAGAGATGAAAACATATATCCACACAAAGACATGTACATGAATATTCATAGCAGCAAAATTCACAACAGTTAAAACCTGAAAACAAACTGAATGTCCATCAACATATAAATGGATAAATGAAGTGTATTGTCTTTCAATGGAATACTTCTCAACAACAAAAGGAAACAAATTACCATAAACATAACTCCATGGATGAATCTCAAAATCATGCTGAATGAAGGAAGCCAGGAACAAAATAGAGCACATAAAATGCAAATTAGTCTGTAGAGAAGAGAAGCAGGTCAGCCATTGCTGAATCCAGGGGTGGAGGGAGGGATGGTTTGCCAAAAGGCATGAGAAATTGTGTGTTGCAGGGGAAGGGGAGGTAGAAATGTACTAGATTTTGATCATTATGGTGATTGCAGAGATTTATAGCACTGTCACAAGTCATTGAACTGTACAGTTGAAATGGATGAAGTTTATTGTACATAAATCATTCCTCAATAAAATCAATGAGAAATTAGTAAAAATTATGACTAAAAATCTTCTTAGTGTGATGAGTAAGCTAAATCGAACTAGTAATCGGACTTCTTATAAATGTCCACAGTCCTAGTATTATTTTAACATGATTCATAAATGCATTTGATTGACCTACAAGTAGATATAGTAGCACTTAACAAGAATCAGCAGAATTGCAAAATTTACTTACATTCCAAAGATTGCTTAAATGCTAAATTGATTTAGGAAGCATAAATGTACTGCGGTCCTTTTTAAATATCATTAGGAATAAAAGACGATGAATATAAATTGAAAAAAGTTCTTGGAAAATGGACTATACAAAGCAACTTTGTACATTTAAATGAAAAGGAATCAATTTGAATTGTCTATTTCTCAGTGCTCCAAAGGTCTCAGAAATTTTGTAAAGAAAATAAGAAAATTTGCAAAAATATCTCATGTAGACATGAGACATTTATGTTTTTAAAATAAAATGACTGCATTGCTGTCTATTATTTGCTATCCTATTTGATAAAAATTTTATACAACAACTATGTTTCCCTTTCCTTTCTTTTTATACTTTTGCCATTGCCAGAGTATCTATTGGAGATTTACTATGAGGGCAAAATTAAATTAGTTGTCATAGTGGCAAAAATATAAGAGAAATATTTCCTACTCTCAGAAATACTACTTATGAAATTGAAGTTAAATTGATCATGCTTTGAATTTTAAATGGTATTAAAATTTCTAAAATTATTGACAAAATATGTTTCTACAATTAAACTGTTTTTCATAAAATAGTAAAGAACTAAATAAATCTGCTGGATTCCAAAGCTAATCTTTGAATTTTCAAACCCTATATAAATCATAATATTTTAATAAGGAAAGGGAATTCAGAATGTCTACCCATTCTGAAATAGCCATGAGTAATAAACTTTTCAATAAAAAAAATGGTTGGGAGAAAATAGAAAGCACAGGGCTTAGCACAATATCATTTTTGTTGTATAAATTATTAAAGTTTTGGAATATATGCCATATTCAAAGAAAGCATATACTACAATGAAATCAACTACATTAAATCTATATGCTCTAAAGGGAAACACATCTGGAATATTAAAAGAATAGTTTAATAGTGTTCTGGGGTTGGCATAACAAAGTAGTATAAAATGGGTAACTTATACAACAGAAAGGTATGGTTTCACAGTTCTGAAGTCTACAAGTTAGAAGTCTGGAATCAAAGTGTGGGCAGGGCTGGTTCCTCCTGAAGGCTGTGAGAGAGCATCTGTGTCATGCCTTTCCCAGTTTCTGGTAGCTTCAAGAGTTCCTTGGCTTGTAGATGGTGTTCTGTGTCTTCACGTTGTCTTCCATTTACATGTCTGTCTCTGCGTCCAAAATGTCCCCTTTTTATAAGGACACCAGTCATATTAGATTAGGGATGACTCTAATTGATCAGCTGCAAAGATCTGGTTTAAAAATAAGATCACATTCACAGGTACTGGGAGTTAGGACTTCAAGATATTTTGGGGGGACAGAATTCAAACCATAACAAGTACTTCGAGTATTACTGCAAAATAATTCAAGATCTGTTCAGGGAATAATGTAATATGAGAATATTTAGCACTTTTAATATATTGTTTTCTCTACCCAAGTTAGATTTACACTCTTAGGCTTTAAAGTAATGTGTGATTACAATCTTTGTAAAATGAGAAATTTAATCAAAAAAAGCTAGTCAAAAATGTGAGAAAGGTAGAGAGTAGAATAAAGGAATTACCTTATTTATTATAAGGAATTACCTTATAATAAATTTCAATTGGTTGGATATTGACTTGGAAATGAAAAAGAAGAAGAAAAAGAAGTAATTGCTAAGATGCAGCAAAGTTTCACATAATATAAATGTCTAATTACATCTGGCTACTAAATGGTTAATCAATAAAATATACACCTCTCATTCTAACTACCTAGCACATTGCACACTATTGTGTTAAAATAGGTAAAAGTGGGTTGAGAGGGCTTCCCTGGTGGCACAGTGGTTGAGAGTCCGCCTGCCGATGCAGGGGACACGGGTTCGTGCCCCGGTCCGGGAAGATTCCACATGCCGCGGAGTGGCTGGACCCGTGAGCCATGGCCGCTGAGCCTGCGCGTCCGGAGCCTGTGCTCCGCAACGAGAGAGGCCACAACAATGAGAGGCTCGTGTAACACACACACACACACACACACACACAAAAGTGGGTTGAGAGATGGAAGCTTTTAGTGTATTTATCTAGTATATAATACCTAAATAATATTACTGAAAGAATATAAACTTGCACAATTGACTTAAACCGTATCTGTTATATGAATTTGCAATTGTTTTAGTTTTAAAATTTACAAATGAGATGAGATGATGGGAGAAATATCCTAAAAGATAGTAGAATCAAATTTAAAATAAACAATAAACAACTCAGTTGATTTAAGTAGTAAACGCAATCAGGATATATTAATATGATATAGAAAAAAGACAAATCTTTGTTGTCAAAAACGTGTTGGGCTTCCCTGGTGGTGCAGTGGTTGAGAATCTGCCTGCTAATGAAGGGGACACAGGTTTGAGCCCTGGTCTGGGAAGATCCCATATGCCACGCAGCAACTAGGCCCATGAGCCACAACTACTGAGCCTGCGCGTCTGGAGCCTGTGCTCCGCAACAAGAGAGGCCACGATAGTGAGAGGCCTGCGCACCGCAATGAAGAGTGGCCCCCACTTGCCACAACTAGAGAAAGCCCTTGCACAGAAACAAAGACCCAACACAGCCAAAAATAAATAAATTAATTTTTAAAAAGTGGTAATTTAGTAAAGTATGGAAAACATATTTTGTTTGTTTGTTTTGTTTTTGTTTTTTTGCGGTACGCGGGCCTCTCACTGTTGTGGCCTTTCGCGTTGCGGAGCACAGGCTCCGGACGCGCAGGCTCAGCGGCCATGGCTCACGGGCCCAGCCGCTCCGCGGCATGTGGGATCTTCCCAGACCAGGGCACGAACCCTTGTCCCCTGCATTGGCAGGCTGACTCTCAACCACTGTGCCACCAGGGAAGCCCTGGAAAACATTTTATATCTTTACTAAAGATGAATAAAATAACAGCAGAAATAATAGAATGATAGTCATCTAAGTAAAATTTCATTATTCCATTTTAGTCTGTGTTTTCTACAGTTTAATTATGTTGCCCATTTCTTCACATGAAACCATCATAAACGTATTACAAACAAAAATGATACATAAATATACATTTGATATAACTTGATGACGTAATGTGGACTGATTCAAGTGTCTGAACACATATTATTTGGAATATTATTTGGAATATGATGGGACCTTGACTGGCATAACTAAAGAAGTGAGAATCAGAATCAATTAGATTTTACAGTTAAAAAAATCCTATTCTATGTAAGGAATACCTATCTGGTCCTCGTAAAGTTTTAACTGTTCAGAGATGAAATGGGCATTTATGTTGTTCTTTGCTTAAGACCTCTGTTCTCTTTGAAGAACACTTTATCTTATTCCAAACAAGCCACTTGACCAGTAGTAGCCACAGATCTACAGATTATTTAAGGGGAAGCGAGAATAGTTTTTCCTAGTGATGTTTTAAAGTGTACTTCTCCACTTGGCTATGTTATAAAAGAGACTTGGTGAGCTCTAAGATTCAATGAGTCTATGATTCTAATGATGTTTACAATAATCTCTGATATTTACAAAACACAGTCCTTCCGTTTCCTTTTTCTTTATAATCTTCTGATGTTCCTACTACCTGGTTTCTTTTATAAATTTATTTATTTATTTATTTATCTTTGGCTGCATTGGGTCTTTGCTGCTGTGCACGGGCTTTCTCTAGTTGTGGCAAGCAGGGGCTACTCTTCATTGTGGTGCGTGGGCTTCTCATTGCAGTGGCTTCTCCTGTTGCAGAGCACGGGCTCTAGGCACATGGGCTTCAGTAGTTGTGGCTCAAAGGCTCTAGAGCGCAGGCTCAGTAGTTGTGGCACAAGGGCCCAGCTGCTCCACGGCATGTGGGATCCTCCCGGACCAGGGCTCGAACCCGTGTCTCCTGAATTGGCAGGTGGATTCTCAACCATTACGCCACCAGGGAAGCCCCAGTCCTTCCGTTTCTTTTCTATTTTTTTCTTATTCAAAGCAAGATTTTTTTTTTTTACTTCTACTTATGTTTATATCTGTGAGTGATACATTGGCTTCACCCATAGTTTTTACAGGATTCTGAGGAAATAAGAATCTTGAATAGATAGTTCACTCCTTGTACTGGTTAGGATGATGCCATTCTGTTCATAATAATGAATTATGCTCTGATAGTCTACTCAGGTTTAAATCAGTAATAATAGAAAGGCAGAACTGGAAGATGTAACATTTAGAAAGAATCACAAGGCAAGCCTTGGACATCTCAGTGAGAGGCACTACAGGAAGCTGCCATTAACCATCAGACTAGGGAATTGGTTTGATATATCAACACAATTCAAATCCTGATCCCTGGCTACATGCCTTAGCACACATAAAATGTGAATCAGACACTTGGTGATGACTGTCTAGCAACCAAGGACAGTTGAGACTAATATAAAAATAGAATGTCCTTTATTCATTTAAAACGAACATTATATCTGTTAAACTGGGTGGACTTTGGTACCCTTTGTCCAATGAATTCTCTCTGGGATTAGAATATAGAGGGATACAAATTACAATTAATAAACAAATAAGGATATGGCTCAAATATGGGGAGTGATCAGTATAATTCAGTTTTCTGATGGCAGTGTGCAAGCAGACTTATGTGCTCAGCCCCACAATAAACTGAAACTTCCAACGATAGAAAATAACCCACTTTCACTTTGAAGAGTATTCAGGTTTAGACAAAAAACTTATTGTCCCCTATAGCTCGGTGACTTGACCACAATTATGCAGATAGTTAATTGAGTTAATAGGGACACAAGGTTCAGACACTAGTTAATTGAGCTAATAGGGTCAGTAAGTTCAGAGGTCTTTCTTACAAATGAGTCCTCTGTAAGGCCAGAGGTAAAATTTATGCTTGAAGGAGTCTTGAGTCTGAAAACATTTTATCACTTTATCATAAAATTTAATTCATGTGCATTTCATTTATCATTACGTTCAGCAAGTGACTCTGCCAATAAAAACACTCTTTTAGTTCCCAGCTTAGCAGGAATCCTTAGTGCATTTTTGGATAATCTTTAAAAAAACTAACATATGACTTGATATAACTTGGATGTTTTATGAGAATTATTATTTCCTTCAAAACACTCTAAAAGTAACAAATGCACAAAGTACAGCTATAAAGATACAAGTTCCTCTATTGATTTCCAGCACTAATTATCAGTGGGAAACATATTGTCTCCAAGTGGGCAAAAAATGGTTCTTGGTGGTGGTGAAAAATCTTAAACTTTTTGTACAAAGCAAAGATAACCAGTACATAAAGATAAACCAGATGGACAGTATGTCTGTGTTATTAAAGTTTCAAGGGTGGTTTATTAGAAAAAAATTCTTCGAAGATAGTAGAGGAGGATGATAATAAAAAAAAGGTGAAGAAACAATTATTTACAGAAATAATTTACTGAAACAATCTTTGCTTACCTAAAGAAAAGTCAGATGACTTTTTGAAAATTAGCTGAAAAGAATTATTGACACTCTTACAAGAAGAAGATCCCTTTAAGATCATCACATCCCAATGCAGAACTCTTGGTTCATTTTTCTTCCTCACACTCTTTGTCCTTCATTTTATCTGATATTTTCCCTCTGCTCAAATCTTCACTTGAAAGCTTCATGATCAGTAATTATTCCTTTCAAAACGCATTTTTCTCAAGAATCACCTGCAGTTCCTTCCCTTGTTAGGAATCCTGTGCTCCAGCACGGTCAACTATAGTTCAGAAATTCAAATGATGTTCATAATCAACTGGGGAGTTTGTTTTGTTTTGTTTTGTTTTGTGTTTATATCTTCCTATTTTTTCAAGAGTAACATATTTCCCCTGGACACAAAAATGAAAATATCACCATTTGTCTCATGACATTAAGTACCTGAAATTCTTAAAAAGTATAACCTCAAAGATTCTCACTTATGTGAGGAGAATGTGAAAAAAGTGACACATCTAAGATTCTGGGCTATTCCTTGCAACAGTGTGGATAAACATTCCAGGAAGGCTGCATGTCCTCTGATAACTCAAATATCTACTTGACGGTATGATGCTACACAGTACCTACTTTCACCATCATCACTGATCCAAAATGGATCTACAGTACAATTCAATTGTTGAAAATGTGCAAAGGATATAATCCATTTACATTTCTGCTAAAATATCTATCCCTCAAAGAAATGTTCACTAACTATAAGAATAGTAACCCCTCAATTTCTGTCATTATAATGCTTTTTTGTTTGTTTTTCAAAGCTTACCACTACCTGATATATTATAGCTTTATGTGCTCATTTATTTATCATTTGAGTTCATGCTCCAGGTGATATGCTTGTGGAGAACACATTTTCAGATGTGTTCACCATAAGTATACTCCAGGCCTGTCACCAAGAAGGTGACAGTAATTATCTGTGGAATGAAAGTAATGTTAAGTGAAAAACAAATGATATTTCTAAAAAATTGTCTCAGTGAGACTAAGATGATATTATAATTTCAAATTACATGCTTCCAAAATAAATGTACTGATTTTAGCAAGGGATATTTTATATTATCATCATAAAATAATCAGTATTAATAAATGGCACCTAGATATTATATTCCAATTCCTATTACAAATTCCCATTTAGTGCTTTAAAATTTCATTTTCTAATATAGGATTACTATATTTTCATCTGGGAAAATAAATCCATCTGTAATTGAATACAAATTACTCAAGTTACTAACATTTCCTAACATTTCCAAAAACATGGCATTTTGTGATATCTCCCATTATCAATAATCTGAAAATTTATAAAATTGAAATCTCCATACTTGAGAATGAAATAATGTGACACATTGGAATGTAGAAAAATTTTAATTTGAACATTTAAATTATGACAGAGGTGTTAAAACTAAAATTTGTTTTCTGAACAAATTCTTTGGTTATGATGCAATTATCTTAAGTCACTTCAATAGTTTCCTTCTCAGTAAGAAGTGAATTTGAAATAATAAAGCTCAGAATTGTGATCTTCCACATTCTGGGTCAAGTTTTCATTCTGTATTAGGTTTTCTTTATGTATTGGTATCACTTGCAAGTTGTCAGGAAGTGTACATGAAAGTGCATTTTTGTTTTGACCTGGATCCATTCAATCTCCCTGCAACCTGAAACTATCCACAGGGGTGTTAGGACGAGGCTGTACTGAGGACTTTTATCAATTTCTCTGCAGCCAAGTAGCCCATTGAAATCAGCATGCTAGTCAGTTCTGTCCCTCAGATCCTTTCTAAAAGATATCCTGAGCCTCTTAAGGGGCCCCGAATGGTACTTTGGAAAATTCAAGTTGCCATGCTCTGCTCAGGGAATAATAAGAGCCTTACATGACACAGATGATATGAATAAAGATGTATACAGGAAAAATACAACCAGCAAAGAACATATAAAAAAATACAAAAGCACACTATAGCCAACAAAAGTAAACTTAAACAATCATCATGTACTTTTGCTATCTGTGGTAGGCTGCATTACTGCTCACCGATATCTGCTGCTCCCTCCTGGGAGGAGATATTCTCCCAATAAAATTTGGCTCAACTACGTGACTTGTTTAGTCTGATGACATGGGAGAGGAAGTAATGTGTCACTTCTGGTAAAAGAACCATCATGCTTTCTCTTTCCTTTTCCTATGAAGACTAACAATGGTCCTCCTATTGGTTGCTCCTTCAGCTTGAATTCTGGAGTGAAGATATTGTACAAAAAAAAAGAGTCACAGCTGCCCCATGGTAGATACACAACAGGAGCAAAAAGAAAACAGCTCTGAATGAGCCAGAGAAGAAGAGAATACTCAGCCACCAACTGAGATAAATGGTTTCATAAACTAATCTGTAAAATAGCAAGAGACCTCACATGCACAGAATGCAGGTAACCAGTGCTTCAGGGTTTACTTGAGGGTATCCTACCAATGTGAAAGTGGAGAACATCAAGAACATATATTTAAAATACTATTTAAAAAATTGACCTCAGGTTAAAAGCTAGAAAGCTTTACAAAAGGCTACATTTTGTCAGATATGGCAAAAAATAATACTTATTTTTCTACCCAGTGCCCTCAAAACAAGGGTCCAAGGGAGTACTGTAAAAACAACAGGACCCTATTGTTTATTCCAGTTTAAAAATAATATTTAAAGATTATCATACTTCCTCCACTTCACATGGCCCATTTTTACTACTTTCAGATTGTGTCAGTAACATTTTTATTTCTTGATTAAGGAATAGATTTTGTAACCATCAACCAACCTAAGTATGACCCATGAAGCTGTTACATATATAGGCACTTAAACCTCAAAAGAAAATTGACGCTCTAGATTATATGAAATTAAGTATTTCTGAGAAACTTGGGAGTAAATGCCTATTTGTTCTATTTAGGAAAATATTATCTATTCCTTTGTAATTTATATAGCATTACAAACACTGCTCAATTAAAACACAAAGTCATATGAAGAAACATTTGAATAGAACAATTGATAAAATATCATTATTTTCATCATATATTAGGGTGATTTTTTTTATAGCGACTTCTGATCAATAGCCATGTTCAGTGGATTATAGTAAAAATAACTATTGTGCTGTGAGGATTTACATCAGGCACTGTGCCAAGAACTTTGCATACAATATTACAGTGAATTCTTGCAAGAATTTGAGAAGTAAGTTCTGCTATTATTTTCAATTTACCAATGTAAATTGATAATTACAGGGTTTAAACATCTTGGCCAAAGTACAAAAATCATTAAATGATAAAGATGGTGTTTGAAACCTGATCTACCTGAATTCAGTCTCTGTTTTTCTCCAGTATATAAGGCTGTCTGTTAGAAGCTCTTAAATCTTGGAATCTTCACTTTCCTTTCCCTCTTCCAGTTTTCTAGCTCAGACAAGCATCATGTCTTTTCCTTTCAGTTACTAAGAGCACCTTCTTTTTGATTCGCTGTCTCCACAACATAAACTAATCAAGTTATTCACTACTCTACTGCTTAAAACATGCCCAAACAAGACTATTTATTACCTGGCTCCTGCTTCCCTGTGTAGCCTTAGTCCACAAAACTCCCTAGTTTATAAGTAGCGCTCTAATTTCACTTTTTGTCCTTTAGTTCACTGAGGATGCCAAGTTACCTCTTGGCTTGATACCAGTGCCTGCATCTTCTCTGACTCCTTTCCCAGAAAACACTATGTCTTCATGTCCTGACTCAAATTTCACATCTTACTCAAAAATTGGTCTCACCTGAAAAAGCCTGCCTAGATGCCTGTACCCCAATCATATCCAGGTAGTCCACTAGCCTCCTTGATTTGAAAGGCAAGCATATTGGTGAATAGGATAAATTTACACATTACTGAGGAACGACTGCCAGTGATAATCTGGATGATATCTCCATTGGTCCACTTGCATACTATCTTTTCTCAGGTCAGGAACTGAAATACTAACACTACAGCGGTTTCTCTGGAATGATTAGGCCTGTCTGTAGCAATGTTTTTTTCAGTGGAACTAGAATTCACAGGTCCATGGCTGGAGTCTATTATCCAGTGTACTGGATAATAAATCATAGATTGAACCTAAATACTGATTAAAATAAAAAAGCAAGGTCCTAACTGCTCCATCGTTATGGAAAGTTCATCCTTTCTCCTTCTCTCCCAATCTACCTGTGTTCTAATTTGACATCGTGACACACCACATTTGTTTACAGGGCAGTAGATGTGAGGGATAATATAATCTAGTGTCCTTATCTTTTAAAGCACTACCCCACCCCAGACCCACTATTACTCTTTGATGTAGCTCCACAGTTCTGTCCAAACTCAGAAGGTGAGATAGATTGAAGGTTATTATCTATCTCAATGTTGTCTGTTTATTTTTTCTACCAATTTTTTCATTACCATTGGGAAGGCTTTCATGACCAGAGTCCAACCTGATCTAATGTCCCTCATATAAACAAGTAATAATTATTTCAAGGCCTTCTCACTAAATTGGCACCAGAAGCCCATGTTTGATGCTTGGTTCCTTAATGTTAGAGATAGATAAAATTCAGGAATTAACCAGCATTTTTTTTGAAGGTGGTACAAGAAATGAAGAGCAGTCAACCAGTTCTTTTTCACAACTTTTTAGAAATCTCTTACAACATGTAGTCATGAAGAACTAGATGGTACTGAATGGTATTTGACTATGGACACCAATATACTGCAACCATATCCTGACTGTCACATGTTTTCCCCATGATGCCCCAAACACAAATGGGTAGGCAAAGGGATAAAAAATAATCTAGCCTGACTGCTAGTGCTACAATTCCACTGCTCCCTGTAAAAATGCTGAAACATCTTTTTTTTTTTTTTTTTTTTTTTTTTTCGGTATGCAGGCCTCTCACTGTTGCAGCCTCTCCCGTTGTGGAGCACAGGCTCCGGACATGCAGGCTCAGGGACCATGGCTCACGGGCCCAGCCGCTCTGCGGCATGTGGGATCTTCCTGGACCGGGGCACAAACCCATGTCCCCTGCATTGGCAGGCAGACTCTCAACCACTGCGCCACCAGGGAAGCCCTCTTGAATATTTTTATAGTTCTCTTCTTCTCTTCCTCATCTCTAAGTCTATGTCTCTATTTCTCATTCAGATCCTGATTTTTTAAAGCACACGTTTGTAAAGTGATTTTCCATTATATCCTTTTATATAATAGACAAAAACTGTTGCTTCCTGGTATTGTCCCATGTCTTTAAGTTATTTTATCATCCCTATGTTTCACAATTATAAAATCTTATCAATGGCCCTCACATTAAAGTTTAAATTTACTCCTTAAATATATTTTTTTACACTAATGACTTTAAGCTTCTGTTTACTTTTAAACAAAAACATCTGTATGTTTTCATTAAGAAAGATTAGGGTAATATAAATGAATGAAATATGTGTTTGGGGTTCAAGTTAGTGTTACTGATTATGGTAGACAGAATTTTAAAGGTCTCTATTTCCAGATTATTCAAACACTCATCTAAGTACTACTGTCAAGAGACTTTGCAGACATAATTAAAATCATCAGTTTCCCTTGAAAAGGGAGATTATCTTGAATTATCCATGTGTGTCCAGTATAACTACATAGGCCTTAATTTTTTTTTTTTCTCCAGCTAGTAAAAGAGATGTGTCAGAAGATGAAGGCAGAAAAAATGAGGCAAAAGGGAAGGCATTGAAATCTAGAAGAAGATGGTAACACCAGGTTATTGCACGGAGGAATGCTACCCACATAAGACATATAATCTGCATTGAAATGTACTACGAATGAGGGAAATGATAACATTTCTTGTGTTAAATCACTGAGAAGTTTTATTCCTGTGTGTATGTGTACCAGGTACATACAAACAAAACCATATGAGCAACAAATGAAATTATTCTAGCTGCAGGGAATCTGGAGGATACTTTATTCATCCCAAAGTGCTCAGTGAATAATCGCATGGAAAGTCATATAAGAAAAATTTTGACTTATAGTCATTCTGACTTCTTTTTGGCTGTTGAAAGTAAACACAAGACTGACCAAGATACAAGCATTATAGATTTCTTTGGTGTTGAGTTTAACTGTGAACATGAGTGTCTCTGTGATAAGCACAACCGGCGTCAATAATGGCTGAGGGCTCAGCAATACAGTCTCAGCAATACCAATCATATTATGCTTGAAACAAAATGCTTGTAAGAATATGACTGAGAAAGAGGAAGAGATCAAGGATCAGAGGTGATGATGATAAAAGATATAAAAACAAAAATGCAAGAAATCCACAGAATGCTATGCAGCATTTTAAAAAAGGTAAATGCATTACTGTTATTTCTGCAGAAAGCAAAGGCAAAAAAAGATATATTTTAAAAGTCAGAAAAATAAAAATAGATATAATCCTAAAGGTGCAAAAAAATCAAAGCAAGAATATAATGGTATGAATATTCCATGTACTGAAAAAAAGTACTGCCAGTAATAATCTTTTGTTATGCTAAAATAAATATATTTGAAGGGCAAAAGAGAGAGGAAAGAGAAGGTGGGGGAGAGAGAGAGAGAGAAAGGGAGAAAGAAAGAGAGAGACAAAAAGACAAAGAGAGACAGAGAGAGAATTTGTAACTGCCCTGAAGGAAATACTGAAATGTGTTTTTAGGCAGAAGAAAAATGGTAGGTAAATATGCTATATTTAAATAAATATTGACTCTATAAAACAATAGCAATGCCATGTGGAATTTTAAAACTCAGAGAAGTAAAAGAATATTCTTGTGGAGGAGAAAATTAAAGCTCAGTGCATTGCTGGTGAAAGAGTAAAAGGTTTCAATCAATACAAGACTCTGAAATACTTTAATATGTTGCAATCTCTAATGAAACCATTACTATAAAACAATAGCAAAATAGCGTATGTAAGATCTAAACAAATAGAGGGAATAAAAGCAGAAAAACAAGAAACAATACAAGATAAGAAAACAAAAGAGAGAAAAATATACCACAAGGGAAAAAATGGCACATATTAAGGTGACGGATTTAAGCCTAAATGTGTCAATGATTGTATTAATTGGAAAAGACTATATGCACCAATAAAACAGACTCTCAGAATGGAAAAAACAAAACAAAACAAAACAAAAAAAACTAATCTAATTGCAAGAGAAGCATCAAAACATAAGCTTAGAGAAAGTTTGCAAGTAAGACAATGAAAAGGATAGTCCATGCAAACATTAAACTATAGCTATATTAATATCAAACAAATTTTAAGCTAAAATGGATCAATACAAATAAATGAAATACTTCAGGTTGATAATAAGATCAACTCCCAAGATGATATAACAAGTATGTAAGAACTTAACACAATCTGATATATAACTCAATAATTTGCATAGAAAAATTTCCATGGAATAACATGGAAAATAGACAAATCCAAAATAACAGCTAACAATTTCTCAGTAACTAATAAAACAACCAGAAAACTTAGCAACTTTCAAAATGTCTATGTATATTATTTGTCTGTAAATTAAATGAGAAATGACTAATAAAATAATAATTAGAATATCTCCACAAGTTTGGAAATTAATAAAGTACTAAAATAACTCACAAATCATAAGCCCACAGTGGAATTAGAAAACATATTTAAACCAATTATGCCAAAAAGTACAAGTGACAACTTGTGGGTTGACCTAAAGCTGTGTAAAGATGAAAGTGGTCTTAATTATCAATAATTATTAAAAAGAATAAATGTGAAAATTAATGAAAACATCTATCCCAAAGAGTTAGGATAAAACATCAAAATAAGCCCACAGAATGTAGAAGAAGGAAATAATAATGATGAGATCAGAGAGCAAAGAAACATTTAAAAAATGGTACAGTTGGGACTTCCCTGGTGGCACAGTGGTTAAGAATCCACCTGCCAATGCAGGGGACATGGGTGCGATCCCTGGTCCGGGAAGATCCCACATGCCGCAGAGTAACTAAGCCCGTGTGCCACAGCTACTGAGCCTGCGCCCTAGAGCCCACAAGCCACAACTACTGAGCCCATGTGCCACAACTACTGAAGCATGCGTGCCTAGAACCCGAGATCCACAACAAGACAAGACACGCAAGGAGAAGCCTGTGCCCCATTATGAAGAGTAGCCCCTGCTCGCCACAACTAGAGAAAGCCAGCGTGCAGCAACAAAGACCCCATGATGAAGGCCCAATGCAGCCAAAAATAAATAAATAAATTTATTTAAAAGGTAAAAAATAAAAAAATGGTACAATAAAGAGAATGGACAATAGTTAGTTTTGCAAAAATTTTAAAATTCATAGTAATTGGGTGTGGTAAAATTTAGCCCCGTATTTTTACCTCCTATTTTCCTCCTACCTAAAGAATACACCTTAGCTTTTAGTTTTTCCTTCCATGCAATTAAAATAGTGACAATATTCTCACCTGAATTTTCCAAGTCTAAATATCACAGTTTTACCCTTTTGTGCTTGAACCTTCACATTTTAATAATGCAATGGTGACATACCTTGGGTCAGCTGCTAATGGCTCCAGCCAGATGACAGAATGAAAAGTATTAACTGATTGGTGGAGAGTGAGGGGGAGAAAGAGGATTAGATGAGGATGCTACTTAATTAGTGTGAATTCTGGAAACAAAGTCAATGGACAATGCTTAAGCCTGACCTTGCTACATGA
Source organism: Grampus griseus (assembly GCF_964374135.1). Classification (NCBI taxonomy): domain Eukaryota; kingdom Metazoa; phylum Chordata; class Mammalia; order Artiodactyla; family Delphinidae; genus Grampus; species Grampus griseus. Next base: position 123,799,079 of record NC_138998.1, on the reverse strand, counting down.
AAGGTTAGACATAGTTGTTCCCCTTGGTTCTACCTTATACTTCCTGAGCATCTATCTGTATTTCATAATTCTTGTTCTTCCTCTCAGAAAAAAGATCGAACTACATCTTTCATGAAGATCTTTCTAGGCCTGAAGCTCCATGAAATAGGCTAAACCCACTTAAAAATGTGTATAGAGCATGTGTGTGTTTGAACATCCTCCAATTACTAGTTACATTACTATGGTCAATTATACTTGGCAGTTGCCTTTAATTGAAGATGAAATCACATTAGGTTTCTAATTTAAAAGCCATAGGTAAAACTATTCTAAAAATCCTATTTAAATTGCAGGCTGGTGATGTTTCTCTATATGTGCTGGGATTTTATGGTACGTTAAACTGCTCATTCAGGTAATTAGAACAATAACAGGATGAGATGTTGTACCAGGTGATACATAATAGCACCTCCCATTTATCTCTACTAAGATTTAGATTATGATCATGAAATTGCCTTCAATAACACTCAGGGTAAAATATTTCTGAATAATGAATGAGCGAGGAAATATTTTTCTCTTCTTAAGCATTTCCCATAAGATGTGGGTTACACAAGCCATGACATTGCCGAAGACAGGAATTGCTACTTTCTGTAGACCTTTCCTTCCTTATTTTGTTCAACACTCCATGCTTATACAAGTCAGCATATCCTGCTTCTTAAATAGTTCTGACATCTGACACTTCCTTTCCACCCTTGCTGGTCCACCATGGGTCAGTTTCTGTTCTCATTCAGTTTCTTCACATTCACTTTCCTCACTGCTGATACATTGACCTTCACCATGTCATACTCTGGTTTAAAGCACTTTTAGTGATCTCCTAACTTTAGGCCAACTCCATTTGCTTGGCATCACCTCCAAGCCTTGATTCCTTCTTTTTCTCAAGCATATTTCTCACGAGCATTTTGTTTCAACCATGCTACTCATATTGCTGAGGTTTCAGCCACTGTTTACCCTGATTCTTCATATCATGGAGAATACATGGAAAGACATAGATACACTAATATATTTAATCTTATACCTGATTAGATTGTAGGATCTAGGAGAAACTCACATTCATACTTAAACTCAACATTGAAAGAATCCATGTTGCCTGCTTCTGGTTGGCCCTGTCAAGTCAAGTTTGCATGAAACTAACATTGTTTTCCCTTCAGTGTTTTCACAATGACTGTTGTGCAGAGAATGGAGAATGGAGCTGTAGTACAATAAAGACACAAGGAAATCATGTAATTCTTATTTTTGCAAGCTATTCATCTGTCTGAATAGAAGCCATAAACACATAGCAGAGGGACAAATCAGTTGTTGAGGGGGGCTATCAGCTTAGCAGGCATATGAATCGTATGTATTTTTAGTTACATATTTTAACACAACTCTAAAAATTGTAACTTGTAGCAATATTTTAATTATTGTGTTTTGGTCAGGTTATATCCATTTCCAAATATATTAATGACAGCCATCAATATAGTTAAAATTAGTTATATTTTACATTAGATCTCTAATAATGTTATTACACTAACACTGTAATCACCACTTCCCTTTTATAATAATATAGCTATAGTAGGAAATACCATTTATAACTATTTGTACAGTCTCATGTGATATCCTGATCATTTTAGGCATGGAACAATGATATATTTGTCACAATGAAAATGACCACACATATATGAAATTTTGCATGGTCACTCACACTGTGATAGTATATATAACATTGTCCTGTCCATGAAATGCTTAGGGTATCACATTTAACAGTATATTATTTTAATAAAATGGCTTAAAATAAATGGTCTGTTCATAAGCAATAACTTGATTATAAATATATTCCAGTAGAAAAAGCTCTCAAATTGGAAAATCTTAAAGATCCAGATTAACTTCAAATTAAAAAAGCAGAAAATAAAAAAAATATATATATAATTTCAATGGTCCCTTTTTTGAAATAGATTTTATTATAAATAAAATCAATGAAAACTGTTGTTTCAGTAACTAGTTCATTGAAGTTAAACCATGTACATCCAGACATATCAGACTAAAAACTATAATCTGATGTTAGCAGAGAACTAATTTCCCACTTATTTGCAAATTGTTTAAAAGGTATTTTTTATATGTCTCCCATAAATTTTTATGAGGTGTTATAAACTACTAGTTGATATTATTTGTATTTTTTCCTCAGGCTGAAAATAGCCAATTTAAAAATATATGTTTTGTTTGTTTTAATTCAACTTTGAAATACTAGAAGATATAACCTCAAAGCTCAAAGCGACCAGAACAATAGTAGATAAATCTCACAACTTTATTTCTCAAAGTTTTGGAATCCATGATCCTCAAGGTCAGAGTGTGTGCTAGACAAAAATTTCTTAGGTTATGTCTGCCCTCAAACCCCCAAATTGGGAAAGACATAGCTGGGGACTCGTAGGGGACTGTTCCTTCTTCTAAATCCTAGGTGTAGTTCCTATACCTATAACTTCCTCTACGCATGTTTCTTTGCAGTCTTTGCTCTCAGAAGTGCCCTTTTTCTTGGAGAACAATTTTCCATCTTTAAGGAGTTATTTAATCTTTCCCCAAATATGTTCACTTCTCCTAAGGCCTTAGCTTTTGCAGGATTTTCAGGCTTTCTGATACTTCCTGTTGACTAGGTTTGAAGTTCTAGTTCTGCACATTATTGAGATGCACAAAATATGCATCTCTGAAGGTGGGGTTTTTCTCTTGGTACACAGGAGTATAACATTTGCTGACATTAAATATTCTACTTGATTATTTCCAGTGTTGTTGTCCCCTGGGGTTATTCTAACACTGAATGTATCACTCTAATTTAGAAAAAGGCATCATTATCTGATCAATGATGAACTTTGAGGAGATATTTGAAAAGTTAAACACATTCCTAACATATACCAACTTTATCTGATCTCACATTAAGAGAGTTCAACGATTTTTAAAAAAATTAATTAAAGTATAATTTACTAAAATAGAGTCTCTCTGATCTTAGTGGAAGAAAGAGTGTATTGTTTCACTCCTGATTTTTTTGTTGTTGTTTAAGTGGTCATCTTTATCCAAACGGCAATATATCGTGATAGGATCTTTAAGGACTATAAAGTCTAGGTAACACGATAGCTCTTTTTTATTGCCAAATCTTGATATTAAGTATGGATTATCATGCATAGTTCCCTGCCAATATCCTTCTTTTCAATTCTGGTTCACAATTAACATGGATTTGCTATAATAACTGTAACAGTAAGCTTCATTGGTGTTACTTCAATATTAGATATAGAGAAAAATCTATAATTTCTTTATCACAGCAAATTAATAATATTTATTTTACGGAAACTCTGATCAGTAGTCATTGTTTTCAACTGAGTGAAAGACTCTTTGGAATATATATTTTTTTCAGAACAAATCAAGTGGATAACCAAGGGTTTATCCTCAAAATTGATCCTTGAATTAAGATGTGTAATTTGACGACTCTAAAGCTTGATTATAAATTATTTAAGTGGTTGGTGCCCCAACTAAATGCCATACTTTCTGCTGTCTTCTGCTTAGGCTCATCACACAGTCATAGTTCTTGCCCATCTTTTGAAGCTATTTGAGTTTGCAAATAAATATCAATTTAAAAGCATATATCCTGTAAAGTGTCTATTAGTCCCTTTGTGACCTCTCCTCTATTTACGTCTCCATTTTTAATCATTCTGTGTTCCCTTCATTCTCAGTACTGCTAACACATTGAATTTTCTTCAGTTCTTCTAATGTTCTTTACAGTCTCTAGACATACGATCTTTGCACACAGCATTATTTCTTTTTGAATAGTACTTTCCCACACATTATGTTTAACTCCTACTCTTAAGTTTTCAGATCATCACTACATTCTCAGGAAGACTTCCATGGTGACTCTGCCATGATCTATTAATTACTCATTCAAAATATTCAGAGCTTACATTTGTTAAGCTCTAGGTACCAGAGAATGTAGTGAACATTTTACATGAATTTTCCATGTATCATATTCATCATCCTTACAATGTCTAAAATTATTTATAATCACAAGAACTAGCATTTCTTAAGAGCTTACTATATGATAGGAGCTATGTAAAGTGTTCTCTGAATATTCTTTTAAAATAGAAAGTGAAAAATTTAATGTTTAAGTAATTTCCTTAAGTTTATGCAGTAATGAATTACAGAAAGTGACAGAATTCTTAAACCACATGCTATAGTGTCATCTTTCTCTTATTATTTTTATTCACACTTTTCCCTTATTACTATTGTAATTATCATAGTTATAAAGTAACATTTATCTCTGTAATTTCTGCAACTCTTTTCTCATGATCTATTCATATAAGATTCATTAGAGGTAGAACAGATTCTGGTTTGGCTTATAACTGAACCTCGGGCAGCTAATGGAGTGCCTGGCATACAGATGTGGATGAATAATTTGTAAAAGTAGGAAGAAGTGGAGGAAGGAAGTAAAGAAAGAATGGAAAGAGTAAAGGATAAAGGGAGGAAGCAAAGAAGGGAGGAAGAAGGAAGAAGTTTGTTTTAGATTCAGGATGGTGGAAGATATGAGAAATAATGCATTCCATATGTATCAAGGCTTACTTAGCTCCCATATACATGCCTTTTTTGATAATGTAGTTATATAGCCACTCTTAATTATAAAGGAGTGTGGGCAATATAATCTAGCTGAGAAGGCATGCGCTCAAATGTAACCATCTCTGCTGAAGAAGAGGAGAATGAATTTTGGTAATCACTTAGGAGTCTTGAACGCAAAGCCTTGGATTTTTGCAATCTCTACTCTCAGTATGTAAAATTCAAGTATCTTTTATAGAAGGAGTTTTGTCTCCAACTCTTCATGACACTTTCTCCAATTTTCCTTTATATTATATGTTATACGTTAGCATTCAGTTATATGTTAAATGAACTTCCCTAATGGCATGACCACAGATATAGTGCATCAGAGCCAGTGTAACTTCACCTGTACTCTGTCTTCCACTTGCTCTGTTCTAGACATACTATTGTCCCTGCCATTCATCAAATAATCCAAGCATGGCTCCACCATAAGTTTTTTTGTTTTTCATCATCTCCCTACTCGAACCCCTTCCCTCTGCCATCCTCAGTGTTTACTCCCTCACCTTTAGATTTTTTTTTTATTTTAGTGCCATCTTCTCATTAAGGTGACCTTTTCTGGACAATCTTCCTAAAATCATCAAATCCTCATAATTCCCAAATCCTTCTCTGATTATTTTTTCTTCTTAGCTTCTATCATTAATATACCATTTGATTTATTTGTTTTCTTAATTCTGTCTTTTTCCACTATAATGTCATGAGGGCAGAAAGTTTTTCTCTCTTGCCCATTGCTTTATCCTCATGTTGACACATAGTACATGTTCAATAACTACATGCTGAAAAAGTCATTGTCTGTAATATACGAGATGAGGAAATGGACAAGAGAGAGAGAAAAAATCAGGTACCTAAGACCTCAGCTGCTTTAAAGATCAGGGGTGGAGGCAAGATCATACGGTAAATGTAGCCCATCTGAATACATTAAGAACTTCAGGGGAACAAGACTTTGAATTGTTAGAGCTCTATTGGATACAGGCACTCAAGTGTCCAGTCTCTTGTGAATGCTGGGTGTTGAGGTGAGCAAATGTGCCAAGAAATGTAGGGTAGAACTGTGGTAGCAGGTGAAGGGGCAGAGTAAATAATCCCTTGAACCTTGTGCACTGCAGATTCTGAGACATGGGATGAAAACAAATTCTGTGGCAAAGGATCAAAGGACACAGAGAGAGAGAAAGAGGAAAGTCTCTCTGGCTGTTTTACCTACTCCTAACTTAGCCTTTGTCACTTAAATTCCAGCTTTGGTTTCTCAATCCTCTAACCAGGAGATAATAAGATCTCCTGGAAACTGTAACTGAACCCTTGAAACAGCAAATTTAACTGCAAGGGTTTTGAATGTATGTAAGGAATTGATGGATTATGTTATTTGCTTGTAATTTCCCATCTCATAAGTGCCAGAGGAGACCATCCAAATATCTCAATAAGGGAAAACTGTAATTAGACAAGTACTTTAGTGGGACAAACTCCCCTGACATTTACAACCAGCAGACGAGTTAGGATTTAATACAAATGCCTCTAATCTATGAGGTCTGTAAGCCAAGGAAAAATTGCTGTCATTTTTCCCGCTTACCATGAAAAAGGAAAGCAGCATGCAAAGAGCAGCAGCTGGAGATACCTCCTTTTGGAGTTTTGTACTTCAGTTTGACAAAGCTACTTGACATATCCCTTTTCAAAAAGTAGCTCTTGGTTTGGTACTGAGTTCTTGTTGAAATCCAATGCCCAACCCAGAGAGACTTTGATTTCTCCAGCCTGAGATAGCCATTTCAGACTCTATAACTGACAAAATTAAAGAAGCTCAAGAATGTCTCTCTTGTCAATAGGTTATGATATAATGAAGAATGCAGCTGGCTTGGCCCCAGAAGCATCTCAGTTTTACATTAGAATGTGGCAGCCTCTACTCATCTTTATTAATCCTAGATGTGATGCTGTTCTGATTTTAAAATTATATGCTAAATGATTGAGAACATGAAATGATTACCTAGCAAGGCTGAATAAAATATGTTATAAAGATTTATATTGCAACTGCCCTCAAAGTCAGCAATACTTTTTTTTTTTTTTTTTAGTTTTCTCTTTCTCCACTTAGAATAAACCTTGGAATGAAAAGCAAAGATGGCTGGCTTAACATTGCCTAAATTACTCTAAAGTCAATGATTTGAATTGCTATTTGAAAGAGATGGGGAAAAAAGGGAAATTGTATCACATGACAGGATGAATATTGATTGAAGCTTTTAAAGGCCTGTTACTGGACTAAATGATATGGAAAGAACTTTATTGGTCGGCGTTCATTCATACGCTCATCCACTCATCCACTCGATGAACATCTGTAATGTGCAACATAATAATATGTAAGCCATGATAAACATGGGGATGGATATGTTAAAGTCCTTATTTCAAAGAACTTATAGTCAAATATAAAACACAGAATTAAAAGAAGTATTGTGTAATTGAATATAAAGAAATGTGGTAAGCTTTATTCAGCATATTCAATATTAATCAAATTAATAATATCAAATACATCAAGGAAAATTTTGTTTTATTATGTCTAAAAGATATGAGTAACAATATAAACAGTTAAGTTCAATCTGCTCAATGAGAGATGTATTAGAGTATTGGTTTCCCAATTTTTTTTCCATGGTTGTGACAGAATATATACATGAATTATCTTTTTTATTTTTGTCTTCATTGCTGCTAGGATTTGCTAAGGAAGAAAATTTCTGGATCCACTTTTGATGACTGTGAAAGTTGTAGTTAACTACAGATGCAAATAAGGAGTTCATCAGTTTGTGAGAAGTGGTAGGAAGAATAATGGTTCCCCAAGATGTCAAGTCCTAATCCTTGGACTCCATGAATATATTGGGTTATAAGGCAAACGGAAATTAAGGTTGCAGATGGAATGAAGGTTATCAATCAGCTGACCTTAAATAGAAAAGGCATCTTGCATTATCTATGTGGGTGCAATGTAATCACAAAAGTCCTTAAAAGTGGAAGCAGACAACAGAAGAGGAAACTCAGGTGGAGATACTGTAAACAGGAAGTGGGGTCCGGCTGCTCACCGCTAAAAGCCAATAGAGGGGCAAGGTTTGTGGAAAGGAAAGTTTGCTTTATTTTGTATGCCGGCAACTGGGGTGGGGAGACAGACTTGTGTCCAAAGGCTGACTCCCTCCCCCCTCCCCGACAATCAGGGGGCAAGAGCTTCTATAGGCAGAGGGGTGGCGGCTACATGCAGAAAGAGCACAGTCAGCTCTGACAGTCATCTTGAAACTGGTCATCAGTGGTCTGATCAGCGTCATCTTAATTGTTTTAAGTACAGTTAATCCTCAGTTCCAGGGCTAGTTTGTTCCCATTTCCTTGAGGCCAATTCTTGGAATTGTGGCAGCTTATGTCATGGCTACAGTCTGGTATTCATGTAGTTAACTTCTTTCATGGGCGGGCTTTCAGTATCTACAAGACAACTCACAGGATATGGCTCAGAACATTATCTGTAGCCCTTAAGGAAGAGTAAAAGGTCCTTGACTTTGTTTAATGACTAAATTATTATTATTTGGTCTCCTTTGACTGTTTTCCTTTGTTTCTGAATTTTCACACTTCTCTAATTAAACTTATTCTTTGGCTAAAGTTTTTCCACGGACAAAAAGCAGGCAGAGGGCATGGGGGGACAAGGACCACAGGGCCCTGCTCCTTTTCAATATGACTACAGAAGAATAATCAGTGGTACACAACATTGCTAGCTTTGCAGATGGAATAAGGGAGCCATAAAAGAATGTGGGTTTTCCAACAGCTGGAAAACACAGGGAAATGGATTCTCTTTTAGAGCTTCCAGGAAGGAATGATTTTAGCCCAGTGAGATCCTTATAGAACTGTAAGGTAATACATTTGTATCATTTTAAGTTACTAAATATTTGATAATTTGTTATAGCAACCATAGAAAACTCATTCACAGGGAAAGAGTTCTATAAGGTTTCTAAAAACTATAATTTGAAGTCTGGTGGCAGGTTAAGTATAGAACAATTTAGAAAGCTCTTGGGAATGCTATTTTTGTTTATTAAGTCACTATAGGAGAAAATAGAGTTCTTTGAAAGAAGTTTCTCTAATAAAATATCTTTAATAAAAATCAGAGATACTCAACATTGTTTGCTTTGCAGATGGAATAAGGGAGCTCAATGACATGTTGGTTTAATTCAAAGCTGAATATATTGGCCAGGCAATGGCAATGAAATGAACTTTGCATAATAAGCTATAAGCACAAGTTTTAAAGTTGGATTTAAGTGACCTGTCAAATAGGGTTTGCAATTTGCAATGTCTCCTGTTATATATATACACACAGATATACAGATCCAGTTATATTCTGTGTGTATATATAGATGTATACTCTATATGTATATATACAGTATATATATGTATTCTGTATATATACAGAATATAACTGGAACCTGATCAGCACCTCAGAAATAGAAAAAAAGATTTTGAGGTCAAAACCTCGGGATACATCCAGAGTTTGTTTTATTTTGAAACTGTGTTGCCAGCAGCATCATTGTAGCTTGTTGAAAGGGAAGAAATCCAAGTGTTAATTGAGATTTAAGAGACCACTCCAGTAATATTAATTTTTGCAGTAATGAAATCCAATTTTTTGCTATCATAAGATCCCAACATAACTATTAAAAACTATCTTTATTTCTTTTGTTATAAGGCAAGTGTCTTGCTTTGTAAGTTTGAATCTCACCAGCTTCTAAACTTTTCCCCTCAAATTTGTTTTATGATGTGTTCTGGACAGTTTAATGTTTTTAGGAGCACAACTACTATTATTATAGCAAATGAGACTATGCTATTAAATGTAATACATATAATTATTTGTTGTAATATTACCTTCATGACTATTATGGCAAAGGAAACCAGTCAAGCTTCAAACTTCCAATGAACCTGGGGGAAGAATTGTCTTTTGTAAACCAGGTTGTAAATGTTGCTTGTCGTGGCATTTGAAGCTGATGACCTGAAATTTCATTGCTGTTAGGACTGCAAGTGGTAGTTATTATGACAAAACTTTAGCTGAGAAATAAACAAATATCTATCTCCTGTCACCTCCTTGCATAACCACAAACTGCAACAATATTTATCAGAGCCCTGGAGTTATGTCTTGGATAAAAATAGAGTATCTTCAATTCTTACATTTTATGAGGTGACCATTTACAAGGTGACTTTTAAAAGATTCATGGATAGCCTTTGAATGTCAGTAAATGCTATTTCAATATTTTTCCAAGTTAATCTGAAAAGTAAGATTACATGTACTGTTTGTGTCACCTGGTCCTTGAACTGATCCTTTCACTGACCTTGTTTCGAACTAGTCAAGTTAGTGAGGAATGAGGAAGCAGCAGGGAAAGAGAGAGAGAATGCTAATAAATTTGTTAGGGACTGGGACAAGGGAAATTATGTTCCAGAAGAGACAAATTCTGCTATTGCATGCATTTTCTTTAATTTGAGTTGTACTTCTAGTTGGTCAGGATGAATGTATTTGGCTATAGAATAAAAGTGGAAGGAACAAAATTGAAATGACAAATGAAAGAAAAAGTAAGAAAATAAATTTATTAATAGCTCTGTATTTCCTCTAAGCAAAAATCATATTGTGATTTAATTTAAATTCCCCCTCCTAACACTGAAAAAGTCATATTTTTGTATCTTAAATCCATATACTTCAGAATATTTCAAAGGCCCTGCAAGTTTAATAAAGTTTAAATTGATCTCTCGAGTAAAATTTATATTTTAGTCTTGTTAAAGCATTTGTGATTCAACTAGTTTCACATTTATAGTATTGATATATCATTAGGGAAATAACATTTGCCACCATTTGTGTAGAATATAATTATATCTATCATAGAATAATGGTTAAATTTGCCACTGGGAAACTGGTGGTGAATAAAATGTAACAGTTTTGAAAATAAAACATGAGAAATATGTAATTCTTCATTTAAAAAAATATTTTAAAGTTATTCTGACCATTTTGCCCTGGTCACATAAGGTATGCTGACAACAGGAATAAGTCAAACTGCATTTTGCTAAGAATCATAAATAACTTCAATTCTGAAATTTAATAATCAAAATTAATTGTGTTGTTATCAATATACCATTCTTAGACCATTGTTCCATTAGAGGGCCACATAACAAGTGTTTATGCTAGAATAAAGAGCGCATAAAGTTTGACTTAATTAATGCAGTTCTTTGAAACAATGAATCTAGGAGGAACCATCTTTAGTTTTTATAGTGAAAACAAGATTTGAGAGAATATCTTTTGGTGAAAGTGCTTATCTACTATAAGTTCTCTATAATTATTAATATTTCAGTCACTGGGATAGATAACACAGCAGGCTAGACCACTAATCCCCAAAACTTCAAGAGGAAACATATCTCACCTGTGAGGTTTTGGGAGAGATCAGTGACTTCTTGTTCCGCAAAGGGATAATGATCAATTTATGTGCATGCTCTGTAACAGTACATTTCTAAAGATATATAAGTTGCTTTTGTGTTGCAGAAGGTAAGAAATAATGTTGAAGGCACAGAGTTAAAATTTTAACTCAGTTAAAATTCAGTTCAGTTTTAATAAATACATTTTCAGCACTGTTGAAGTAGTAAGAAACGTAAAGTTAAATATTTTGCCCTGTGTGGAATACAAAAAAGAAATAAAGCATCATTCTCTTCCATCACATCTGAGATACCATCTTCTGTCTTAAAATCTATCAACGTCAACCACACTATTAGTGATAAACACAAGCTGGAACTTTTAATGTTTTTTTATACTAAAATGTCTATTCTATCACTTCTTAAACATCAGTCCTTGACCTTTTACCAAATTAAATAGGTATAAAAAAATAGAAAAAAAAGTTAGAAAATGTTAGCACCCAAGATTTGACACAGAGCACATTGAAGAGTAGTGGGGATTTGGCTTTGGAATAGAGATGGTTATGTCATCAAGGTAGGTACAACCTTCTTACAGCTAGTGGTCCTGAGAAAGGACCACTGTTGTTACAACACATCAATTTTGGTCTGAAGAGCACACCTTGATACAGAAACTTCAGCTTTTCTTACCACTGGATCTACTGACCAACTTCAGTCAGGACCTCAATCTCTACCTCTTTCTTTGTTATTATGAATGATCTATCTCCATTTCTTAAAATTCTCTAATTTCTCAGTTTTGAATACCATCTCCTATTTTCCTTGTCGAGGACCAAAGCCCTAGTTAATTATTTTATCTCTTTCTTCTTGGTTTTTCCAACCAGCTAAAAATAAGTTCTAGTTTGTCAAGTAGAAAAATAAAGAAATTTAAAGATTAAAACTTCTATATCCCTGCTGGCAATATTCTATATCTTCACTCCTTTTCACAGCATATTATGTAAAGGAATGTCCACAATCACTGCTTCAACTTCCTTATTCTCATATTCTTCTCTTAAGCCAGTCTATTGGAACTTCATCCTCACTATACCAGGAAGATTGCTGTTCCAGGCCACCTGTGACCTCCACATTGCAGTGCATACTTTGTTTTGCTCAAATTCCTCTTCTGAACAGGAGACTTAGAAAGCATTGACCAAACTCTCTGTCTTGGTTTGCTCTCTTCTCTTGCATATCAGGCCATCTCAGTCTCTTAGCTTTTCCTCCATGTCACTGTCCATATATCCTAAATCTTCTTCACTGGATGCTTCTTCTCTTTGCAGTTCTTATGTGTGAAGTGCTGAGGGTTCATGCCTCAATCCTATGTAATCATCTGCTGACATTATGTTTATCTACCTTCTGCTTGTCAGTGACACAGAGGTATACCTTTGACCCTTCTTCCCTGAACCGCAGACTTTTATATCTTATAGAGCAACTCCGCACGAGTGTTTGATAAACATCATAAAATATATATTCTCATAAAATGATGCTATTTACCAATAATCCCTATTTATTCTTTATTCTTCTGTCTTTTACTCTTTTAATTCATATAAATATATAAAATATATGTGAATGTGACATATTTATAATACATATACAAAGAGATTTATTATGAAATATTGGCTCATACAATTACAGAGACTAAGTCCCATGATTTGCCCTCTGTAAGCTGCAGACACAGGCAGGCCAGTGGCATAGTTTGAAGGCCTGAGAGCTGGAGACCTGGAAAGCCAAATGATGTAGATTCCAGTTCAAATCTGAAGACCTGAGAACCAGGAATGCCCAAGGGCAGGAGAGGATGGAAGATCATTGTCTCTGCCCACCATCCTCTACCTTTTGGTTCTATTCAGGCCCTCAGGGGGTTGGATGATGTCCATCCACATGGGGAAGAGCAATCAACGTTACTCATTCTACAGATTCAAATGCTAATCTCATCAGGAAACACTCTCACACACATGCTCAGAAATAGTGTTTAACAATATATATGGGCAGCCTGTGATCCAGTCAAGTTGATATATAAAATTAACTACCACAGACTACCTATGCCTCTTCGTGCAGATATAGCCTTAATAGGTATCCTTCTCTTTCCTTCCCTTTCCAGCACCCTGGCTCAAACTGCCATTATCTATCAGCAGGCCAAGAACCATCCTCTCTGGCTCCTGTTTTAGATGACCTCCCCCTTGCCCCAAATAATGATTTTTCACATAGCAATCATAAAGAAACAGAAAATACTTTAAATAACAAAACTAAAACCACCTGGTGACTTTCAAAAGCATTTGTAATAAAATCCAAACACCTTATCCTGGTCTAAAAAGGCTAATATGGTTTGGCCCAGGCTTCTACAACAATATTAGAGAGCTGTGATCTCTTCTGCTATATATATACACTGTTGTAACCTCCCTCAATGCTGAAAGACTACATGACACATGGTTATGCTCTCTATACCTTAAGTGAATAAATGAGGAGTTTTTCTGATGGTTCTGATCATTTAACTTATTCTGCTAGATTTAGAAATAAGTAGCTCAAATATTATTTTAATATTGATCCTAAAATTAAAGAACCTTCATGGCTGTATGCATTTCTAGCAGACATGGCAAAGGTCCAGGAAAAAAATGAAATAAGTATCATATAATTTACATGAATTATCTTCTTAAAATTCAAGGAATACCTTCACTTTTTCTACAAAATAATATGTGCTTCAAGTGCCATGTACTTGCATAGTGAGAAATTCAACTTCAATCATGATTTCTTTACCCTTTCCTGGATGCAGCTTGGTAGTAACCTCGTAAGTGTAAGGGTTTCTTGATTCTTAGTGCCTGATTGCCTTCTTGGCTTTGCTTCTTCTATCTCACAGTAGTTTAGCCTCTACAATTTGACACATAACTTTGAGAAATCTAGGTGTTGCACCTTACAAGCGTCCTCTCTTTGGAGTTCAGGCTCAGAACTAAAAACTAAGTGATGGGAAATCTCAGTTCACTGGGTTTTTGTGGCTTTTCATCTTCAGCACAAAAGCCATTTAAAAATTGGGCTTAAGTAGTTACGTCAGCATGTAAATACTGGTGCTTGGCTTCAGAAAAATATCTGGCAGCAGGAAAAGTTGAACCAAAATTACTACTATAAACTGTTACAGATACAATTTATAAAGATTCTTATTTCAAAGACTCTAGAAACAGATGAGCTGAAGATACTCTGCAGTTTTTATGAGACTTGATCAACTTGGCAAGAATGATAATTTATCTTAGTTTAATTTATGTTTCATTCTTCATTTGAAAAGCTGATTTTTCATTGGAAAATTACTTGGATTTAATGACCTCCATAGAAGTTTCCCAGAACATAGGGGTAACAAATTTTAACATAATAGTTGTGCAGAAGCATAATTATCCCATGAAGTTATATGACGAAACCAAACCAACACTCTATTTTAAATTAATTCAAAGCTCCACTACAACATTTTTTTTCACTTTTAGTCTTTACAATTTTAATGTTTCATCCATTCACATATGTAAGTGTATACTAATTTTCACATCATTAGCTTACACATAAAGGTTGATCTTTTTCAAATATTCATTGGTAATACATTTTTACCTTAATGACATTTCTAAAGAATGAGAATCACTGGGTCTGTCATAATTAGATCTACTTTTCACCTACAGTTTTCTCTTACTGCTTAAAATTATAAGTCAGAATAATGACAGGAATAATAGGATTTCATGGAAGTATTAGTTAGAGAAAAGAAACACAAAGAAAAACATACTTTAAAATGAACAATCTGAAATAAAAATCACAGTATTTATTTAGATAACAGACAAAATAGTGAATAGTATACTATAATAAATCATGTATTTATCATAAGCTCACATTTTATTTTTATTATTCTCTATTATTAAAGTAACAGAGAGTTGTCTTTTATGCTACTTGATCATGTGGGTCATCTCAGTTATTTCATCCTCACTCACTGCAGAAACCACATGATAGGATTTCTGGATCCTCGCCAGTCAGGAAGATTGAGAGGAAAAGAGCATGGTTCTTAGAGTTTCAGCCCAGAAGTGATCTGAATTATTTATGTTCACATTGGTGTGTCAAAGTAGGTCATAAAGCCATTCCTGAGAGTGGAGAAGAAAAATTCTACTATATGCCAGGAAGGAGAGAGAGAGAGAATCAAATATTTTGAACTGTCTGTTTTAGTTTCCTGTGGCTACTCTAACAAATGATCACAAACAGTTCTAGACATTCTATTATTACAGTTCTAGAAGTCAGAAGTCTTGAAATATTGACAGCATGCTGCCTTCCTTCTGAAATCTCTAAGAAAGAATCCACTTCTTTGCCTTTTCTACTTTCTAGGGGCTACTGCGCCCCTTGGTTGATGACTTCATCCTCCATATTCAAAGCCAGCAGTGTAGCATCTTCTAATCTCCCTTTCTGGCCCCCTGATTTTGTCATCACATCACCTTCTGTCTGAGTCTAAATCTGCTGTTTCCCTCTTTCAAGGACCCTTGTGATTACACTGGGCTCACCTAGATAATCCAGGATAATCTCTCCATCTCAAAATCTTTAGTCACATTTTTACAGTTCTTTTTGCCATGACAGGCAACAGATGCATAGGTTCTGGGGATGCATAGGTTCTTAGGGTACCAAATC
This sequence comes from Grampus griseus, assembly GCF_964374135.1. NCBI lineage: Eukaryota > Metazoa > Chordata > Mammalia > Artiodactyla > Delphinidae > Grampus > Grampus griseus. The sequence continues at coordinate 123,783,404 of NC_138998.1, read as the reverse complement.
CAACTCACATACTTATTAGAATAGAATTAATGCAAGGAAGGAAAATAAAGGAATAAGAGAGTATGAAAAAGACACCATAGAAAATAAAAATTGTTTTAAAAAAACATGAGAGAAGAAAGTTAAAAATATGTATCAAAGCTGACTTATAAAATTTTCACTTGCAGAGCAAAGAATCTCAGATTTAGTGATTTATGTAAAGAAAATAAGAAATATATATACATATTTATGTAAAGTGATTTTCATTGTTCTATACAAGGGGTTAGCAAATATTTTCTACACAAAATCAGATAATACATATTTTATCAAAACATGACATTTTATTGTCTCAATATGAACATCTAAAATATCATTGTACAGGTTCATTATTAAAATCAAATTCATGACAGGTGGAAGCAAGTGTCCCATTCAATAAACTGAATGAGATTTAAAAATTACAATGATTTAGAATGAATATAAATTATTCTGAAAACTATACATTATTAGCACCATACATATATAATTACTTAAAGCCAAATGGATTACTCAGAGTTGAGACTTGGGTGAAGTGAGTGAGGCAGTCAGCTCAGTCAGCTCAGGTACATAATGTGATGGTTACACAATGACCAAAAAACTCAGTAACGAAGAGGATATTTCAATTCAATATATTTTTTAACATCTTTATTGGAGTATAATTGCTTTACAATGGTGTGTTAGTTTCTGCTTTATAACAAAGTGAATCAGCTATACATATGAATATATCTCCATATCTCTTCCCTCTTGCATCTCCCTCCCACTCCCCCTACCCCACCCCTCTAGGTGGTCACAAAGCACCGAGCTGATCTCTCTGTGCTATGTGGCTGCTTCCCACTAGCTATCTATTTTACATTTGGTAGTATATATAAGTCCACACACTCTCTCACTTCATCCCAGCTTACCCTTCCCCCTCCCCATGTCTTCAAGTCCATTCTCTACGTCTGTGTCTTTATCCCTGTCCTGCCCCTAGGTTCTTCAGAACAATTTGTTTTTTTATTAGATTCCATATATCTGTGTTAGCATATGGTATTTGTTTTTCTCTTTCTAACTTACTTCATTCTGTATGACAGTCTCTAGGTCAATCTGCCTCACTACAAATAATTTCGTTTCTTTTTATGGCTGAGTAATATTCCATTGTATATATGTACCACATCTTCTTTATCCATTCTGTTGATGGACACTTAGGTTGCTTCCATGTCCTGGCTATTGTAAATAGAGGTGCAATGTACATTGTGGTACATGACTCTTTCAATTCAATATTAAAAAACAAATTATAAAACAATAGCCTAAAAGCTGGGTGTCTAATTTTGTGTATGCCATATTTCGGAAATCAGGGCCTGATTTGGGTGAAGCAAGTGAGAAGGGCTCTGTAAGTGCAGGTTTAAATGAAAACATTGTCTAAAATTTTGATATTTTGTTAATTGTAGATATTTTGTATTGATTTGGTTTTCTAAAAAAATATTTTACTAAAATATTATATATCTTGATTACTGGGTTTTTGGTTTTGATGTTTTATTATTGTTATCATTGCCTTACTAGCTTCACCCTAATTGCAACACTAGAAACAATGAATGTAACTTTAATATTAAGAAAACATATTGAAGTTTGCTAAAATTTAATATTTAAATTTTTATTGAAACACACTATATAATAGCAAACTTTCCCTTGTTATTAGTTGTTTTTTTCCTATTATAACAATATATCTCTAGATAGCTGTTATGGCTCCTTATAACTTCATGCAAATATTTATGGCTTACCTGGGTTACTCTTTCATCAGTAACCATCAGCAAGGGTTAAATAATAGTGTTTCTGAATTAATATTAAGAAATACAAAAACACTGATTTCATTCTTATAGCTAATTTGTTGTTAACACGTTTCAAAAACCTGGAAATTATTTTAAATAGTAAAAACAATCTTTTATTTTAAAAGTATCACAATCATACACATATTAAAACAAGAGAAACATATCTTTATAAAAACAATTCTAGGGCTTCCCTGGTGGCGCAGTGGTTGAGAGTCCGCCTGCCGATGCAGGGGACACGGGTTCGTTCCCTGGTCCAGGAAGATCCCACATGATGCGGAGCGGCTGTGAGCCATGGCCACTGAGCCTGCACGTCCGGAGCCTGTGCTCCGCAATGGGAGAGGCCACGGCAGTGAGAGGCCCGCGTACAGCAAAAAAAAAAAAAAAAAAAAAAAAAAAAAAAAAAAAAAAAATTCTAAAGTGTTTGTAGGGATAATGCATTTAATGTAACTAGAATGTTCTGGTGTATAAATGTAGTATGGGTTAAATTGTGTCTAACTTTCCACGAAAATATACAAAATAATGATATCTTTATCTGTAAATTATTTTAAAATAAATATAGTAAATTTACATTCACATGCACACACACATATCAGTATCAACTGCCCTGTATAAACTTCCTCTATTTTATCTCTATTTATTGTCCACATTTTTTTTTTTTTTTTTAGTTTGGTGGAACATGCAAGTAACACAAAATTGAAAAAAATGTTATATTTGCAACATAATGAAACAGAAGATTTATGATTTCACCAGTTTAATATTTTGATGAGCAGTCCTATATTTTAATGTGGTCTAATATATCAATTGTTTTTGCCATGGCACATTTTGTTCTTGTGTCTTAAGCTCTTTTTTTTTTTTTTGTAAGAGAATAAGAATTATATTTACAATTGTATAGTGATCTTGTATCCAGCAACATTAACAAACTCTCCTTTAATTCTTAAAACTTCTGGATTATTTCAGATTTTTTTCTCTGCACAATTATACCATATTCAAATAAAAATTTCACAAAGTTATAAATACATACATAATTGCATAAGTAGCCTGACAACCCAGAGGAAAAGCCCAGAGAACATTATGGTGTTTCCAATAGTCATAGTTTGCTTAGATTTAGACAAATATTGAGTAAGATCTCTAATTAACATGAAATTGAGAGATTTGTAAATATTCATTTAGATTTGTCTCCACTTGTTTCACAGGAAGTACCTCAGAGGATTGTTCTTGTGAGACACAATTCTGAAATCATTTGTAGTAAGAACTGATCTGGCTTGCAAATGGATTTCAAAACCTCTGTCACAGCTTCCCAAGGAAAGCAGTTGCATTTTCTGGGTTACCTGTAATATGATTTAATTTGCTCAGTTGCAGTTACTTCGTCTTATAACTCACTTCTCTCACCAGGTTTCATGTGGGTACAGCTAACTGCTAGAACCTTGGATATATAGGAGCACCCTTGCCAAATGTGAACCATGAAACAGGTTGACATATGCTTGGACAAATCCAAATTCCAGTATTTTCCAAGTGGCTCCTGGTAGAGGCCACATTCTACTCAAAATTAGGCATTTTGGGGTTTTTTTAGAAATGTGGGGTAAAAACATAAAAGTGTAATTGTAAACTAGGTTAAACTAATGGTTAAAATATAATTCTGCCACATTTCTGAGGTAGAGGAAACTGAAAAGAACTCAAATCATATTTCACAAGGTTATGATGCCTCAGTGTATAAATAAAACCTGCAGTGTAATTAGAAAATGGCCATGGCTAGTCCTCTATCATTTTTCTGGTGTTGCTTTCACGACAACAGCAGGCTTGAATAGTTGCAAAGAGACTGCAAATCTTAAAATATTATCTGGCCCTTTACAGAAAAAAAAAATGACTAACTTCTGCTTGTTTAGGTAGCCTGCATAAATTTGTAGATTTGCCACTGGAAAGGAATAGATCCCTGAAATTTGGTTATAATTGCAGAGATATAGTGAATAGATAAAGGAAAGAGATTTTGAGTATATTTAGCTCTTGATAGGGATAATTGACTGAATGGTGACAGCTAATGGGTATGTGTGTAGCCTCATATTGGTAACAGGTTAAGTGTGCTTTTATTTCTTCAATAATATTTGCAACCTGTTTTATGGATCTAACTGAAAGGTAGTACCTCCTTTATCACATTAAGTAGGCAATTGGGAGATCAATTTTTCAATGTTACAAGATGATTCTGTCCACTGAATTGAGAATGCCTTTGAGAGTGTTAGATAGGAATACACTTAAACCTGCTACAAAGATATTATAATTTTTCAAGTGGCTCTGACTTTGAAAGGCAATAAATTATGTTAAAAAATAAGGAAGGAGGTCCAGCTCAAACTTAAACTCAGATATAGCAACTTCTGGTATTCCTGACATCCAAAATATGCTTAGCAATTCTTCTGGAACAAAGGAGTTCAAGTAGGAATCAGTGTTCCTCAAAGGCCAGTGGGGAGTCCTACCTAAGACACTGTTCTCCGTGCTTTGAAAACAAAACTCACTAGGAGGAGACTACATCTGGAAAGTTAGCATAAGAAAGTCACCTGGAATCTAGAATGCAGAATCCCAAAAATGAGCCAAAAACTGCCAAACTCTACTCTTTAGAAGAAAAATAATTGGTCAATACTTGTTGATGCCATTAAATTCACCTCTAATAGACAACTCATATTTTCAATTATTTAGTGCAAGAATCCTTCTTTTTACATCAGTGTTCCTCTTTTCTCCTGCTTTATCACATTACCCCTTTTTGATAAAATGATTTTATAATCTTTTTTTTAAATTTGGATTTTTTTAAATTTAATTAATTAATTTATCTATCTATTTATTTATGTGGCCATGGGGCTTGCAGGATCTTAGTTCCCAGACAAGGGATCAAACCCATGTCCTCTGCAGTGGAAGCCCAGAGTCCTTAGCCACTGGACTGCCAGGGCATTCCCAGGATTTTATCTTTTTTTTAAAAAATTCTGCATGCATGAAAAACAAGGGGTCTCACACTCAGCACGGTATGATATCACAGTTGCGTAACAATAGAAATTAGAGACTTTTACACACAGCTGTGGCACAAAACACCCCTTATACAATCATCTGTAGGAAAAAGAATATGGAGGATTTTGCAATATTCAGGTGAGACAGAGATACTTATAACACAGAGAATACACATAGTCTTGTGTTTCTTGAAGAAAGTGTTGTAATATGTAATGGTTTTCTCTTCCTTTAAGATTAATAATTTTTACTACCAGGTAAGAAGCCTTTTGTATTTGGCTACTATGAACTTCCTCAACTTTAAACTTGCATGAGGCCATATTCTCCTCTCCAACCACACTGGCTTCTTTCAGTTCCCCGAATGCATTGTGCTAGCAGTGCTGCTTTGTCCTGCTCTAGCTTCGATGTACAAACCTTCACAACTTCTCTAACACATACCCACTCACATACCTACCGAAATTAAATGTTGCCTTCTCATTCTTCAGTTTCCAGTTCAGTCTTCCTTAGATGAGGCAGACATCCTGGCCACCAAACTAGGTCAAAGCCTCAGGAACCCTTCTCCATACACTTAGTGCTTTTGTAATGTAGCTGATACTTGATAGGTATTTAGTAAATAAATATTTTACTGAATGAATAAATTATTGAAAGTTACATCCAACAATTTGTCTTTTGAAGAATACAAATGGAAAAACACAAAATGTGGTTTTAAACCAAGAATGAGTATATCCAGTGAGTTCCAATCCATGTTATTGTAAAAGTTAACTTTTTTGTGCTCCATGCATTGTCAGAGACTGACAGAGAACTGGAGGTAGGTAAAGCTAAAATTGCAAAGCTTCTGCCCTTATTCCTGAGCTATTTAACAAAGAGATATGAATTCTATCTCTTTTATTTAGCAAAGTCTTTGGATTGTTCATTCAACAAATACTTATTGAAAAACTACTCAGTACCAGACTCTGGTTCAGGCACTGTTGTTACAGTGTTGGATAAGACTTGGGAAACTTAACTGTGATACAGATATAAACCATCCATAGAGAGTATTTTCATCTCAGTTCTGAATTAGGAATTAACTTTTATGCCAAAAAGGCAAAAGGTTTGCTTTTACTTTGTGCTTTCTTTCCACTCTCACACTTATGCTACAACTATCAACAAAATCCTTTGTTTTCATAAGCTGTTATGTAGGAATAAAATCAAACTTCACACAATAGTAGTTTTTCTTTCTATTTACTAATTACTGCTATTGAAATTCTAGAGTTCTAAAAGCACAACCTAAGAAACTTACACATCATACATTGTATCATCTAATTCAGTTTTTATTTCTATGTATATTATTCCTAATGCAAACAATAGAATTATACCCCATTGTAAAAATAATTATTAATAACAAAGCACCATGGCCATATCTGTATGATAGGCATAACTAATACCTAAATTCTGTTATCCAGGAGCTTATAATCTAGTACAAGAGATAACACAGATACACAGTTAACAAGGACAATTATATGTATATTTTTATACATGTATATGGTACAGTGTTATAAAGGAGAGGTTACAACTGTGAGGATTGTGATTGAAAAAAATATTTTAAATCCTCTAAAGGAGAGATAGTTTAGATTAATGTTGAAATTTTGATATTCAGTGAAAACATGTATTATTTGTTGAGAAGAAAAGTTAGATAAGAAATTAGAAAAATCATCTTTTGATATTTCCATCTGTAAAATTATTACAAGTGATATGCTTATAAGTTACTCCCATACTGATCATTCAGTGAAGTAGCTACTAAATTACACTAAATTTACACTCTCTAAGAGTTTTTTGTTTTTATTTTACATGTAGTGAAGGAATTTTCATCATTAAAAAGTTCAAGGTGTTTTTCAGTCTTGGACATTCATAATTAGGAGGCTAAACTAATGTCAAATTTCATTTTCCTTATTAAGCAGACTTTTAGGGATACATGTTTGTCACATAGTAAATATATATAAAGAAACTCAAAAATTCTGGCATTTTATTCTTACCACAAGTGACTTTTTAACAGGCAAACACTGCCTTGAAGGGATCTTATATTTTGTGAAATAACTCACCATACTAATTGGACAGAAACAAATCTATTCTCTTTGTATTTTTTTGTACACCGTGGAAGAAGATCCTTTACACTTTGCAGATTTAATGGCATTTTAAAATACCAACCTTAACAAGTGTAGTTAGCTAGGCATATTTGTCACATTCAGAAAATGAAATAAGTGTTAAAAGAAGACTTCCCTCTGAAGCCTGGGAGCATTCTAACTTTAGTGCTAGGACAAAAGAGTACAGAGTATGACACCAGCATGTGCCTCTCTGACTTCATGTTTGGATGAATAATCTTAAAAAGAAAACTGAACATTAGAACGATATCTCCTATGACCCAACCTCACTTCCCAGTCATGGGTGGATAATATTTGTGAGATTGGGGTGATAACCTAGGAAAAAACTAAAGAAACAATAATAGAAGTCCTGAAAGCTATAATCAGAAATCTCCTCCTTCACTTTAAAGTTGCTTGCCTTTAAAGAATGAAATATTGTGTTGTTTTGATTTCTGATTTAAGTACAGTACATAATCATTGTACAGAGCTTGAATAATATTGATAATATAAGGAAAACATAACATTCATCCATAAATCTATTATATGGTAAGTAACAATACATTCTGTTCATTTATTTCCTTCAGTTAAATCTAGAGGTACTAAGTATGGGCAAAAACTCTTCTATTCTAGTTTAAACTTATGCGCAAATGACATTCAACTCTCGTGTTCACTTTTTCTTTTGGTGGGAAACAGAAGAATTGAGATGGGTGATAGGGTGTTAAATTGGGAATTTCTATTAAATAGCTGAGACAGCATAGATTAAAAACTGTGATTATTTGTCAGATGGAGTAGGTGAAAGAGACGATTGAGGGATAGAGACAGTCTGAGAAAGAATCGATACTGCCTTTGTAAATAACTCCAAATTTCTCCATAACCTGTAAAAGAATCACAAAATTCAAGGACCACATATAGACCCAAGGCAGCAGTGTTCCAGTACTTTAAAACGGGGCCTGCCTAAGAAGACCTGCTAGATAAAAACTAGATCAAAACAGTGGGAGTTTACAATGGGTTAAAATGTCTGCAAATCAGAATTTGAAAGGACGGTAGGAAGAGCCCACTGAGGGCAAGGGACTGCCTGTGAATAGGAGTCATATATGGAAGGGCTCAGCTGGAAGGAGGTGATGAAGCCCTGAAAATACCCACGGGAGAATAATTGCGTATTGTTAAAGCAGCGGTCAAAGAGGAACTTATCATAAATGCAGAGAGTTCTAATATGAAAGCTATGGGAGAGGAAAGAGGTCAGGAGGAAAGAATGAAGAAGGGCTAGAGCATGGGTCCCTGACCCCCGGGCTGCGGACCAGTCCATGGCCTGTTAGGAACAGGGTGGCACAGCAGGAGGTGAGAGGCAGGCACTCAAGAAAAACTTCATCTGCCGCTCCCCATCGCTCCCCATCATTCGCATTACCGCCTCAACCATTCGCCCCCACCAACAGTCCGTGGAAAATTGTCTTCCAGGAAACTGGTTCCTGGTGCCAACAATTTTGGGGACCGCTGGGCTAGAGAGTCCTCTACTGCCAGGCCCTTGAGTGTGGGGTGAGAGATGTCTTACTTTTCAATGAGAATTGAAGTTCTGATAAACATAACTGGATGAGCATTCTAATTTCTGAACTCAGCATTTGTTCCAAAGTTTAAAGCAACTGAGAGATTGTCCTACCTATCAGTGATCAGAAATATCTTGAGCCTACTGGAATTTTCACTCAATTGCAGAAAAAATATAATACTCCATTGAATACTATCGCGAATTTGGGAGATGAAACTTAAACTATGATTTAATTATTTGCATTATTTGTATCATACTTACTCAACATATTATTTACTATTTCTATAATAATTTGGCACTATAGCTTTGTTTAACTTACTTAAATTGTTTTAATTTACAAAGAAGAGAGAAAATATTTTTATTTATAATTACAATTATTAGAAGTTAACAATATCCCTGAAATACTTAATGACATTTTAAATTATTGTTTAATTTCTTCCTTGCTCTAACTTTTCAAATTCATCTAAGGAAAATACCAATTGGACTCAGTTTTAAGCATGATTATGAATTGGGAGATATATATATATATATGTTCTGTATATAGAGTTGAAAAATGGCATTGTGGTAAAATAGAAAATCAATTGATACAATATGGGAATATTAACATTAAAAGAATATGCTTTTATATTAAATGTACTTATAACAGGGCTTTGGTTAATGACTAGTAGTGGAACTGCTTTATTAAAAATAAATAATAAATAAATAATATAAATAAATATATTTATTATAATATATTTATATAAATATAATAAATAAACATTTTTAATAATTATTAAAAATAAAATCTATTATTATAAATCATATTATTAATTAATAATAAATAATATTATTAATTATTATTAATAATAAATTAATTATTAAATAATAATATCTCCTATTATTATGAAATAATAGGAGATATAGAGATAACATAGACCTTTTACATCTGAAATAAAGGAGGCAGAGCAAAACCTCCCAATGTTGAGCCACCCACTGGGACTCTACAATGGCCCCCCATTCAAGCTTCTTGCATGATTCCCTATATTCTGTAGAATTTTTAAACGTAGGGTATTATAAAATATTACACTCTTATGCATGGCTTTTTGGAAAGAGTGAGGGGCAAAATAAATATATAGAGGTGAGTAGAATTTATAATATTTTTAAAGATTTTCAATGTGCTAGACGCTTTTGTTTTACTTTTCTATTGCTTCATAACAATTTACCACAAAATTAGCAGCTTAAAACAACACGTTTATTCTGTCAAAATGTGCACGGGTCAGAATTTGTGAGGGCTTAGCTGAATCCTGTGCTCAGGGTCTCACAAAGTTGCAATTAAGGTGTCAGTTGGGTCTGTGTTCTCATCTGAGATTTGGGGTACTCTTCCCAACTTATGCAGTTGTTGGAAAATGCATTTCCTTGCAGTGGTAGAACTTGTGGCAGTGTGCTTCTTCAAAGTCAGCAAAAAAGCAGATGAATAAGAGAGAGAAGAATGGGAAAAAGTGGAGAGAGAGTTTAGATCCTATTTTAAAGGGCTCACCTGATTAGGTCAGATCCCCCAAGTGCACTCTACTTTTTGATTGAGGACCTTAATTACCTCTGCAAAGTCCTTTTATCATGCAATAAAGTGTAGTCATAGAAGTGATAAACCACTAACTCAGGGGTTCTGCTCACACTCAAGGGGGAAGGATTATATATGGTGTGTACATCAGGGAGTAGAAATTTGGGAGCCATCTTAGAATTCTGTCTCCCAGAATCTGCTTCTTGTTTTCCAGCAGAGTTTAATGTTTTTACTTACTATGATTGACAAGAAGCTAGTAATCTGTATCCTCTAGGTTTTGCTTCTGAAAGTGAAGTTTATGTAACATCAGGGTGTACAATTCCTAATAAGGTGCTTGGACAACAATAAAATTGATGCCTCTTATTTAAGTATCAATTTTGGAAGAAAACTGGGGAGCTGCTAACTATATATAAGACAAAAAGTAGAATATGATAGCTTAAAACAATTTTCACATGAGTTGTAAGGTATGAGGAAATTCTAAATCCTTTATGTTCTACAAGAGCTTAAATGATGCCCCTCTCCAAGTACCCCATGGCTGAACATTTATTGGTCTTTGCCTTTATATCTATCTTGATAGAGAAGGGTTGGACACATTGTACTATGTGGGTAGAATAATCATTGGAGAGATATGAGGCTATGGTATCTGAAAATCATCAAATGACAAAGTTTAATTGGGAAGCAATTTTATTAGGGAAAATAACCATAAAATTATCTATAATCTTCAGGAAAACTAAAAAATAAAATCATTTGGGCAAACTTTTTCTAAAAACATTTAACAAGCAAAAAAAATGAAAAGACAATTATGCTACAATAAGTAAATTTAAATCTTAAGAAAATAAAACAGCAAATAATAACCATCTTTTTATAATAAAATATTGATTTATTCAAAATTAAGAAATAAAAATTCTAATTCTAATGCTCACTTCACTCTTAAGTCTCATGAGCCTTCCCCCTAGAGATGGCTTCTCAGATATCATCAGGAGGCAAAGCAATAATGTTCGAGCCTGAGTCTTAAGCATTGTTATGTTCAATAATTCTGTTGATGGTATTCATATATATCTCTTCAAATATGAGTATTTACACAAGAACTACAGTATGAAATAGCTTTATTCCCAATGCTTATGTTTACAGGCAAGAGTAGTCATAAAAAAAAAAAATACTTTAAAAAAGTCTGAAATCTGCCTGCTGATTCCTGTCTCTGCAATCCATATGTGCTAAGTTGCTAGCTTTCTTAAGCTACACTATGACATCTGTGGTGCTCAGAGCTAAAGTCAGTGCTTTTTTTTAATTAACAGATTTAGTTAGTTTGTTTATTTTAATGCAGCTCCACAATATGTCAAAAAATCCTATCAGGCAACTTCTGAATGAAAAGTTTACAGATAAATCCATGAGTTGAAATATATTGTTGGCCAAACACTATTGGAGAGCTGAACATAATCATTTATCAAAATTAACAACCCAAAGAAATAATCTAAACTTTTTAACATAAAAGATGATTCACTATTAGGCTCTGATGTTGTGCTTATTGGAAATTTAAGAAAATAAAGTTGAGAAAAGTAAAGTCATTTTTACTCCCACTAAACCAATATGACTATAACCTCTGATACATACTAATATGTAATATATTCCTTATGTAATCTCAAAATTTTATAAATTAACATATTTTATAAACTGCAAATAAAATATATATTAATATGAAATTAATATATATATATTCTTACTTTTAAATCACATTTTTATATTTCATTCTAAATGAAATTTTTTTTTTTTTTTTTTTTTGCGGTAAGCAGGCCTCTCTCACTGTTGTGGCCTCTCCCGTTGTGGAGCAGGCTCCGGACGCGCAGGCTCAGCGGCCATGGCTCACGGGCCCAGCCGCTGCGCGGCATGTGGGATCTTCCTGGACCGGGGCACGAACCCATGTCCCCTGCATCGGCAGGCGGACTCTCAACCACTGCGCCACCAGGGAAGCCCTAAATGAAATTTTTAATCATGTTACATATTTCAAATATCAGAAATTAGATACAATGATATATTAATATGAAACAAATTCTGAAATATTTGAAATATTGTCATATAATAGCTTCAATTTGTGGCTTTATTAAAGAAAATTGGAGAAAGCATCCACAAATATACTTCATTACAGTTTATAGTGGATATTGTCAATCATCTTAAGGCTGAGTGACTCTGTCACTTTTCATTTGGAAAAATAAAACAGTTTTCTTAATATCCATATGATAGTTGCCATCCATTCAAAATATCCAGAGACAAATTCACTAAGAAACAGACACACACATACTGTAAGCATGTCTTCATAGTGCATGTTTCATAAGATTCTAATTCAAAAACAAATTTTTGACTGTTTGCAGTGATCTGCAAATAGGGAATATTTTTATATGTTCAATTAAAGTTTCATGGATTGTTGAAAACCTCTGGATTTTTTTTTTTGGATCTTAATTAATGAAAATAAATTAAGGAAATCTATTAAGAACTTAGTAGACTTCTACTGAACTTTTTATATGAAATTATACTTCTTGATCTAGGCTATGTTATTAATGTGGTTGATATTTTATGTATTTAGGAAAAAATAATTTTTATCAAATATATTATTATCATATTCATTGTTAAATAATAGCCTTATATAATAATGGTGGCATTTTGCAAAAATTTCTATTAGAAATATTCCCTTGATGTGAAACGTATATTTTTAAAATTTTAATTAAAGATATTTTAGATAATTTACACATTGGTATATGATGCATACTTATAGAGTCAGTTTCCCCCAATAAATGTTTGCAAATAGGCTATAGTAAGAAATGAGAAAAGTATGAAGGAAACCATTACATTTAAATTTATGAAGTAACTAGAAATTGGTAAAATTAGATGACAGTCTCTGCTTATTAGAGTGTATGGTGTAAATATATAATTTTATAATTTGTTTTCTATTTGCTTGCTCTTATAAAATCTCTTCTTTCCTCTCTACCTTTTTACTTTTTTGCATTTTACGAATATTTTAAAATATATTCCCTAATGTTATACTGTGTTTGAAACTTTAGATCTCTGTAAAGGATTTACATCATAGAAATATTTTTCCAATACTCACATAAATAAATGACATTTCAATCTCTGAAAAAAAAAATTTAATACATTTTTTAACAGTTTTAGACTTATGGATTATTTGCATTGGTAGTACAGAGAGTTCTCATACACCCTGCAGTTTCCTTTCTTGTTCATATCTAACATGAGTATAGTATTGTTACAATTAACAAACTAATGTTGACTAAAGTACATACTTTTTTTTTAGATTTCCTTAGTTTTTACCTACTTTGCTTTTCTGTTTCAGCTTCTCATCCAGGGTACCATACTGCATTTAGTTGTCATGTCTCTTTGGGTTCCTCTTGTCTGTGGTAGTTTCTCATACTTTGGTTGTTTCTGATGATCCTGATGGTTTTGAAGAGTACTGGTCAGGTAATTAATAAAATGCCTCACTATTAGCATTTGTCTGTGTTTTTTCTCATGATTAGAGTGGGGTTACAGATATTTTGGGAAAAAAAAATACTACAGAGGTGAAGTGCCATTTTACTCACATCTTAAAGAGGAAGCATGGTATCCACACTACTTATCACTGTTGATGATGACTTTGATTATCAAAATTAGGGTTTGTCAGGTTTACTTATTGTAAAGTTATTCTATTTTCAACCTTCCATACTGTACTCTTTGGAAGAAAGTCACTAAGCCCATGTTTAAGGAGTGATCTCTTCGAGGACAAAGTACCTATATAAATTATTTGGACATTTTCTCCATGGGAGATTTTCTCTCTGCTCCTAGGTATTGATTTAGTCAATCATTAATTGACATCAGTATGAACTCTTGTATATGTATTTTTACTCTTTAGATTGTAATACAATGTCGCTTTATTTTCCTGCCCACATTTTTCCAGATTTGGGTATCAGGAGCTCTGTCAGTTGGCATCTGTGTCCCTTTAGCATACCCAAATGGTGTGACTGGCTTTTTTAAAATAACATTTCCTTACTTTCTCACACTAAAAGATGCTCCAGGCTCATCTTGTATATTTCCTTTCATTGCTGCAAGGATCCCTGGTTCCTTTCATTGGAGGAATGGTATTAGAAACTGAGTACTACCAGTTATCTTGCTTCTAAGCTCTCTTAACTTAGAAGGAAATATATGCATGTATTCTAACCAATGGATATACAAACATCTAAAAAAATGATATATGTAACCATCTGTATCTATATTAAGTTAAACATCAGTTTATGCAGATGTATCTAATTCTAACCCATTGTTCTATGGATCATTCTAGCCTCCTCCCCTTGTTTGTAAATTCCCCTTCCAACAGTGAGAAACCAGGCTCCTACCACCTGCCATCAATTTACTTGTTTCCATTCCAGTATACATGTGTAGCAGAATCAGAATTTTTAACCAATACTCTCATGGAAAACAACTTTAACAACTAGTTGCCCTTTAGTTTTACAAATTTCACTCATTTCTGAAGTTGCTTAGGTTAGGACATTTTCTTCTACCTCCTTCAGTGAGGTTGTCTCATACATTTGCAATACAGTACGATTATACAATTTCACATCCAATCCTGTGATTTCCCCAACTTTGTAAAATTTTTTTTTCGGTGTATTAAGATACGTTTGACGTGTAACATTGTGTAAATTTAAGGTGTATATAAGTGTATTAAATCATCCTATTGTTAAAAAGCATTTTAAATTGCATGCATTAAAGTTCTCTTTTCTTATGTTGTAAATTTCCATGTTTTGACAAATGCATAGTGTCACATCCATAATTATAGTATCATACAAATAGAAACACATAAAATATTCCTTATGTTTCATATATTCAACTTTCCCTTCCTCCCCCCAAACCCTTAGCAGCCACCCATTATTTGATGTTTCTGTAGTTTTGCCTTTTTCCAGATCATGGTATAATTCCTTCTCAGATTGGCTTTTTTTTTTTTTTCACTCCATAACATGCATTTAAGATGCAACCATATCATTTTATGCTTGATAGTTAATTTTTTAATCTCTGAATATTATTCTGTTGCATGGATGCATCACACTTTGATTATACATTCACCTATTGAAATAAATTTTGGTTTCATCTAGTAGGTTTTGACAATTATAAATAAAGTTGTATAAAATTTCAAGTGCAGGTTTTGTGTAGACATAGCTTCCAAATCAGTTGGCAAATAAATAGCAGCACAATACTGGGTCTTATGGCCAGACCATTTTTAGCTTTGTAAGAAACTGCCACACTCTCTTCCAAAGTTGCAGCACCATTTTGTATTCCCACCAGCAATGAAGGAGGGTTCTTTTTCTTCTTCATCCTTGTTGACAATTGGTGATATCAGTTTTTTGGTTTTCCTTTTTTTTTTCAATTTTAGCCTTCCTAAAAGGTGTGTAGTGGTATCACATTGTTGTTTTGATGTTGGGAATATCCTCACATTCTTGTTTGCCTATTGTGTTTTCTCTGTTGAGGTGTTAGTTAAGATCTTTGCTCATTTTTGTTTGTTTATCATTTATTTTTCTTACGGACTTTATTTTGGAGCGGTTTTATGTTCACAGAAAAAATGAGTAAAAATTAGAGGAAGTTCCTATATATACCATGTCCCCACACGTTCATAGACTCCCCCACTTTTGACTGTGTTCAACTGTGTTGTTTGTTTTTTTATTGTTGGATTTTAAGAATTCTTTGTGTATTTTGGATACAAATCCTTTTGCCCTTTCTTTTTGCAAATACTTTGAGTCATGGCACATCTTCTCATTCTCATCAGTGTGTCTTTCATAGAATAGAAGTTTTAACTTTAAGAAAGTCCAACTTATCGGATTTTTCTTTCTTGGATCATTCTTTTGGTGTTGTATCTAAAAATTCATTGTCAAATGCAAGGCCAGCTAGATCTTCTATGATGATTTCTTATAGAAGTTTTTTTAGTTTTGTGTTTTACATTTAGGTCTCTGATCTATTTTGAGTTAATTTATCTGAAATGTGTAAGGCGTATGTGTAGATTATTTTTTAAACATGTGGGCATTCAGTGTTTCAGTACCATGTGTTGTAAAGACTCCTTTCTTCATTGAATTGCCTTTGCTCCTTTGTAAAAGATAAGTTGATTATATTAGTGTGAGTATGTTTTTGGTTCTCTATTCTGATTACTTGATCTATGTGTATATTATTTTGCCAATATCATGCTGTCTTCATTACTGTAGCTTTATAACAAATCTTGAATCAAGTAGAATCATCCCTCTGACATTGTTTTTCTGCAGTATTATGTTGGCTTTACTAGGTCTTCTGCTTTTCCATATAAACTTTTTAATCACTTTGTCAATATCTACAAAACAGCTCAATGATATTGGTTGGGGTAGCACTGAATCTAGAGATCCAGTTGGGAACAATTGGTATCTTAACAATATTTGTCTTATCTATACACATAGGATATTACTCTATATGTTTAGATTCTCTTTGATTTCTTTCATCTGAGTTTTCTAGTTTTTTTGCATTCATATCCTGCACATATTTTGCTTTATACCTAAATAGTTTACTTTTGGTTCTATTATAAATTGCTTTGATTTTAACTTCAAATTCCAATTATATGTTGCTCTTGAAAAGGGAAATAATTGACTTTTGTATCTAAACCTGTGTATTAGTTTCCTACGCTGCCATAACAAGTAACTACAAACTGAATGGCTTAAAATAACCAAAATTTATTCTCTCGCAGTTCTGGATAATAGCAGTCCAGATTCAAGGTGTCAGCAGAGTCATGGTCCCTGTATAAGACTCTGGGTAGAATCATTTATTGTTTCTTCCTAACTGCAGTTGTTAACTTTCCATCCTTCGTGTTCCTTGGCATGTAGTAGCATTGCTCCAGCCTCTGTCTCTGTTGTCATATGATGTTCTTCCTATTTGTCTGTACAAATTTCCCTCTTTCTATAAGGAGATATATCAGATTTACATCTACACTAATGACCTCATTTTTACTTGATCATATCTACACAGAACCTATTTTCAAACAAGGTTACTTTCACATGTATGTGACTTAGGATTACAACATATCTTTTGGAGGACACTATTCAACCCATAACCCTATGTACCCTGTGACACTGGTATACTAGCTAGTTAGTTCCAGGAATTTTCTGGTTCTTTGAAATTTTCTACATAGATAGTCATGTCATCTGCAAACAAAGATGATAGTGTTTTTTTCCCCTTTTCCTAATAGATATATATTTTGTTTCCATTTTTTATCTTGTTACACTAGGTAGGACTTCAGATAGGATGTTAAATAGTAATGGTAAGAACACAACATCATTTTGTTCCCAATCTTATGAGGAAAAGTATTTATTTTTGGTTTGATGTTAGCTGTGGGTTGTTTGTAGATGTTCTTTATGATGTTGAGAAAGTCCCCCTCTATTCTTAGCTTGAATTGAAATTCATCATGACTGAGTGTTTCATTTTGTCAAATTCCCTTTTTTCACAGCAATTCACATAATCATATGATGTTTATTTGATAGGGTGGTTTATCTTGATAAATATTAGAATGTTGAACCAGCCTTGAATACCGGGATATTTCCCATTTGGTCATGGTATAAAATTACTTTTATATATTGTTAGATGTAACATTATTACACCTACATTCATGAGAGTTGATGGTATATAGCAGTGATCCCCAGCTTTTTTGGCACCAGGGACAGGTTTTGTGGAAGACAATTTTTCAAGGGACTGGGGCAGAGATTGTTTTGGGATGATTCAAGCGCATTATTGTGCACTTTATTTCTATTATTATTACACTGTAATATATAATGAAATAATTATACAACTCACCATAATGCAGAATCAGTGGAAGCCCTAAGCTTGTTTTCCTGCAACTAGATCATCCCTTCTGGGAGTGATGAGAGACAGTGACCCCTGAAGTTCGTGGCTTATGTCCAGTTTACTCTGTAATCTCGTTATCGTTGCTGTCACTGCAGGAAACACTGCTTCACAAAGATAGGATGTTGGAAATGGAAGTAAGCTTCTCAGTGCTTCTGTGGCAATATCAGGATACTCCACCTTGACTTTAATCTAGAAGGCATGGAGATTTGAAGTTGTCTCAAACATACTTTTATGGCCACCATCATTTGTGATCTCAAGCAGTTGATCTTCTTCTAGCATGGACGATGTTGATTCACATGGCTTATTCACAAATGGGTCACGGATCCATTCCTTCCCAGTTCATGGGGTCTTTTGTGGTTGGGAAGTAATGATCAAACTCTTCTGAAAGCTGAGATAGGTGATCATGTACCAGCTGGGAGAAAGAAGGCCCTGTCTCAGTCTCTTTCAAAATATCTGCTAATGTTTGAAACATGTCAAAAATCCCAATGTTCTCTCGTCGCCCCCTTAGCTCCAGTTTGGCTTTGAATGCAGCCACTTTATCTGCCGACTTGAATACAGTTGTCATTCTCCCCTGAAGTGAAAGCTTGAGTTCATTGAGCAGGTTGAATATGTCACACAAGTAAGTAAGTTTTGAGACCCATTCTGTATCACTGAAATGTGCTGCCAGTGGTGACTGTTTTACTGAAAGAAATCATCTCTGGAGTGGCTGTCATAACTCAAAAGCTCTGGCCAGTGATCTCCCTTTAGAAAGCCATCTCACTTCTGTGTATAAGAGAAGACATGTGTGCTCTGCATCCTTCTCCTCACAGAGCTGTACAAACAGACTTAAGGGCATGCATTTTAATGAGGTTGATAATTTTGATCACATCCTACAAAATGTTAAGTTCTGGTGACATTTTTTGGCTAGCCAGCATTTCTTTATGGATGACACAGCACATAGACTCACATTCAGAAGCGACCTTTTGACCTGAGTAGTGAAACCAAAAAGCCATCCAGTCATGGAAGCTGCTCCATCCGTGCATATACTGACACAAAGTGACAAGTTCGATTTTCCTGATATGTAATCATTCAAAGACTTGGATAGTTCTGCAGCTGTGTGTGTTGGTTGGGAATAAAAGTGTACATAACATAACCTCATCACATCCTCCTGAAAAATATATCACACAAAACAAACATTGTTGCCTTGTTGTCAACATCAGTAGACTCATCAACCTGGATTGATTAATGAGTCAACGGTGACTCATTAGTCCTCTCTAACAATTGTACCTCAATATCCTCTGCTATTTTATCAATTTGCCTACTTATGGTGATAGCCGAAAGAGGAACACGTGCCACCTTTTGAACTACAGCCTTTCTTAAAAGTTCACAACAACTGTCCTTAGCATCAAGCAGGATCAACTTTTCACCAATAGTAAAGGGCTTTTTAGCTTTAGCCATGAGGTCAGCCACTAAGAGTGATGCTCTATGTGCAGGTACATTTGATGAATGGTGGCATTCAATAATTGCTTCTATTCTTCCTGTTCACATTTTTTTTCCTTTGAAAAACTCCAAAGGCTTGTCTTTAAATGCAGGGTGCTTGGTCTCCATGTGGTGAAGCAGTTTTGAAGGTTTCATGGCTTTGTTGGATAGCCAGTTGCCACATATTATACAAAGCAGGCTTGGAGAATGTGAATCACCTGTTACAATGAACCCGTAATTTAAATAGGACTCTTGGTATTTTCTTTTAAATGCAACTTTCTTCTTATTGACAGTCTTAGAGTCTTCTGCTGTCTCACGATTGGGTCTTTTCCCCTTTTCAAAGAAGCTCTCCAGTGATGCTTGTTTTTTAGTCATTTCAGCTAGGGTTAGCTTGTGGGCTTACCAAAACTGTGACTGAGACAAGTGTACAGTGTGGGAAAGAGGCACAGACAGAAGTGGTAAATAAAATAATGGGCAGGCCACGTGTGGACTAAAATGTGTCAGATTCGGTTGTACAATTGAAGTGCATCAACTCACTTGCCACTAAAAAGCCTGCCACCAGATGCAGCTTAACTGTCATTTGCAACTCACTGATAGGGTTTTGTTATGTCTGCAAGCAATTGATTTATTACGGTCTCTGTGCGGTCAAACCTCTCTGCTAATGATAATCTATATTTGCAGCTGCTCCCCAGTGCTAGCATCACGGCCCCAGCTCCATCTCAGATCATCAGGCACTACATTCTCATAAGGAGCACACAACCTAGACCCCTCGCATGTGCAATTCACAGTAGGGTTCACACTCCAATGACAATCTATTGCCGCCACTGATCTGACAGGAGGTGGAACTCAGGTGGTATTGCAAGTGATGGGGAGCAGCTCTAAATACAAATGAAGCTTCACTCACTTGCCTGCTGCTCACCTCTTGCTGTGTGGCCTGGTTCCTAATAGGCCAAGGACTGGTATCGATATGTGGTCCAGGAGTTGGGGACCCCTGGTATATAGTTTTCCCTCCCTGCTGCAATGTTTTTATCTGATTTTGGTATGAGAGTAATTCTGCCTTCATAAAATGCAATAGTTGTGTTTATTCTCCTATTTTAGTTTGTGAAGAATATAAAGTATCATTTCTTTCTTAAATGTTTGGTAGAATTTATTAGTGAAATTTTTAGTGCTTAGTGCTTTCTTTAGGAAGGTTATTAACTATTAATTCTGATCTTTAATAGATCTAAGACTATTCAAATTATCTATTTCTCATTGTTTGAGTTTTTATGTTCTTCAAGAAATTGGTCTATTTCATTTAAGTTATAAAATTAGTTGTCACAGTGTTTCTCATAATATCCCTTTATTTTTCTAGTAACTTGTATCATATCAAGCTTCTACACTACTTTTTCTAAATTTATAAAGACTTCTAATTTCAGGCCATTTATCACATATTAAAGAAAATAAAGGGACTATTATCCTTGCTATCTGGGGTCTATCTTGTTTTATATATTTGGCTGTCTTAAAAATGCAAGAAATAGAAGATGATATAAAAGTTGATGACAACCATAGACTTCATTTCAGATTTCAGTGAATGGATGAAATATTACTGCCACAGTATTACACTAAGTTTGAAATGTGATGGGGTCTTCTATGAAAAACATTATTTGAGCACACCACTGCATCCAAGGCTGAAGAACAATGCACATAATTTGTATTATATAGGGTAACTATTGCTCTGTAAAGGTGAAAACATAATAGAATAGTAATAAGAATAATAGTAACAATAATTTACATTGATGAGGTAATATATATTTTTACATATTTTCACATCCATTATCTCATTTGATGCAGTTTATTTTTTTTTTTAGAGATCCACATTCTATGAGAAATGAGAGTATCATATAAATACTTACTTGAAAATTTCCACATTCTCAGCTTGAAATTCTCTTATAAAACACACATTTTTAAGTGGTAAAAAGTATCTTATTTAAGGGGTTGATTATTTTCGGACTATTCTTTAGTTATCTTTCATAGAATTACAGGGAGACTATAAAGATGCAGTAGCCTAAAGTAAACTTATCAAGTTTTACCATTTCTAATTTACAAGAAGGAATTCACTTTTTTGAATATTTTACAGTTATTGCTATTCAGTGTGCATAAAGCAAGCTTGCTTACCAGATGCAGAAAATCCTAAGGCATGGGCTGAAACAATAAATATATAAAGCTAATAATTGCATACTTTTTAAAAATACACCAAAATCAAATATCTTCACATGGATAAATCTGAATAAAACTTTTTTTTATAAAGTATAGTATAAATTTTAAAAAAACACTTTGTATATGCCTAGGTTTAGGAATATAAATTCAGCATATTGAGGTCATTTTAAGTGAAAATTATAGCATTTAAAATAATTTTGAGTATATTAAAACATCTATAGAAATATTGTTAAAGAAATAGATCGTATTTAATTAACCTAAAATTGCAAAGCTTTTAAAGTCAATTTAAGTGTGTGTTTGTATATTTTAGTCTTCTTCAGTTCCAATAGAGTAATTCCCTGATGTTTTTAAAGATCCCTTTCTAAGCCAATATTTAGCAGAAAGTCAAATCTATTTGGTGATTTAGATGTATTCATTCATTAGTTCAATAAACATTCAGAGATGACAAGGATTATTAGATGTTACTAGAGTTATTATGCACTAAAAATTATCTAGGGTGGTGGATTCTGTCCTGACCAGATTAAAAAGGATGTCTGATGGAATTATGAGGGCAGACCATTAAAATCAGACCAAAACAAAGCATAAAGGGAAACTGAGTCAGGTAGCAGAAACTACAACTTCAAATCAATAAATAGGAGAGACAGAACACATCTGTGCCCTGTGATCTTCTATATAAATACCTTTCTCCATTTATCATCATTTGTCTCAACTAAAAAGGAAGAGGTTTGAACTACATGTTTTATAATCTCATGTCAATGATTAAGAATGCTTGGAATCACAGGTTTGAAGTGAAGCAATGATTTAAAATATATCTTATCTTCATTTAAAAGATCAATCAGAGGCAAGGCACTGAGTTCTACTTGAAAGATGAAAAAATACTCAACAAAATACTAGCAAACTGAATCCAACAATACATTAAAAAGACCATACACCATGATCAAGTGGGATTTATCCCAGAAATGCAAGGATTTTTTTTAACATATGTAAATTAAAAATGTGATACACCACATTAACAAATTGAAGAATAAAAGCCATATGATCAATTCAATAAATACAGAAAAAGCTTTTGATAAAATTCAACATCCATTTATGATAAAAGCTCTTCAGAAAGTGGGCATAGAGGAAACATACCTCAACATAATAAAGGCCATATATGACAAACCTACAGCAAATATCATATTCAGTGGTGACAGGTTGAAGACATTTCCTCTAAGATCAGGAATAAGACAGGGATGCCTACTCTCGCCACTTTTATTCAACAAAGTTTTGGAAGTCCTAACCACAGCAATAAGAGAAGAAAAAGAACTAAAAGGAATCCAAACTAGAAACAAAGTAAAACTCTCACTGTTTGCAGATGACATGATGCTATACATAGAAAATTTTAAAGATGCTACCAGGAAACTACTAGAGCTAATCAATGAATTGGATAAAGTTACTAGATACTAAATTAATATACAGAAATCTGTTTAATTTATATACACTAACAACAAAATATCAGAAAGAGAAATTAGAGAAACAATTCCATTTACAGTTGCATCAAAAAGAATAAAATACTTAGGAATAAACTGGTCTAAGGAGGAAAAAGACCTGTACTCAGAAAACTCTAAAATACTGATGAAAGAAATAAAAGATGACACAAACAGATGGAAAGATATACTATGTTCTTGGATTGGAAGAATCAATATTGTTAAAATGACCATACTACCAAAGGCAATTTACAGATTCAATACAATCCCTATCAAATTACCAATGGCATTTTTCACAGAACTGGAACCAAAAAATAAATAAATTTGTACGGAAACACAAAAGACCCTGAATAACAAAAACAATCCTGAGAAAGAAGAATGAAGCTGGAGGAATCATGCTCCCTGACTTCAGACTATACTACAAAGCTATACTCATCAAAAGAGTATGGTACTGACACAAAAGCAGATATACAGATCAATGGGACAGATAGAAAGCCCAGAAATAAATTCACACACTTATGGTCAATTAATTTATGGCAAAGGAGGCAAGAATATACAGTGGAGAAAAGACAATAAGTCTCTTCAATAAGTGATGTTGGGAAAACTGGACAGCTATATGTAAAATAATGAAAATAGAATGTTCTCTAACACCATATACAAAAATAAACTCAAAATATATTAAAGACCTGAATGTACGATAGGATACTATAAAACACCTGGAGGACACCGTAGGCAGAACACTCTTTTACATAAATCATAGCAATATTTTTTTGGATTTATTTAATTTTGTTTTTAAAGACAACCCTTTATGACTGTTTGTTTCTTGTGTTTTGAAATTTGGGCAAGTAGATATTTGGATAGTTTTAAATGAATTCCTAAGGCCTGGGTTGATAGGGACCTTTTGTTAATAGAAAATTTCTTTGTTGCTGCCAAGTGCTCCAGGGTGCTACCAATCTGAAAACACTTTAAAGCTATTAGTTGGCCTAGATTTCCAGTAAAATTTTTAAAGCTCAAATATGAGTAAGAGTATGGCTAAAGTTTCATATTCTCTTGGGAAGGTAACCTCCCCTGCCCCCAGCTAAAACTAGTAAAGATCTTATTTGATCTTCTTAGTAGTGGGTGGATTTTTAACATTTACCCTTTCATTGCCTGTGTATCCTTTTGCAGTCCACAAATTCTTAAGGGCTATTGTTCTGACTTTTCACCTTATGATACTGTCATAGGAAACTTATAAAGTCATAGGACCTTGTCTCCCTTCCACTGGGCCACTGTTAAGATGCTGATATTGGCAAATTTCTTCAGGAGGGTTTCTATTTTAGTCTACGCTTATGCAACGTTCTTCGGTTTGCACTTTTCTTTTGGTTCCTGAGGATTTTCTTGATTTTATTGCAAGCTTCAAAATAATTTTGCTGTTTTCAGTGTCTAGTAGTTTTAGCAAAGAATGTTTTTAGGTTATGTAAATATCCATGAAATCAGAAGCAGAATATATTAAGTGAATTGATAACACTTATATTCCACCTCTGATATAGCATCTTGCAATCAGCCAGTGTTAAAGGTACGCATTATTTCATGTTCCTCAGTTTCAGATATTACAATAATAGGAATAATGATTTGAACTTATATAAGTATTCATAATTTATAAAACACTTTTCCTTTATTTTTTATTTACTTTCATAATCTCAAAGGGATACAAATTATGTGCTTTACATATCTCATGATTTTGAACAAAAGAGCTTAGATTTTAATTGGAACTTCTTAATCTGGTCAACCATTGTTATTGTTCTAATTTGGATTTTTAATGGAACTAAGAATAACTCAAAGAGCCTATTTTTAATACAGAATGCCAACATTATATATATGTGTGTGTGTGTGTGTGTGTGTGTGTCTGTGTGTGTCTGTGTGTGTCTGTGTGTCTGCGTGTGTCTGTGTACATATATATGATGTATTTCAAGCAGTCAGGCAGTTTGGGCTACCTGAGTTAAAAATACTTGCTGTAGCTTTAACAATACAGCCTATTTACAGAACTGTTCTGATAAGGGATATTTCAACAACACAATAATAATCCATTTCAGTGTGCTTTGCTTGTAAAGATTTTAGCTGCACTTTATCTTTTCTACAGACATGTGGTTCTTATAGAAAGAAATAATTCTCAAATAAAATGTCAGGGTGTTTGATATTTCTTTCGTCCTCTTTAAAATTGTGTCAGGTGTTTCAGTAACACAATGTAAATGATGGAAAATTTGGATTTCATTTTCTTGATCTGGTTTTTTATTCCAATGCACCTGCTCACACAGTAACCACCTCAGGCGGTGATACAGCAGTCTTCTGGTGAGGAAAGTTTACAGAGAACATTCATCCTACTTTAGTAAGAGATCTGGGCAAATGAACACCTTAAAAGCCACATGCAAAAGCCTTAACCACAGACACTTACACAATCACTGGACAGAGGCATACAACAATTTTTTAAAGGTATGTGGCAAGAGCATTTATGTCTTAAGGAAAAGTAACTCTGTGAGGAAAATCTTATGAATAGTGACTCAGTAGTTCTATAAGATGACCTTGTCAATCAATTCAAAGGTGATCCACCAGCCTTGAGATAACCTGAGAACTTGTTAGAAATTCAGGATATTGGGTCTTACCAGAGATCTATCAAATCAGAATCTTCATTTCAGCCTATGCCCATTAATGATTGAGAGCATTGCTACTGGCTGATTTGGGCCATGGATTTCACTATTAGTAAGTAGTTTTCAAACACTCTCCTTAATATATGTTGAATAAGTTAATTTCCTAAAAGAAACAGTTTATTATTTTACCTTGTCCATATCCTGTTTAATTCAATCATTTTTTTCTGATAATGGGTCATGATCACTGAAATGGGGTCTAAGTTGAAATGAATTTGCTGTGTGCGATCCCCCTTCCTTAAGCAGAAACAACAATTCATCACTTTTATTGTCTCCTGAATGTCCAGTTCTGTGAGCAAAGACTCTCAGGTTTACGAATGCATCCCAACTGAGTAGCACATTAACTGTTTCAAAGTATATGATCAGTAAATATTAGTAAAATAAGTGAATGAAAGACTTGAAATAAATATAATACCATTGAATAAAATAATTATTTCTCGTAAGGAGTTCATATAATGCCATAGACTTTTCAATTTTTTTCTTCATAAAACTTGTATGTTTAAATTTTTATATTAAAGAAGTTGTATAAAATTTCTAGGGTACTTTTCCCTACACAGGTATTGACAATTAACTATTGTGTATATATAAACCTGTTTGAACACACTGTTATCTTAAATATTTATATTGTTCCTTCATATAGATTAAAAATCTATTTTTAACTTCATTTTCAAATGAAATTCACATTTAATTACTAGGGAATCTGGAGGAGAATGCAATGATATGGTACCCTTCCTGTGAAGTCTCATGTGGTTCCAGTTTGGTAATTGCTTGTTGACAGGCAGTGTGTTTTGGGATCTTGGGGTCTAACTCTTTGGGGAATACTTGTCTGTAAAAGTTCTACTCAAAAGAACCAGAATTTCCAATCCAACTGTCTGTTACTTGCAGAAGGGTTTGTCTTTATGGGGCTCTTAATGCACACTCTGATGGAACTTTGAACCACATTTTCCCTCCTGGGTTTCTGGTTTATGTTATTCAAAATGACTTGGCTTTTCAGATGTAAGAATTAAGATAGCTAAAAACTGTATTTACCCCAAAGACAAAACTCAAGTTTATCTCATATTAGTTAGATCCAATGAGGTGCTCTTTGTAAGATTATTTTCTTAGAAATAAGTTGCTTAACAATGGATGTCTTCAGATCATAAGCTGATTATTTGAGCATTAATATAAGTTGTCATAAGTCATTGCCAAAAATGTCTCCTCCTTTAAGTATGCAGGCATGTGTACATCAAGGCAGTTTAGAGTAATGTAAATTTCACCTAGAGATGCTGTCAAAATACAGATTCTGGGGCAAGTCCTAAGATTGTCAGGTGCTGCAATTCTCCAGAAGAAACTTTGGAAAGATTTTAGAGGATATTAAAGCAAAACACTGACATAGAACTTATTTTTCAGTCTTATTTACTTTAGGCTCTTGATTTTTTTAGGATCATACACCCTACTGCATGCCTCCACTAATATGTTGTCCCTTCTTCTCTGCCACTTAATTATTCAAAATATTTAATTGCAGCAACATGGATTGACCTAATGATTATAATACTAAGTGAAGTAAGCCAGACAGAGAAAGACAAATATCATATGATATCACTTATATGTGGAATCTGAAAAAAATAGATACAAATGAACTCATTTACAAAACAGAAATAGACTCACAGACATAGAGAACAATCTTATGGTTACCAAAGAGCGGGGTGGTGGGTGGATAAATTAAGAGGATGGGATTAACATATACACACTTCCATATATAAAATAGATAACGAACAAGGACCTACTGTATAGCACATGGAACTATACTCAACATTTTGTAATAGCCTATAAGATAAAAGAATATGAAAAAATATATACATATATAACTGAATCACTGTGATGTACACCTGAAACTAACACGACATTGTAAATCAAATATACTTCAATAAAAAAATATTTAATATCATTACTGATTTACTTACCTAATCTCAAACTAAATGTGGATCATCCACATTGACTTTTAAGATGTTACAAAATGACTTCTATCTTCAAATATTTTCCCAAAATGGTCTTTTAAAATGTATTTACTCTTACATGTAAAATTCAATAGGTAATCTTATATTGTTCCAGTGATTGATTTTTTTTCCCTTCCAACATCCATATTTGACATGTTGAAGACCGCTTCCTTCATGAAACTGCCTTGGCCCCTTACTCAGTACTCAGCTATTTCCTTGTTCTCCACCTCACATTTTGATAATTACCTCTCAGGGGCTTTCCCTGCAATTCTAAAAGTGGTTTTTGAATATAAACTCTTCCTTTAGAAAAAGATATTCATTCATATGGCTTCAGCTATCTTCTGCATGTTGATGATTTCCCAATATCAAACACAAAATATCCAAACTTGAATTTTTTGCCTTGCTCTGCAACCTTCACCAAACATCACCTCTTATATTCCTATTTCAAATATTTTCTGCACAATTTGCCCAACTGATGTTATTCCAAATCAATATTTAGTCCTTGACATCCTCATTTTTAAATTGTGTATCATATTCTATCGATAACTCCTTCTAAATATTCTAGAAGGTATTTCCCCTTTCTTATAATTCCTAAAATTTCCCAGTTCATACTTTTCACTATTTATTTTGGTATATTTCAATAATCTCTTAACTGCTGTTCCTATGTCTTATCCTTTAAGCCTAATCATTTTATATTGTCACCACTATTATATTTCTAATTCAAAAACTGATTTTGGATACCATTTGAAGTGTAATCCTGCATAACTCGTAACTACTTCAGAATAGAATATTCTTAATGTAGCATGCAAAACTCTTTATACTTTGCACCATTCCTACTCAAAATCTATTCTTTTGATTCACTCTTTTTTCCCCCTACATCCAACCTAAGTATTACATGCTTTGATAAAACACACCTTGATATTCTCTTCCTTCTGATCTGAGGCATACTTACAAAAACTTCAAATCATGATATTATATCTGTTTCCTTCTTTTACTTATAATTGTATTCAGGGCTTATCTTTAGTTTCAAGAATAATATTGGACATAAAGAAGGTTATTTAAAAATTTTATTGACTAAAAGATATAAATCCTTTCTTATGGCAAAGTTAACATTTCTAAAATGACTATTTGAATGGAAGGGACATTAAGACACTTCATGTTGAGGAAATGGCCTTCTTAATCTTTTATGGCAATTTAACTAGGACTTTTGTGATTTATTTCTTATTTCTGTCTAACAATAATAATGATATAACTGCCATTTAATGTTCAGTTACTATTTAAAACATTTTATTGATATAGGACTATGATTCCCAATTGGCAGAATTTACTAGTGACAGAAACCAAACTCAAACTATATTACTCAAAGCAAAAGAAAATCAAAAACTTAGAGTTTAATGGCCATAGAATAAAGCAGCACAACAGGTTTACACATACATTGATATGGTTCAAATGGCATTAGTCTCATTGCCCCCCACAATACCAAAACGTATTTACTTCTCTCTCACTCTTCTCTTTCTCTCTCTCATACACACAAGCTCCATTCACACACACACACATATTTCTCTCTGCTCTTACGTTTGTTTTCCAAAATTTCTCTGTCATGAAAACATTCTTAAGGTGCCCCCCACCCCATGGTCACTCCCTCCTAGTTTTTGCTCCTTTTTATCATCCTCTTTTCTTGAGCAGACATGGCATATGACTTGCTTCTAACCAACAGAATAAGGCACAAATGATGAGA
The DNA here is from genome assembly GCF_964374135.1 of Grampus griseus. Classification (NCBI taxonomy): domain Eukaryota; kingdom Metazoa; phylum Chordata; class Mammalia; order Artiodactyla; family Delphinidae; genus Grampus; species Grampus griseus. The sequence goes on along the minus strand of NC_138998.1, from coordinate 123,754,009 downwards.
CATAGAGATTAATGTACATGATTACATTCTATAAGACTTTATTGCTCATTTTAGGAAGAGACTCTTCCTTGCTGGCTTGATGAAGCAAACAGCTATGTTGGGGACACAAGACACAAATCACTGAGAGTGTGCTCTGGGAACTGAGGGTGGTTTCCACCCAATAGACAGCAAGAAAATAAGGTCCTTCTTCCTATAACCATAAGGAATTTAATTCTATCAACAATGACATAAGCTTGAAGCAGATCCCTCTATAGTCAAGTTTCCATATTCAAATGCAGCCATGGTGGATATGTTGATTATAGCTTTGCAAAGGACCCAGATAAGCCATGTTAGACTCCTGGATCTTAGAAACTATGACCTAGTAAATGAATGCTGCTTTAAGCTGTTAAGTTTGTGACAATATTTTTTATGTAACAATAGAAAGTTAATATATCCCTTTCCACAAACATTTTCCATCTGTGTCAGTGATGATTCTAAAATGGCTACCTTAAGATTCCAGCCGTAATTTCCAGGACTGTGAATATGGTGAGATATTCAGCCATATTATATTATGTTACATGACAAAGATATTTTGAAGATGTAATAAAGTTTACTAACCAGTGGACTTTAATTAGTAAACTCTCAAAAAGAAAACTGAGTGGGTAGAAATTACTCTCTGCTTTTTCAAAGCAGAGTTTGTTGTTGATATTGTTTTTATAATGACCAACAGAAGAAAATAAAGTCATAGCTATTCCTAGTATGAGGACAATTTGATATCACAGGGTTGACTTGAAGATGAAGGGGTATAACATGTCAAGAAATGCAGGTTGACCTCTACAAGATGATAGTGACTCCTTTCTGACAGCCAACAAGGAAATGAGGACATCAGTCCTACAACCACAAGGAACTGAATTCTGTCAATGACCTGAAAGAGCTTAGAAGCAAATTCTTCTCAAAGTCTTCAGATATGAACTCAGCCTGATTGACACTTTGATTTCACATTTGTGAGATCATAGGCAGAAAACACAGTTGAGCCTACCCAGACAGAAGTCATTTAATGAAATTATATAAAACATTTCTGCCTGTTGTAAGAATTGGCTATTAGATGTGAATGAGATGAACATACATTGGAGTGATTTTGGAAAAGCAGTGACATGACTAAACTCATGCAGAAGAAGGAAATCTCTAGGTGCTGTGCAGTGTATTACTTTGAAGAGAAGATAGGATTGGAAACAGAAAGATCAACTTGGCTTTCATTACAATAACCAGGTAAGAGAAGATAATGTCTTACAGTAAAGTAATAACATTGAAGATGGTGAGAAACAGAGATGATATGCAAAATCCTAATGCCTGGTATAGCATAGATAATAAAAATTCACAATGGATGCCATAGAAATTAGCATAGTTACTAGGTAACATACCATATTGGAAAATACAAGATGAATAGAAAAGTTCAGTGTCAGAAAATATTTTGAAAATATATCTCATACATTTTGCTTATAGATTGGATAGAAGATATATTTTCATGTTAAATGATATTTAAAGGACAATTTTAACAAACATGTCCTGCTAAGGGCAGGGCAACTTAAAAATAAAAATCCAGGTAACTTCACCAGGAAAGGTATTTATACAAGGTAACATGAGATATCTAAAATATATGATGGAAGGAAATGGTAAATATCAGTTAACAATCATGCTCAGCAAGAACTTCAGGGGTTCTTAATCATTTTTGATCCATGCACCTCTTTTTTAGAGTGGATTTATGAATTCATGAAAAATTTCCTATGAAAAATTTCATAGAAAATATAGAGTTATACAAAGTTTTACAACATAATATATTAATGTAAGTATTTCTTCATTAACACATTAAGTAATAAGAAATAGTAGCACTTCTAAAACCTACCATAATATCAAAGTAGTGGTTAATTTATTATTTTGAGATATCTGCAACAACTGTAAGTTTACATGGAAATATATGTGTTATATTGGTGACAAGTAATAGTTAATCATAATACATGTATAATTTGTTACCTACATTCATTTAGGAAATGTGAAATTTCAATTAGAGGATAGTGAACAAAAATATTTTTTTTCTGCAGACAAATTTATGATCCCTCTGAATTCCATCCACGATCAACTACTGATACTCTAGTGATTGCTCTGCTGATCACCTTTATGATGTTTGGCTGCCCTTTCTCACCTTATCATGCTTCAACAAACCTTAACACTGAAGATTGTGCAAAAACAAAGGCACACATCCCTGACCTAAGAATGTTGGAACTTAAAGGGAGAAAGAAGTCAGGAAACATAATGAAGGAACTAATTTTTCCAAAGGCATGAGCTGAGGGTTTATATGTGTTGCAGTCTCTAAGTGGTAATAATTAATTTATTCACAATTAAGTCTTCTCTGAACCATTATTTTAAAATTCACCTAAAGATGCTTTTATTTGCAAAAGACAGAAGAGTTTTGCTAACATTCCCTCTGCCATTGACTTTATTTTGAGAGCGATGAAGATTTAAGAGCACTGATAGTGCATACAATAGGCATATATTTGTATTTGTCTAGAAATAAAAACTTCTTGGCAACTTTATGAAATTACATTCATGTGAGAAAAAATTTTCATAGAGCAGAATATATCTCAATGATACGTCTCATTCCTTGGAAAGTTATTCAGTCAGTGTGCCAAGAAAAGTATTGGATAAAATTGATGTTTTTTTATGGTTAATGAACCTGTAAAATGAAGTGAATTAAACACAAAACCCTAGGAATTACTTCCACTGAATACAGCAAGAATTCTTCATTTGATCAGTTGCCCTAGTATTTATGGTTCATTGATTTAATTAGAACCTATCAAAATGATTTCATTATGAAAGAAAAAAAATGTTTGAAGAGCAAGAGACATTTATGTGAATGTGTTTTATATGCTTATAAGACCATAAAGAACAATATTTTTAAAGAGCTTTATAAACATATAAAGGAAAATAAATAGATGTTCAAAGTTGGGAAATTTAATTGCTCTTGAACTATTGAAGCAATTGAGACGTTCTTAAAAGTTTTGTTTTGTTTTGTTTTGTTTTTGTTTTTTCACAGTATGCGGGCCTCTCACTGTTGTGGTCTCTCCCATTGTGGAGCCCAGGCTCCAGACGTGCAGGCTTAGCGGCCATGGCTCACGGGCCCAGCCGCTCCACAGCATGTGGGATCTTCCCAGACCGGGGCACGAACCCGTGTTCCCTGCAGCAGCAGGCGGACTCTCAACAACTGCGCCACCAGGGAAGCCCTTAAAAGTTTTAATTTTGCAGATTTTTTCTAAATTAAAATGTTAACATTCATAACAGTTAAGCTTTATTGTTTTATTTGAAAGTGAATTTTAAAAATCCCCAAATATTGAGAAACAGCTATAATAAGAACCTAATTTATTTTTAAAATGTTTATTCAAAAATTTTTTTCTTCTATGCTAAATTCTCAAAAGCTAACCTAGCTATACAGCACAAGTAAGATCCTGGTAAATACTTTTCAATGAAATTAAGCCAGATAACTTTCAGGTTTTCACAAAATTAAACAAATGAATAATAGATGAAAATTCTGGTTCGGGATTTGCAAATTAGTCCCAAAAGAATTTGCCCAATGACACCTCCTCTACTGTGCACATGCTCTGTACCTAGTTTCAAGACCCAAAGCTTACTTTTTCCTCATGTCGAATATGGACCATCCTTGTGGCTGCCTTGGACCGCTGGAACATATTACAAGTGATAATTTGGGATTTCTGAGCTCAGGCACTGAGAGTGTAGCAAGCTTCATTCCTGCCGTGTGGAATCAAGTTGCCATGCTGTACGAAGCCCACATAGCGATAGTGGAGAAACCACCTAGAGAAGAACTGAGCAGATGTTGAGAAAGGTTCCAGAAATATGGCCTAAATCAAAGCATTCCATCTACACTCCAGGCCTTCCAGCCACCCCATCTAATACACTAGGCACATGAGGGAAGTCATATTGAATGTTGTAGCCAAGCAGACACTTGGCTACAAGAGGTGAGCTGTCACCACTGGACCCACAGAATTGTAAGACATAATAAAATGGTGGTGTTCTAAGCTACTGAATTTTGGAGTAGCTTATTCTGAAGCAATTGACAACTGAAGAGTGAAACACCAAAAATTGCAGCCTTATCCAAAGATTAAGCTTTTATACTCTACTTTTCTTGTGTGTGATATAAGTGAGGAACTTGAAAACCTTGGAAAGCATTGACTGAAATCAATCCCCTTTCTCCAAAATGAAACTTTCAGTAAATAACTTATTAGCATCTACCAACATACACTGCAATCTAGTAAGAGAGATGAGAAAGAATTTGAATAACTTCTGTTTATCCTGCCCCAATGGTTGCCTGAAAGCTACGAGTTTTAATAAATTATCATGAACACCTGGGAGATGTAGAGCACTGAATAGTACTTGAATAATAAACTTGAGAGATGTAAAGTTATTTTTGCTTAACTTTGTTTCAGCAGGAAATAGTCATATTTACTAAGCCGAGAAGAATATATTTTTTTAATAATTTAATAAGTAAATCATCAATCATTTAAAATATTATATTTATACAATCAATGTTATTTCCATTCTATTAACATTTCTTATGTGGAGACCACATTTGTTTCATTTCTATTATGTCACCAATGTAAAAACTACAGATACAACCACTGCTAACATGGTTGGATAAAACAGACTTCATCTGTTTTTTTTTTTTTTTCTTGTAATAGTTTAGTCTTTATTTGCCCTTATATGCCATTCAAAATATTGCATTAGTTGGTTGCATATGAAGTATCAGACATGAATTACTTAGCCTTATAAACAACAGCAAAAGAAATTTACATAAGCTAAACGCAATAAGTAACATTTTATGACACCTTTCATAAAGCGATATTAGAATTGTGTTTCATCAATATAACTAGGGAGAGGAGCTTCAAGATGGCAGAAGAGCAAGACGTGGAGATCACCTTCCTTCCCACAAATACACCAGAAATACATCTACATGTGGAAAAACTTCTACAGAACACATACTGAACACTGGCAGAAGACCTCAGACTTCCCTAAAGGCAAGAAACTCCCCCACATACCTGGGTAAGGCAAAAGAAAAAATAAAAAAAAAGGAGACAAAGAATAGGGACGGGACCTGCACCTCTGGGAGGGAGCTGTGAAGGAGGAAAGGTTTCCACACACTAGAAGCCCCTTCGCGGGCGGAGACTGCTAGTGGCGGAGGGGGGAGCTTCGGGACCACGGAGGAGAGCGCAGCCAAAGGGGTGCGGAGGGCAAAGCAGATCGATTCCTGCACAGGGGATCGGTGCCGACCAGCACTCACCAGCCCGAGAGGCTTGTCTGCTCACCCGCTGGGGCGGGCGGGGGCTGGGAGCTGAGGCTCGGGCTTTGGAGGTCGGATCCCAGGGAGAGGACTGGGGTTGGCGGCGTGAACACAGTCTGAAGGGGGCTAGTGCGCCATGGCTAGCCGGGAAGGAGTCCGGGAAAAGTCTGGAACTGCCTAAGAGACAACAAACTTTTTCTTGCTTCTTTGTTTCCTGGTGCGCAAGGAGAGGGAATTCAGAGCGCTGCTTAAAGGAGCTCCAGAGACGGGCACGAGACGCGGCTATCAGCGCGGACCCCACAGATGGGCATGAGACGCAAAGGCTGCTGCTGCAGCGACCAAGAAGCCTGTGTGCGAGCACATGTCACTATCCACACACCCTGCTTCCGGGGAGCCTGTGCAGCCCGCCACAGCTAGGGTCCTGTGATCAAGAGACTTTCCCAGGAAACACACTGCGCACCTCAGTCTTTTGCAACGTCATGCTGGCCTCTGGGGCCGCAGGCTCACCCCGCATCCGTACCCCTCCCTCCCCCCGGCCTGAGTGAGCCAGAGCCCCCAAATCAGCTGCGCCTTTAACCCCGTCCTGTCTGAGTGAAGAAAAGACGCCCTCAGGTGACGTACACGCCGAGGCGAGTACAAATCCAAAGCTGAACCCCGGGAGCTGTGCGAACAAGGAAGAGAAAGGGAAATCTCTCCCAGCAGCCTCAGGAGCAGAGGATTAAATCTCCACAATCAACCTGATGTACCTGCATCTGTGGAATACCTGAATAGACAACGAATCATCCCAAATTGAGGATGTGGACTTTGGGAGCAATGATATATGGGTTTTTTTTTTTTTTTTTTTCCCCTTTTCCTCTATTTGTGAGTATGTATGTGCATGCTTCTGTGTGTGATTTTGTCTGTATAGCTTTGCTTTAACCATTTGTCCTATGGTTCTGTCTGTCCGTTTTTTTTGTTTGTTTGTTTTTGTTTCAGTTTTTTTTTAATTAAAAAATTTTGTTTCTGTACTTACCTGGCAGAGGAGATACCATGATCACAAAGGTGGTTTTCCGAGGGAGGGGCTTATCCATTGCACTCCAGATGTGCTGACCCCTGTGATTTCCCCAAATGTGGGAAACTTGACTGCATAATTTGTGGTAGTGGGGGACTGCGTTCATGCTTTCCCCTGAAAAAAGAAAAAAAAAATTGTTTTCTTAAAAAATATTATTTATGTTTTATTTTAGTAACTTTATTTTCTTTTATTTTACTTTATTTTATTTTATTCTATCTTCTTCTTTCTTTCTTTTTTTTTTCTCCTTTTCATTCTGAGCTGTGTGGAGGACAGGCTGTTGGTGCTCCAGCCAGGCATCAGGGCTGTGCCACTGAGGTGGGAGAGCCAAATTCAGGACACTGGTCCACAAGAAACCTCCCAGCTTCACATAATATCAAATGGTGAAAATCTCCTAGAGATCTCCATCTCAACGGCAAGACCCAGCTCCACTCAACGACCAGCAAGCTACCGTGCAGGACACCGTATGCCAAACAACTATCAAGACAGGAACACAACCCCATCCATTAGCACAAAGGCTGCCTAAAATCATAATAAGGCCACAGACACCCCAATACACACCACCAGACGTAGACCTGCCCACTATAAAGACAAGAAACAGCGTCATCCACCAGAACACAGGCACTAGTTCCCTCCACCAGGAAGCCTACACAACCCACTGAACAAACTTTAGCCACTGGGGACAGACACCAAAAACAATGGGAACTACAAACCTGCAGCCTGTGAAAAGGAGACCCCAAACACAGTAAGTTAAGCAAAATGAGAAGACAGGGAAACATACAGCAGATGAAGGAGCAAGGGAAAAACCCACCAGACCTAACAAATGAAGAGGAAATAGGCAGTCTACATGAAAAAGAATTCAGAATAATGTTAGTAAAGATGAAACCTTGGGAATACAATGGAGAATATACAAGAAACGTTTAACAAGGACTTAGAAAAACTAAACAGCAAACAAACAGAGATGAACAACACAATAAATGAAATTAAAAATTCTCTAGAAGGGATCAATAACAGAATAACTGAGGCAGAAGAACGGATAAGTGACCTGGAGGATAAAATAGTAGAAATAACTACTGCCAAGCAGAATAAAGAAAAAAGAATGAAAATAATTGAGGACAGTCTCAGAGACTTCTGGGACAACATTAAATACACCAACATTAGAATTATAGGGGTCCCAGAAGAAGAAGAGAAAAAGAAAGGGACTGAGAAAATATTTGAAGAGTTTATAGTTGAAAATTTCCCTAACTTGGGAAAGGAAATAGTTAATCAAATCCAGGAAGCACAGAGAGTCCTATACAGGATAAATCCAAGGGGAAACATGCCAAGACACATATTAATCAAACTGTCAAAAATTAAATACAAAGAACAAATATTAAACACAGCAAGGGAAAAACAAAAAGTAACACATAAGTGAATCCCCATAAGGTTAACGGCTGATCTTTCATCAAAAACTCTGCAAGCCAGAAGGGAGTGGCAGGACATATTTAAAGTGATGAAAGAGAAAAACCTACAACCAAGATTACTTTACCCAGCAAGGATCTCATTCAGATTTGACAGATAAATTAAAACATTTACAGATAAGCAAAAGCTAAGAGAATTCAGCACCACCAAACCAGCTTTACAACAAATGCTAAAGAAACTTCTCTAGGCAGGAAACACAAAAGAAGGAAAAGACCTACAATAATAAACCCAAAACAATTAAGAAAATGGTAATAGGAACATACATATCCATAATTACCTTAAATGTAAATGGATTAAATGCTCCAACCAAAAGACATAGACTGGCTGAATGGATACAAAAACAAGACCTGTATACATGCAGTGTAGAAGACCCCCACTTCAGACCTAAGGACACATACAGACTGAAAGTAAGGGGATGGAAAAAGATATTCCATGCAAATGGAAATCAAAAGAAAGCTGGAGTAGCAATTCTCATATCAGACAATATAGACTTTAAAACAGACTATTACGAGAGACAAAGAAGGACACTACATAATGATCAAGGGATCAATCCAAGAAGAAGATATAACAATTGTAAATATTTATGCACCCAACAGAGAAGCACCTCAATACATAAGGCAAATGCTAACAGCCATAAAAGGGGAAATCGACAGCAACACAATCATAGTAAGGGACTTTAGCACCACACTTTTCACCAATGGACAGATCATCCAAAATGAAAATAAATAAGGAAACACAAGCTTTAAATGATACATTAAACAAGATGGACTTAATTGATATTTATAGGACATTCTATCCAAAAACAACAGAATACACTTTCTTCTCAAGTGCTTATGGAACATTCTCCAGGATAGAGCATATCTTGGGTCACAAATCAAGCCTTGGTAAATTTAAGAAAGTTGAAATTGTATCAAGTATCTTTTCCAACCACAACACTGTTAGACTAGATATCAATTACAGGAAAAACTCTGTAAGAAATACAAACACATGGAGGCTAAACAACACATTACTTAATAACCAAGAGATCACTGAAGAAATCAAAGAGGAAATCAAAAAATACCTTGAAACAAATGACAATGAAAACATAATGACCAAAAAACTATGGGATGCAGCAAAAGCAGTTCTAAGAGGGAAGTTTATAGCTATACAAGCCTACTTAAGAAACCAGAAACATCTCAAAGAAACAACCTAACCTTACACCAAATGTATCTCATTCTCTTTCTCCAGGATATTTTAGTTGGCACATCAATAACTGATAATTTGACAAAGAGTTAGTAGGTACATTTTGTAGCATCACCTTTTAGGTCATATATTTGCTATTAAAATCTTGAATCTATCTCTAGTTAGAAAAGTGTAATAGATAAAAATAATTTGTGGTTTTTAATTGTTCTTCACCTGCATTTGCCACCAACAGTGAAAATAGAAAGTGGATTGACTGTATTTCCTTTCCTACCACTTATTTACAATATGCTAAATATCTAAGCCTATTAGATATAAACATAAGCAAATGCAGTTATTTGACTATTATGAGCATATAATCTCTAAGTGATACCAGATATTGATTAGCTGTATACTTATTTAAAGCAAAGGATCCTTTAGTCTTAGAACAGTAGTGGCTAATACTTTCTAGAATGCTGTGTTCAACACTGTTCTAATGAATTAATATAATGAAACTTTCATTAGTTAAAACTAGGATACTTAGAATTATCCTATGAAGAGACTATTATTACACCCATTTTAAAGATGAAGAAATGGAGACAAGGGGTTTAAAATAACTTTTCCAAAATCAAATCAGTGAAAAGTAAGTGGTATAGACAGGGTTCAACCCAAAAGTTGCCATTGCACTATTTATAAGAAATTATGAAACGTCAAGAGGAGATAATCATAAATCAGGAATTGCAATACTAAATCTCCCATGATTATCTATATGACTTTGGTGACTTTAGATGGGTGTGTTTTGAGAATATTTTTGAAAAGTTTTTGGGTTTCATAAATATTCTCAAAACACACCCATCTAAAGCCTCAAATTTCTACTCAATAGAGAATATTTGTCTACTCAAGATAATTTTCTCAGTGGCCATTAGACATCATGTCTTCAAATATGTTATGGCTTTCATCCAAATAATAATAATTGTCACAATCATTGTGAATGAATAACAAGTAATAAAGAATGCAAATTCAGCACAATTCTTTGCCAGAGTGAACCCTTAATAAATCATAACTAATATTACCACTACTACCTTTATCATTAATAGTCCCATCCCTAATACTATTATTGCTAGTATTCATAAAACTACAACTAAAATTAAACTCTGACATTTTAAAAGAGCAATTAATATTAAGATTTTGATAAAATATTGTATTGTGATTTAAAGATTAGTAGGGAACTTAAAATACCTAAAATTCTATAATCCTGAAAACAACATGGTTTATGCAAAGATACCAAAGAAGTGATGAGATAGCACCAAGAGGATGAGGTGAGTGTGTTACACTGTCTGGCAGTCATCCCCACAAATTTTCTCTCCACCTCATTTATTCAGCCAGTACTATTAACTTCTTTCATTTTATTTTACCCACTCCTACCCCCCAATGGTAAAATATCCCTCAGCCCAGGTGGAACATGAGGAAGTCTGGGAAATTAATTAGGTTATTCATTACATATCAAACTGGAAAAAAACAATTTGGAATTTTAAGAATTTCTTTATGCAACAAATTATATTGACTTCTAGAGAAGAATTAGAGAAAATAATCTTACCCAGGGTTATACATCAGGACTATATATTTTTTAATATCATAAAGTAAAGAATTGTGAATATTGCAGTAGCTATTAATGATTATTTATTACTAGTGTTATTTGTACATTTTACTTCTTTTTTAAAATAATAATGATAAGAAGAGTAAAAAAACAGTATTGGGATTTAGTACTTAGTTGAAATTTAATAATATTTCTGAAAAGAGCTTCAATATTAATCCACATATTGTTTAGTTAGCGTTTAAATTGTTTCATTATTTTATAGAGGCAAATCAACAAGAAAATGGAAGGGAAGCCCTTAGAGTGCTAGTGTTTTACAAGTAAAACTCAAGTCTCTCATTCTTCATTGTGTTCTAGTCCTGGGCACCATGATTGACACATAATTGGTGCCTACCACATGCAGGTTGAATCAATTCAGGAGCATTTTATTTGAAATCACATAATGTTTGTTACATGTATTTAATGTCTATTTAAGTGCAGTTGATCTTTGAACAACATACGTTTGAACTACACGGGTGCACTTACACTTGTTTTTTGTTTTGTTTTGTTTTGTTTTAAATACTACAGCACTACATGATCTGCAGTTGGTTGAATCCACAGATGTGGAACTGTGGGTTGCGAGGGCCAACTATGGGACTTGAGCATCCTAAAATTTTGGTATCTGAGGAAGGTCTTGGAACCAGTCCCCAGGGAATAGAAAATGACAACTCTATTCGCAATTAAGTAAGTCACTTCAAATAAGTTAATTTGTGTTAATAATCAGTTTTCCTATAATTAATTCAAAATCAAATATTAAGGGAGATTTTCATTTTCCACAGACTCTTTAATGTAAGAGCTTTCTGATTTACTAGTTCATGAAATATTCACCATTAATAGCAAATTCAGAGACCATTCTAGAAGGTTAAACACTTCATTTGATTATTGGTAGCAGTCAGTACAGCAAGCATTAAGTTAAGCCTGGGTTCAACATCATTACTTTTATTTCCACAACATTAAAGAGTCAATTATTGAAAATACCTTGAAAATAATGTTACTTGTGGATAAAAATTCCTCATTGAATAGGCAAAGGACTTTGAAAGAGAAACTCTAAAAGCCAGGTATGCAACTATAATTTAAATTTAATTGAAAGAATATGCTAGTGCAGTCCTAGATGATATAGAATGTCTTATTATGTTTGAACCAAATATGAAACCCAGCTGGGGAAGAAAGTGAATGGGGGAAGTAAAAGTGTGAATCACCTACAAGCAGGCCTGATGTTTTTTTAGACAACCTATATCTTTTCCTAGATATCCCTTCTATCTGCTGACAGGTTTCTGTCTTGCTAAATCTGAGACGTAAACTGGGTTTCCTATTAACAGAGTTTTTCCAAGACATTATTCTATCATGAAATAGTAATGAATATGGTGTTTAGGAAATCTATTAGTAGGACATGCAAATAGAGTAGATATTTTCTTGTTTATATAGCTAATAATTTAGGAAAGAAACTGAAATTTGTATCCAAATTTCACCCTGTTATTTTCCTAATTCCCTACCTTGCTCTCTTACATTTGTAAAGAGCCAGTCAGTGAGTTGATTTGCAGTGTGATGGCATCGTAGTGTTCTCCTGTGTTTGAAGATGGCAGTCTTGCATCAAGTTTGAAGCACACTTTGATCTCATTAACGATAGGATTTGTGTAGCCTTGTTGGAAATATTAATAAAAACTGCACAGATTGCTTAAAGTTAATTGGTGAAACACTTCAAAATGCTGTGCCGTCTCTATAGAATGACTAGATCAAACTTGGAAAGCCAAAATTGGAACTTTCAATTCACTCTAACGGAGTCTAGCTATATATGTATTCTGACTTCAGAATTCATTGCAAACTGATTTTTCAAATGTCTTAAAAATACTGTCCAACTTAGGTCCCTTTTTGTTACCTCTTTATGTATATTTTCACCAAAAGCCTTGCAAATGCTTTCAAAAACTCACAGAAGTGCCTGGATAAAAAATAACTTTATTTTCAGCTCAGTTACTCATTTTTATTGGGCACATTTCCACTTCCAACATATCTCTAAGCACTATCTACCTGAGGATTCAACTACTTCACCTCAGACAAAAAAACAAAAATACCCTTGATAAGAAACTAAAGCACACAAGAAAACTAATTCATTCAATCTAGCCAACAAATTTGCAACGAGAACCTGTCCTGTAATAGGCCCTGTATGTGAGCCAAGGATGCGGGAATGAACAGAGGAGAGAAATTACTTGCTCCTGCGGAGTTGTCTTGTTTTTTCAGTTCAATCATCTGAGTTGGAAGTGATCTCAATAGGGGCAGGTGTGAGAAACTGCTACTCATTAAAAAAAAAATCCATGGGGAAGATCCAATTTAAAAGATAAAATTGTTCATTTTTCCACTCTTCCTTTAATTTAAATTCATATTACTTCCGTGAAATAATCCATTTTCATTAATTCAAAGAGTAACACAGAGATCATCTAATTAATATGAATTATTAATTGCATGTGATTTATATTTATATATGAATATATAATGTAAATATGTATGCTATGTTATATAAATATGCTTTTTACTATATATAATAAAATATATATTATGTACTATTTATATTTAATATTTATACAATATGTTTATAATATATTATGTAGTTATTATATATTTAATATATACTATTTACAATATAAATATATATGCATATTTATTTATATGTTTTATATTTAGATTCTGCTTTGCCTCAGGGGTCAAGCCAAGAAGACAATTAGACAAATGTTCTAAGATACAAATGCAACAATTTTTGAAATTTAGCTATTTCACAGATTCTTGAAACACAGGAAGTGAATACTTGTTCAAAACAAACATGTGGAACAAACTATCTACCATATTTAAAGTAGGATGGCTTGTAGATGACAACAAATAGGAAAAGATCAGCTTTGGGGCTAAACCTGCCAATTCAGATTCTTCTAGAGTTTGTAAAATGTATTTCCCTATAAGCATTGCCTGTTCTATCAAATACTCCAAAAATAGTGCTGTAATGATTAAAAATTAAAAAGCAGTCTACCAACTTCAGTGTATTTATTCAAAAGAATTAAAGTCAGGATCTTCAAGAGGTATCTGCACTCCCATGTTCATTGCAGCATTATTTACAATAGCCAAGACGTGAAAACAATCCAGATGTCCATCAACAGATAAATGGATTTTTAAAAGGTGGTTATACATACAGTGGAATATTATTCAGTCTTAAAATAAAAAGAAAAAAATCCTGTGCTACATGACAACATGGATGAACCTAGAGGATACTACCCTAAGTGATATAAGTCAGTCACAGAAGAACAAACACTGCTAAGTGGAAGGTGGAATGGTGGTTGCCAGGGCCTGGAGGAATGGGGGATATGAGGACATGTTGTTCAATGGGTAAAAAAAATCCTGTAATGCAGGATGAATAAGTTCTAGAGACCAGCTAAACAACGTAGCGCCTGTAGTTAACAGTACTGTATTGTGAACTTACAAATTTAAGAGGATACATCTCATGCTGTACTCTTACCACTACATCAATCAAAGGGTCACAAGGAAACTTTTAGAGGTGTTACCTCTGGCTATCACTTTGTAGTAATGGTTTTACTGGCATTTACTGGTTTATATGTCTAAACTCATCAAATGGTGAATACTAAATGTGCAGTTTTTAATATATCAATTATACCTCAATAAAGCTGTTCAAATTTTTAAAGGAAAAATAGGTAATCTTCACTAAGGTTTTAATAATGAATCACTTTACATATATTTGTAATGAACAACAAAGCAACATATCTTGTGCTCATTTTAATAGAGAGCATGAATATCAATTTATTAAAAAAAAACAAAAATTCTGTTAGAAATGTCATGCTTATTTTAGCCTGAGACTAGGAATTCAACTCAATGTGAACAAATCTAGCTATAGACCCATGGCTGCTGTCAGCCAGCACAGCAGTGTTGTCTCTCCTTGACCCTGAGTAGCATAATCAATCACCCACTCAAATGGACAAGCTCAAAAATCAACAGATGCTCTATCCAAAAAGTAAAGATCACACTAGGATTCAGCCTGTTGTTCTTCTTTTTTTCTGATGCTTAGGGGAATTAAAAAAAAAAAAAAACAATGAAAAAGAAAACAAGAAAAGGAAAGAAAATCTAAGTGAACAGTATCTAGTACCATTTATTCTCTGCAATTTACTCAACTTTGGAAACAGCTGCAGGCTTCTAACTTTGTTAGTGTTAACTGTATTTCAGTTTCACTACTCATTTATTGTCTACTTGCCCCTTTGGAATTAACAAATTTTCTACTTCCTTTAAAAAAGCCCAATGTATTATTGATGGAGTACTCTCTCTCTAATGTGGTAAAAAATACCCCAGACACAAAGATATATTTAACAGTATATTTACTCTCATGGGGAAGACAATTATTTTGATTTTGTATTCATTGCATACATTTTCCAACTAAATCTAAAAGGCTGTATAGCTTTTCTACACAAGCAGTATCTAAAGTTCTTCTAAAGCTACGTGTGTTTCAATGTTGAAACTTTTTTGCAGAATATTCACATTTCAAAAGGCAAATGTGAGTTCTATCCTATTAGGTTTAAATACTGGTAGTTGTGGTGAAGTCCCACTACACACTAGTTACTGTGCTCTTGGGGTCAGGAATCTACAAAACTCTTCAATGCCACATGCAACTTGAATGATCTTAGGCAAGTCTTTAATTTGTCTAAGCTTCAGTTATATAACGTATAAAATGATTTTAAATTCTTGGTGTTAGCTCGCTAAAGTTGCTGCCAGTAAAGTCTAAGCAAAGTGCCATATAATTAATAAACATTAGCTAACATTCTTTATTCACTGCTATTATTATTCCACTTATTGTGGTGATAACTTGTTCTTTGGTTTGAAATAAAATTTAAATAAGATTGCTCCCTGGTGAATATGTAAATTTAACATTTTATTCTCCATTAAGGAAATAGCTAAGTAACTTCCTGCCTTCACATTTCTACAAATAAGTGGCAAAAGACGATATTGGAAGTTGGTGGTGTTCTTTTTGGTAACTGTAGATTTATGAGCAAAGATCTCTACTCTTTCTTTCTAGAAGCATCCCCTTCTGGTTCCCTCCATTCCTCCTCTCTATGTAGAGGTTGTCTAAGATCTTGGTCCTGACAGGCTTAGACACTTCTCATAGAGTCTCTGAAAGAAAATAAGATAAGCCTGTAAAAGCTGACCTAAGAAAAAACATACACTGACCTTCTCTTGATGTAGTTTGCTTTATTTCCTGCACATAAAAAAAACTGAAAAGAGCATTTGTAACTCATTGTGAATTAAAATTTTCTAATAGTTTCTGTGACATTGTTCAGTTTTTATATAGCAATTACATCATAACATGGCAATAAAATATTTAATGGTATATAATATGAAGAAAATATTTAATAAATGTTAAAAAGAGCAACATAGGACCTAATCTATTTAAGGGTAGTATAACAAAGGACTTTATAGAATAGTGAGGTTTCTGACACCACAATTACAAAACAAGATGTTTTGTTGTTGTTTCATGACTTAGTCAGAAATGACATTCAGATATCTGTCAGTGAATGAAAAGGATGAATGAAAGTAAAATTTTAATTGTGTTTTTTTAAATTCTAATTTTTATTTTATTGTGGTAGGAACACTTGAGATGAGATCTCTACCCTCTTAACAAAGTTTTAAGTGTACAAAGCAAGATCGTTAACTACAGGCCCAATGTTGTACAGCAGAGTTTCACATTTATCTTGCATTAAAGAAATTTACACCCACTGAGTAACACCCTCCCCTTCCCCTAATTCCTGCTCCTGGCAACCACAGTTCTGCTCTCTGCTTCTAAAAAATTGACTATTTTAGATACCTTATATCAGTGAAATCAAACAGGATCTGTCCTTCTGTGACTGGCTTATTTCACTTAGGATAATGTCTTCCAGGTTCATTCATGTTGTCATATTTCACAGGATTTTCTTCTTTATATAAGCCTTAAAAATATTTCATTGTATGTATATACCACATTTTCTTTTCTTTTTTTTTTTTTAAAGAAGATGTTGGAGGTAGGAGTTTATTAATTAATTAATTTATTTTTGCTGTGTTGGGTCTTCGTTTCTGTGCGAGGGCTTTCTCTAGTTGTGGCAAGCGGGAGCCACTCTTCATGGTGGTGCACGGGTCTCTCACTATCGCGGCCTCTCTTGTTGCGGAGCACAGGCTCCAGACGCGCAGGCTCAGTAGTTGTGGCTCATGGGCCTAGTTGTTCCACGGCATGTGGGATCCTCCCAGACCAGGGCTCGAACCCGTGTCCCCTGCATTATCAGGCAGATTCTCAACCACTATGCCACCAGGGAAGCCCTATCACCTTTTCTTTATCCCTTCATCTGTCGATGGACATTTTAGTTGTTTCCATGGCTTGGTTATTGTGAACAGTGCAGAAATAACCACAGAAGTGCAGATATTTCTTCAAGATCTTGATTTCAATTCTTCTGGACAAATACCCAGAAGCTAGATTGCTGGATCATATAATAATTGTATTTCGAATTTACTGAGGAACTTCCATATTGTATTCTGTAGCAGCTGCACCATTTTGCATTCTGAACCAACAGTAAGCAAGGGTTCCAATTGCTCCACCTTGCCAGAAACTTGTTCTCTCTCTCTTTCTTTTTCTCTTTTTTTTTTATATATGGAGATTTTGTTAAAAACAAGAATTTCATATGAGACAGAGAGAGAGAGAAAGAAAGAAGGAAGGAAAGAAAAAGAAAGAAAGGAAGGAAGAAAGAAAGAAAGAGAAAGAAAGAAGAAAGAAAGAAAGAAAGAAAGAAAGAAAGAAAGAAAGAAAGAAAGAAAGAAAGAAAGAAAGAAAGAAAGAAAGAAAGAAAGAAAGAAAGAGAAAAAGGGGAAAAAAGGAAGAAAGAAATCCAAATTCAGTCTGTGGTGGTGTACCTGGGGGCACTAAGTTAGAGTTCTGTCACCAAGTGATGAAGGGGGGTGAAGTCGTGAGTGTCTTCTCCATCGCTACCACTTATTATTCTGTAAAAATAGCTTGAACATCTGAGTTTAACTGTAAAACAATAGCCTCCAAAATCCTAGTTGTTCAAGCAGACAAAAATGTTTTTAATTACACTTTATACCATTCCCCTTCAGACTTAATCAATATGCATTTTGACATAAATATGTTATTCTCCTTATATAAAGTAATATATTTTTATTAAATTAATATATTTTGTATACAACATTATACATGACATTACGATGTCACTTGTGTATCACAAACCAGTGACAGAGCAATGAATGTTTCTGCTGAACACAACTCTGTAAAAGATAAAAACACAAAAATCTTTCTGTATTAAGGCAACTTAGCACTGCTGAGGCAAAGAAAATTGGAGGAGGTAAATGAAAAGAAAAAGCAAATCCCATGGACCTGTGAGCTAATATTTTTATGTATATTTTCCTTCAGGGCCTTGGCTGATTCTAGACTCAGGACAAGCATCTGACGATCAGGTCAGTGACGGAATAGTAAGAAACTACTAGTGAGATACCCAAACTCTGTCGGATTTCGTCAAGACATCTGCTGAATTCTGAACCTGCACAAGCCAGAAGGCTAATTATCCAAGCAATTAGGAGTTTTGGGCAACTCTATGCTACTGAGAAGATAAAGATTAAGATTTTGGAACGGCCAAGAGGAGAGGCCATGGTGAACACTTAAAACTCTGGTTGAGCATCCCTGCAGGACAGTGCCCTCAGAGCATAATGGTGGAACTGCAAACCAGCTGCTCTTCTGCCCCATTGCTAATTGGTTTTAAGTAATCAGGTCCACCTCTATCAGTTTACTAAAGGAAAGTGTAAGTCTTCTGTGATAGTTCTCAATTGCTTCATAACAAATTACCACGCATTTACTGTTTTGAAACATTATCACAGTTCTGTTCTGTAGATCAGAAGTCTGAAATGGCATGGCTGGGCTCTCTGCTTGTGTCAAAAGCCTGAAGGCATAGTGTCAGCCTGCCTGAGTTCTTTTCTGGAGGCTCATTCTTATTGGCAGAATTTAGTTCTTGCATTTTTAAGACCGAGATGCCAGTTTTCCAGTTTTCTTACTGGCTGACCACCAGGGTCCACTCTCAGCTGCGAGAGGCCAGGTTCATGGTACTTGTCCCACTTCGTTCAAGTCAACAATGGTATATTTAGTCCTTCTTATGCTTTGAAACTCTGACTTTCTTATCTGCAACCAGCCTGGTAAATTCTGTTTTTAAAGGGTTCATGTGATTATGTCAGACTTACCTAGAGAATCTCCCTGTCTTAAGGTCAATTATGCCATCTAACAAAATCTAATGAATTGAAGTAAAATCCATTATATCTATTGTTCCAAGGATTATGCAAGGCATGTATGTACACCAGGAACATGAATCTTGGAGACATCTTAGAATTCTGCCTAACACAGGCCACATTCTGGCCTGCAATGATACTTGTGCCTCCCAAATGCAAAATACTTTTACCACAAAACCCCTTCCTATTACAACAATAGTTCAAAGTCCTAAATCTTTTCATCTCAACGGTCTGAAATTTCATCATCTAAATCATTTAAATCAGAGTACATCAGACTTCAGGGTGGAATCCATTGTGTATAACTCTTGGGACACAAGTCTTCTCCATCTATGTATCTATGAAACTAAACAGACAACTTATCTGTCCCTTGGCATCTTCTCTCTGAAGAGAAATCTCATGCAAAATTTTTCTATGCTTTTTGTACAGGGTTGCAACATTTCATCAAAAATAATCTGTTATGATAAGAAAAAGGATCATATGATCAAAAACCAGTCCTCAGATGATCAAATATGAGTTATCTGGCAAGAACTTTGAAATATTTATAATATATGTTATGTATAATGCATAATCATATATATGCCAAATGAGAGAAAATGGTTAAAATAAACAAAACATGGGAAATTTTCATCAGAGAATTGAAATATACTTGACAAATCAAATGAAATAATAGTAATGTAATGAATAAAATATTGGGAATTCAGATCTCAATAGATGAGTTTAACAATGAGCTAAAGTCATCACAACAAAGAATTTTTCGATTGGAAATAGCAATTGAAAATATTCAGATAGAATCACAAAGATCTGTGTATTTGAACAGTTTCTGCTTAGTGACTATTAGGAATGGTTCTGCACATGCTTTTTTGGAACTATGTGCACATCTCTGTTGACTACAGAGACGTTAGTGGAATTTCTTGTTCAGGCTTAGAAAATATTGCCAACAGTTTTGCAAAGTGGTTGTACAAGTTGACACGCTCATTAGGAAGGTATGGAAGCTCCATTTACTCCATATCCTCTCCCTCACTTGGCATTGTCAGGCTCTCCCCAGTCAGACACATGCCAAGATTTTCTTTCTCTCTCTCTCTTTCTTCCTTCCCTTCTTTCTCTCTCTCTCTTTCTTTCTTTCTTTCTTTTTCTTTCTTTCTTTCCCTTTCTTTCTTTCTTTCTTTCTTTCTTTCTTTCTTTCTTTCTTTCTTTCTTTCTTTCTTTCTTTCTTTCTTTCTTTCTTTCTTTCTTTCTTTCTTTCTTTCATTTTGACACTGGTATGGCCTTGTACTTTTATCCCATTGTGAATTTAATTAGAATTTCTTTGATGAGTCATGACCTTACCTTTCACATAATTATGAAAATGTTCATTTCTTATAACTTTTTAAGAAATAGAATCCCTTTATCACATTGAGAAAGTTCTTTTCTCTTCGTATTTTACCTGTCTTTAAGCAACAGTGCTGTTAACTGTTAGTTTTTTCATCATAAAAATGATTTTCTCCTTTATTATGTGAATGCTGTGAACAACATTGACTTTTGAATGTCAAACCACCCTTACTTTCATGATATATTTTCTTAACTCCACATATATGTGTATTTGAAATATTATGTACATTATATATGTATATGATATCATATGTATACATGTATATCATATTTATATATGATGTAGGCACACACATATGTATGGGTTAGATTTGCTAATATTTTTAGGATTTTCATACCTAATTGAAGTTAAACACATTATTGAGATTTACGGAGGAAATTGTCAGAAGAACTACAGCCAGAAAGGATTAAAATATCTTCTGGGCATGGCGGGATTGAAATGAGGGGAAGCTGCTAGTTTCCATGACAAGTACTTATAAAGTCCTTTATAAAATAAATGTTAACACCTATTAGAAACATTTTTGAATAAGCTTTAATCAAATCACATATTTAAACTTTTGTCTGGATTTAAATGCACAGTTAGGTAATATCTTCTTGATTAACTAAGAGTCTTCTTGATTCTTAAACTGAAATTAAGAATGATCAGAGTTATAAGCTGCTTGGTTTTTACTGTGTAAAAGCCAATTATATAGTGCATTTTCTATTAAAATTTCTAATAAAATTAATACATTTTAAAACCAATGTTTTTGCTACAGAAAGAAAAAGAGTGTTTCCAAGAACAATAGATCTTCATAACTCTATGCTGTATTGGAAAGTATACTGGATTAATATTCTATGTCCCGAATCTGGTACTTATTATCTGTAAGTTGTTTTGGAAGTAACAACATTCCAGATCCTCAGTCCACCTAAAAAATAAAACAGTAATGCTTTGCCTACTTATCTTTATAGTACAGTTGACAATAAGTTAAACACAGCATCTGGCATATAATATAGATTCAATAATTACTTATATTTGAAAACAATCAGTGAACGAAGAGATGATTTAAATGAAAGTAACCAGGTTAACAGTAAAATGTTATAGAAGGTTAAGATATTTCTAATGTCAGCTATGAAGTAACAAAAGTTATTTACATATTAGTAAATGATCAGCCATATTTTTTTTTTCTCAACGAATGGGATAAAAAGGTAAATATATATAAATCCAACCTTAAATATTTTGAGACTAGAGCTAAAATGTATTCACATATAAAATTCAACCAACAAATATTTCTTTAAAATTTTGGTTACAGTGTTTCTAACTTTAAAAAAGAAAATCAAATCTGTTGTTTATTTATAAATGAGCTTTCATGCATAGATAAAAAACAAATTCAATATTAAAATACTTGGGGAGAAAAAAATAGCATAAGTTAAGCTATGTATTTTCTAAATACTTCCATATACCTATAACTGAAATTTATTCTTATAACAGTCCCATGATATAAAGTCAGTGAATTATGTTTTAAATTTTATAATGGGTCAGGTAAGAAAATAAATGAAGTTATCTCACTAATTGGTACTGAGATCAGCTAGGCTGACTACTTCCTAAAGTGTGAAGGTGTAACAAAAATAATAATAATAATTGACACTTTAGAGTGTTTTAGAACTCCCAGTCTTTTTCAAGTGTGTTATTCCATTTATATAACTATAATGACTAGTTAATCTGCTGTGTTTTTTACCAGAGAAATCATTTAACCACCAATTCTATATTGTGTAAAGGAAAAATTGGGTCAAAATAAACTCAGTGGGAAGTGGGTACTGTTAGTCTAAATAAGTCCCCCATTAATGGATATGATTCTTATAAACTCTCACACACTGAGTAGTATCAATACATTATACCTTTCAAATTATTAAAGGAAACATGTTTAAAAAGTGTGTTACACTGTCATAAGCTCTCATGCTTAGAAACAAAGACAACATCTTGCATGAATGCCAGGCAAAACTCAGATAATCTAAGAAATTTTGATTTGAAAATAATCATATAGCCTAGGGGGAAAAATATTGAATGGGAGGAGGGAGTTGGGGAACTTCACCAGTCTCAGTTACAATAAACTCCCAGAATCAATAATTAACTTCTGTGACTTGTGATCTATTGACTTCTCTTGGAACAAATGTCATTAATTTCAAGTCATTTCTTTCAGGCTTGGAAATATAAACATTTTCTGTGTTGTTTTATGAAGGGCAGAGTATGTCTTTCCTATTTGGCAGAATTTTTTAAAATTTTCACAAAATAGCAAATTGTCGCAAAATAGCAAAATCATGAAGAAACAGGCCAAAAGAAACAAGTTTTGCATATGTAATGACAAAATTAAGAGGGCAGAAATATATTTGCCAAGACATTTCAATCAAGGCCTTTCAGACATTTTTATTTAAAATATGCATGCATGCTTCATTTATGCATGTATGGCATGGAGAAATGACCATCTCTTGATTTTCTTTCATCATACTTAAGCCTTTTAAGAACTAAACAGATTCATAAATATTATGCTAAGTGAGAGAATGCTAACAGTGAGCATGACTGCCAACTCTTTGTCACCAATGATGATAGATTTAATTTAGTTATGATCGGTAAGTTCTAGATCATTTTAGCATGATAGTTCCTTTCCTCTTATTGCTTGAAAATTGTTTTTCCTGTGTTTGAGCCAATTCCCTAGTTTTGAACAGAGTGAAGATATTTGCTAGAATCAGCCATGCTCATGGACTCTAATTGTACTACTTACTCATCAGTTACTAAAACCTTAATTTTGAATTGTTCAATATCATCATCTGAAACTTGGATTTTCTGTTAAATATTATGCTTTTGAAAAAACACTTTAAATACTTCAAGCTAGTTTGATTAAGTACATTTTGATATGAAGAAATAAAAATTTTGTGCTTAATAAACTATATATTTTGGTTCATCAAGATCTGAAATCATCACCAATACTTCCTTTACTATTATCAGTTACAGATATGTAAACCACTGCTAATACAATGTGTGTATAGATTGCCATGTATATTCAACTTTGTGAAAAATATGAATTAATAGCATTATTAATATATAAAATAATCCACTTAGTTAAAATTAATAATAAGATATTTCAGAGGCAAGTTCCAGGATTTAATAATATGATGTCTCTCTAGGAAAAAAATTACTCATTTTGTACATAAAAATAAGTGACTGAAATGTATACATAACTAACAATATCTTTTTTAGTTGTATTAGGCTGAGTTTCCCTTTGTATCCAGTTTATTAGTTACCTCTCTCACAACACTGGTAACTACACTGAAGGAATTTGTAAGGATCTTAACAAATTCTCAGAGAAAGTTTCTCAGAATGATATGTTAGACACTGTCTAAAGGAAGGTAATTTATTAGTTCTTTCAGACTTAAAGCATTTATTATTAGTGTCCTTTTTATCTGTAGTTAGTTTTTATCTATTATTTTAAATGAGTAGGGTTTCTTCCTATTTCTTTTTAATAATAGAACTGAAAATTGACTATATAATATGTTTAGCATTATCAAAATAAATGGCAGGATAAATGGAGAGCTATAGAGATGGATTGATGGATGGATGGATGGATGTGATAGGGACAGAGTAAAGGGACAAAGTAAGTGATTAAATAGATAATCCCACTAAGGGACTGTAAGTAAAGAAAAAAATATGGGAGACCACTGTAAGTTAATGATCACTCAAGAAAGCAAGTTTGCTTAACCACAAAACCAAGCAAGCTTGCTTACCAATAAAAGCATGCAATAGAGGCATGAGACATGATCCAAAACAATGAAAAAGAAATCATGGAACAAGACCCACATCCTGCCCTTTGAGTTCAGTAAGTTAATGATTCCTAGGACATGCTCCTCTGCACACACTAAAAATAAAAAAATATATATAGGGAAAAGATAATATTATACTAAGTTTACCATTTTTAGCATATGTTGCTGCCTTTTTGCTCATTTCCACTGCACTATGAAAGTCCAGGCTTGATCATGTAGGGACAAGAAAACTCCTCCGCCTGACATGGAGGAAGACGTGATAATGGAAGCTTGACATATACTCAAAAATGAGGAAGAAGATGGTCTTCTCCTCCTCCCTATTTTTCCTTTGGTTATAAAACTGTAGCCCACTAAGCACTCTCAGCATGGCATCCTCTCACCCACCTGTTTATAAACCTCACAAGCATCATATTCTAATAAATCACTTCTTATCTATCACCTTGCCTGTCGCTGCATTTTTTCTGTGCTGAGACAAAAAGCACCAGAGCTTCTTGGAGCCCCTCAAGATGCATTTCTGCAGTTTCAGATGGATGGAGGGAATGAGAAAGAGACCTCTCTAGAGAGGGAGAGAGAGATAGAGAAAGAAAGAATTAATAAAGGAGTTTCCATAATACCCATAATTTTCTCTTTTGCAGATTAAAGTGTATTTAATTATTTTTCCTCATAAAACCTCTGTTGTTTTGTAACTTTGGGAGATTCCCAGGTGAAATCTGAAACTGGCCCTCATAAGAAGACTACAGAAAGAGACCAAAGAAGGAGGCAGACCACCCCAGATTGGTAGGTGGCAGTTTTACTAAGCAAGAAATTTCACACATGAGCCTTGTCTTGGGGGACTGCAAGAGGATTAGATCTCTGCACCCATCCTCTAAAATTTAAAAAAAAAATTATAGAGACCTTTATGAGGATTATATTCTGCACAGCCCAGATGGCCTCAACAACACCTTGCTCTCTCAAGGCTACACAACTTTGGAACCGCTCCGGCTACAGGAAGGTGGGCAAACATACACCCAAAGAACAGGGGAGTAGGTGAGGAGTCTCTGATTGCCCAGGTCAACGGGTGGTCATGATCATATACTCCCTGATGACCTCTTCCAACACCATCCTTATGGTATTTTTTTAAGATACTTTTGAAAACCTATTTGGAAATTGTGGCTAAAGTACAAGGGTATAAATTATTTTTAAAAGGTTTTAAGCTAAGCAAAGTTACAAATGAAAGCTACAAACAAAGTCCCTTCTGTCTCTAGCAATGCCCAAATTTCCTATGCCAGGATGGACCTGAGGATAACAAATAAAAGACCAATATCAGACAGCATCTCTTCAGGCCTTATTCCATGGAGGAATTCTCAGGGGGCCTCAAAAATTATTGGGGTTTAATTTTAAATGTAGCCAGATCAGGCTACACTTAGCAGGATCATCCACACTAGATGCAGTGCTGACCTCTGTATGGAGTGGTTAGTACTGCTGTTATTTCTCACTGTAACTTGACCCCATGGATCTCATTCTGTTTGATCATCTGAACTTTCTGAGCAACTCCATACCTGTCTCCACCGGATATGAACTCTGCCATAGCTAGACCTGGAATTTCCATTCTTTTCTTCTCTGGGTCTTAATCTGTTTACAGAAATCAGAGAGAAGAAGATATAAATAGATGTAAAAAGACACACACATAAAAAAATTTTAAGGGTAGAAGTGTTTCCAAACACATGTCCATGTGCCTGACACACAGTGAGCTAAACCAATGAAGAAACATTGGAGTTTGGAGCAGAGACAGGGCCATGCACGGAAATATGCGTGGCTTGTGCTCAAAAAAAACAGAACTCCCTGAAGGGTTTCAGCAAAGTATTTTTAATGGTCAGGTGAGGGAGGAGGTCACAGGGTATGTGACCAGCTCCTGCATAATTCTCTGATTGGTTGATGGTGAGGTAACAGGGTGGTTAACATCTTAGGTGCCAGAAGTTCTGGGGGCTACATGTTCATGATCATCAGGTAGTTAATTTCTTCCATTTGGTGGTGGTTTTAGCACCTGAAAAACTCAGGAAATATGTATCAGATACTATTATCTCAGTACTTCAGAGAGGAGCTGCAGCAGAGGATATAGGGTGGCGTCTGTCCTGGGAAGGTCCCATGGGGTCCTGCTCGGTTACAGGAGTAGTGTGTTCAAACATAAATCAGAGATGACATGGGATAAATTCAAGGTAAATAACAATAGTATGGTAATTTGGATTAACAATTTCTTCAGAACCAGCAACCAATCCTTTTTCACTCTTTCCACTCCCATCAACAAATTTGTGTTCCTGAGAACAGCATGAATACTGAAATTCTAATGTTTTGGCCCCTGAATATTCACTACTTCCTGGTTTACCAAACTCATCATGGTGCCCCTTCTGATTGCCCCTAAATCTGTGGCCACTTAAATAATAGTCTAGGTTTATGTCAGTGTTCAAGAGGCATGAACCATTTCTATGCTGTTTCATTAGGGAGTAGTGAAGCACACATATATATTTTAAATATTTTCTTATTTTAAGAGCATTCTTAAATCATGTCAAAACTTTATTGAATGGCTTATGTAAGTCAGACACTGTGAAAATCACTTTCACTTTTATTATCTTTCATTCCTTATAGCAAACCTCTTACAAAGGTTTTTATTATCCTTGTTTTATGGATGGGGAAACAGAGAGGCATAGAATTTATTTAACACAGCAAGTATTTTACCTATGAACTCTGACTTTAAATACAATTCTTGAAGACATTCCATCCATAATATGTCAGTGACATTCAATCATAATTTTATAGTACATAAAGTTTGTAACCTGTATTAAGCAAAATGAAAATGCAGACTTTTAGTGTTTTATTAAATTATTTTCCTGAGTCCCATGAAAATAATTTAGTTTACCTTAATTTTTAAATTTTTGGTGTTGAAGTTAATATAGCCATGTGATAAATAGATGAATAATTCAAATTCCAATGATGACGATTATCCATTAGACATTATCTTATCTGCATTGCTGTGGATACTTTTTATTATGTACAATTACAAAATTTTTAAACCTTTCCAATTTCCTTTCAAATGCATGAAATTTGTCCTTGCTTCAAATTTCAGTTTTCATTTTCATCGTTCCTATGACTAGAATTTTGATTATATTAACCTATTTGTAGTCTACAATTGAATGCAAACATTAAAATTAATGAGAAGAGTTTGAGAAAAATTAATGGTTATCAATGTGCCTGCCAACTAGCTTAAGAAATATAACATTTCCAATCCACTGAATATTTTCTATATGTTCTCTATGTATTTTCTATATATTCTATATTCTTATACAACCCCAATTGCCTAAATAGCCACTCCTCTGAATTTATGTTAACCTTAAATTGCTTTTATTTATATTTTTTCCATATATATACATATTTCTATGTATATGAAAATATATATTATATTTATATTATATATAAATAATATATATGTACTACACACACATATACATGCATACATACACACACACACCAAGACAATATTGAAAGTTTTATTACTCATAATGAGGTTTTCTGAAGAGAATAAATAGGTCTGAAAATGACTTGAGGACACAAAGAGCAGGGAATGGTTTTAGCTATTATTATGGTTGGGGTGGAGCCAGGGTGAGACTTCCTGTTCAGACCAGCAGCTTACATGATTTGAACCTCTTATCAGTGCTGAAGGAGGAAGCAATTGGTCTTTATTTTGAGGTTGCCCAGAAATAAGAAGTTGAAAAGTAAAACAAATGTGTGCCTTGGTCATGACCAATGATATCTTGAACTCCAAAGCAGATAAGGGGTGTCTTGATGAAACCTTGTATTGTGGCTTTAGTGTAGGCAGAGATATGTATGATTGTGCTTTATATTTTGGGTATGTGTGAAATAAGATATTTCCAATGTTCTTTATTCCAGATGGGGCAACCCTGGATAAGGAATTGCTGTTTTGGCTATTGGCCAGATCAGATGGCCATACAATTGGAAATGGTCCAAGAGTCTGTAAAATTGTGCAGATGGGGCTGTTGTTGCTCAAGCCATCCATTACTAAGAATGGCTGTCCAAAGTTTGGCCAATTGTGCTGACCCATCTGTCTTGCTCTCAATCAGAAATACCATGGTTAATCAGAGGATGGGAGAAACTCCCCTTTTAGGGCCCTAGCACATGTAATGGTGGTGCTACCATTCATAAATTATATGAATTCCCTTTGCTGTTCTGTTAGTTAATCCCAAAGGACTCTCATGTAGCCAAGAGATTTGGTAGAGGAATGATTTCATCCAGCAACATGGCATCTAAAAGGGACTAAGTATGGGCAGGCCATCCCTCTTGCATAGCAGATATACTAAAGGGCTCAGTGTTGGTTCTATCCTATTAACACTGTTCTCATTTAGTAAGGGGCCAAGTTTATGGAGTGCTTCCTCCATGACCTAAGTTATAATGGACAGCTGGATATAGAAGGTTCCATGTCTAGTGCCTGTGAAAACTTCTATTTCAATAATACCCATGTGTATGTCCAGCAATTATTGCCCTAAAGGCAGGTAACATGCAGCCAAGAAGAGCAGTTTCTTGCATTAGGAAGCCCATGGATATTTTCTGGCCATAATAGGTGGCTCAAGGAGTCTAGGAGGTATACAAGGAACTTCCTATATGCTGTAGAGTGAAAGAGTCTCTGGGGGGGCACTGTTTGAAGTATCTATTATATTGTAATTTGGACAGACTCTAGAGTTTTTGTTGGAAGGAGGGCCATTCAAAGATGGTCAAATTATGAATAAGGGCATTTCTGGGCTTTAGCAAAATTTTAAATAAGGAATATGTTTTTTTTAAAACCCCAGAAACCCTAAAAGATATTGAGTTCATTTTAATACTGTGGGTGCCAGTTCAGCAGTTATTTCTTAACAAGTCAGGATGAAACGTCTCATCAACTGACCAAATGATGTCACAAAATGTATTGAAGTAGTGGGGACCAGTACATTATGTGTGGCAGTAGCCTGTTCTTTTTTAGAGCTCCTTTGTGAGTATTTGGATGTCCTGACTTGGTATGTCAAATGAACGTACTCACAGAAAAATGTTACTGCTGTGATGATATATCTGTGTTCCTGGAGAAAGTTGGATGCAGTTGAGCCTTTGTCTGCAAATACTGTGTGTGATGGAACAGCTATTACACCCCATGGGTTGACAGATAAAGGTGTACCATGTCTTTTTGAAGGTGAAGGCACACTATACTTGAAAGGCATAGGTCCTGAATGCAATATAGCTGAATCTATGATGGCAAGGTATCCACCCGTTGCTGATTAAATGGTGTCAGTAATTGCTTTTTTTTTTTTAACATCTTTATTGAAGTATAACTGCTTTCAAATGGTGTGTTAGTTTCTCCTGTATAACAAAGTGAATCAGCTATATGCATACATACATCCCCATATCTCATCCCTCTTGCATCTCCCTTCCATGCTCCCTATCCCACCCCTCTAGATGGTCACAAAGCACTGAGCTGATCTTCTTGAGCTGTGCGGCTGCTTCCCGATAGCTATCTATTTTACATTTGGTAGTGTAGATATGTCCATGCCACTCTCTCAATTTGTCCAGCTTAGCCTTCCCCCTCCCTGTGCCCTCAAGTCCATTCTGTGTGTCTGCATTTTGATTCCAGTCCTGCCCCTAGGTTCTTCAGAACAGTGTCTTTTTTTATTAGATTCCATATATATGTGTTAGCATACAGTATTTGTTTTTCTCTTTCTCACTTACTTCACTCTGTATGACAGTCTCTAGGTCCATCCACCTCACTACAAATAACTCCATTTCATTTATTTTATGACTGAGTAATATTCCATTGTATATATGTGCCACATCTTCTTTATCCATTCATCTGTTGATGGACACGTTGCTTCCATGTCCTGGATATTGTAAATAGTGCTGCAATGAACATTGTGGTACATGACTCTTTTTGAATTATGGTTTTCTCATGGTATATGCCCAGTTGTGGGAGTGCTGGGTCATATGGTAGCTCTATTTTTAGGTTTCTGAGGAACCTCCATACTGTTCTCCATAGTGGCTGTATCAATTTACATTCCCACCAACAGTGCAAGAGTGTTCCCTTTTCTCCACACCCTCTCCAGCACTTATAGTTTGTAGAGTTTTTGATGATGGACATTCTGACCAGTGTGAGGGGATACCTCATTGTAGTTTTGATTTGCATTTCTGTAATGATTAGTGATGTTGAGCATCCTTGCATGTGTTTGTTGGCAATCTGTATATCTTCTTTGGAGAATAATCTGTTTAGGTCTTTTGCCCATTTTTGGATTGGGTGTTTTTTTTTGTTTTTGTTTTTTTTTGATATTGAGCTGCATGAGCTGCTTATATATTTTGGAGATTAATCCTTTCTCAGTTGCTTCATTTGCAAATATTTTCTCCCATTCTGAAGGCTGTCTTTTTGTCTTTTTTATAGTTTCCTTTGCTGTGCAAAAGCTTTTAAGTTTCATTAGGTCCCATTAGTTTATTTTTGTTTTTATTTCCATTTCCCTAGGAGGTGGATGAAAAAGGATCTTGCTTTGATTTATGCCATGGAGTGTTGTGCCTATGCTTTCCTCTAAGAGTTTTATGGTGTGTGGCCTTACATTTAGGTCTTTAATCCATTTTGAGTTTATTTTTCTATATGGTGTTAGGGAGTGTTCTAGTTTCATTCTTTTATGTGTAGCTGTCCAGTTTTCCCAGCACCACTTATTTAAGAGGCTGTCTTTTCTCCACTGTATATTCTTGCCTCCTTTTTCAAAGATAAGGTGACCATATGTGCATGGGTTTATCTCCAGGCTTTCTATCCTCTTCCATTGATCTATGTTTCTGTTTTTTGTGCCAGTACCATACTGTCTTGATTATTGTAGCTTTGTAGTATAGTCTGAAGTCAGGGAGCCTGATTCCTCCACCTCCGTTTTGCGTTCTCAAGATTGATTTTGCTATTCGGGGTCCTTTGTGTTTTCATACAAATTGTGAATTTTTTTTCTTGTAGTCCTGTGAAAAATGCCATTGGTAGTTTGATAGGGATTGCATTGAATCTGTAGATGGTTTTGGGTAGTATAATCATTTTCACAATGTTGATTCTTCCAATCCAAGAACATTGTATATCTCTCTATCTCTTTGTATCATCTTTAATTTCTTCATCAGTGTCTTATAGTTTTCTGCATACAGGTCTTTTGTTTCCTTAGCTAGGTTATTCCTAGGTTTTTTTTTTTTTTTTTTCTTTTGGTTGCAATGGTAAATGGAAGTGTTTCCTTAATTTCTCTTTCAGATATTTCATCATTAGTGTGTAGGAATGCAAGAGATTTCTGAGCATTAATTTCGTATCCTGCTACTTTACCAAATTCACTGATTAGCTCTAGTAGTTTTCTGGTAGCATGTTTAGGATTCTCTATGTATAGTATCATGTCATCTGCAAACAGTGACAGTTTTACTTCTTCTTTTCCAATTTGGACTCCTTTTATTTCTTTTTCTTTTCTGAATGCTGTGGCCAAAACTTCCAAAACTATGTTGAATAATAGTGGTGACAGTGGGCAACCTTGTCTTGTTCCTTATCTTAGTGGAAATGGTTTCAATTTGTCACCATTGAGAACGATATTGTCTGTGGGTTTGTCATATATGGCCTTTGTAATGTTGAGGTAAGTTCTCTCTATGCCTACTTTCTGGAAGGTTTTTATCATAAATGGGTGTTGAATTTTGTTGAAAGCTTTTTCTGCATCTATTGATATTATCATATTTTTTTGTCCTTCAATTTGTTAATATGGTTTATCACATTGATTGATTTGCATATTTTTAAGAACCCTTGCCTTCCTGGGATAAACCCCACTTAATCATGGTATATGGTCCTTTTAATGTGCTGTTGGGTTCTGTTTGCTAGTATTTTGTTGAGCATTTTTTGCATCTACGTTCATCAGTGATATTGGCCTGTAGTTTTCTTTCTTTGTGACATCTTTGTCTGGTTTTGGTATCAGGGTAATGGTGGCCTCATAGTGTTTGGGAGTGTTCCTCCCTCTGCTATATTTTGGAAAACTTTGAGAGGGATAGGTGTTAGCTCTTCTCAGTAATCTCTCATGATCCTTTGCATTTCTACTGTGTCATTGTTACTTCTCCTTTTTCATTTCTAATTCTATTGATTTGTCTTCTCCCTTTTCTTCTTGATGAGTCTGGCTAATGGTTTATCAATTTCGTTTATCTTCTCAAAGAACCAGCTTTCAGTTTTATTGATTTTTGCTCTTGTTTCCTTCCTTTCTTTTTTCATTTATTTCTGATCTGATCTTTATGATTTCTTACCTTCTGCTAACTTTGTTTTTTTTTTGTGCTTCTTTCTCTAATTGCTTTAATTTTAAGGTAATTCTTAATTCTAGTTTAATTTAATGTAATCTATTACTACTTAGTTACTCTTCATAACTGTTTGATTTAATTTTTTGCTTGGTGAGTCAGAGTGCCTTTGTCTATGACAGAATATTTTATGACTATGATGAATTTAGGCAAAACAAGAGTTCTCATGGTTAAGGTGGAGTATACCTGTTTTCCTCTATTTTACCTTTGGTAACTCCTCTCAGATTAAAGAGGAAACTTTGTTTAAAACATTGGGATTCAGGGACTTCCCTGGTGGCACAGTGGTTAAGAATCTGCCTGCCAATGCAGGGGACATGGGTTTGATCCTTGGTCTGGGAAGATCTCACATGCCACGGAGCAACTAAGCCTGTGTGCCACACCTACTGAGCAACAAGAGAAGCCACCACAATCAGAAGCCGGCACACTGTAATGAAGACCCAATGCAGCCTAAATAAAGAAATTATTTATTTTTAAAATTTTTGAGATTCACAGAATAAACTATAATTTATGCCCTAATATTAATTAAGGCCATGAAGTTTTGCAACCTGGTAAATTTCAACACAATTTAAAATTAATTCACGGGCTTCTCTGGTGGCGCAGTGGTTGAGAGCCCACCTGCCGATGCAGGGGATGAGGGTTCGTGCCCCAGTCCGGGAGGGTCCCACATGCCATGGAGCGGCTGGGCCCGTGAGCCATGGCCGCTGAGCCTGCGCGTCCGGAGCCTGTGCTCTGCAACGGGAGAGACCGCAGCAGTGGGAGGCCTGCGTACCACAAAAAAAAAAAAGAAAAAAAAAATTAATTCACAACCTATGTTTGTGAACTATGTTGTAGAGGCAGCAAAACCATCAGTGCCATTTTATTTTTCTTTTTATATAAATTATTTTAGTAAATTTTGAATCTCGCATCGAAATTAGAAAATTGCAGACATATGACTCAGTTTTCCGTTTCTTCACCCTGTATCTAGTTTCTTTATATATATTTTTTAATAGTTCTGTATATAATGCAGGGAGTTTAGATGAGTCTTCTTCACTCTGCTTATATGTATATCTTTCCTCCTCCAGAGAATCTCAAGTAATTATTATAAAATTTAAGAGCTTCTTCTATAGTAATTGTAGCTTTACTGAGTTTAGGGATTTAGGATTAAGTCAAGTTTGAATTCATACTTTGGCTGTGCCAGGATGGTGTCTTGGATTTCTTTCTTGTAACCAGAAGGATCATGATCTTCTGGTAAAAGAGGAATAGGTAACACTTACAGAAAAGACATTTTTTAAATTTATTTATTTATTTATTTATTTTAGTGTCTTAGCAAGCCACCTGCTTTTAGAAATGTAAAAATTAGTACACCACATAGTGACTACCCTTCCTCCATAGGAGTTGGCACCCAGTGGGTCTTGCAGGGTTGTCAGTCTTCCTGTGTGCTCTACAGGATGGAAGTCTTAACCTGGCTGGGACATCAATCCAACAGTCACATGGATAGAGTATTTCTCTGGAGCCTAGTTTCAGTTACTGCTTATGATGGAATTGAGAAATGTTTCAGTCTGAGATATTAATAAATCCACATTGAGGCACTTGCCCCAGCGTCAGTGTAAAGAGACCCCTAATCCTTTAATGCTGTTCTTAAAAACTAGTATCAAGGGCTTCCCTGGTGGCACAGTGGTTGAGAGTCCACCTGCCAATGCAGGGGACACGGGTTCGTGCCCCGGTCCGGGAAGATCCCACATGCTGCTGAGTGGCTGGGCCCATAAGCCATGGCTGCTGAGCCTGTGCGTCCAGAGCCTGTGCTCCACAGCGGGAGAGGCCACAACAGTGAGAGTCCCGTGTACGACAAAAACAAAACAAAACAAAATGAAACTAGCATCAAGACTTCTGATTTAGATAAGCTACATCTGTAACAAGCTTGATGGACCTAAGTAAATTCAGCACAAAACAGCATAGTTCAAAGTGCAAAACAACTCAAAAATAAAATACTCTAGACAGCAGGAAATACAGCCAGCTAGCAAATCAAAGCAAGAGAAGAGAGACTCCCAGTGGTGGTGATCATCTATACATGGCTTTCTGAGGCAATTATCTTGTAGTTGTCACATGGAGGCAAGATGGAAACTCCCACCTAAAATCTAGTACAGATATTGAGATGCCACACTTGGACTAAGAGGTTTGAAAAGGTTTATACTCAAATAAGGTTTTCTGAAAGAGTAAGGCAGCTAACACATGGGTCCAGAAATATGTTGAAAGAACAAGGAGGGAGAACTGGCTTTGTCTGTTACTATGGTTAAAGGCTGGATTTGCCTGTATGAGGCAAATGAGTGTTTCCATGACTGATCTGGGGTTTGCAGGTTCTAGTACCATTTTCAATATTTGTGTCCCCCCTGCTCCCCTCCCAACCACCACCAAGAAATTCTCAGACACTATTTAGGGGTCCTACAATTCAACTCAATTCTGATACTATCTGCCCAGAGGTAGCATCAGATTCCACAGATTGAGGGCTTAATCCCACAAGACAGCTCCCCCCCATTCAGAGCCCATCACAAGTTTAGTTTGTGACCTTTCTTCTGACCAATGAGCTGTAAGTCAGAGGTCCCCACCACCCCCTCCTTTGGTTTGATTCACTTGCTAGTGTGCCTCACAGAATTCAGGAAGATGGTTTACTCATTAGATTCCTGATTCATTACAAAGGATATCAAAAGATGTGAATCAACAGCCAGATGAAGAGGTATATAAGGTGAGGTCCTGAACAGAGGAGCTTCTGTCTTCATGGAATTTGGGGCCTGGTATGGTAGCACGTGGAAGCAGTCTGCTTTTCCGACCTGGAAACTCTTTGAACCCCATTCTTTTCTGTTTTTACAGAGGCTTCATTATATAAGCATGATTGATTGAATCATAAGCCCTGGCAGTTGATTCAGCCTCCAGACCCTCCTCTGTCCCCAGAGGTTAAGGGGATGAGATTAAAAGTTCAAATCCTCTAATCACATGATTGGTTCTCCTGGTAACAAGCCGAAACCTTTAACTGTGGTTCCAAAGTCACTTCATTAACATAACAAAAGACACCTTAATTATTCTCGCCACTGGAGATTCCAAGGGTTTTAGGAGCTGTGTGCCATAAGACAAAATATATATTTCCTATTATAAATTACAGTATTACAAAGCTGAACTTCCCACTGGCACCAAAGGAGGGAGAACCTGGGCTTTTTTATTGATTTGTTCAGATTTGGTCAAGAAGGGTGAGGGAGGAGCTGTCAGCACTCAAATGTCAAAAATGGAATCAAAAAAAAAAAAAAAAAGGAATCAGACTCCTTAATACCTTTTTAAAAATTATCAGGTTTAGGGCTTCCCTGGTGGCACAGTGGTTAAGAATCCGCCTGCCAAGGCAGGGGACACAGGTTCGAGCCCTGGTCCAGGAAGATCCCACATGCTGCAGAGCAACTAGGCCTGTGTACCACAACTACTGAGCCTGCGCTCTACAGCCTGCACTCTAGAGCTTGTGATCCACAACTACTGAAGCCCTCGTGCCTAGAGCCCATGCTCCGCAACAAGAGAGGCCACCACAATGAGAAGCCTGCACACTACAATGAAGAGTAGCCCCTGCTCGCCGCAACTAGAGGAAGCGTACACTCATCAACGAAGACCCAACACAGCCAAAAATATACAAATAAAATAGATAAATTTATAAAAAAAGAATTATCAGGTTTATTAATTTATTTTAATTGCCATATAACATTCTTTTGAACAAATGTAACATGATTTATCCATTCTATTATTGATATAAGTTAGAGTTGTTTCACTTTTCTTAAGAAAATCAGCTGCTGTAAGAATTTCTGAAATGCTGCTCCTCCAGCTCTCTAGGCAATCACGTTCCAGCAACTTTGCATATGCTCTTTCCTCTGCCTGGAATCCTGGTTCACAGACATGCATAGCTGCCTCATTCACCTCATTCAGATCTTTTCTCAAACTGCCATTTCTAAAGAAAACGTCTCATCAATTTCCACTATTGATGTACCCTTTTTTGCTTTTTCTTATCAACATCAGAATTATTTTACCTACTCGGTTTAATATTTGTCTCTTCCCACTTGAATGTAGGCTCCATGAATGCAGGGAACTTTGTTTTGTTCACTGTTACATCTTCAATATCTTGATCAGTGCCTGGTGCAATGTAGAAATTCAAACAATTTTCAGGGAATGAAAATATATTTTTGTGTAAATGAGCAAGAGTTTCTCAAGACATATACCTAACAAAGAAGTTTCTGGGTAGTAGTGTATAGTCATGTTTATCTTAATAGGTAATGCTAGTTTTAAAAAGTTGTACCAAATAAGAGCTCCGAACGCTCACAAATACAGGTTAATGACCATTTTTCCCCTTTTTTATCCTCTTTATCTCCTCCTCCTCCTCTTCTTTCTTCTCACTCTTTTTCTTGTTATCATTTGTCAATCTGAAGATTGCAAAATTATATCTTTGTGGTTTTAATTTGTATTTTCCTAAAAATCAATATGGTTCCTTGCTAATAAAAGTATAGTTCATATGTTTTGCCTTTTTTTTTTCCAGATATTTTTCATCTCAGTGCATTATAATTGTTATATATTCTGGACATTAAATTTGTAGCTATAATTATTATTGGAAATATGTATTATACATTTCTTTTAAGTCTTATAATTTTCACCTTAAAGATTTTAAACAACTTCAGATTTATTTCTAAATATATCACATTCTATCAATATTTTAAATGGAATATTTTTAAAAGGACATTTTAAATATTCATTGTTAGTATATAATATGCACTTTTTTACACTGATTTTATATAAAACATTGATAAACATTTTTATTATAATAAATTAATATAACTATATTGTTACATTAACTTTGGATATGGCAGTCTGATTTTCTTCTTTGCAAAGCATATGTTCTATTCTTTAACTTTCTGATATTGATGCACTGGTTACTATCTCTGGTTCAGTGTTGGATAGAAGTCATAATAGTAGGCAACATACCACTGAGTATAATGTCTATTGTGCTTTTGGTTTATTATTTTTATTGTTGAACAGATTTAGGAAATTCCTCTCTATTTCTGTTTCATAGGAACTTTAATCAGATGTGTCTAATTAGGTACATCAGATTATTTTTTCTACATGCATTTTTATGATCATATAAGATTCAATAAAATAAATATAAAAATGTAAACCATAATAGAATATCATCAAATCTGAATCAGAAACTTTGTTGTCCAATTTTTCTTTTCTAATAATCTTCCCTCTTCAACAACCCTTCATGACATGTGTTCATCAGGACTCCTGGCTTCATTGAGAGATACTGATACCTTCTTGGGAGCATTAAACATTCTTTTGTTAGCTTATTACATCTGACTTTCCTTGATGTAATGATAATTGTCTTTGGTTATTTAGTTTTCTATTACTTGTTTTTCAAGACCTTCTGTGCCTTCTGTGACAGTGTGAAAGGTTGTTTGGATGAAGCTAGTATTTTTAGAGTATTTCTGTAGGTAATACTTGAGACATATTGTAATAGTAGTGTACACATCTATATTTGTGTCTACGTGAAAACTTTCTAGGAAATATTTTTCCCAAACAATATTATATTATTGACAACAAGGAAAACATGATGAGTGAATGATTATTAAATCCTTTACTTCACTGTATTCTTAATAGAGGAGTTTCCTGAAATATAATTACGGATAGGCAGAGTCTGTTCACTGAATGTGTGGAATGTGCTAACAGACAATCTGATAATTATGTCTTCAATCATTTGTCTCCCTCCATGGTCTTTACACATATTTTATCAGAATTCCCTTTTCCATCCCTTGTCTATAGATCTCACACATTACATGGTTTCATAGTTTTCTAGTACCTTTTAGCTTAAGTTCAATGTCATTTTCAGGTATGTGAAAGACAGTCCAATCTAAAATGATGCTTTAATCTTGTATTCAATTTTAAGTTTCTTCCATCCTCTAGGTTAAGCCTGGCCCATGACCTGTATGGGGAGGTCATCAAGGAGATGTGGTCACTGCTCATCTTTGGTTTACCCTCTCTCCTTCCTATCCTGCTACTCTGGATACTCAAGGCTTGAGGAAAGGAAAGGGATTGGTAGAGAAAAGTAACAGTGTCCTTTACTTGGTTGTAGGTTCTCTGATCTGTCAGAGGACTCCCTCAGAGAATAGGCTCAAATTTGAATCCTTTGTTATGTGCTCTTTGGAGAAGAAGGTGAAAAGTAGACACTAGTCTCTACTTTCCCTGAATTCCTGAAAACTCATGATGGTTTCCCAAAGTTTTTGAGTACCCTGCTAAATGCCTGAGTTCATATAACCATACAGACAACACATGTCGTGTTTAACTCAGCAACTTCCAGATAGGGAAAGAGAGAGATGCTTTTCCCATTTTCTTGTAAAAATTTGCAAACATGTCTCCTCAAGGACTAAAAATGGGAGGATTCTTCACAAAATCTTCCATTGTAATGAACGTTTACCTTTCTTTTTGTAAAGGCTAAACATAAGTGACTAATGTGGTCACTTCTTAATAAGACCTTAATTGTATTTCTGGGTTTTTTGTTTGTTTGGTTGTTTTTCTGTTTTGTTTTTGTTTTTGTTTTTTTGTGGTATGCGGACCTCTCACTGTTGTGGCCTCTCCCGTTGTGGAGCCCAGGCTCCGGACGTGCAGGCTCAGCGGCCATGGCTCAAGGGCGCAGCCGCTCCACGGTGTGTGGGATCTTCCTGGACCGGGACACGAACCCGTGTCCCCTGCATCGGCAGGTGGACTCTCAACCACTGCGCCACCAGGGAAGCCCTGTTTTTTTGTTAAATAATATGGGAGTTACTTGTTTCCTTTCTTCTCTGCTTTAGGATTTAGGCAAAATCCTGGAAGACCAAAAAGCAAAACAAAACAAAACAGCAACAACAGATTTCTATTCCAAATTCTGTTTTATAGCTA
Organism: Grampus griseus; assembly: GCF_964374135.1. Lineage (NCBI taxonomy): Eukaryota > Metazoa > Chordata > Mammalia > Artiodactyla > Delphinidae > Grampus > Grampus griseus. Next base: position 123,714,655 of record NC_138998.1, on the reverse strand, counting down.
TGGAGGGTGTGTGTAGACTAGTTTTGCTGGGTATTTAATTTCTTTAGTAATTCAAGTGTCTACCTCAAGGAAAAAAAAAACCTTTCCTTTTCCAGGTGTGGGTACAAATGAAAAAGAAAGGTAAGATAAACAAAGTTCATGAAAATTTCATTTTTACTATCCCAAACATATAGTGAAAATTATAACTTATAAAGAGTAAAGCACTGTGAGAAATATTGCATCTGTATTGCTTATTTTTTAACCTGATGGCCAAAAATAAAATGCTAGGATTTGTTTCCACAAGAAAATAGTAACCTTACCAAAATGAACTGTACTATAAGTTATGTAAATACTGAGATATAGAGGCAAACAAATAGATATAATTTTATATTATTGAGTAACTTGCAAAGATGAGTGTGGTCATATTATACTTGTGTTGTACAACTGGGGATTTTTTGGAACTCCAGAGAAAAAACTTTGATTGTTATTGATCATTCCTATTATCCTCCAGCCATTATTGGAAAATTTTAACTATTAAGTGCTGGGGCCATAAAGTTAGTTATCACTAAGCTCGAAAGTGTTATGTTTTATATTTGTGAGTTACTTTCTCAAATTAGGACAAAAACTCTGCAACTGATTTCATGAACACATGCTCTTTTCCCCTTCTTTCTTCTAGCATCAATGCTTCTGTGTTGCAGTTAATTTAATTAGTGCTTTAGTGAATTGCTCTCCATGTCAACTTGGACAATTTCTTCCCTATATGTTTTTATTTCTAATTGTAATTTGGCTTAGACTTTATAGACATTATATGGAAATTTCCAGCTAACTACATGACACCATGTTTTTTGGGGAAGGAAGAAAACAACAAATGAAAGAAAAAAAATCATTAATCCCTGTAGATAATTTACTTTATATAAAAGTTTTTTTAAATGGTTTTCCCACTGCCTATGTGTGAAACTAGCATCATTACATCAGTCTGTTTCAATCATTGTGTCTGTGTCTGTGAATCAATAATTATTCAATTACTTTAAATAATTTTGAAAGAATCTCTCATTTGGGACTATCAGGAAGCTAATTTTATAGAAATTGAACTGACAAAATATTTTGTCCCTTCCTACCTGATGTATAAGTAAAAAAAAAAAATCAATAAAAATAAATTGAAATGTGTTTTCAATTCAAACAGTCATATTATTATTCCAGCTGCTGCAGTACAGAAGATTATTTTACATAGAAGCAACTGTGCCTGTATGTGTGTTTGTATACTGCATCCATATGTAAATAGGAAGGAAACAATGACTAACACAGATCCTACAAGCTGATGATGTCTTTCCTCCATAAGCTCTTTGGTTGCAAATACTATTTATCATTTTGTTTTACAAGAATCAAGGAACATTTGGAAATCTTAAAATGAATAGTAAATTTGGATTTAACAGATTTGCAACATATGTAATGTATGCACATTTACCATCACCCATATAACATTGACTAAGAAGTTAATGGGCAATACTGACCAAACCTAATGCTTCAGGAAGAACCTTTTAAAGTTTAACAGACATTGTCATGACACTTCACACAAGGAGATATATTTCCAGCTCTGTCTTTAGTCAGGAGGTTACACTTCCTGCTCAAGAAATTTAGAATATCTTTACCATCACCTCATCCTATAGAGTGAAGACACATACAGAGCCATCTTGCATGCAACAACCATCCCCAAGTTTAATGAACAAAGACTGAGCATCATTTGTAACTGAGCAGAGCAGACTGCTTTATGTGACAACCTGGCCAAGTCAGAATATATACTTACCCACAAGTTAAAACGTATCAGGTTTCATTTAATAAAAAGGACCTGGGACATTAATTAGAGCTCTTCGGTGTTTTGTAGTTCTGAGGACCTAGTTGTGAAGATCACATAATGGATCTGAAGTCACACTGACTAGATAAGGATATGATAGTCAAGATGGAAACAGAGGGGCAAAGGAATAGGAGGAGAAGAGGAATTGACATATGATTACAGAGATCCCAATTTTATTTTTATTTCAAGGATTAATACATTATGAAAAATAACTAATGAAAAAAATAAGGTCATGATTGAGCTGTTGTGATTCATGGCAAAACAATCATGACAATCTAAAAATAGAAGAAATATCATTGGTAATAATATATTATTATTATATTACTATAGTAAGAAGTACATGGTAAAATGAAAAATCTTAGCATAGTTGGAGAATAGATACCTACAAGCAATTATTTCCTAGGGTATTAGGTCATTAAAAGAAAGGGGATGTGATTAAGCTAATAAACACATATCATTGAAAAAAAAGTCAAAGTCTCTCTCTCTTTTTTTTTAGTTTAATGAATTTTACTAAAATTTCATGATTTGGCAGGTGAGAAAAATCCAAACTCACCATTAAGGGCCTACTGAAAAACACACCTGCCTCATCCTTTCAGCAAAGGTGCATCATTATCACACGGCTCCTATGCAAATTTTGAAACTGGAGAGGGGTAATAACCTTATTAGTATATCAAAATCTTGAAGCCATTCAAAGTTCTGCAATTAGAGACAAAGGAAATACTAAATAAGTTTTTTAATACTTTTTTTACATGCACTATAAAATAGAAAATATATGACAGAATATCCTGGATAGAGAGAAAAGTCTGTTTTATCTGAAAATTCAACAACATAAACATTCTGTAAAACATGAAAATAATATGAATTTGTTTTTTTTATCTCTTGATTTATCCTGAGTTAATTGTAATCAACAAGTATTGTACTTTACATAATTACAAATAAACATTTTGTCTTCCTCTTCCTAAGAAAGATTGGAAGACTGTTTCAGTTCCTTAGTGGAAAAAGCATACAGACATTGCAGGCCGGTGTATGTTGATGTGCCTATGAAAGACATGGGATGACTTGTTCAGTCTTTTCATACATACAAGTTATACTACCTCTATTAGGCTTTAGATAGAGAATTTATGTACAAATATATGGCATATACATAATGCATATAATCATATCTATGTATTAAAATAAATGCAGATCCTACTACATATGAAACACTAGGATTAGTGTTTTAAATACTATATTAAAAAGTCTAATCTGCATAGCAATCTAAGCAGTCTAAGATGAATGATATTATACTACTGGTTTATGTTTTTCAAAATGTCTCTAGAAGTTTGGACATGGTAAAAAATATCACAGGCATCAGAACATAAACTTAGTGGAAATCAAACCCAGCAATTTATGAGTTCAATTTTATATTTTCCCTAGTATTATTTAGAATATCTATAGGTGTTATTGTTCTTTCTCATTGTCAATATCCTTAAGTGTTAAAATATGATTTTATCAGTTTATGAATAACATATAATTATAACCCCACTGTTTTAGATATTTAATGTAAAATCTGGCATTGAACAATTCATTCCGTCATTTGCTAAGAGGCTATTGTATTTCAGGATTACAGCAAAAGAAAAATGTATGAATGTGTTCATATGTAATATATAATAAATATACATTATATAAAGATAAAGCCAAAAGTTAAGTCAAAAATTGTCTAGTCCAATAGTAAAATGCATGTAATCAATAAAATTACTACATGTATAACTTACATATAATGTGTCTCTCTATATATATGTATCTATCTATTTATCTATCTATATATGTCTTTAATATTTTTTTAAGAAAAATATTGTTTAGCAGTTATAGAAAAAATTTGCTTGTCTGGAAATATATTTTGGGGGAATACCTTTGATGTTCTTTCAAAGTAGACCCTCAAAAAATTGACAACATACTATAAAAATTCTGAGCTGTAAAGTTCATTTTACAATACTTTGAAATGTATCACCACTTATCTTCATGCCAAGTGACCATTTAGAAATTACAAGTTTCATTCTTTTTCTCCAAAATAAATAAATAGAATTATAGAACATTACATAGAATTATTTTACTTATTCAGATAAGTAGAGATTCATCAGAGTGGGAACTAAGAATTTAAATTTATATACATAATTATTCTACTGGACTTACTGACATTGTCAATAGCTTTAAAAAATCCATTGAAAAACTAGTGTTCAGTAGAAATATTGACAACAAAGAATACTTTTTTTAAAATTTTATTTATTTATTTTTAGTTGTGCTGGGTCTTCATTGCTGCGCGTGGGCTTTCTTTAATTGTGGCGAGCCGGGGCTACTCTTTGTTGCGGTGCGCAGGCTTCTTATTGCAGTGGCTTCTCTTGTTGTGGAGCACAGGCTCTAGGTGTGCGGGCTTCAGTAGTTGTGGCTTGCAGGCTCAGTAGTTGTGGCTCGTGGGCTCTAGAGCACAGGCTCAGTAGTTGTGGCACACAGACTTAGTTGCTCTTTGGCATGTGGGTTCTTCCCGGACCGGGGCTTGAACCCATGTCCCCTGTACTGGCAGGTGGATTCCTAACCACTGTGCCACCAAGGGAGTCCCAAGAATAATTATTTTAAAGAGTACATTCATGAACATTTTGAATGTTATGAAACAAGATAGAGAACTAAATAATGTAAAAGCACTTCTGAAAGTCATTAAAATGAAGAGGTTTCCTAGTGAAATTTGTTGGAACCAAGATTGAGTAAAATTCTTAATGTAATTTATTTTCATTTTATTATTACAAAATATTAACTTGTTTTTTGTCTACTAAAAATAATATTGGTCTCTAGACTACTGTTAAGAGATGGTCTACCCTAACATGATAAAGGCTGAAGCTTCATTAAAGCTCTGAAATTTCATAATTTAGAGAAAGAGATATTTTTGTTGGGGTGAATAGGGTATGACTATATTTTTCCAAAACCTTTTTAATACTGTTAATCTCAATGAAAAAAGTAATACTATATATTTCATTTTAAAACGTTTTGCATTAAAGTTAAATTTAGTACTAGTCACAAGAAGAATCAAATATTTATACTAAAGAGAATTTAATATGGTAAAATAAATTGAATTTTAAATTGTATCCAGTTATAATATGGAACATTATTCATTTTTAGAGATTCTTATAAAAATCAATTAAGAAATGAAAATATAAAATGCTAATGCACTTAGATGTAATATCTCATTTCAACTCAAATATTTGACTCTGTGAATATTGTATACATACACACAAAATTTGTGTTTTCATTTTTCTGAGGGTATTGCAATTATGAAATTATATATATATATTACACACACACAAATACACATATCCATGTGTGTATTTTTAATATAAATATGTGTGTATAAATGTAACCACAGAAAAATTATCTTAAGTATATTATATACAGAATAGATGTGAGGATGAAATCCACATATAATTCTTAAATATTTTTATCTGTTGCTTTAAATTTTCTCTGCAAGTAAATTTTTAAAAAGTTATTTTATCTTTAATAATTACCACCATTTTATTACAGTATGAACTTGTTTGAATAAGACATCTCAATACCCTTTCTTGAATGTGTGTATTCCTATGAGCAGACAGCCACTTTTACATCACCCCCAATAAGTTTCTGCTCATGTGGAATATTCAGACATCTCTCCACTTTTTTTATGAGTTCCCAAATGGCAACTACTATAATCATATTCCCCCAGATCCAGTTGTCACCTGCCATATATTTTTTCTCTGCCTCAAGACTCCCCTTAGTCAATGCATCACTTGTAAAACTATGCAAAGGAACCTCACCATTGCTAAGGCCAGTAGACAATTTTCCTTGACACTTCTGATTTGAAATCACTAAGAACTTTCTTTCAAAACCCTGCAAGCAAAAACTGGATAACTTGATATAAACATTAGAAAAATCACCACAACAGATCATGTATGGACAGCCTCAGTGCCTACTATTCATGGGTTGCTCATAAAATTCACTGGAATACGAGATGCCATTGCCAGACATTTGATCTGTAAACCAGGAAATTTATCAGATTGCCACTACTATCCTCAGTCCACCACTGAAAGATGCTTAGAGTCCAATATCTAAAAATTTTCTAGACTGACTGCCATGTGAACTAAAAACTGAGTTTTCTACAACCATGAATTTTAATTTTTTCTTTTGTTTCCATAGAAATGGCCCTCATTAAATGCCTGATTGGTAGCACCATAAAAAGGCCTAATTTAGATACCCTCACCCTACTTTCATTTACAGCACTTCCCCTTGAAATAAGACACTACTGTTTAACTCAACTGACCTATTCTCAAGACTAAGACTGTTTCAGTGAGGTTTGGAACAATCCATCAACTCTGTTTCTGGATGGCAAAATTTCTTGGGGAAATTTCAAAAGTGGAGTGGGGGGCAGGAATGAAGGATAGCAGAGTATGCCACCCTCAGAAATGCTACTTTGGCATGAAGATTATTTTGAGCTAAAGGTACATGAAAAACAGCAGATAAAAGAAGAATGTTTTGACCTCCCCTTTCCCTTCTGAAAACAGAAGACAAAACTCCCACGTGAAAGAAATCTTCCCTATACCAGGAGGAAAGAAACATCCGTAGTATCAGAGATGGAACTCAAATCCCAGAGAATTTTTCTGGTGAATTAGAAGCTAAGATGAGCATAGGATAATCTGATATTATCATCTTCTGTACCGTAGGAAACTGTGAGCCTGATTATTGAAGTAGTTTATGAACTTCCATATGAAACATCCTTACAGTATCGATTTACTTACCTCTCTCCTGTTCTCTCTCTCTGTTACTCACTATTTAAAAAAAAAAAATTTAACTTATCTTAAGTTATCCATGTCAGTGTTGCATGCTGAGATCATCAGTGGGAAATACCCAGAAGTTTCTCAGTTTCCCAGCACCATCTAGTAGAGTTTTTAAGGCTCATCCCTTCAGTGTTACAATCTAAAAACATCTTTTTGTCTGTAGGATCCTTGCTCCACTAATGACTGTGTGTCCCTCTCTTTTCCTCTATTAAAGCCTTTCATACTACAACAAATAGGAGTTCTATTTTCTTGTCTAATCCCTAATAAATACCCAAGGCTATTCAATTGTTTCAGTAAGAAATAAATGGCAGCTGAATGTATGGAAGTGATGCTAACTAAAATATAACAGCATAAATTTGAAGATAGGAAATTGAATTGACAAGAATTGCTGGTTTATTTCTATAACCAGACCACTTTCTCTGGGACTATGCTTGGTTTACCCATTTTTCTTCTTATGTGGTTAATGCATAACAAAGCAGAGTTAATGGGACTATTTTTCTGCATTTTTTAAAAATATGCTCAGAGGTTTAACAGTTTTTTAAACTTACTGTCTCCTTTGACAATGCTCTAGTCATTCAAACTAATTGCTTTTAGTCTCTATGAACATTTTGACAATTGAATCAAACATGGAGTGGAGTTTACCACTGAGAATTTCTTGGGTTTCCATTATCTACACTTTTTTTTTTCCCTTCTTCTCCTCTACTTCTTCTACACCAACCCCAAAAGAAAACTAAGCTAAAAAAAAAATGTAAACAAAGAAAACAACACAACCACCCCCCCCAAAAAAAAATAAAAGAAAACACACACACACCAAAAAAATCAAAGGGATAACTCTCATGAATATTTAAATATTATTTACAGAGATAAGGATGTGGCTTAGTCCATCCAGGCTGCTATAACAAAATACCACAGACTGGGAATCTTATAAACAGCAGAAATTTATTTCTCCCAGTTCTGGAGACTGGAATTCCAAGAGTAGGATTCCAGCACGGTCTGGGGAGGGCCACTGTCCAGGTCACAAATTTCTTGTTGTATTTTCATGTGGTAAAAAGGTCTAGGGAGCTCCCTCAGGCCTTTTGTAATCTCATTTATGAGGGCAGGGTCCTCATGATCTAATCACTTTCCAGAAGTTTCACCTCCTAATGTCATTACATTGGGCATTAGGATTTCAACATGTGAATTTGAGACAAACATTCAGACCATAGTAGAACTAATCCTTGAACATCAGTGTTCTAAAGGAAAGTATGTGAATTGGGAAGAAAAGATAATCTATTTGGCACAGCAAAGATGCAGTTTTAGCAGATACAACAATAATGGCCATGGGGAATGTCTGAAATCATTCTTGCTTGTCATCACTGGAGATATGAAGGTGCTACTGGTATCTATTGGGTAGAGGCCAGGGCTACTGCTAAACATTCTACAGTACACAGGACAGCTTCCACAACAACAAAAACAACAAAATTCTATTGTCCAAGATGTTGACTATAAATGTTGAGAAAGATTAGATCACTCCCTAACACCATACACACAAAAAAGCTCAAAATGGATTAAAGACCTAAATGTAAGGCCACAAACTATCAAACACCTAGAGGAAAACATAGGCAGAACACTCTGTGACATAAATCACAGCAAGATCCTTTTTGACCCACCTCCTAGAGAAATGGAAATAAAAACAAAAATAAACAAATGGGACCTAATGAAACTTCAAAGCTTTTGCACAGCAAAGGAAACCATAAACAAGACCAAAAGACAACCCTCAGAATGGGAGAAAATATTTGTAAATGAAGCAACTGACAAAGGATTAATTTCCAAAATTTACAAGCAGCTCATGCAGCTCAATAACAAAAAAACAAACAACCCAATCCAAAAATTAGCAGAAGACCTAAATAGACATTTCTCCAAAGAAGATATACAGACTGCCAACAAACACATGAAAGAATGCTCAACATCATTAATCACTAGAGAAATGTAAATCAAAACTACAATGAGCTATCATCTCACACCAGTCAGAATGGCCATCATCAAAAAATCTAGAAACAATAAATGCTGGAGAGGGTGTGGAAAAAAGGGAACCCTCTTGCACTGTTGGTGGGAATGTAAATTGATACAGCCACTGTGGAGAACAGTATGGAGGTTCCTTAAAAAACTACAAATAGAACTACCATATGACCCAGCAATCCCACTAGTGGGCATATACCCTGAGAAAACCATAATTCAAAAAGAGTCATGTACCAAAATGCTCATTGCAGCTCTATTTACAATAGCCCATAGATGGAAACAACCTAAGTACCCATCATCGGATGAATGGATAAAGAAGATGTGGCACATATATACAATGGAATATTACTCAGCCATAAAAAGAAACGAAACTGAGCAATTTGTAGTGAGGTGGATAGACCTAGAGTCTATCATACAGAGTGAAGTAAGTCAGAAAGAGAAAGACAAATACCGTATGCTAACACATATGTATGGAATTTAAGAAAAATAAAAATGTCATGAGGAACCTAGGGGTAAGACAGGAATAAAGACACAGACCTACTAGAGAATGGACTTGAGAATACAGGGAGAGGGAAGGGTGATCTGTGACAAAGCAAGAGAGAGGCATGGACATATATACACTACCAATCATAAGGTAGATAGCTAGTGGGAAGCAGCAGCATAGCACAGGGCAATCAGCTGGGTGCTTTGTGACCGCCTGGAGAGGTGAGATAAGGAGGGTGGGAGGGAGGGAGAGGCAAGAGGGAAGAGATATGGGAACATATGTATATGTATAACTGATTCACTTTGTTATAAAGCAGAAACTAACACACCACTGTAAAGCAATTATACCCCAATAAAGATGTTAAAAAAATAAATAAATAAAAATTAAAAAAAAAAAAAGAGTAAAAGCAAATAATAGAGGATGATCTATTTTATTTGGGGAGCACTTCTACTATGGAGAAAGTAGCTTTCTCATTGAGAGTTCCCTTATTTATAAAATAAAATGGAGAATTCTAACCCTTGGGTTAGAATAAGAAAAATACCTGTCTATGAAATCATACGTTCTTTAACTGGACCAAGGAAAGTAAAAGAATCTCCTTGGATAAAGTAATTTTTTTTTCTTAAGTTTTCAAGCCAATACACCTCACAAAAACCTCTAAAACAGTATTAGAAACAGGCTTAATGACATGCAGACTATAAATCTGATAGGTGGATTTAAGAGATTTTTCCGTCTAGAAGAAAAGGTGTTTTATATGTTAAGGCATTTCTAGTGCTGTGAAAGCCATATAAAGAGGCACCTCTGGGGACCTTCTCTACCCTTTCAGCTGACAGTAATAATTATGTATGTGCTGAATGCTTAGTCACCAATGGCTTGTTATTAATGACTGGAGTGCAGGTTTATTTGTGGCCTTAACAATTACAGTGTGTATTCCCCTCCTCATTCTAATCATCAAACACCAAAATGCAGTAAGCTTAATGGGGAAAAGACAAAATACCAGATCTTATCTTAACAATTTAAATGATTTTGCATTCCTGGTATGCTATTAAGTCAGTTAATTGTGCTTAGAGATACTACATAGAATTCTTGCTCATTGGTTTCTTGTTACTATGGTGGGAGGTTTCACTGATATGACCAGAATCAGTGTTATTATGGACAATGAATTTAAATTCTACACTTAAATGGAGACAATGGTATATAACATAGAAAAGCGAAACAAAAAAAAATTAAAATATATTTATAGGAAGCAAGATGATTTTTAATATATATGTGCAAAAGTCAAAATGTGAAACGGATTTGGGGCAACCAAGAAGAATTTAATTGTTCATATGAGGTAACAAAGAGAAAAACCTTTTCTGATCATTATAAATCCATTGTAAGTTAAAAGAGTAGAAAAGATTAACTTAGGGATTTGTGGGGCCATTTCTCAAATAAAATTAGGAGAAAAGAAGGAAACTTTAATTTTAGTGTTGAATGAAACCAATAAATCCTTTAAAGAGTATGTGTGTGTGTGTGTGTGTGTGTGTGTGTGTGTGTGCATATATAATTCCCCCCCGAGAAACAGTGCTATGGTTTCATGCTTCACCAAAACAACAAATTTGAATATATATATATATATATATATATATTTGAATTTTAAACAGGTCAGGTACCAGATTACTTTCCAATAATACATAGTATCCAATTAAATGTTATGTCCCCTTTCAGTGCACTCCACTCTCACCATCCTCTTGGCATAACACTAGTCTATTCCTTGCTTATTAAAATGTACCATATCAAACTCACAGAATATGAAGTTCAAGAAAAATTACAGTAGCAAATGTAACATATAAAATAAAAGAAAACACCATTCCATGGCAATGTGAGAAAGAAGTCCAATTATTTTTCTGTTATCTTGTAGAGTTTACATGTCTACATAGTGTTGCTGATAGAGAGAACAGTAGCAGAGTAACTAATATTAGCCATACTTTTTTAGCCTCAAAATCTTCTTAAAGATGTGCTTCTAAGGATGGCTAGAGAACTGAGAAAAATGGTGTCATTTCTGATAGGAATTATTGGAATGGTCAAGTTATGCAAAATTCATCAAATCAGCCACATCCTCATTCTATTTCATCAATATAAAGAGAAGAACATAAATTGTTTTTAACCTGGAGTTTTTCATACAGCAATATCACCATAATAATAGTAAAAAATCTCTAAAAGTTAAAATTAGAATGCATAATAAAGTGTTATTTGCTTTGGCAAATTTGAAAATAAAAAGGTTATAGGTCAACATAATTCAGAATGGTCAACATGATGACATCCCTATGACACCTCAGCAGACTCTTGATACATCATCAAAGCCATAGTCTTTTCAAAGATGGTTTATCAGTTATCTCTTTATTCTTGTCCTGTAAACATTCACATGCTCAACAGACCTTGCGTTGCTGCTATAAAGTCTGCAAATTTTTTTAAAGGTTAAAAAACATAAAAATGGTGCCAAAGGAAAAGCATCAGATTGAAAAAAATAAAAGATGAGTTAAAAAAAAGTCATACCACTATATGAAAATAAATCCTGAGTGTATGCATTTAAAACACTTGTACCCACAGCAAATATACAAGGTTAATAAAGCTATTCACTTACTTAAGAAATTTCAAATTCTGGACTCTATTAATCCAAAGCAAGGTGTTTATCTTGATTTGACACTGGATACAGTACATGAGGAAAAGAAAAAAGTGGAGTCATTTGCCAGTGTTCTTTGTTTTCCATATCCATTGGTTTCAGAAACCAATAAAGTTGCTATATTTACAAGGAATGCATCAAAGATTAAAATAGCAGAAGAAAATGCAGCTGCATTTGCAGAAGGAACTAATCTGATTCAGAAGATTTTGAATTATAAAATTCATGCAGATTTTTAAGTGGCTGTTCCTGAAGGAATGCCTGAGATTAATCCATTAAAAAAGAAACTGAAAAAAAAAGATTTTCCAAGCTTATTCAAAATTCCATTGGCCATTACATCCCCCAAATTTGAGTTACTTAAAAATGGGCATAAAATTAAGGTAGATGAAGAAAGAGAGAACTTTCTGGAGACCATAATAGCAACATTGGATCAAATGACCAGATAGCTGCAGTGTGCAAACAATTATCAGTGAAGTTTGTAGGACAGACCTCTGAGTTGGGGATCCTCTGTGGTACATGCTTTACTTCATAGTCCAAGTGAAGACTTTTACTAAGATGGAGTCTTTGATGTCTAAACAAGCAAAAATCAACGAAAGAAAAATAAATGTTGCCTAGAAGTGTTGGTTTATGAAATTACTTTCAGTAGATTAAGGAGCAAGAGAGAAAATAATAAAACTATGAAATTTCTATATTTGGTGCCTTGTTATTTCTTGATCTGCACAGTTGAAAGTGAATTTTAACACCAAAAAATAAAGTCTTATAATTGCAAAAATAAGAAAATAAAAATTTCTGTGTCCAAACCTTAATAAAAAGAAGTCAGGATATTGAAAAGGACCCAAATGTCAACACTTATTTTGTTGATGTTTTGAAACTGTGAGAAAAATCATTATAAACTACATGCAGCCCCTGGGGAATCCATATGTATTTAAATTTTAATTCCCATTTTTTATTGAGAATCTATAAACTATGTCCTGCAACATAACAACCTAATCCCTCCAACAACTGCCCAGCTCAGACTTTGCCCTACTCTCACAGGTCACCATGAACCTTTGTGTATAATTTAGCATGCATAACATTTCACACTTATATTATCAATGTTTGGCAAGCAGTGATTTTGCCTTGTCATTTTTAGTCCCCAGCAAATAATTTTGAGGAAATGGATTAATTTGTCCCCAAATAAGTTCTAGGAGTCAGTAGGTTTCAACACAGCTTTTTATTGTTAATATCACATATTTCTGAGAAATTTCAGCATCACTTGTCATTTGGTATATTCTATTTGTATTGGAATTTAAACTACATCCTTTTTAGAAACAATATCTTCATTTTATATGTCTCTGCACCACAGCTGATAAAGTAAAAATGTTTTGTTAATATCTTGCATCTTAGTCTGCTCTGGCTGCCATAACAAAATACCATAGACTAGGTAGCTTAAATGACAGAAATTTATTTTCTAACAGTTTTGGAGGCTGGTAATCTGATATCAGGGCGTCAGCATGACTGGGTTCTGGTGAAAGCACTCTTTCTGGCTTTCAGGTGGCCACTTTCTATGTGTTTGCTAGAAGAAAGAAAAAGATATCTCTCTCTTTCTCTTCTTATAAGACTACCAACCCTATTAGAATAGGACCCTGCCCTTGCAATCTCATTTAACCTTATATACCTCTTAGAAGCCCTATCTCAAAAAATAGTCACATTGGGGATTAAGGATTCAACATACGAGTTTGGGGGGGAACATAATTCAGTCCATAGCATCTTCACAAAAGAAAAAAAAATATTTTGCAAGATCATAGAGATTCCAATTTTGTTTAATTTTACAGGTCCCAAAAGATACCTCATTTACTTTATACTGTCGACTGAAACAAATGCACAACCTAAAACTGCAGAATTATGTTTTATTTGGCAGACAAAAGTGAGGACTTAAGCTTAGGACGCAGTCTCTCAGCTCTGAGAGACTGCTCTGAAGAGGTTAGGGGGAAACCAGGATATATAGGAGTTTTTGCAACAAAGACCAGCTAGCCAGAACTTCAAAAATTTACTGTTAAAAAATTAAAGAAAAACAGATATTTCAAGTTGATGAATTTAACACTTTTCTATGTATGGGAAGATATGAAAGTCTGGGCTCACTGAAAAATTCCTTTGATATGCACCTTAGCTATCTGGGACCAGTATCCTGTTCTTTCCCATCCTGAATCCCCTCAGGGTGTACAGTTGCCAGTGGCTACAGTGGTTGAGGGCTTTGCAGTGGGCAGCGCGTTTGTCTGTCCTAAGTTCTCCCAGGGCTCCCCTGCCTGGTGTCTTTAGTGGCTTGATGGCTGTAACATCCTTTGTTTACTGATATGGTATGCAACATTTTTCATCCACAATACCTAGTTTATTTATTTAATTTTGTATGTATCTATTTATTTTTTCAGTTTTATCTAGAGGTTAGCTAGGACAAGAAATTGTTATAAAATAGTATCTAAGAAATTCTCCCTTTAAAATCTACATGACAATTTTCTCAGGAAAAGACAATAGCATTAAGCATATTGATTCAATCAAATAGTTTATCATTCTTTCATCTCACTTACCTTGATCATTAAGAAAATAAGACTGAAATCTTTACTTTAGTAGATAAGTTTGAGTCGTCCTTTTTTAAAATTTTATTTATCTGTGAAGTTCTTTGTGAATAGAATTAAAAGGCAAAAGGAAAAAAGCACATTTGCAAAATAACAAAATAAATATAGAATTCTTGAAATAAATAAAGAATTCTGCTGTCATAGCAGGTCTTATCAATAAAATCACTAGATTGAAGGGAGGCAAGAAAAAATGCCTTGTTCCAAAAATCTTATTTTGTGAAATCTCGATGAGATCAGACCATCACTATCTCAGACAACATCAGTTATAGTAAAGAAAATAATAATATTGTATGAAATCAAGTGTAATTACTCTCTCTGGAATGAGGATCAACAGAAGCAAAACAATGCTTGCTGCCAATTACCTTTCAGCAACAATTGCCCAACCAGAGTTCTGACATTCTATTAGCATTTTGCAGTTTGCAGTAAGGGACCTGAGCTCCTCGTCATTTTTATCTAATCCTACCCGCATGCCTTAGTGGCAAACACAGATTTACCAGCCAAAATGTACATTGAACCCAGGGTTGTAGTAAAAATTAGATTATTTTGCTTCTTAGTTCATGCAGTTGTTATTTCTGAACAAATTCTTATCATTCTCTTAACAATTTATACACAATTATTGTAGAAATAATTTAAATTGTGCAATAATCAGGAAAATAAAGAAACAAAACCCCTATCATAAGAAAATAAACATTTTATTATTCTCTTAAACTGGTCTTTTTCTAAGCACATATCTATTTTTATCTATGGCCAGATTTTATGTTGAAAGTTGAATACTAAGTTTTCATTATATTTCAATATAATTTGTAATGTTTTTTGAATTTTCATCTATCTGTGCATTATCATATTAACACTTGTTTAATATTAAACAATTCATTAATTAAACCTCAGTCAGTTGTGGCAGATTAATCTTTTAGTTTATTGCTTAATTTAGTTAAGATTTTAAATCTACTAATGTAAGAGAACTTACTACTTTTCTTTTCTTTTTTTTTTTTTTTTGTGATTTGTGAAGCTTTTGTGAGGCTTTAAAATCTAACATATACTAGCTCCTTAAACAAATCTGATGGCTTTTCAATCCTTTAAAAATTACTTTAAACAATTTATATGTCAATGGATCTATCTGCTTAAAAAAAAAAAAAAAAGAACTCTTCCATGTTATTTTTAAGTAAATTTAGGTCAGATTCCATAATATTTGTTATATGTTTTTCTCAACTATACAGTTTTATACTGTATCTGTCCAATACATGGCATGAAATGCACCAAAATACTATTAATAATACTATTATGAGTATCACTCTGTAATCACGGGTCCTTGGAGTTTTGAGGGCAGTTTGCCAGCTCTATTTATTAATAACAGTAAGACTGATGACTTACACAGTCAAATGCAAAACAAACCCAGGCTTAGATAAGGAGAGACTGTAGTCAAAAAGAAAGTTTCTAGAGGGAGAAGAGGTCTATTGTAATAAGGCAATGTGGACAATTAGAATAAGGGGAACACTTAGATCAGAAGGTCTGCAAGCCTCTCAATGGTCAGGCAGAAAGGAATTTTCTCTCTTAAAGAGGAGAAAACAGGTCTAAAAAGCATCAGACATGGAGGAGTGTTCTGTGCCACCACATAATCAGACAATTAAACATGAAAGTTTAGTGTATTTTTTTTCCCCTTTTCTAGAATTTAGGTCAGTAGATTCTAGAGAAGGGTCTTTCTGGAGGGATTGTTCTTCAATCCAATGCTTGCTTAAAGGGTAGTCAAAGTTCAGGGGGCTGTTGAGGAAGCAGAGAAGCTTAACTAAAGTCAAATAAGTCAAGTTTGCAGGTATGTTGCCCAGATTGGTCAGTGAGTACAAACATTTCAGCAAATCATTCTGAGAGAAAAAAAAATGGAATTTGGAGTGTCCATGCATGGCCTTGTCATAGATAAACTAAGCGTCACCCACAAGTCTTATCTTAAGTCACATAGGGAAAGATAGGTCTTTGCAATAGCCATTTCCAGGAACACAAAAGGATAGGGGATGCTCTAACCTTGGTTGTTTTCCAGGAGCACAGGACTCAGGGAAAGTTTAACATTATTAGCATGAGTTTTCCATAAGACTCTCAGAGGCCTGTGGCTTTCAGGCTAGTTATATAGCAAGAAACATGCCTACATGGCCCACAGTGTGAGAAATTCTTGTTGAGACTCCATTCTAAGCTCTTGATTCTAAAGTGTTCTGTGCATATCTCAGGGGTTCATTATTCAAGAGATAAAATGCATCCTGGTACAGACCTTATAATGGACCTGGTTCAGGCCTTTCTGAAACCCTTTACTGTGACAGCTTTGGGCTTTGATGTGTATTCTTATTTTAATACTGTTCCTGTATTCTTGTACTGTAAGAAACCATAGATTAGTAAGCACTGACATTTTAGATCCTGTGAGTTTTCTGTAGCAATTGAACTTTGTCCATCTGTCACTGTGACTACAATCCCTTGGTTCTTGGAGGTTTTGTCTTTTTCACAACTGTGACTAGGTATCATAGGAACAAATATATTTTTTCTCTGCTTGCAACGTGAACTTAATACAGCAATAATGTTTTCTTTTCCACAAAAACTCTTCTTGATATGCCAGTGCTTTCTCTTCAAGATTACTTATTCTTGCCATATAGAGGCAACAGAGGAAAAATTTAAAAAGCATCTGAAGGCCAGAAATTCAGAACTTCTGTGGTGAAGGGAGATGGAGTGCTAATAAGATCTGTGGGAGCCACCATAGCAAATTGTTCTGTTGAATGGAGCTTACCAGTGTCTCTGGTCATTGTCCTTAGAATCTGGCTTTACCTTTTTTCAGTCCTTTGTGTGGAGTGGCCACTTGCCAAAGAGCAAATGCAAGACTTACTATATGCCACTGCATATATTTAAATGCCATCTATTCATGAGCTGGAGTGAAAATACTTGTTAGTTTCTCACTCACCTCTCTGCTCAGGGTTATGGCCTATCTGCCTGTCAGGCCATTTCATCTAACAAAGTGTCATTGGAAGAGTTTGTGGGAGAAATATCAGGGCTCCTTCCTGTACAGACACTGCCTCATGTGTACCTGTTAATGGAGCGGAAGGATGAGTCAAAGAAGACCTTACGTTTGTTTGCTAAGGCTGCCATAATAAAATACCACAGACTGGGTGGCTGAGATCACAGAAATTTATTTTCTCACAGTTCTGGGGGCTGGAAGTCCAAGATCAAGTGCCAGTAGGGTTGATTTCCTCTGAGGCTTCTCTCCTTGGCTTGCAGATGGCTGCCCTCTTGCTGCCTCTTCACATGTTGGTCCCTTCGTGTTATGTGCATCCCTGGTATTCTCCTACTGTCTTTTTTTAATGTTTATCCCATTATTTTATTATTATTATTTATTGAATTTATTCTTAATTGAAGTATAGTTGACTTACAATGTTGTGTTACTTTCTGGTGTACAGCAAAGTGACTCAGTTTTTTATATATATATATATATATATATATATATATATATAAAAATAATTTCAGATTATTTTCTATTATAGATTATTACAAGATATTGAATATAGCTCCCTGTGCTATACATTAGGACCTTGTTGTTTATCTATTTTATATAAAGAAGTATGTATCTGTTAATCCCAAGCTCCAGGTTTGTCCTTCCCCCCATTTCCCTTCTTTTAATCTCTCCCCTTCTTATAAGGGTAGCAGTCAGCCTGGATTAAGCCCTTCTGCCCAGTAGCATCATTTTACTTAATTACCTCTTTAAAGTACCTAGCTCCAAATACAGTCACATTCTGAGGTACTGGTAGTAAGGACTTCAACCTGAAAATTGGAAGGAATACAATTCAGCCCATAATTGCCCCCGATGTCTCTCCAATTTATTTCCACCTGAAAGAGGCAAAAGCACCTCACATCTTCCAGCTTTGGAAAATTATCTATTTTTATTTTTTCAAGTATTGTTTTCTCATAATTAATATATTCTGATGAATATTTATCAGAATATAACAGTAGGACTATTGTTACTTGATGATCAACAGTCATTAGCCTGGTGTCAAGGGCACAGTTGGGGCTTCCCTGTCACCCTGATTGAATCTCAATCTTAAGCAGGGACTATTTTCTGGAGTCTTGGGTGTACAGCATTACCATGATCCTGCTCTGCTCCCAGCTATAGGTCAAGGTCCAGGACTTATTCCTGCTCTCCCATGCATGTAGAAGGTTTTGCTTTGTTTTGTTTTGTTTTTGTTTTCTGTTCTTTTCCTCCAGTTGCAATAGAATTTTACCAGTAACCTAAAGGTGACAGTGGTACTTGCCCTTCATCCAGCATTTTAAGGTTTTTCTTCCATAATAGAGTTAGAAGGGAAGGATCCAGGGATCCAGGGTTGACTTCTGTCTTCCTTGTTGCTGCATCTTCCCTAAGCCAGCACCACCTCTTGCCCTGACTCTAATCCTTTTTGAAAGCACTGATGAAGCCAATGGTAAAGAACCTGTGAATGAGTGCAAATTTCCCTCGTATATCCAGCCCTCAGAGGTTCATATATTCTTGCTACTCCACATTTAATTTTAGCAATTTATTTAAAAATTCAGCTAAACTCTTTTTATCAATGCTCAGTGACATCTTTCACAGGTAAGCAAATGCTCCTCTCTTATTTATTTTAGAGTGACTTGTCTTATATTCAGGGTTAACTGTCTGCCCTGCAACTTCAGCTTTCTGATGGATTCAAGAACAGTTATGAATATGCAGATTCCCCTTGCTTTCCTTGTTGTTGTTGTTTTGTAAGGGAGAGATTCTTTCCAAGTCTCCACATCCTCAAAGTCCAATTCATATATTCTTTTCTTTTTTCTTTAATGAATAGACAGATTATGTTTAGAGCAGTTTATGTTTACAGAAAATTTGAAGGAAAGGTACAAAGAGCTCCTATATACCACACACCCACCCATCACACACTGTTTTCCTTATTTTTAAAAGTTTGCATTAGTATGGTGTGTTTGTTAAAATTGATCAATCAATATTGAAACATTATTATTAAATAAAGTCCATAGTTTACCTAAGGATACACTCTGTGTTGTATGTTCTATGGATTTTAACAGATCCATATTGACACATACCCATTATTATAGTATCATACGGAAGAGTTTCACTGCCCTAATAATCTCCTGTATGCCATCCGTTCTTCGCTCCCTCCCTCTCACTGAACTCTGGCAACAACTGATTATTTTACTGTCTTCATAGTTTTGCCTTTTCCAGAAGGTCATAGAGTTGGAATTATACAGTATGTAGCCTTTTCAGATTGGCTTCTTTCACTTAACACTATGTACTTAGGTTTCTTCCATGTCTTTTCATTGTTCCTCCATGTTTTTTAATGACTTGTTTCTTTTTTTTTCTGCTGAATTATACTCCATTACCACTCACCTATTTATCCACTCACCTATAGAAGGGCATCTTGGTTGCTTCCAAGTTTTGGGAATTATCAATAAAGCTGCTGTAAACATCCATGTGCAGATTTTTGTGTGGACATAAGTTTTCAACTCCTTTGAGTAAATACCAAGGAGCACAATTGCTGGATCATATAGGAAGTACATGCTTAGTTTTGTAAAAAAGTCTGTTAAATTGTCTTCCAAAGTATCTGAATTATTTTACATTCCCATAAGCAATTAATGGGAGTTTTGTTTGCTCTACATCCTCTCTAGTATTTCCTGTTCTCACTGTTTTGGAATTTAGCCATCCTCAAAGGTATGTGGAGGTGTATTATTATTATTATTTGAAATTCTCTAGTGACATATGATGTTGAGCATCTCTTCATATGTTTGTTTGCCACCTTGTATCTATTCTTTGGGGAATTTTTTGTTCGATCTTTTACCATTTTTTATTTGGGTTATTTGTTTTCTTATTGTTGAATTTTAACTGTTCTTTGTATATTTGGATATTAGTTATTCAGCATATGTTTTGCTAATAATTTCTTACAGTCTGTGGTTTGTCTTTTTATTTTCTTAATAATGTCTTTCCTAGAGCAGAATTTTTTTTTAATGAGGTCCAAATTATTTTTTCTTTCAATGATTGTGCTTCTGGTGTTGTATCTAAAAGCTATCACCAAACCTAAAGTTACCTAGATTTTCTCCTAAGTTATCTTTTAGGACTTTTATAGTTTTTCATTTTACACTTAGGTCTATAAGCCTTTTTGAGTTAATTTTTGTGAAAGGTATAAGATCTGGGTATAGATTCATTTTTTGTGTGTGTAGATGTCCAGTTTTTCCAGTAGATTAGTTGACTATATTTGTGTGACTCTATTTCTGGGGTCTCTATTCTTCTATATTGATCTACTTGTCTGTTCTTTCACTAATACTACACTGTCTTGATTACTATAGCTTTATACTAGGAAGTCTTGAGGTCAGCTTGTGTCAGTCCTCTGACTTGATCTTTTCCTTGAATGTTGTGTTGGCTATTCTGAGTTTTTGCCTCTCCATATACATTATAGAATCATTTTGTTGACATCCACAAAATAAGTTACTGAAATTTTTATTAGGATTGCCTTGAACTTATAGATCAAGTTGGGGAAGACTCTGGAATATCTCTTTATTTAGTTAGTTATTGATTTGTTTCATCAGAGTTTTGTAGTTTTCCTAATACAGATTTTTTTTCTGATTTCTACCTATGTATTTTATTTTTTGTGTATGAATGCATATGGTATTGCACTCCTAACTTCAGATTCCAATTTTTCATTGCTGATATATAAGAAAGTGATTGACCTTTATACATTAACTTTACATGCTGAAAACTTTCTGTAATCACTTATAAGTTCTGGGACTTATTTTGTTGATTCTTTGTAATTTTCTGCAAAACAATCATGTCATGTGCAAACAAAGACAGTTTTATTTCTTCCTTTCAGATATGTATACCTTTTATTTACTTTTCTTCACCTATTCTTTTTAAGTCTTTATGATACCTCTTCTCTATCAGGTAGTTTCTTATTTCTTCCTTTTTTCTCGCTAAATCCTGTGGCACATCTAACATGACGTTGCAGTTACCTGTGTATTACCTTTCACTTTCTCTCTACAATAGCATGTGCATTTTCTTCTTATGAACTGAATCCCTCATTATATCAAGTCTCTCAAAATCCAGAAATATGTATTACTATATGTCCCTCCCTACTACCTAGACAAATGACCTGTTACAATGCAGACAGACAGACATTGTTAGGTGAATGAAGAAAGAAGTGAAGCTTCACTTGAATAAGCAAATTTAAGGCAAAGGAGAGTAGAAAATTTCCTTCTAGAGTCTGTCATACAGAGTGAAGTAAGTCAGAAAGAGAAAAACAAATACCATATGCTAACACATATATACAGAATCTTAAAAAAAAAGGTACTGATGAAACTAGTTGCAGGGCAGGAATAAAGAGGTAGACATAGAGAATGGACTTGAGGACATGGGGTGGGAGGGGGAAGCTGGGGCTAAGTGAGAGTAGCATCGACATATATATACTACCAAATGTAAAATAGTTGGCCAGTGGAAAGCAGCAGCATAACACAGGGAGATGGGCTTGTGCTTTGCCATGACCTAGAGGGGTGGGATGGGGAGGATAATAGGGAGGTTCAAGAGGAAGGGGTTATGGGGACATGTGTATGCATATGCCTGATTCGCTTTGCTGTACAACAGAAACTAACACAGTTTTGTGAAGCAATTATGCTCCAATAAAGATCTATTAAAATAAAAATAAATAAAATAATTAGAAACAAATCAAGTCTTTAACTATATTTACTAAATTTCTTTAATCTTGATTTTTGCCTCAGGTTTATTAAGCAAAGATTAGGAGAGAATATACAACCAAATGTGTAAGACATTTTAAGATATCATTTGCAGTTTAATATACATAATAAATTGAAACTAAGTTAAACATTCAACCAAATCTAAAGACTGCAAACTTTGGTGTCACATAGACATTCCTTTCATATTTTGGATAATATGATATAAATAGTATATTTAAACCATATAAATTAGCATAGAGTTAACTAGTTAGAAAAGTATATATGTTATTAAGCTTATATTTTGATAAATAAGAGAAAATTTCACAGTAAATTACTCAAACATATGACCTGACCTGTGTAGTTAATAAGGCTATTTATCAAAGACAAGCATTTGTACTTAAGTTCTGGGTTGTATCCACAAGTGAAATCAGTTGTAAGAGTTTATGATTCTGTTCAATATGGTAGCTACAAAGTAAAATATAGCAATGATTGCTTGTGACTACCAGCAAGGAAAATTAGTACTGATATCAAATCTCTGAACTATATATAGTCATACCTTGGAGATATTGAGGGTTTGGTTTCAGACCACTGTAATATAGTTAATATCACAATAAAGCAAATCGCATGAATTCTTTGGTTTCCCAGTTAATATAAAAGTTATGTTTGTACTATACTACAGTCTATTACATGTGCAATAGCATTGTGTCTAAAAAAAGTTTACATACCTTAATTTAAAAATATTTTATTGCAAGAAAATGCTAACCATCATCTGAGCCTTCAGTGAGTCATAATCTTTTTGTTGTGGGAGGGTTAGAAATACTGTAAGAATTACCAAAATGTCAAACAGAGACACAAAGTGAGTGAATGCTGTTGAAAAAATGGTGCCAATAGATTTGCTCAACACGTGGTTGCCACAAACCTTCAATTTGTAAAAACAATGCAATAACTGTGAATCACAATTAAATGAGGTATGCTTGTATCCAGTTTCCACAGATTAAATACTTTCTGTTTCTTTTTTTAAAGCTTATTTCAAGATCTCTGATGTATGTTTCAATTGCTAGAATTAATAAACTTGAACTACCACTATCAGTGTAAAAACACGAACAATGTTATGCTATAGTTGAGATAGAGCTCCCTTGGAGACAATCTAAATCCACATGAAGATATTACAGTCCCTGGCACTGTACTCATGTTGTACTATGGACTGGATGTTTTTACCCATGTTCTACTATGGATTGGATGATTTTACCCTCCCAAAATTCTTATGTTGAAACTTAATCCAAATGAAATTGTATTAGAAGGTGTGGTTATTGGGAGGTGATTAGGTTATGAGGTGGGAGCCCTAAAGAGTGGGATCTGTGTCCTCATAAAAGAGGGTCAAGACAGCTTCCTTGACCCTTCCACCACTTGAAGTTAGAGAGAAAATGGCCATAGATGAACCAGGTAGCCAATTCTCACCAGACACCAATTCTGCTTGTACCTTGTTCTTAAACTTCCCAGACTTCAGAGCCATGAAAAAAAAATGAATATTTGTTTTTTAAGCCATTCAGTCCATGGTAGTTTGACATAGAAGTCCTAAAAGGCTAAGACACGTTGCTTAGTGTTGAGATGTTGCTTTAATAATAAGGTTCATGAGAATTCCTTGTAAATAAGCCCTCTAGGGCAGGTTAAAGGCAGATCCCATTTATAGGAAATCCAACAAGTTTGGATTTTTTTCAGTTAAGGTGCTTTGCTATTATAGTTAGATTACTTTATGAATTACAAAAATATTAATTACTACATATAATAAATATATAGTTAAAATATTTTGGAGTGTTCCTAGTTCTGTTAGGCAAGAGAAACAAGTATACATTTTTTAAGAGGGATACATGGTATTAATACTCTTCCTAGAAACTGTCTATATCTAACTCTAAGTCTATAATGTCAAATTACATTTTATTAACACATACTCATTGAAATAAATACTCTGATGTAACACTAGGGTATCTTGCCCATCTAGTCCTTAGCAAAGTGATTTTATTATTGTTTCTATCGCTTAATATGCTCTTCCATCCTCTCTCTTTTAAAAATTATAATACACATGTAATATGTCTCCATAATAATAAGTTAGAGATCAATAATAAAAGGGATAGATAGAATAAAAAGAGATAATGCAGGTCTTCATTCAAATACTAAATTCATTCAAATACTAACAGCCATAAAAGGGGAAATTGACAGCAACACATTCATAGTAGGGGACTTTAACACCCCACTTTCACCAATGGACAGATTATCCAGAGTGAAAATAAATAAGGAAACACAAGCTTTAAATGATACATTAAACAAGATGGACTTAATTGATATTTATAGGACATTCCATCCAAAAACAACAGAATAAACATTTTTCTCAAGTGCTCATGGAACATTCTCCAGGGTAGATCATATCTTGGGTCACAAATCAAGCCTTGCTAAATTTAAGAAAGTTGAAATTGTATCAAGTATCTTTTCCAACCACAATACTATGAGACTAGATATCAATTACAGGAAAAGATCTGTAAAAAAGACAAACACATGGAGGCTAAACAATACACTACTTAATAACGAAGTGATTACTGAAGAAATCAAAGAGGAAATTAAAAAAAAAAACTTAGAAACAAATGACAATGGAGACATGACCACCCAAAACCTATGGGATGCAGCAAAAGCAGTTCAAGAGGGAAGTTTATAGCAATACAATCCTACCTTAAAAAACAGGAAACATCTCGAATAAACAACCTAACCTTGCACTTAAAGCAATTAGAGAAAGAAGAACAAAAAAACAAAAACCCAAAGTTAGCAGAAGGAAAGAAATTATAAAAAAAAAGAAAAGAAATAAACGAAAAAGAAATGAAGGAAATGATAGCAAAGATCAATAAAACTAAAAGCTGGTTCTTTGAGAAGATAAACAAAATTGATAAACCATTAGCAAGACTCATCAAGAAAAAAAGAGAGAAGACTCAAATCAATAGAATTAGAAATGAAAAAGGAGAAGTAACAACTGACACTGCAGAATACAAAGGATCATGAGAGATTACTACAAGCAATTCTATGCCAATAAAATGGACAACCTGGAAGAAATGGACAAATTCTTAGAAATGCACAACTTGCCAAGACTGAATCAGAAAGAAATAGAAAATACGAACAGACCAATCACAAGCACTGAAATTGAAACTGTGATTAAAAATCATCGAAGAAACAAAAGCCCAGGACCAGATGGCTTTACAGGCGAATTCTGTCAAACATTTAGAGAAGAGCTAACACCTGTCCTCCTCAAACTCTTCCAAAATATAGCAGAGGGAGGAACACTCCCAAACTCATTCTACGAGGCCACCATCACCTTGATACAAAAGCCAGACAAGGATGTCACAAAGAAAGAAAACTACAATCCAATACCACTGATGAACATAGATGCCAAAATCCTTAACAAAATACTAGGAAACAGAATCCAACAGCACATTAAAAGGATCATAAAACATGATCAAGTGGGGTTTATTCCAGGAATGCAAGGATTCTTCAATATACACAATATACACAAATCAATCAACGTGACACACCATATTAACAAATTGAAGGAGAAAAAACATATGATCATCTCAATAGATGCAGAGAAAGCTTTCGACAAAATTCAACACCCATTTATGATAAAAACCCTGCAGAAAGTAGGCATAGAGGGAACTTTCCTCAACATAATAAAGGCCATATATGACAAACCCACAGCCAACATCATCCTGAATGGTGAAAAACTGAAAGCATTTCCACTAAGAACAGGAACAAACAAGGTTGCCCACTCTCACCACTCTTATTCAACATAGTTTTGGAAGTTTTAGCCACAGCAATCAGAGAAGAAAAGGAAACTAAAGGAATCCAAATTGGAAAAGAAGAAGTAAAGCTGTCACTGTTTGCAGATGACATGATACTATACATAGAGAATCCTAAAGATGCTACCAGAAAACACTAGGGCTAATCAATGAATTTGGTAAAGTAGCAGGATACAAAATTAATGCACAGAAATCTCAGGCATTCCTATGCACTAATGATGAAGAATCTGAAAGTGAAATCAAGAAAACACTCCCCTTTACCATTGCAACAAAAAGAATAAAATACCTAGGAATAAACTTACCTAAGGAGACAAAAGACCTGTATGCAGAAAATTATAAGACACTGATGAAAGAAATTAAAGATGATACAAATAGATGGAGAGATATACCATGTTCTTGGATTGGAAGAATCAACTTTGTGAAAATGACTCTACTACCCAAAGCAATCTACATATTCAAGGCAATCCCTAATAAATTACAACTGGCATTTTCACAGAACTAGAACAAAAACATTCACAATTTGTATGAAAACACAAAAGATCCTGGATAGCCAAAGCAATCTTGAGAACGCAAAACAGAGCTGGAGGAATCAGGCTCCCTGACTTCAGACTATACTAGAAAGCTACAGTAATCAAGGCAGTATGGTACTGGCACAAAAATAGAAAGATTGATCAATGGAACAGGATAGAAAGCCCAGATATAAACCCATGCACATATGGTCCCCTTATCTTTGATAAAGGGGGCAGGAATGTACAGTGGAGAAAGGACAGCCTCTTCAATAAGTGGTGCTGGGAAAACTGGACAGGTACATGTAAAAGTATGAGATTAGATCACTCCCTAACACCATACAAAACAATAAGCTCAAAATGGATTAAAGACCTACATGTAAGGCCAGAAACTATCAAACTCTTAGAGGAGAACATAGGCAGAACACTCTATGACATAAATCACAGGAAGGTCCTTTTTGACCCACCCTCTAGAGAAATGGAAATAAAAACAAAAATAAACAAATGGGACCTAATGAAACTTCAAAGCTTTTGCACTGCAAAGGAAACCATAAACAAGACCAAAAGACAACCCTCAGAATGAGAGAAAATATTTGCAAATGAAGCAACTGACAAAGGATTAATCTCCAAAATTTATAAGCAGCTCTTGCAGCTCAATAACAAAAATCAAGCAACCCAATCCCAAAATGGGCAGAAGATCTAAATGGACATTTCTCCAAAGAAGATATACAGACTGCCAACAAACACATGAAAGAATGCTCAACGTCATTAATCATGAGCGAAATGCAAATCAAAACTACAATGAGATATCATCTCACACCAGTCAGAATGGCTATCATCAAAAAATCTATAAATAATAAATGCTGGAGAGGGTATGGAGAAAAGGGAACACTCTTGCACTGCTGGTGGGAATGTGAATTTGTACAGCCACTATGGAGAACAGTATGGAGGTTCCTTAAAAAAACTTCAAAAGAACGACCGTATGACCCAGCAATCCCACTAGTGAGCATATACCCTGAGAAAACCATAATTCAAAAAGAGTCATGTACCAAAATGTTCATTGCAGCTCTATTTACAATAGCCTGGAGATCAAAACAACCTAAGTGTCCATCATCGGATGAATGGATAAAGAAGATGTAGCACATATATACAATGCAATATTACTCATCCATAAAAAGAAACTAAATTGGGCTATTTGTAATGAGGTGGATAGACCTAGAGTCTGTCATACAGAGTAAAGTAAGTCAGAAAGAGAAAGACAAATACCGTATGCTAACAAATATATATGGAATTTAAGGAAAAAAATGTCAAGAAGAACCTGGGGTAAGACAGGAATAAAGACACAGACCTACTAGAGAATGGACTTGAGGATATCGGGAGGGGGAAGGGTAAGCTCTGACAAAGCAAGAGAGATGCATGGACATATATACACTACGAAACATAAGGTAGATAGCTAGTGGGAAGCAGCCACATAGCACAGTGGGATCAGCTCTGTGCTTTGTGACCGCCTCGAGGGGTGGTATGGGGAGGGTGGGAGGGAGGGAGACGCAAGAGGGAAGAGATATGGGAACATATGTATATGTATAACTGATTCACTTTGTTATAAAGCAGAAACTAACACACCATTGTAAATCAATTATACTCCAAAAAAGATGTAAAAAGAAAGTACTTAATATGACACTATGAAATCAGAAAATAAGGATGAGTTGCATGTAAAGAAAATAAGTTTTATAAATAGATTTTCTTTTTAATACTGTCACATTTTTCTTTAACTTCTCTTGGGAAGTTTTAAATCCCCATTATGCTCAGATAGAGCAAGAACATTATGCCAGGAGGGGTCAGATACTCTCACCACACTTACTAGAAAGAAAGGTCCCCATGCTGCATGCCAGTTATTGCTAGATATGCTGTCTGTCAGCAAGTGCTGAACGAAATGAAAATTTTCCCTGAATTCATGTTGTGCCTATTTTCTCTACTCCCCAGTGCCTTTCCTCCTCTGGGAATTATAGGAATAAGAATCTCTCCCTTTTATAATAAACACTTTAGAGCTCACAGGAGGAGCACATCATCTGCCCTCCCTCTGGGGAGTCATTTATCTTCTCTGAAGCTTATGTTTATATTTTGTTGTAAAGAGCAAGGTTTGGGTGCATGTAACCCATTCAGTTATTGGGGCAGAAGCAATTGTTTTCTTATCCATTAGTGCATGTCTTTCCCACATGATGAGTGCCTTATAAATGTTGCATTCTGTGTTTTATGACTTTACTACCTATCCATTTAGAGAAAACTGTTATTAATGCAAATGCACACTGCAAACCTTGTAGAAATCCATTGAAAATTATTTTTACTGACAATGCTTCAATTACCTGAAATGGAAAGAAGGGAAATTGGGTGGTCCATGCAGTTCTTGAAACCTCATTTTCCCAGCATTGAAAAGAAAGTTGCCCTGGTTATCACCAACATTAAGGGATGGAGAAGAATCCCACCTGGTGATACACTCAGGTCACTGGAACAGACTGTAGTCCAAGAGCAAGTCTTAAAATCTATAGCAGTCCTCTCATGCTGGGCAAAGCTGCTTCCTTAAAAAAGAAAGACGTCCCATAACCATGCTGGAAGAGCCCAAGATACCTCCTGGGCTCTCTCTCCTGTTTATCCTTCAGAACTTGTTTGTTCAGACTTAGCACTTTTTTCTGTCCTCATATTGTGAGTGTCTCTCTCTCTCTTCTCTCTCTCTTTCACCTCCATCTCTTCCTGTCTTTCTGCTTAGTACCATTATATTGGTGATTCTGTTGGACTTCTGGAATATTCTGGATCTGCCACTGGACAGTATCCTTGAGATCATCCTCTTGCAAATGCTCTCTGATCTTGCAAATTTGTATTATGTATTTATTATGTATAACTTCTTACACTAAAGCTGAAAATGGAATGAAAACCCAGATATGACTGGACCTATCAGACACCATGTTATTTTAAGCCTTTACACAGCAAGTAATTTTCTTTTTACTAATATACTTAGAATTGTTACTTAATTATTTTAACTGATAAAAAAATCAAGATTTTTAGGCAAACAAGTCTATCAAGTTTTGCACTTTGTTAAAAAATAATACAGGTAGAATTTTTTAAATCACTATCTTATTTATTACACCACTGAGAAATTGAGTTGGAGACTAGATGGTGACACAGTCCAATCTGAAACCAACTTCTCAGTTGCCTGAAAAAAAGAAAAAATAATCAAAGATAATTCTCAAAGATAATTCAAGTCTCAGGAATGCATTTACTTGCTTTCTAAATATGTGGCATCCCATCTCTGTGGGTTTCTTTACCACTTTGTAGGACTTAACCTTGTTTGTTATGGGATGTCCACAGATATCAGTTCATTTCCTGTTCTATGCTAAACAAATACCTTGGTGAGAAACTGAAGTAGAATTGACACCACAGCATTTAGGGTCTTTGGATCTGTGAGGTATCACATAGTTATTTTTCTCTGACGGTAGAGAGGCCCACCCTTATGTGTGTCATTATCTCTGATCCCACTGTCAAGTAAACTTGTTTTCACACCTTTTACTTTTTTCTTAGGATTCCAAGTCAAAAAATTAATAATTTAGATGATTGAATTCTTCTTCAAAACATTTTCTACATGTTTACAAGAACATGGCACTCTAGTGTCAAGTCAAAGAATTGCTTGTTGGTTACAGTTCTTCTCTATAAGCTTCTTCTAAATTTCTTTATGTCATGTTGATATTTCAAAATATGTAGAATGTTGGTGAGACTTTTCTAATTTTACTCTAGATGAGAATTTGATCTCTTTCTTTGTTTTTGTTTTTTTTTTAATTTAGGTACATTACAAAGGAAGAGTTCTAAATATATGAAATAACTCTTCACCTTCCGAGATGATATCCCAGTGCATTACATTTCTATTATAGACTAATGCCAATGAATTGTAACTTCTTTTGTCTTATAATATAAACTTTCTAGCAATGTTAAGATTTTAGGTACAATTGGGAGATATTTAACTTGCTATTCCACTGAAATGGAAACTTTTCTTAGGGGTTAGTTCTCTTTGACAGCAGAGAAGTATACAAATTATGCTGGAAAATATGGGAAGCTTTTTCCCTCAGGACTGAATGAAATGAGACGGCTGTTGCAGAAAAGTACAATCCTGCTACAAACCTAGAAGGCTTTAGAGGCACACATTTGATTTTCCCATCTTGCTAAGTAGTCTTCAAGTAATATATTAGTTTTCCCTAACTGTCACTTATAATGAAGAAGAATGATGCTCAAGATGACCTGAAGAAGTAAACTGACTCTGATGTTATATAAAAGGAATGTATATAAAACAACTGTTCATAGAGAAGCATCTGTTCTGGCAGATGAGACCTAGAGGAAACACTACCTTCTGTGCTGCTCTGAGAAGATAAATCGTGAACCAGCATTCTCAGGAGAATTTCCAGCTGCTTCTTTTGAAACAAACACATCAACCCAGAAGTGGCTTCCCAACTCACACCTTTGCTGGCCATACAGCCTCACTTCTCTTCCTCCTTTGTGTTGTCATTTTCCCAAGTAACCCTCTACTTTTGCTGGGTTTTTCTTTCCCTTCACTGTATGCCCTCAGTAGAACAGGTAATAGGAACAGGACTGAAATCCAACTTTTAGAGATGCTTTTATTGAAAACATAATTGTCTTCCTTAGCTATGTGTCATATAAAATATATACTAACTCTAAAATAATTGTCAGAAAACTCAACCTTTCTATTAAGTGATATTTTCACAAAAATATCAGATATCAATTTAAAAATAGTTTGACCTTTCTGCATGTACTTAGGTCACCCACTGAATAACTAATCATTGATTGTGAATATTTTTTTTCCTGCTCTGACCCTATGGCTAAAGTGCCAGCTATCACCTCTCCCCTTGGAAATATGGACTTTCCCATAAAAAATACACAGCTGTCCAATCAAGAAATGCCATGTGCCTTGTGAAGAGGACTTTAGCTTTTTCCATATCTCTGTGTGTTTATGTGTGTGTGTATGTAAAAATGGATTTATTATTACTCATTATAGAGGCAAAAGTTGTAAAGATTTAAACACTTTTACATAAATTGAATTCATGTTTATGTGAGATTTTGAAATTGAAGGAACATATAAAGAAAAAATCATAAAAAATCCTAAGTAGAAATAACTCTTTGGATATTTTCTCACCTATTTACCCATTCTGTCTGTGTTCTCTCTAGTCTCACTTCTGTTCATGTCGAATTTATATTAAACATAAACATCTTATGTATTGATTATTCGTCTCAAATTCAATTTAAAGACTACACATTCTGTACGGAATAACAAACAACTAAATTTTTTCAAGCCCTCAGTTTTAGACATTTTAAGGTTATTTTCATTGTAAAAATAATTTTTGAAGACAAATGACTAACAATCACTCTGAATATGAGCATAATCATTTTGTGAGTGCATGAACTCAGTATGTAGGAATCCAACTCCTCTCTGGCTGATACAAAATGTTAACCAAAATAATTCCAATTAAGTATTTAAATAAAAATCGGATTAAATATATCAGATTAAATAGGTAAATTTAAATATGTAACATAACAATGCTAAATCTTATGCTAGTACTCTTTAGACTGAAGATATGCTAGGAAAATTAAAGTGCCACAAGAAGGAATTATTTTCAACACTTTATGAAACATAATTCAATTTGAGAGTACTATTTTTATAATGAAAGTTAAGTAATCTACTGCAAATCTTGCATTTCAATGAATTCGAAGGTAACCTACTTTAGCGAGACAAATGCAAATTTTGTATTGTGACAGCAATGATCATGAGTTTCAGTACTGTACTTTCCTTTGGGTAATTTGATCAAATTTCTTTGATTCTCTAAGGATCAGTTTCCTCATATGGATATCTAACTGAATACTTCTTATGAGAATAAAATTCAAAAAAATTCTGAATACTTAAAAAAGGCTTTCTTCATTGACTGTATATTTGGTTTATTCACTCAAAGAAGATGATTCATGACACACAAGAAAACAAAACAACTCTAGTTCTTGTACCCTGTATTCATAGATATTTCAGATAACTCTTTTTTATTGAATTATCCAGTTCAATCTCGCAAGACTTCCTTTCGCATTTATGATGTATGCTAATCTTTGTAGATGTATACCTTTGAAAACATTTTATCATATTTGTTGATTCAAGAACAAATCAGTGTCATGAATAACACATGTATTTGCCATATTTTCCACTTGGATAAGTACATTTACTTTTCATGTGGCCTCAGATAGTGTTCTGCTTGTCTACCCCTGGGGAAATATTAGTGCCTGCTGCTTCTGTCTAAGAAAGGACAAGATATTGATAAATGGAAAGAAATAGAGTTCATAGTAAGTAGTTTTCATGTACCATATTTTAGGAATTGATTTCTACTGGTGTTTTTTAGTTATAATATCAGCAATAGTTTATGTATTTTAAATGTAATGCTAAATATAATTTTTAGAATAAATTAGTTTTTCTATTACAACTGTTGACTGGAGGGGTGGTTATTTACACACTTAGACATAGGAAAAAAACATTTCCAGTATTATAGTGATCTAAAGGTGCTGAAACTGATCTTACTAACATTGTGTTTCTGCCCTCTGTTGTGTCATAAACTGAACATGAGTATATAAAATATAGACACACTTGGGCCTCTGGACAACTAAAGAAGTCATATATATATATATATATATATATATATATGCACACATGTATATATGGTCTCTTTTGATTATTTGTGGTAGCAATGTTCTGTAGAGTCTTTATGAATACCAAATTAGTGAATTGCTATTAATGGTAAACTTAAACATGTCAATATCTTACAATCCAGAAATGTTTCTCCTTAGTATTTCACTCAAGAACTCTTGCATATTTATATACATTCATTTATATAAAGTCCATAAACAAACAACATATATATATATATATATATGTTTTATGTACATATATACATATACATTTCTTGAGGGAACACATACATCAGTGTCAAAAGTTCAAAAAAGAGAAGAATAATGCTTAATAGATAATTCAGATTCAGAATAGCATTTATCCTTGGGGGTACAAGAGTGGAGAAGGAAAAAGAAAGAACTGCTAGCATAGAATTAGTTCTAAATGGGGCTTGAACTGTTATATATTTAATGTAAGTCGGTCTAGTTTAGTGGTTAGAAGGATTATCTGTGTTTGTGTCTTAGTCTGATTGGGCTGCTATAACAAAATACAATAGACTGGTGGCTCATAAACAAATAAATCTATTTCTCACAGTTCTAGACACTGGAAGATTAAGGCCCCAACATGGATATTCTTGGTTTGCAACTGACACCTTCTCTGTGTCCTTCATAGTGCATGGGGTTAGGGATTTTTCTGTAGTCTCTTTTATAAGGTGCTAATCCCACACATAAGGGCTCCACACTCATGGCTTAAGAACTTCCCAAAGTCCTCACCTACTAATTCCATTACATCAGGCATTAGAATTTCAATATAGGAATTTTGAAGGACACAAACATTCAGACCATAGTAGTTTATATTTCAGCTTTGGTTCAATAAATGTCGGTTGTCAGAGTGATTAATATGTTATAGGTGTGAATCCAAAATATATCCTTGGGATGTATCAAATTTACAATCTTTTCCAATGTAAACATCTTGAAATGCTAAGACAGATATTGATGAAATTAAGAGAATTTCAGCATATGCTTTGTTGATAATTTTAGAGTGAGGGTGAAGTTTGTGACTTTTTTTTTTCCTTAAAAAAATACTTAGGGGCTTCCCTG
The DNA here is from genome assembly GCF_964374135.1 of Grampus griseus. Classification (NCBI taxonomy): domain Eukaryota; kingdom Metazoa; phylum Chordata; class Mammalia; order Artiodactyla; family Delphinidae; genus Grampus; species Grampus griseus. The sequence goes on along the minus strand of NC_138998.1, from coordinate 123,680,390 downwards.
GTGGCACAGTGGTTGAGAGTTCGCCTGCCGATGCAGGGGACACAGGTTCGTGCCCTGGTCCGGGAAGATCCCACATGCCGCGGAGCGGCTGGGCTTGTGAGCCATGGCCACTGAGCCTGCGCGTCCGGAGCCTGTGCTCCGCAGCGGGAGAGGCCACAACAGTGAGAGGCCCGCGTACCGCAAAAAAAAAAAAAAAAAAAAAATACTTAGGAGCAGATAAACTGCAGATTTTCTTTGCTGTTCTTTAGCTTCTATTGGAAACTCATTTAATGTAAGCTTGGAAAAAGAAAATGCAGTTAAAGGAAGAGTACTTGGGTATCATTTTGGCTTCAGAATTTTTTTTAATACTTAAATCAATCTTTTATTTGTTTCCACACATGGTGAAATTTCCTGATGTCCCATTTTCACAGACACGGAGGCATGGCTCACAGTGTTTTTAAGAGCCTTACATTTTACTTATAGATACTACATCAAAATAGACAAAGAAATTGCTTACACCTGTGTTCATAAGCATATTATTTCAGTTTTAAAAATAAATTTTAAATGTATTTATTACAATAAAAATGACATAGCAATCATTAATTGAAAGATTGCTCAAAAATCTTAATTTTTATAGAGTATTTCTATCTGCTCTGATAGAAATTTAACAATATCTAGCTCAAGGAAAGGACATTCAAATTCAAAAAGATAGACTAATATAAGCTATATTAGTCTTTAGCTTTATTTATTTTTTATTTTTATTAAGGACTATGAAAAGATTCATTTGGCATGGTAGAAAAAATATATATCATATCTTTCCTGAAGAAAGCTTAACACTTAATAAAACATTGTTTTTACTTTGAGAAAGAAAGCATACATCATGCAATGTTAGCTCTTCTCGAATTCATCCTTTTTCTGTGACGTTTTTGGATATATTATCTTTTTTGGTGGTTTCTATCAAAATTTATACATAAATCCATGGTGATCCTTAAATTCTTATTCATAACTATATTATATGCTGTTCCGTGTTTTACTCCTTAAAATTTAGAATTGTAAAATAAAGTTTAAAAAAAATGTAAAATTCTAAAATGTAAGATCTTGTTATTTAAAGCTTTGTCCCTGGGAGGTTCATATTGTATTGGATAAAATTGGATTCTCCTCTAATTCCTCTAATTCCTCATTCTTTGCATCAGAACTTTGTGATCAATGTCATGCTTTTCCTTCATCTCTTAAATTAAATTCACCAACCATTGCTGTGGTTGTTTTCTACTTTTCAGATTTTTTTTTCCTACGGTAGCATCAAGTAAAGCATGCGCTTAAAAAATTAGACACATTCATGGATCTGGATCTCAGTTCTTATAACTATTCCCTTACCTCATAACTCACCTACAGGACCTGAGCATCAGAGCCGCTAAAGAAACATCTGCGGAAATAATGAGTTTGCTCTAAGCTCCTTTCGATCATCTTTAGATTGAGGCTTTTTGATTAACAACACTGTGTAATATTTTCCAGGAATAATTTCAGATAATGGGCTCCAGCCTTTGATGTTTTTACCCTTTTCAACTCTATTGTCCCTGCCTTGCTGGGTTGAGCTCAGTGTATCTGCCATCCATCCTAGAATTTGGTTTGAGGCATTAGAAAAATAGTTACATCTCCTCCCAAATTATACACAAATATGTTTTTTTAACAAACTGTCCACCTAAAACATATCACTTTACTTTTTGGAAACCTTTAAGTCCTTATACCAATATTTAGCAGTAGAGAAATGTTTTAGGCATAGCTTTTCCAGTATTGATTTTTGTTTCAAAACATATTATTTTGTGAAAAAGATGGTCAAGAAATAGTCAGATTCGCTTTTAATTGGGTGATATTCAATTGAGAAAAAGTAAAGGTGGTCAGTAAAGAATACCTCAAACATCTCCCTGCCCCAATCCCCAAACTTGCCACTTGATAAATATTTATGTCTTGTGGAGACATAGAACTTCTCTGGATTTCTAAGTGCTCTTGTAACAAGCTGTGGTTCCCTAAGACTCTTCTTATAGAATGAGAATTATATCTGTAGTGATTTGTCTAGTTATTTGCTTTGATCCAAATGGATTATAAAACTTCTCTTATCTCTGAGAGGACCAAGTGGTTGCAGCCTGGACTAGGTCTCCAGGTGAAGCTACACATGACTGGGTGACTTGTGTGCTATCTGCCTGGGTCCTTACGTGTCAGGAAGGAAGATGCCCTAGACCTGGAAGACATCTCTAGGTTGTAAAAGTCAAGACTTACAGAGTTATCTGGCTCCTGGAGAGATTTTATTTACCTAAACAGGGTTTTAGGTAAGGAAGAAATATTTTCAGGAAGGGAGAGGGATAGTTTCCTCTTTCTACTTTGCAAGCAGAGGAAATCATTTTTTCTCACTTCTCTTATGTGTGAGGTCCCACTACTCAAAAACCAGCTTCCAACCTCTCTGGCTGGTGGTTTTCCTTATGTTACATGGTCTGAAGGGAAAGCCCTTAGGCAAAGAAGTTAGGGTATAACATGCTTATTATTTTACTGCAAGGTAATTAGTAAGAAATTTGATTCAGAATACCTCTGCACACATTCAGGATAAAACTAATAATGTGTAATATTAAATACTCAACACATATCTCTTCAAATACTGTGTCTTCAGTAAAAAATTTTATCCATCCTATCTAAAATAACCCTTACCCATATTCATTTATCCTCAGTCCTCTTTCTCTCTTTCATTTTTTTAGCGCTTATCTAAAATTATGTAATTTATTTATTTTTTCTTATTTTCTGTATTCTCCACAGAAGTGTAAACTCCATGACGCCTAGGTCTTGTTTTTTTACTCTATCACTAGTACAAACAAAGCTGCCTTGTCTGGCAATACAGGGTTCAGACACTCTCTCAGATTTCCAGAAGTATTATCAACCTTATTCCAACTCACCTGAGCACATATTCAAATGGTTGATTTTGATTATATAGATATTTGTCAGAAAATATAATAACCAAATATATCCATATATACATTTGAAGAAATAATATTAAAGGAGGTTTTTGAAGGAGACAAAACTAAATGATCCCTTTACTTATGCTAACGTGTATATTTATACATGGAGAAGGGATTTGCTACAGACTGAATGTTTGTCACCCCAAAATTTGTATACTGAAAACTATTTCCCAGTGTGATGGGATTTGCAACTGGAGCCTTCAAGAGATGAATTGGTCATGAGTGTATAATTCAAACTGCATGTTTGCAATCTCTCTATTGAATGAATGAGATAGTTATGTGCTCCCACTGTTGGGGCCTTTAAGATTTATTTTAATTTACACACACTTTAGCAATGAATCATTAGCTCTTGGGGGAACATCCTGAGAAATCCAGCTATAAAACCCACCATTGTATTTACTTTAATGAAACCTACAGGACTTTGTCCAGCGTGTTTTCTTTGAGAAATGTCTCAGGCTACACTGTACGTTTAATTCTGATTAATAGGTGAATATTGGAAATCAGGTAATATAAAAAGTTATTTTTTTGTTTGATAGCTGTGGAGAGGTCATTATCAGTTATTTCAAGCACATAGGTAGAATAATTTTGTATATGTTTTCAACAGTAGCTTAAATTTATTACATCAATGAGGCCTAGTTAAACATAGGAAATACTCTCTAAACATCTAACATAATGTTCTATTTTACTGAGATAACTGCCTACAACATATTGATGCATCCCTATAATGTATAAAGTCCATGGACATCGTCTACATTCTTCACTGCTGCATTCCTAAGAACCAGAAGAGAACCTGGCATATGCTAAGTTCTAAGTAAGTATTTGTTGAATGAATGAAAAAAAAAGTCTCTTGCATTATAACTTAAATGCCTAATGCGTTCTAAATATTGCTAAGAAACTTCCAAACAAATAGGTGATAAATAAACCTTCTAAAGGTATGATAGCTCTCATCTTCTACACGAGGAAATTGAGATGCAAAAGTTATCTGGGGTCACACACTTCATACAATAGTGTATGTCTCAAAAATCTGTGAAATGCTCATTTTTCCATTATTCTATGTTGCCAAATGATGAATGATGTCATTATAATTATAATTTATATACTATGTGTTTATGGAAGTGATTGCAACCATTTTAGATCTTTTCTGCACAGTAATATAAAATATGAAAAAGGGGGAGAATGAGAGAGAGAGAGATGGAAGGATGGATGGAAGGAAGGAAGGAAGGAAGGAAGGAAGGAAGGAAGGAAGGAAGGAAGGAAGGAAAAAGGAAGGAAAAAGGAAGGAAAGAAGGAAGGAAGGGAAGGAGGGAGGGAAGGAGGGAAGAAGGAAGGAAAGGAGAAAGAAATTCCACCCATGAATCCAGAGTCATGCTCCATAGAGAGCACATGCTCCGAGCAAAATAATAAAGCAAAAAACAGTACCTGGATGCCAGGATTCATGGTAATTAGAAACTGAACATTCGGGAAACACATAAACCTATGTATTTTATTTTTTGATAGTTCTTTCAATTTTATTAAGTTGACTAAATTCTCCAATTTATATAGGAAAAAAGTGTTCTGCAGAGCCTCTAATTGTTATTTAACATGCCCAGCTGTTTCTCTGTCCAGTATAGAATTCCTATTTAGAAACATAGAGGCTTAATATAATTTTCCTATAAAATTTCTAGATTACCAATATTAATATGAATGTCAAATTCTAAGTAAAATAAAATAGCTAATATAGTTTGGTTTCACTCTAAAGTAAGATTTTTAATATAAATGTATATTTCTAAATAACAGGTGTCTTTAGAGTTACTGTAAACTTTTTCCCAATTATACAACATGAAAACCAAAAGGCATTCTGTGATACACGTTCAGGAGAAAAAAAATGACTACTGTTTCCTTTTTACTATTTATGTAGAAATATTTATAATTCATTAATTTAGTAAGTAAAGTAAAATAGTATCATATATATATATATATATATATATATAAATCACCTATGATCTAACCAATTAGAGTAACCCATAGTAATGTAGTATATTTCCTTCTAAAATGATGCACATGCATATATTCACATGCAGAGGGTATCATATTGTATATAAGGTGTGTAATCCTCATATCATTCATGATTGTAATCTGATCATTGTTTTGGGTAAAAGTACCTCTATAAAATATCCATTATTAAACATCTACTGGTATAAAAGTTATTAAATATATAAAATAAATAATTGTAGAATATAAAATTGTTAATTTAATTATTGCCAAGTTTGAGATATCTGAATCTGTGTTCATTTATCATGCAATCTTACAATATTAAAATAAACCCTTATATGAAAATATTTGTGAATGTCTATAATTATTTTACTAGAATCATTTACAAAATTAGGAATGTACAGATAAATGTATGAACACTATAAAAACATTTGAATTTGTATAATTCAATAAAATTTATAAATTTATCACTATATACTCCAGAAACCTCCCACAGCTGAATGCTTTCTATAATAAAGGATCTGACATTGTTTTTGATGCTTGACTGCTAGCAGCTTTCAAGCTCCACCCCTCTCCCTTCCCCTTTGCTCCACACCTGGATAAGCCAGTTTACCGCAAGCCCCTGAGCTCCCTCCATTGGTAGCTTTGGGAAATTCAGATCGTTCAAACACAGGCCCAGAAAAGCTTCACCTTGGCTCCAACATCTAACCACAATAAAAGCCAGAGCCAACTGCCCGACCCCCGACTTTTGTTTTATTCAGGATTTGACCTGGTGGGTTCTTTTTGGGGAATCATTTTTGCTATTTACTCTGTGAACAAAAAACTTATTTCACATCCATTGGTGCCTGTAAGTCATTCTTCCTGACCTATTCCTGAGGAGGGGTGTAGGAGGCTGCAGGATGTCCATCCAGGATGTCAGGCCCTCAAATAAAACATTTACATTAAGGACCTATTTTACTACAATTTTGTGAATTTGATGAGTGTAAATAGCTTTTAATTATTTTAAATGGCTAAGGAAGTGTAATTTATGACTGTAGCTACCATGTAACATTTCAAACAAACTCACCTATTAGATGAGATGTAGACTGTTTTAAAATAAATGTACTGAAGAAACAATCTATTTTCATATGTAATATGTGAGGGACATAGCCTTCAAGCTACCATTTCTACTCATAGCAACTGTGCTTATTTAATGAGAGTCTATTTGATCTGAATGATGTGGATAATTGCTTCAATCTCTCATTTCATTGTCATTTTGCAAGCACATTTTTAAAAAGACAAAATGAAAATGAATTGGCCTTATTTGGGGAAAAAAATTGGGGCCTACTTTTTTCTTCAACCACACTCAATTTCAGCAACACTTTGCTTTCAGTAATCAATGTTTGTCTTAGGAAGAAGAACATATCCATTTCTGATATGCAAAATGCAACAGTTACCACATCCTCTCCAGCATTTGTTGTTGTCTCATTTTTTTTTTTCCACTACTGGGCATATACCTTGAGAAAACCGTAATTCAAAAAGAGACATGTACCACAATGTTCACTGCAGCACTATTTACAATAACCAGGACATGGAAACAACCTAAATGTCCATAAACATATGACTGGATAAAGAAGATGTGGCACATATGTACAATAGAATATTACTTACCCATGAAAAGGAACAGAATTGAGTTATTTGTAGTGAGGTGGATGGACCTAGAGTCTGTCATACAGAGTGAAGTATGTCAGAAAGAGAAAAACAAATACTGTATGCTAACACATATATATATATGGAATCTAAAAAAAAAACAAAAACAAACAAATGGTTGTGATGAACCTAGGGGCAGGACAGGAATAAAGATGCAGATGTAGAGAATGGACTTGGGGACATGAGGAGGGGGAAGGGTAAGCTGGGACAAAGTGAGCGATTAGCATTGACATATATACGCTACCAAATGTAAAATAGATAGCTAGTGGGAAGCAGCTGCATAACACAAGGAGATCAGCTTGGTGCTTTGCGACGACCTAGAGGGGTGGGATAGGGAGGCTGGGAGGGAGGCTCAAGAGGGAGGGGATATGGGGATATATGTATTCATATGGCTGATTCACTTTGTTGTACAACAGAAACTAACACAGAATTTTGAAGCAGTTATACTCCAATAAAGATGTATAAAAACAATTTTTTTAATGTTCACTAAGCTTAATCATTCTAATACATATTGTTGTCAAATAGTATGAATGGCAACACTGAATCTCATTGATTGTTCTTTCATCATTTGCAGCATAATAAACCACTGATGATGTTTGCAAAGCTGAAGATCCCATACTATTCTGGAAGGGTGGGAGGGAGGGATAGTTAGGGAGTGTGAAATTGACATGTACCAACTGCTATATATAAAATGGATAACCAACAAGGACACTGTATAACACAGGGAATTCTGCTGAATATTATGTAACAACCTAAATGGGAAAATAATTTGGAAAAGAATAGATATATATATAATGTATGTATAAGTGAATCACTTTGTTGTACACCTGAAACTATCACAGCATTGTTAATCAACTATTTTCCAATATAAAATAAAAAGTTGAAAAAAACCCAAAATGCAACAGTTACAATTGTTAACATTGCAGTTTTTAATTTAGAAAAAAAAATCATGTCTCTTTGCAAAGTTTAATTAAAGGGGAAATAGAGAGTTAATGGCTTTAAGTATGAAAATATTGTTATCAGAAGAAAAGAATAAAAATCATCAAGGAAAATTGAAAAAAGTTTAGGTTGAGTCTCCGTAGTATGAGAGTGAATCCTCAAGGGAAAAGGGGGGAAGATTGACAATAACAAGGTCTTGGATCAATCAAATTTCGGATGTGTTTTGTAGTGATTTCAACATAATTGAGAATAGGTTTGAAGAAGCTAAACTCCTGAAACTTATGAGTCATCCCTTAGTCCCTACCTTAAGATGCATTTGAATCCAGAAGGAGAGCCTGAAGCTTTAGAGGTCTGTTATGGACTGAATATTTGTTTCCCCACTTAAAATTTATATGTTGAAGCCCTAACTCACAATCTGCTGGTATTTGGAGATGGAGACTTTGGGACGTAATTAGGGTAAGATAAAGTCACAAAGATGGAGCCCCTATCATGAGATTTGTGCTCTTATAAGAAGAGATACCAGAGTTTGCTTCTGCCATGTAAGTACATAGTGAGCAGGTGGCAGTCTGCAAGCCAGGAAAAGAGCTCTCACCAGAACCCAAATATACTGGAACCCTAATCTCCAACTTCCAGCCTCCAGAACTGTGAGGAAATAAGCTTCTGTTGTTTAAGCCACCTAGTTTATGGTATTTTGTTACAGAAATTTGAGCTGATTAATTCAAGGTCTGACTCTAGGATCTGGGTCACCTGCAAATGAATTTTAATAGCAGGAAAGAAACTGGACTCTTATCAAAGATTTCAGGGCTTCAAGATTGGAGAATGATATAAGAAAAAAAAAGTTGTTGTAAATTAATTTTTGACAGTTGGAGGTACTTATTATCCTATATAAATATATAGAAAATAATTGTGTGGTAATTTTAGAAATTATAGAGTGCTAAGATTTATTTCACAATATTTAATTGTTATAGCATCATTAAGTTTATGGTATAAGTTATATTTCATAGCAAGTGCTTGAAAATATAAACTATAACGTAAGCATATGTTTGTTTTGTAAACAGCTGTTGTTTCAACTTTAAATTTTTAAGCCAGTAGCTATATATTTTTGAGATTCAAAAAACTTCACATTTCTAGTTCCATATTTCTATGAATTTCTGTAAACAGAAAGTTAATGGTTAATTCAAAGCTTATTTTATAAAACTATTTTAGCATTTCTGTGTAATCCAAACTAAAGTTATGCAAATAAGCAATAACAGAGCTTATATTATAGCTACCATGTAGCTTCTTCATAGCTTCTACATTCTGTGGAAGTGTTTAAAAACTCACAAATAGACTACAGAATTTTGGGTAATTCTTAACTTTAGATTCAGTCTAATGCATTGGTTACGTGTACAAACTACAGAGTTAGATTGACAAGGTTTAAATTCTGGCTCTGCTACCTGATAGCTTTAAGACTTTGATATATTTCAGAATTTAATTAAGTAATTTAACCTCTCAAATTGCTCAACTCCCTCATCTTTAAAATAAGAACAATAAGAGGCACTCTCTCAAAGAGTTGATTTTTGGCTAAAATAAAGCACTTAGAATTGTGTTTCATACATGGTAATAATTTGATAATTAGCATGTATTTTACCCTTTTAACTCATTCTTCTGTGTGAATATACTTTAAGACTTTTAGCAAACTCAGTTGCATTAGATTCTGCAAGGGTCTAGAGTAGATCTCTGCCTCCCTGTTCCTATACATAGGTTTATTGTTTAATCGTGGAGAAAATTTCAAGAAAGATTAAAATATATGTGGAAATAAATGAAGACCAAGCAGAGACTATTTATTCAGAGCTTGCTGTAGCAAAGGAGTCCACCACCACCATTTTGATTTTGCCAGAGACTCAAAGACAAGCAGAGGAGTTTATGGTGGAAGAAGTGAAGGCTGCAGGTGTACCCTGATTGGAGGCTGTTGGCATGGAGAAGCTGGAGGTGGGCTGACTAGAACCAGGCATCCTATGTAATTGGTTTGGGGTGCACATTTGTCTTTTCTTGGTTAGTCTTATGTTGGAGACAGGGACAAAACTAAGGAAGCTGTCAGGTGTTAGTTAGGTCCTGGCAATTTGAGCCCCCATGTCACAGAGGTTTTTATTTGGATTCCTGGATTATTACTAGAGATAGTGGTCTTATTTACTACTAGTCTGACTTATAAATAGAAGGCTGGTTTCCTGTAGATAATGAGTTATTTTCCTAGTCTGGTTGCTGCATGTTGAGGATCAGAGTTCTACTTTTGTATATGGTCCTTTTGTTTACTTAGTCTCTCACATGTTTTGACCATACAGGGAGAATATATTTCTAAAATTCTCAAAGTCACAGAGTGTGCAATCATAATCATTTTTAAAAGTAGACCATTTGTTGTAATTATAGTTATAAATTAAGTAATAATGTAATTAATATTATTTCAATTTAATTACATTAATTTATTTAACTAATTATATTAATGATATATTTTTCTACCAACATCCTCAATTTTAACTACATCCTCAATTTTAACTACTTTGTTATATACCTTTATTCACAAAATGATGAATAAATTTAGGAAAGAATGACTGAGCTGTTGTTGTTTATGTGTATGTATCTATAAAATGAGAGGATACATCACATATCCCTAGGATAGAAAAAGTACAGACATTGAAAAAAACTATGCAACTATTTAATAAAACTTTTACTAATTTGAGAGACAGTCCACTCAGACTTATTCTTGAGACCAGATTTCAAAGGTTATTTTTTCCTGCTTATTTATTCAATTACTAATAAAGTAAACCTCTACAAAACTAAAGACTCATGATGATATAACATTCTCCTATTTAAAAGGAATATAAAAAAAAAATATTTAAGAGAGTCCATTTTTTTCCCCATAGTATGTAATTCCTTACTTGTTTAGAGCTGCCAAGCAGGGTGCAAAAATATCTTACTTTTGCAGATAAACTCTTTATGAAATCACAACTCATTCAATTGAATTCATCCATTTTATCAAAGAAAAAGTGTAACAAACAATAATAAGCTCATATTAAAATGAGAAAAAGACACAAAGCCAGTAAATGGGTAGTAAGGAAATCTTCAATTTAGTAATAAAGAATAACAAGTTATCATTACCAACAATTACTGCAAATTTTATTGTAATGTTGGGGAAGATTTTCTGAAATAACTTTTTAAATAGATTGACTGTTTTGGTAGAGGTTAGGCATCTTGATGAAGTGTCATACACTGAAAATCTTTTGGCCTTTTAGTTGTGGAAATGGCCCCTGTATTTCTGGAAGTGCAGCTGTAAAATAATAAAAGTAAATGGAGCTACTCTAGTATTCATGCCAAACCATTTAGAAGCATATTAAATTATCATTTGAATAATTTATGGATAGTCATTGTCATGATGTGATGTGTGCTTTGTGATTATGGGCAGCTTTTTTTTTTAAATTAGGTTTCTGGGCTTAATTTTGTGAAATAAATCAAAGGTTCAAGCTAAGGGAACCTCATCTATAAATAAACCTTAAATCAGTGCTTTGAGTGTACTGAACCCAACTGTGGTCCACTCGCCTGACACAGCAAAGAAAATCTACTGACAAGAGGTTGTGGTGAAGGAAAGCACAGTGCTTATTGCAGGGCACCAAGCAACGGAGTAGGAGACAAGCCTCAGATGCTCTTCAACTTGGTCTTTGAGTTTGGAATCTTTTTTTTAAGTGGAAAAACAAAGAGGCTGGGATTAATCTTTGTCTTGTGACAGTTCTGTGACATTTCTTAATCATAATTTCTGGATTCAGGTTGTCTCTGGTTTATGATTCTTAGGCTAGGTGGTCCATGGCTCCAGGGTCTGTTATCTCTTCTTGTCCTGAAGAAACAACCTGAGTTGGTACATTAATAATTATATCTATAGTAGCAATTTTAGTGCATTAACAATGTTATCAACAAAAGTTTTAGTCATCTGACTCTGGTTAATTAGTGCTCAGTTCGTACAGGATTGAGGTCAGAGGAGACAAGAAAGAGAATGAAGTTTTGGATAGAGAAATTAATAATAAACAGTAATGGAACACAGTTTTAGGGGGACTGAGTTTCATTAGTAGAGTCAAGTACTACTGGCATTAGTCACTATTTTCCAACCACAGGTCCTCATTCTAAATGACCTGACTCGTTTGAGACACTGTGAACACTCAGTGTATATAAAATCACTTTTTGTTACATATGTCTTACTCCATCTAAGTAACTCTTCATATAAGATCAAGGGTTGTGTTAAAAGATGCTTTTCAGGAAAAAAGATAAAATTATGACTCTCATACAGATATAACAATGAACAAATCATAAAAGCTTTTTTTACTTCATTCTATGAGGGAAACAGAAAGCCGTTGTAACTTGGCCAAGACAGAATGAGAAAGAACAGCTATATTTGTACAGAATTGTAAAATAGCTCAAAGACAATAAAAAAAATTTTAATCAGATAAACCAGCAGGGAGTGCTGAATGTAGACAATGCACAGTTGTAAAATGGCTCAAAGACTATGAAAGACTAGAATCATGTGACATGGAGTGGGCTGTCCTCTAGTCACTGCATAGTTTTCATTGAATGACATTTTTTTTTTCTATAAAAAGTTTTTCTGTCATTAACACTGATATAATTTTGTAACTTTTATCCAACTAATTAAGGCACTTTGAATGTTCACATTTAAGTATCCTTGATATATAATGTTCTGATTGATGAGGAGGTTGGTTAAAACAGATGTAAATCAGTTCAGAACTGGTATCCTTTGAGAGACAAAAGATACAGAAAAATGGCCAGACTACATATCACAATAGAACTTCGACCCACAACCTCTATAGTAACAGTCCAAGAAGCCAAAGCACAACATTTGAAGCAATCGACCCAGGAAGCTCAGAATTGATTGATGACTGCCACTTTCCCTGTTTTTTGGCCCAGCTTCCAACTCAGGATCAAATGGAGAAGGCCAAATATGTTCCCCAGACCAATCATGTAGGATGGCCTGCTTCTTATAAGTCAGCTTGCAACTTCCTCGTCCCAACAACCTCCAATTAGAGGAGAGCTGAAGCCTTGCCTTTTCTCTCTACAAAGTTTTCCCACTTCCCTGCTTGCCTCTGAATCTCAGTCAGGTGCAAGTGTCAATGGATAACTCCCTTGCTAATGTAAGCTTTGAATAAATACCTTCTGTTCATTCTTATGTGGGTGTACTTTGCTAACCTCCACAACTCATAACTACGAAGATCAGTCAATGTTTAGCTAACTCATAGAAGGGAGAAAACTGAAATAGTTAAAATAAATGCAATATTCCAGAAACTCACCTTTGAGGCACATTTTTTCTTGATTGACAATCTACATGTACTAAAACTCCTGATAATTTAGACATTTTCAACCAATACAAGTTTGACCTAAATATTGATTCTGTGCAAATACTGGATTTTTGAAAAAATCTGATTATGATGCATCGTGCCTAAATTAAACATTGGATTTAAAAAGCTAATATTTATATTTTCAATTTTATTAATATATACTTAATTTCATTTAAAATATTATTTTGGTGTGTTTATAGTTATCTTTATCATTCTATATTTTGTTTATTGCACCTTATCTGTTATTTTCTCATTAATTTATGCCAAATTTCTGTTCATATATTTTTGAAATGAGCAAATTTTGGTTTTATTCTAAAACCAAATTTCTAATTTTGTCTTTCTCCCTTTATTACTTTTGTCCTTAACTTTACTATTTTCTTTATTTTATTCTCAACTTTTTGTAATAAAAGCTTATCTTATTTACTTGTAGTTTCTGCTATTTCTAAATCAATATTTAAAATCATAGATCTTCCTCCTGTGTATTACTTTACATATTTCTTAGGCATTTGACATGTCATATCTCATCAGTATATTTTCAAAATATTTTAAAATTTATAATGGAATTTATTTTTATATAGGGATATTTAATAACTGGAAATTTGGTTTCCAAATATATAAGATTTTTGTCATTAATTTCTTTTTTTTTTGAGTCAAAAGGACATAGCATATCCTTTCATCATAATTCACTGAAAAATTTTATTACCTAATGCAGGCATTATTTTCAGATTATATTATCATCTCCAGGAAAAATCAACAGATCAGAAGGCAGACTTTTAGAAAATAATATATTTTTAAATTAAACATATTTGTTTTTCAACATCTTTATTGGAGTAAAATTGCTTTACAATTGTGTGTTAGTTTCTGCTTTATAACAGAGTGAATCAGCTATACATATACATATCTCCATATCTGTTCCCTCTTGCATCTCCCTCCCTCCCACCCTCTCTATCCCAATTAAACATCTTTTAAACATATATGCTAAGCTTTCTTCTAAATGTTGGAGCTATAGCATTGACCAAAAGATCCAGAATTCATGACTCACATGAAATCTTCATAGGAACATTTTATAGTAAAATATATCGAATATAAGAACATCATAAAGTCAATAAGGGAGAAAAGAATCAGAGATGAGATATGATTAGAATAAGATTCTTGGAGAATGTCTCACTGAAAAAGTATATCTGAGAAGAACTCTGAGGTGTATTAGGAAGCCATCCATAAAAATATCCTAGAGGAATGCTTTTCAGAGGGAGATAAATGCAAATTAATAGTGTATTCTAGGCAGTGGTGAAGGTTTAATAACCATGTTAAAAGGAGATTCCTGACTTATAGATTTCATGATTTCTTATGGTACAAATATTATGACCATGGCCAATTTCAACTTATCAACATGAGTCACTGGATTCAGACATCATTATATAATCTCTCTATCATACATATATAATAGATCTGGACAGAGGTATGATATATGTAAATAACCTGTAGAATAGAGATCATAGTAAAATGTAGTAAAATGATTAGTAATTGATGAGTTTTAAGTATATTTTACTCATTTTTTAATATAATTTATTTTACATTTAGTATATAATTTATTTTTTAACAATGACTGGGTTTGACAACTGTCTTTCTAAATGTTTTCTTTTTTTCTTTTTTTTTTTTTTTGACTACACTGCTTGTGGATCTCATTTCCCTGACCAAGGAGTGAACCCAAGCCACAGCAGTGAAAGCCCAGAATCCTAACCACTAGGCAACCAGGGAAATTTCTCTCAAAATTTAATAATCAACACTAACATGAAGTTTTGGGTTACCACTGGATCCAGGAAATCAAGGCCAGTCCTTGGGATGGAGTGAGTGTACAGGAAGAGTAGGAAAAGTTAAAGAGGTACATGGGCATTAGAACAGGTAGGGCTGGATTAGGTCTATATGTAGAATTTTGCTGTTATTCTGCATGGCTAGGGATCCACTAGAGGGTTTTTAGCAGAAAAGGAACATGATCTATTATTTTAAAAGTATCATTCTGACTTCTATTTTGAGAATAACTTGGATTACAGCAAATGAAAAATGAGTAAAACCAACTAGAAGGATGTTTAAATAATCCAGGGAAGAGGGAAACGTGTTTTGGACTAGAGTTAGTAGAAAAAATGGAAACAAATGACCAGATTCAGGACAACTGTTAAAGATAAAGAAAATACAATTTACTAAAAAATTAATGTGAAGTGTGAGAGTAAGAAAAGAGTCAAATGATGTTGACCTTGAGCTTCTGGAAGGGGGAACTTGTCATTAACCGAGATGGGAAGGCAAGGTAGAAGATTATGATGTCACGTTAACTTTGGAACATGCTAAGTTAAGAGTGGCTATAGTGCAAATAGAAAGGTTGAGTAGGAGTTGGATATATGAGTCTGGAGTTTAAGCGTCTAAATCACTAACTGTAACAGAAGACTGTACTCCCAAATGGCTTTGATAATAAAGGCTTAATAGCAATTTAATTACTAGGTAGATAAGACAAGCAATGTCTTGCATTAAGCAGGACTTATTTAAATTATGGCCTATGCACATATATAATAAGTGAAATTATTCTGTCCTTTTGGGGGGTGTAGAGGGTTATAAGTTAGTGATATTGGTGAAATGTATAGAAAATACCTTCTTTTTTGTTTCAAATATTGTCTATCAACATTTATTCCTCAATGGCTGGTGAGGATTACAATCACTCAAGCCAGTTCTGTGCTTTCTAATGGGCACTTAATCTATTTCCCCACTGTCTTCAAAGGGGAATTAAAACAACAACAACAACAAAACATGGATATCTTGGTTTCTCCACCCAGTTACAAGAAAAAAAAAATTAATGACTGCTCTTACATATATATATGTACATATATATATGAGATTTTTTTTTTTAATTCTGTGTTTCCCTTTATCAGCAAATGTTATTTCAGGGTCCTAGCAACAAAATTTTGCCTATTTTTACAACTAGAAGTAAGTTTTTTTAAAAGCACATTAATATTCCTGTAGTAATTTCATAGCTGTTATCTAATTTAATACTTAGAATAAGTTAAAAATAATTTTGATTTTGGTACCACTTACAGCTTTAGAGGACCAGGTCTTAATGCTATCTTTTCTGTCTGATCTGATTTGCAGAAGTCATTCTTCACTCTGGCTACTACTGAGTGGTAACCAGAAGTTAGACTCTGAAAAGGAACCTGGGAGCTATTTGGTTCTGATACACAATACCAAAAATTACCAAAATGTCCACAATTCTGGGCATATAGGTAGACCTCATTTCCATATTGTGCTGAGCAGAAGAGGACTATATAATTATCCATACACTTTGAGAAATGCAACCTAGTTCAGGGAATATAAGAATATCTAATCACTTCTATTAAAAGTCAAGTAAGTTGAATCTTTTAAAAAAAATAAAATGTATTGAGGTCAAAAGAAGGGAGAAACCAGAGTTGCTTGGATAAATCAAGACCTTTAATAGAGAGAGCAGTATTGAGTTTGAACTTGAGGAATGACTAAAATGTCAACAGGTAGAAAGAAAATAGCTAGAGTTCACTAGGCAGACAAGTATAGTGTGAGCAAAAGTTCAGATATTGGCAAAACAAACAATGTATGAAAAAAAATCAAGTTTTGCTGCAATAAAGGTCAGCATAGAGGAACCATACACATTAAGGCTGGAAAATAGTGATGCTATTGGGAGGCTTGAAAGCTAGCGTGAGGTCTTTTCATTTTAGTAGGAGTTGTAATTATTTCCAGGTTTTTATTAAGAAAGTGAAATGATTGTAACCAAATTTGGAAAATAACTGGTTGAGTACTGAACGTTGCAGAATCTCAATCAAGAGGATAGTGACATAAGAATGGAAATATGGGAAATAAAAACAAAAATAAACAGATGGGACCTAATGAAACTTAAAAGCTTTTGCACAGCAAAGGAAACCATAAACAAGATGAAAAGACAACCCTCAGAATGGGAGAAAATATTTGCAAACGAATCAATGGACAAAGGATTAATCTCCAAAATATATAAACATCTCATGCAGCTCAATATTAAAAAAAAAGCAAAAAATCCATTCAAAAAATGGGTAGTAGACCTCAATAGACATTTCTCCAAAGAAGACGTACAGATGGCCAAGAGGCACATGAAAAGCTGCTCAACATCACTAATTATTAGAGAAATGCAAATCAAAACTACAATGAGGTATCACCTCACACCGGTTAGAATGGGCACCAGCAGAAAATCTACAAACAACAAATTCTGGAGAGGGTGTGGAGAAAAGGGAACCCTCTTGCACTGTTGGTGGGAATGTAAATTGATACAGCCACTATGGAGAACAGTATGGAGGTTCCTCAAAAAACTAAAAATAGAATTGCCATATGACCCAGCAATCCCACTACTGGGCATATACCCTGAGAAAACCATAATTCAAAAAGAGTCATGCACCCCAATGTTCATTGCAGCACTATTTACAATAATCAGGTCATGGAAGCAACCTAAATGCCCTTCGACAGGTGGATGGATAAAGATGTGGTACATATATACAATGGAATATTACTCAGCCATAAAAAGGAATGAAATTGTGTATGTGTAGAGACATGGATGGACCTAGAGACTGTTATACAGAGTGAAGTAAGTCAGAAAGAGAAAAACAAATCTCTTATTTTACCGCATATATGTGGAATCTAGAAAAATGGTATAGATGAACCCGTTTGCAAGGCAAAAATAGAGACACAGATGTAGAGAACGAAGGTATGGACACCAAGGGGGGAAAATGGGGGAGGGGAGGTGGCAGGGGTGGTGGGATGAATTGGGAGATTGGGATTGACTTATATACACTAATATGTATAAAATAGATAGCTAATAAGAACCTGCTGTATAAAACTAAGATAAAATTCAAAAAAAAAAGGATGGAAATGTGAACTACAGTACGAATTTTAGAGGTAGAAACCACAGGAGTTAGAAAATAATTGGATATGAGAGGCAAAAAAGAAAGTTGAGCCAACACTAAATGTGTGGTTCTAAGTGACAGAGAATGGTCCTGCAATTGGGAGGAATAGAGAAGTTGGAAACAGATGCAGAAGTCCAGTTTTGGACATGTGGTATATTGCACAGATAGCATCTGGGCATCAGATATCCACTTTCTCTGAGTAGTGAATGAAAAAGAGAGGGTTACATTTATGTACCTTGAGTATTTTCAGAATAAAAGTATTGAAACCTGTGAAGATGGATATGATTTTGGGAGACATAAAAGGAAGATTCAACATACTACTTAATCTTTTCAGCCCTATCCAGGCCATCTTCCACTTAAAAATATACACTCAGTTTTGAACTTCATCTAATTCAGTTATGCTATTCTTTCTTTATGAGAACTAAACTGGTTTCAAAACAAGATTCTCTCACACTAATAAATGTGGCAAGACTGCTAAGTGCCCAGCTAATATCCTCTCTTCTTTCTTACCACTGAAGTCTGATGTTATTTGTAGTGTTAATGAGGCAAGTTTTTAAAAAAAAATGATAAAAAATTGTTTTCCCACTTCTTGTCATGTAACACATTTTGGCCAATGAGATAAAGGTGGAAGTCCCAAGGGAACTTCCGGGGGCTCACGGGCATGCTTCTCTTTTGCTCTTTTCTTTCTTTATAGCTGAAACACTGATGTGATGCCTGGAGTTCTGGCAGCCATCTGGAGAACATAGAAATGAGACGTACACCAGAATCAAGCACAGGAAATGTGTTAAGGAGCTAGTGCCACTTGATGGCACTGTGACCCTGTGGTCTAATCCTGAACTCTCTACTCTAACTTTCCTGTACTTGAGGAAACAGTACAGTTACAACATGTTTAAGGCACTGTTTTGTAGCCTTTTCTTGTTCCTAGATGGATACAATTCCAAGGGGATTGAATGAATTCAGTGATTTCCTGTGCCAACCTGTCATAATATGAGTATGTGGATTTACTTATCATTACCATGAAAAATGTATCAATTTTAAGGGAAAAATGTAAACATCTCATGTTAAGATCCATAATTGAAGTGGCTTAACAGTATGCATTAAACTAAACATAGATTTTTAAGTGTGCTTTTTGGATGACAGGACTGTTTATCACCTTTAAAAGACTTCTGTTTCCTGTTTCAATCACCTTGCTTCATGAGTAGGAACAAACTTGTTTTCATCTAAGTAAATATTACATCATTCACAGATACCAACTGAGAAGATATCACACCTTGACGTTTTTTGCTTTCATATTTCTAGCATGTTTGCTTGGGGCAGTGTGAAATGCATGCAGATACATAGGGGAGAGTAAAAGAAATTTAACCAACAAGTGGTTTGCTTCCCTTGAGACAGACTACATATTACAAAATTGTGACAAATTGCAGAAATGGAGGCATGAAAAAATATATTAAAAACATAAAACCTGATTACTTTATCTTGAGTAATTTATCATTTTTCCCAGGGTTTATCTTATTTGCACAGTAATTAGGTGATGTTAAAATAAAAACCCTAAACTTACTCTATTAAAGTAAAAAAGGAAAAAACAAAATAAAATACAAATTTAAATATTAAGGGCACTCCAAAACTCCCAAACTAATGACTATTCTCTTATTTGATCAGTGAGAAGAATATTGCTCGTATTGGGTAAAACTTTGTCTACTTATTTTTTATATCATCAAGTGAACAGAAGGAATAGAGAAAAATGTTTAAAGTCCAACTCATAGTCTAAGCATATTTGTCTTAACCATTCAAAAAAAAAAAATCAGGAAGCTATTCTATTCTTTTTTGTGGGTAGGAGGAAGCTTTAAACAGAAACATTTATTGATATAAATAGAAGGAATTATATGACATTATGACTATGGGTAAATTTAGACAGCCATTCTATTCTAAATGCTTCACACATCTCCACAAGAAAATAGTATACAACCCTAAAGAATGTTTGGCAAAATGCTTAATAAATACTAGCAGAAATTTTGTTAACATATCCATGAGTTATTTATTCCCTTTTCTTCACTTCTGGCAGAACCCAAATTTTGTACAGGTGTTTACCCCTTCACCATTGGACTTAAGTAAGGTCATCTTATCCTCAACTCCAGTTATCAAATCTTATAAATTTAAAGCAATTATTAGGGTTCATTAGCCTTTTCCAGTGATTGAGTTAGTCATGGACTTGCAAATATGTTTTAATCAACAATATCATTAGGGATATCTGCTAGAAAACTGTATGAAAGTTAATTTCACCCTAGAGGAAAGAGAGAGAGAGCAAGAGAGAGACAGGGAGGAGGAAAAAAAAAAGAAGAAAAGAAGATGAAGGAGAGGAAGGGAAGGGGAGGGATTTTTTAATATATAATACATATTTAGCAACTTATCATGAAAAGTAAGAGTCTAAAAATATTTTTTCCATAAACACATATATTTGTTCAACTTATTCCAATTTACATTACCAATTTTATGTAAGTTTTGGGGAAGGAAATTCTCAGGGAGTCAGAAAAATAGTTCTAGTTTCTCTGGATCTGCTACAGACCTTCTCTAATAATTAGTATTTATAAATGGAACTTTTAAAACTGGAAACATAAAATATAAATATATAATGTAAAGCAAGAACTTTTGATTTTTAATGAATGTGCTTATTTGACTCATGTCTTATAACAGGGATCTCTATTGCATGTTACAGTTTTCTTGAGTAAAATGACTGAGATCTATTATATGCATCTGTTAAGGGTATATACACCATCACATATTGCTTATAGTTGTATTTAAAAAGCACACAAAAAAGGCAAAGAAATAGTCTTGGTAGTTAAATTAATTTTGTAGTGGTCAAAAGCTGGTCCTTAGCTTTTATCCCCCCAGTTTCCAGGTTAATAACATGTAAATGTTCTTTCTGTAGTTTTAATACAGAAACTCCTTTTACATTTGAAGTGTTTTAAGTTGAGCCATCTTTACTTTCTAAACAACTTAAAGATATCTGATGTTAAAATTAAATTAAATTACTTTCTTTACACATCAGCAGCCTTACTGTCGGACACAGCTAAAATTCAGACCAATTAATAATAAAAATGGACTATGACCACCAGACCAGGGACATTATTGGACATAAGAATATTACACTGTATTAAAAAAAAAAAGTGGCCATCATAAACACACACGGGTCCTGCTCACCAAGCAGGCTAAAAGAACCACCAGAAATTCAGAGTAAATATATATCAAAGTTCTCAGTCCCCCACAAACAATAGTACCACTTTGGTGTCAGTGTTTTTTTCCAGTTAACTGCCTTGCTCCCCCCATCTTCACTCAGCTCCACCAAAGCTGTCTCCTTCTATCCATAGCTTCTAGATCTTCCAATGACCAGCTGCTTCACCTACTCCATGAATCCTCTCTCACATTCTAGTCAATGCTGATGTGTTTGATTTTAAGTTCCTACAATGCTATGTTTTTTCATTCATTTTGAAAGCTAATCATTCTTACTCTTATTAGAACCCTTTCAAGCAATAGCAACGGAGCATCTGTTATGGGTTAGAGATGATGGATATAAATCTATAAAGGGTATGTGCTTTAATGGGTATGTGCTTTCTGTCTAACTTGTTTCTTTTCAGTAACTATCATTTTATAGAATGCTAAACAGCAAATAAAAGTCAACATCCATTCCTAACAGTACAGATAAAGATAGTTATTATTTACTAAATTCTTCCTATCTATCTAATACTACACTATAATAAGACTGTTTTATATATTATATTCTTCTAAATGGACTAAATTCAAGAGAATGTAAGCATTATTTTTCTCACTAGCCCTTTAAAGCTAATCTGAAGATCATTATTTCTACCAAGCCATTAGATGAACAATTGAGCTGGCCTAATAGCATTCTCAATCACTCTTGGAAAAAAAAAATCCTCTAGGTATTTTAAGCATAAATAGTCCATGTCAATCATTAAAATTCCAGTGTAAAATAAAATTGACTAAAATTAGAACTTCTTTACTTCTCCAGCTAAATACTGTTTCAGGCCTAGGCATGAGGAGTGACAAAGTGGCTATGGTCAGTTTCTGATCTCCATCCTAGCTTTACTTTCACTCTCCATATATTTCTGAGTTTCTCTTCCCCTCCAACATTTGAGCCAGGGAAAATGTGACTCATGGGAAGGAGATTTTCTTGCTTGCAAGTTTTTTGGGAGTCTGGTATCAAGGCATTGTGGGTGGTTAGAGCTTCTTTTTTTTTTTTTTACTATGGGCACTTTCAAGGGTCATTTTTTTTTTGCTTTTTTAAAGATTTTCCCTCCCCTCAGACCCTCTTATTGACATTTCTTTGAGTTTTTTCATGGCTGTTTCTCACAATCATCTCCCCCAAATGGGCTGCTTGACTCTTCCAATGGAGTCAACTTGCACAGCACATTAAAAACTCTCTCCCCCAAAGAACACTTCCCTCTATATCTGTTCTCCTGAACCTCATACAAATTGATGGGTGATGGGGTAGGTAAGTATTCCCCAATCTAAACATTCCTCAACAATCCAATATAAGCTCATTCATTAAATCAACAAATACTGAGTTCCCAAGAACTGCTCTGGGCAGTGGGGAAACTTAAGTAAAGGAACAGACATCAACTTCTGTTCTCATGGAGATTAAATTTTATTGGGAGAGGCAGAAAATAAGTCAGTTATAAAAAAAAATGATATATACTATGTATGATAGTGAAATTTTTTGTGACAACTTGGCTAAGCTATGGTGCCCAGTTGTTTGGTCAAACGTTCATCTAAATTTTCTGAGGAGGTATTTAGTAGATATAACATCAGTTGACTTTAAGGAAATTACATGGGCCTTGTCCAGTCAGTTGATTACCTCAAGATTGTAACCTAGAAATCCTGCCTGAATTTCCAGCCTTGTGACCTGACCCTTACTAAGTTTCAGACTCAGGACTATGACATCAAGTCCTGTGGCACTTTTCAGACTGGCAGCCTGCCCTATCAATTTCAGACTTACCATTTCCCCACAACCATATGAGACAATTCCTTAAAATAAATCTCATAATATATATTAAGAGGATATAGAGAATAATGTTATATATATATATATATAGTTCCTATTGGTTCTTTTGCTCCAGAGTACTCTGAGGTATATATTGTTAGTAGGTGATAAGCGCTCAGTAGAAAAATTAAAACTGAAGAGAATGTAAAGTGCATGTGTATGTGTGTGAAAGCATATGGATAATTTTTAGGTGAGGTATCTAGGAAAGGCCTCAATGAAAAGGAGCCTTTTGAGTAGAGATAAGGAAAGGGAGCCAGTCTTGAGACTATGTTGGAAGAAGAGCATTCCAGATAAAGTGAACAGTATTTGCAAAGGGCCCTAAGCTAAGCTCATAACTAGCTTGTTCAAGGAACAGTGGAAAAGCCTGTCAATGAGTGAAGTAAAAGAGATAGAAATAGGATACGAATTCTGAAAAGTAACACGGGCCAGATCATGGCTACACATGCATGGCTTAGTCCTGCACACGTTTGAGTTACGGGAGTCTGGAGAGAAGCAGCAGATAATCTAATAGCAAAGTTTTGGTTCTAGCTTCTGGGCTCCACCAAAACAGCAATTGCAAATGTTCTAACATCCTGTTATAAGAATATTTGCTGGTTTGATCCTTACAAAAAACCTTGAGGCCATCAATATTTCTCCAATTTCATAGATTAGAAAAAAAGTAAACTATAACAGTTTATGTTATATTGTTTTATTCAGTTAAACTAAATCAGTGAGTATATTTGATACACAAAGTCTCAGCATGCATTGATTACATATATTGGGATTTTGTACATTATTAATGATGCATTGATAATATTTTTTTATTATTTGTTTGAGATAAGATGTTTAAAAAATATACCAATGTCAATAACAATATATTGTACACTTAACATTTTGTTGAGGGTAAATCTCATGTTAAATATTCCTATAACATAAAAAAAAATTAAAGAATGGTCATTAACAACCTCTTTTAAACTCATAACATGATTGACATATTATGTATTCAATAACAATACTAGAAAATGTGTTTTTTTAATTTTTAAAAAGAAACACACTAGTGAATACATCACAATAAAAAGCTTCTGTACAACCAAGGAAATCATCAACATAATGAAAAGTAACCTATGGAATGGGAGAAAATATTTGCAAATCACATATCTGAAAAGGGGCAAGTATCCAAAATACACAAAAAATTCATACAACTCAATAACAAAAATAAACAATTTGATTTTTAAAATGGGAATAGCATCTAAATAGACATTTTTCCAAAGAAGGCATTCAGGTGGCCAACAGGTACATGAAAAGGTGCTCAACATCATTAATCATCAGGAAAATACAAATCAAAACCACAATGAGACATTACCTCACACCCATTTGAATGGCTATTACCAAATGATAAGAAATAGCTAGTGTTGGGAAGAATGTAGAGAAAAGGGAATCCTTGTACACAGTTTTTGGGAATGTAAATTGGTGCAGCTACTATAGAAAACAGTATGGAGGTGCCTCAAAAAATTAAAAATAGAACTACCATATGATCCAGCAATTCCACTTCTGGGTATTTATCCAAGGAAACAAAAAACACTAACTGGAAAAGGTAATCACATTCCCATGTTCATTACCACATTATCTACAGCAGTCATGACATGGAAACAACATAACTGTCCATCAGGGGGTGAAGGGATAAAGAAAATGTGGTACATATATACAATGGAATATTATCCAGTCATTAAAAATAATGAAATCTTGCCATTTGCAACAATATGGATAGACCCTGAGAGCATAATGCTAAGTGAAATAAGTCAGACAGAAAAGACAAATACTATATGATTTCACTTATATGTGGATGGAAGTCACTGTGATTTCCAATGTGTGACAAATCAAGAGCAATAGTTAAGTTTTACTTTGAAGAACAAAAAAATCAAAAGTTACACGTTATGTTCCTCTAATTACTCACATGTCTCAAGCTAGATGCAGCATTGGTTGTATAAGTACTGTACATGTCTGACACACCTCAGGCCAAAAAACCTTCTGAAGATGAATTTGGAAAACCAAAACAGAAAGTGCTAACCAATTTCTTAGCATGTTTCAAGTGCTTTATTACATTTTGCAAATTATTTGAATCATGAAGACTCTCCTATTGGAACAATAGCCAAATCATTGCTGTGTGTTTTCTATGATAAGCTCAGCTGGGGATTAAGTGACAAAATTCTTTTCTAGCAGAAACAGAACCGATAATAAATGCTGCTCTTCTTTTGTATGATTGATCACCTGGCTGAGTATTACAGTTATGAAGAATTAAGTATTGACTTCAATTCCTTATTTGTAAACAGAAAAAGAAATTGGTGACCTAAATAATTACAAACTATTCCTAGGAAACTCTGAGAGTCTCTGGAAAAATATGAAACATAATAAATGAGTTAAGCTGTAATTTGGTCATGCCTAACTGTCTTGGCATGATTTATTTTTACTTAACATTAGCTTGCAAGGATAAGAGAAAATCCATGAGGAGAAAAGAAAATATCACAATTATTCCAATAAGTATTATCTCAATCCTAAATGATGAACTTGGTGCATTTAGAACCTTAGAATGCTATTTAAATTGATGTTATAATCACTTTTTATAAACACTTCCACTTAAAAAACAATCATACAGGAAAATTTGTACTGTCCATTCCCATAGTCTCTAAAGTATATATGAATTATGACAAAATACACTCAATTCCAACATTTACAGCTGGGTCCAGCCTTCCAGCACTAGCACGTCTAGGTATGTTTTCTACCTCCAAGTTATAATCTAGGACTGCAGATTCCACAATCAGACACACCACATTTAAATCTGGGTTCTGACACCTGATGACAATACAGTCTTGAACAAGGTTATTCATCACTCTGGGTTTCAACTTCCTTATTGTAAAATAGATATAAAAATATCATCCTCATAAGGTTTTTGTGAGATTCAGTGAGACAGTCTATGAGAAGTGTTTAGAGTAGTGCTCTGATTTATTATTCATCTGCTGCAATTAAGTTTGTGTTCATCTATTTTATTGGGTGGTGACCATATGACTCCTTCCAGGCAGTTTTTGAATAGTCCGCACATGATTCATTTTAAGCACACCTCTGAATCCCTATTCTTGTTTTCACTGTCATTCTTCCTTCACTTGCATTCAAGTCTTTTTTTCTCTGTCTTTTATGATTCCTCATAACTGATTTCTTTCTTAGATCTGTCTTTTCTTTGGGCAATTGAATAACTGATATAGAGCAAAAAGATCTTAAATTCCTCTCTCAGTTAAAGACAGTTTTCTTATCTAAGATCCCTGTTAGTTTCTGCAAACTCTTGCCTTCCCTATGTCTCATAAAAAGAAAAACAAAAATGGAAAGCTTTATCTGATTGCAAAATAATGTATATTATCTTGAAAAGAGAGCTTAAACTCAGCAGGATAGCAAATTGTTATCTGTAGAGATATTTCCTTTTAACCAAATATTTGGCAAAACTGTCAATACACTCTTTTTTTAATAGAATTCCTGGCACAGATTAAGAAACATGAACTTTCTTAATGAATCACAAGAATCTCTCCATCTTCCATGAAAACCTCAATAAAAAAGTTTTATAGATATGAAAATGGAAAATAGTAGTAATAACATAAACATTGCACTTAACTCTTGACTGAGATATCAGGCTTTCCTTTATTTACAGAGCTGTTATTTATAACTCACATTTCCATGGCATAAAAAAATGAGCTATTTCCCCTTGGCTCATAGACAACACTAAAAACATCTACAGTTGATCATTAGTTACCTTAAAGAATTTACCACTTTCTCAAATCTTGCCTTGCCAGCTCAGACACCAGATAAGATTTTCAAATAGAATAAATCCACATCAAAATCTGAGCAAAACAATTTATCAAGAATATGAGACTGACAAACTTTTATTCATTTCAAACGAAAAAGTAAAGTTACATTTAAAAAAGTAAGTTTTATGTTAGCATAA
Source organism: Grampus griseus (assembly GCF_964374135.1). NCBI lineage: Eukaryota > Metazoa > Chordata > Mammalia > Artiodactyla > Delphinidae > Grampus > Grampus griseus. The sequence continues at coordinate 123,653,472 of NC_138998.1, read as the reverse complement.
AAATGCATAATTTTTCTCAAATCACATGAATAATCTAGTCATCTTAGTAGGTTCTTTAAAGACTGTGTAGTCAGAACAAAGAAAAGTATACTGTTTAATGGTATTAATGTACTTATCAATATCTCTGCAAAAAGTGCGCCATTGCCAATATGACCAGAATATTTCAATTCTTTCAGTTAAGAAGTTATCTCTCCTGATGTATTAGTCACAGTTTTGGTTATTGTTTTCATTACCCTTACCTGCAATAATGCTACATAAAAATAAGCTATAATCTCAGTGATTTATAATAATTACTATTTTTTCCCAGTGTTGAATATGCAGATAGCTCTAGTAATTCTGGTTCAAGCTGTTGGGTGGATTTAGCTTTGTCCTACCAGTTTTCTAAGTCAGGATTCAATCTGACAGGACAGTGGCTGCCAAAGGCATGCTCTTTTCAAGACAGATGGTAGGAACAAAAGAAACTAAGTCCACTATCAGTGGGGTAGGGAAGAATACTTCTTCCATGCAGGAAGGAAAAGGACAGTAGATATTTGCTCAACAATAATATAATCTACCACAGATTACTTCTGAAAGCATTAGCCCATGTGAATCTTACTTTTTTCTGTGTTTGGTAACAAAATTACCAAATTTCTCATTGATTGCCCTTTCTTTATATGTTTCTGTACTGGTCTATTCAACCCTGCAGACCAGAGAACTGTTTAATTTCCTAAATGGAATTTCACTCACTCCTCTGATGAAATCTGTGTGACACAAACTTATTTTCCTTAAGTCAGTTCTTGGTTTGTTGATGTCTCACAGTAGATCCCAAGTAATAATTAATAAAACATGATTCAGTCATTATACTTTGAAAAATAAATAGATATGTATTTACTAAATGAAGACCAATGTTAAAGTCAACATAAAATATATTTTAACTCTAATGCACAGTTATAAGAGAGTAAAGTTTTGGAAATAAAAACAAAACACAAGTCAGAGATTATAATTTTTGTGATAAGCCACCTAGCAGATCTTGGTGTCCATGGCCACAGAGTTGATGAATAACATTGTGTTCTAATAAATAGCGCCCCCTGTAGAGTTAATCATAGAGACCTCACTATTTACAACCTCCCAATTTTTTAAATGATGCTTCTAAAATTATTCTCAAATAGGTCAGCCTATAATCTTTCACTATGATAAAGTTTTTCCTATATTACCTTAAATTATCATTGCTGCTATTAAATTACCATTACTGTAAACTATTAAACTAGTTTTTATTACTTTGAAAACAAGCACAAACCAGGAGTCAGTAATGTTATAAATTATAATGACATTGTATGACACTTGAAATCCACAAATTCCCCTTCTATGCTTTTTGTTTGACTTCTGTTTTATAGTCTCATATTTCCAAATGCTTGATGAAAATCTTCATTGGATGTCCAAACAATGTGTGTTCAAACTCATAGTCAAAGTAAATTTGTAGTATTTTCTTTCAGTTTGCTTCATTGTGTTCTTGGATCTCTTTGTTATTCTCATTTTCCCAGCAACAATGGATGGGTTAAAAGATAAATTACATAGAACTAAAGAACATATTTGTCAACAGAGAGATAAAGCTAAAATTATTATCCAGAACTTGGCAGAAAGAAAATAAAGAAAAAATAAAAATAAATAAACAAGATGTTAAAAGAAAAGATGATAAAAACTTCTAAACTACTGGAGTCCTGAAAAGTGAATAAGAGAGAGAAGAGCAATGTTCTAAGAGAAAATAACAAAAAAAAGAGTTCCAAATTTATAAAAGATATGACTACTCAGGAAAGATGAATCCCCAAGCAAGATAAATGAAATGAAATCCACAACTTTACACCTCATAGTGAGAAAACAGGGCTCCAAGCACAAAAGATAAGTTTACAATGCTTTAGCATCTGTTTATGCATCAATTCCAAAAACATACCAAATTTAAGAGACATCAGATGTAGCTCTATGAATGGATGCTCTGTAGCAGGGGTTTTACATTCTTGACTTGTGGAAAATTTTGTTTTCTGGAAAGTTGAAAAACCAAAGAGGATAATTACTATACATATTCACTGTCAATTAAAAACCAGTTCCTAATAAGAAATGGGAGAATAAATCCACAATGAATTAACATTAATGATAACCAAGGGGGGAAAAATAACTATTAGAAGTCCAGCATATATCCTAGATTTAAGAAAGATTTCAAACGTTTCAGAGAAAATATAGTTATAAAACTAAAATCTGAATTTAAAAGATGATATAAAAAGTAGTAGATATAGCAAGGCAACTATATTCAATAACTTATAATGAAAAAAACTGAAAAGAATATATATATACATATATATATACATGTGTGTATATATACACATATATATATACTCACTTTGCTGTACACCTGAAAGTAACACAACATTGTAAATCAACTATACTTTGTAAAACAAGAAAAATAATTTAAAAAATTATAAAGCTCCTCAAAATAATATTGTGAAAATACAATTTTGAATGGAAAAATAAGAAAGAAGAATGATTAAAAGATATCACGTCTAACACAAAGCCCTAGAAAAAATACATATAAACAATTAATGAATATGGACAGAGAGGGTGTAATTAAGAATGAATAAGAATACCTTAAGCCCTTAAGAATGGCATTAAAAGTGTGGAAACCCAGATTAAACTACTATTTGCAAAAACACAAAGGATAGGAACAGATTTTGGCAATATTTAGAGGGGGAGAAAAAGAACAATGCAATCTGAGACCTGCTGCTTGGAATGGATGCTAAGGTGTTAATAGAAAATACAGCAGCAAAGTCTTCAAATCCATTTAATTTCCCTCCCTCTTGTTTCTATCAATTATATTAACATGAAAAATGATAGAGAATAATTATTAAGAACAAAATTATATTCAAAAAGAATTGAGAAAACCGTGTAAAAAACAAGAAACTTTCTAAATTAGTCTAAGACAAATGGCTCAGACCGTTTACCCCTTAGTGCACTGAAAGAACTTGTAGATAATATTAAGACAATGTCAATTGTATGGTAGGAATTATGTGAAACTAAGAATATGGTGGAGATGCAAAAATACAAACTGAATTTCTCCCCTAAGAAGAGTAAATCTAGAAACTCCAGTGAGAGGCTAATATTGGTCATATTTAAGATTGTTTAATATAATATTAGTTGGTTGATTTGTGGGCACCTAGAAAAGGAAATAATTAACATTCTAAGTGTCTAATAGTGAAAAATTGTTGGGACAATCATGGATTGAGTTTAACATGAGAGATAATAGTTGCATTATTCTCTGTGGAGATTATTGTCATCTGGAAAGTTGAATTGATTTAATGGTGATGCAAGCAATTGGAGCCATAAATTTTAGGAAATGGTGGAGGGTGTGGAAGAAGGTTAGCTAGGAGAAGGAAATATGTAAAAGACTATTATAATTGGAAAAAGGAATTAGAAATATTTGGCATGATTCTGGCAAGAAAGAAGACAAATACAATAATACCAGGTAGATGCAATCCAGTGAGCTGCCTGTAAGGGTGGAAAATTATTTTTGGAAGGAGTTAAAACTGAGGCTGTACTGGGGATGTTTAGAGAATGCAAGAAATATTGAAATGTTAGAACTTATGACCTTAAAGATCTTGGCCAAATATAATGTTAACAGAATGTTTGATTGTGTGCTAATGGTTACAATTATTGGGGTAACCTATGCAACATTGGGAGAGGAAAGTAAAATCAGCTCATTTTTAGCTATTATTTACATCATCATTATCACTATAAAATGCTTTACTCAGCTATGAAGTCATTTACCAAGACTCAAGTCATTTACCAATGATACAGTTTGTATCATTTAAAACTGGACAGATTCCTGGAAAATATGCTGTAAGGAATAGTTTTGCATGACAAAGTGATGCCCCAGTTGACCCAATAAGTCTTAACTGCCAGTAATTTCTTCAAAATTGTAAAGTAATACTTAGGGCAATTATACTATATAGTAAATTATTCTACATACCTATTATAGACATTATGTTGCCAAATGCAATACATTTTGTCCCATTTTATCTGTAAATTGACATAATTAATCTTATACTTTATAGCTGCTTTAGCTCTCATATTTTCTAATTCATGATACTTAGTAGCAAGATAATTACATCTCTTTTCTATAAAAGAACACAAGACACATTTTCTTATAAAAGGTGTTTGTTCAATAGGTGGACAAATATATTCAATAGTAAGTATATTTTTTTAAAAAGGTTTTTTTTGATGTGGACCATTTTTAAAGTCTTTATAGAATTTGTTACAATATTGCTTCTGTTTTATGTTTTGGATTTTTGGCCGTGAGGCATGTGGGATCCTAGCTCCCCGACCAGGAATCAAACCCACACCCCCTGCATTGTAAGGTGGAGTTTTAACCACTGGACCACAGGGAAGTCCCAATAGCAAGTATATTTTTAAGATAAGAATAAAATTCTGGTCAGGTAACATGCTAAATACAGTGGCATGATTTGATTGTCCTGAACTCCCGTCCCACTCAAAACACAAAGTCGTAAAAAACAAAATGCTAAAAGAAAAAAAATGTAAAAGGAACAAATTAAAGTTCAAGATAAGCACAGAGCTGCCAGTGGGTAAAATATATAGTTATAATGGGTTTGAATCAGAAAGAAGGCATAAGAGGCTTTACCTCTTTGGGGTAACAAGCATTTAAAGCATCCTCTGAAAGGTGGGATCATGGTGCTGAGTCCTTGAAATAAGAAACTGAATTCTCTCTCTCTATCTATCTCTCTCAGAGAAGAAAAAAGTGTAGAGAATAAAAAGTCTGATAGTCTGTGTCCCACTTTTTTACAATGTGTACGTAGTATCCTTCTAAATAGTTTAGATCACTGTTTTTAAAAATTATTTAACAGTAAGAATCTCTGTTTGACAAGGATCTTGGATACCCATTTATAAAACAAAGTCAAACCTGCCTTCATTTAAGCACAGGAAGTGTTTAGTATTTCACCTTTCTCTCTATATATTTCTTCCCCTCTACTATAAACCTTGATGAGGTTTGCAAAATGCTTTCAGTTCTAGAGAATTAAGTTTAAAAAAAAGTAATATATTAGAGTTATAGAAAGACCATATGTAATAATTTTTATGAGATATAAATGATATATTTATAATATTTTCAGTTTTTCTAATTTAAACACACACACACACACACACACACACACACACACACACACAAAATAACCTAAACCAAACAAAAAAAAAAATCACCTCCCCTGAACTGAAATCTTTCTTGTTTCTTAAACTCCAAATCCTATTTCCTTTATTTAATTATTTTATCTATTTTTGAAAATAAGTTTTAAACTCAAGGAAAATGATTATCTAAACTTAAACAATTGGGAAACTTTGTAAAGGAAGACTTGTTGTCTTTTTCCCCTCTAGGTCTGAGGAACATAGACTGAAATGAGCTTGAACATTATTGTACAAATGTTTTATTAAAATAAACTCCAAAATCTCATTTACTTATGGTATTTTATTTTTATGTTACTATATTTAGTTTTAAAAATTACTTTAGAGTTTGTTTACTGATAAACCATGAAGAATTTCAAAAAATTACTGATTTTGCCCTGCAGGATTTTTTTTAACTCCAAAATATGCATCTGAAGCTTTTCGATAAAGTGAGAATACTTTCCATTCTAGGTAAAGAACAGTAATCAGACAGGTAATATCTGAACCACAATATGATATACAGCTAGGTAGCATAATATATCACAAGTACAAAACTGAGTACAAAGGACAACAGTGCTATCAGCTTGAATTGTTATTGATGTCCTAGCAATGCTAACATGAGTATCAATTATAATTTCATGGGAACAATGTTTGTTGAGACATTTTAACTATGAGATTTTGTTTTTTATTGTTAGTCAAACCCAGGCTTATGCAATGCATATAAACATATCAATTATGATAAAAGTTTTATTGACTATTTCAAAATCCTTTTTCAAGGATAAATTATTTTATTTATTTTGCCGAAATAGAGATAGCTATTTTATCTGTTCCAGTGCACATTGTATTTTTTTGTGAAATGTTTCTACTGTGCTATATTTACTTATAGCACATTCAAATCTTCATGCTTAAAATATATATTTATAAAATTTCTCTGAATTATTCAAAGAAAACATGGTAAGGTTCTTGGTGACTTATCTGAGATGTCATATGATATAAAGTGTCCAGACTGTGTCTGATGCTCATTAGATGTGTCTTTTCAATCTCCTATATTCCTTAATTCTCAACTTTATGATTCACATTCTGTAGTATTCTAGGGAAAAAAATAATGTTAGTGTGACAGTATTGTCCCTTTTGCCTCATATTTAAGACTATTCCCTAGTCCTTAGTAATCACATTTATACCTAGAGTTTTAGCTGCCATTTCAAGGCTGATAACTTTTAACTTGCCTATTTTATTAATTTATCATTTAAATATACACTGTATGTATATTTTAAGCTTTGTGCAATGCTAGGTAGATAATATAGTGGTCAATACAACAAATGCATTTCTATTTTCATGGACATTATATTCATATGGGGGTATCCGAAAAATAAACAAGCAGAGCCAGGATTTTAACTTTGAATAAGGTGTGGTGAAGATGTTTGTGAAACATCCAAGTGGAAATGAAAAGAAGATTAATTGATATAACTGAGCTGAATTCCACAGGCTGGTCCATTGCCCCCACCGGTAGAACATGGCCAAACCTGAACTTGTTATTGCTGACACAATTGGATTCTTTTTACTCACAACCTTTGAGAATAGTAGCCTTCTTCATTCAGTCAACAAAGAAAATTGGGTATCATTCTAGACCCTCTATTTCCTGCACTCCTTACATTGAACCAGTTACCTAGTCCTCCAATCCTAACTTCTTAAGGTTTTTGCATCTGTTCTTCTTGTCATATTTATGTGTAACCTGGAGCACCATAACAGATTGCAAACAGGTCTCTCTGGTTTTTTTATTAGGCTTTTCAAAGGGTCTTCCCCAATGCAGATTTAGGCAGATCACTTGTTTGTATCAAACATGAATAATCATACTTTATGTACCAAATACAAACTCCATAGAATGAAATAAAACTCCATCATCTGGGCCTGTTTCTACCTCCAACTATATCTCTCACTTGGCTTTATTTAGAACTTTATGCTTTAGGCACACTAACGTTATTTTAATTCCCTAAATTTCTTGATGAGGTTTGCAAAATGCTTTCAGTTCTAGAGAATTAAGTTTAAAAAAAAGTAATATATTAGAGTTATAGAAAGACCATATGTAATAACTTTTATGAGATATAAATGATATATTTATAATATATAATATATATAATATAAATTTACTTAGGCTGTTATCTTTGCCTTGAATATGCCTTTTACAGTCTTTACTTTTCCAACTTATCCTATGTATCACTCCCTCACTGTTTTTTTTTTCCTACTTCCTGTTGACCATATTATCAGATTTGAACATACTTATTTCAGTTTGCTTTTTTCAGTGCAAGGAATGGGCTGTATTATTAGAACTGTGCAATGGTAAATAAGAAAGACGTGCTTCCTACAGTCAGAGTCTACAACTCTTCATTCTCCCATGGCCTGCATGACCTAGCTATAATCTGAATGCTTTTTGTGTTTTATAACTCAGCTTATTCTTTAGCTTCTGTGTCTCACTCCAAACTGCCTCCCCATATCACACTGATGTGCACCAGGCTCATCATGGCCTTGTCCCAAGACTTCCTCATGGTTTCTTTGTTATAGTTCCCATGATTCACTACTATAATATGTTTGTCTCTTAGTTTAACATTTGAAAGACATTATGAATGATTCAGCCAGTCTTTTTCTAAGTCAAGCCACAGAATCCACATAGATCACAGGGTAGTCTCCACATTGATTGTTCTTTATTGCCTACCCTGGTGTAGGACCATATATTAAAAATTGTGACAAACTAGGCAAAAGGGACAATGGCTCAAAAAGTTTCCATTAGGAAGGTGTATGAATGAGATTGAGATCAGTCCAACACATTTCAAATTTTAATTATTATTGTGCACATGTTTTCTTTTCCAGTAACTAATACACTTCCTAAACCTGATCTAACCATCTTGTATACCACCAAAGACATTCATATCCCCACTGCAAAAAGAAAAAGTCAGGATTATATCCACATATAAAGTAACATAGATGTTTGAAAGGTGTCTCTTAGAGCCCCAAATCCTCAAGACATATTCACCATTTTTACAATAGTTCACTCATATTCAGTCATCTTTTCTAGTTAGGTTGGGGGTTTGTAAAACAAATAGCAAACGTGAACACCAAAACCACACACATATACAGCAATTGGAAAAGAACAGAAGACTGCATTAGCAGTTCCCATTCAAGAAAGGAGACAAAGAGACATTCAGGACAGCCTTATAGCACTCTGGTTGGCACTAAAGCAACCACTTGTCAAGATGAAGTATCTACTAGGCCAGTTAATTATATAGGCTTCCCCTCTTTTTCTTTCCTTCCCGTTTTTCTTCCTTTTGGTTTTACAGTAGAATTAGTTTCTTGGATGGCACATTCTGCACACTGGGCGAATTCTTCCATGAAACAATGTTTCTCAATAGCATCCTCCTTATAGCTGGAGCTGACATTCTTTATTCTGAGACCTTAAGTTGGCATGATGAACAATTGGTCAGTTTAGTTTGACTTTGAAACAGACTAATGATCACCAAATTTAACTAGATTTGACTGTATAAATTCATAGAGTTAGAGCATTCTCACCATGATTATAGTCCACTTAGGCACCAGTCATTTCACTAATCATACCTGAAAATTTTCTCTTGCTCTGTAGCTGCCCTGCCCAATGCACCCCCACTTATCCAGCCCTGACTTCAAAATGCTAGCATCACTCAGGTTCCTAATGGGGAGTAAAGTAGTCTCCCAACTTCCAGGGACATGTGTCCTACAGTTGTCTCTTCCATCCTGACTTATAGCCTTTCAGATGATTCTTCACCACTGGAAGGAAATTTTTCATATATCCTTTTTTATTTTTAGATTTATTTTTTATTGAAGTAACCTTGATTTATGACATTTTGTGAGTTTCATAGGTTCTTAGTGCAAATTCCTGAGTAAGAAAATCTGCATAGGTGATATCTTTTATCTGAGCACAACATAGTCACTATTTCCATGGATTACACATCCTTAGAAATATATATATATATATATATATATATATATATATATATATATCTTCTGGTCTGATCACTGTGATTGTGAAAGTGAAGTTCTAGGTTAAATGGTATAAAATCAGGCCATTGAGGAAACAGGGCATGTATTATAGAAAAATAGGGTGGGGAAAAATCAATGCAATAAATCAATGGTTTTCCTTAGAAGGAAATATGGGTAGGGAAGATGTAAAGAGTGTAATCCAGTTTGATTTTATAAAGTTTATATTTAAAATATGTTGTTCTCCTACTATATTTTCATTCTTTTCAAGATCTTAGTTCATGTCTGATTCACAACTCTATACTGACAAGTACAGGAATAATAAAGGATAAAAGAAATCTATATTGTATTCTTCATAATGACTATCATAATATTAGAAAATAATTGGCATTAATACAAAAATGGGAAACAACCTTTATAAGTTTATCACAAGTATTTACAAGCATATTTTCAAGTATACCGTGTAAAATGAGACAACTTCCTTGAACTTTTCAAACACTGATTTCAGACACTACCTATACAAAGGAAAACAACTGTAAAGCAATGTTTAATTCAGTAGATAAATCTGTCCTATTATATACTGATCAAATGACGTGTTCTGATCTGCCTATTAAACTTAAAAACAATAATTTTAAAAACAAAGTAATTAATCAGGATTTAAGCATTATGCTCTTCACTTTTTATGCTCTTATAAAAAATATGTGAATACTATTTTTAAAATAGTGACATTGATAAGGAATTGATCATAATCTTGGAATACTCCTAGTCAGTTCATACCCTACTTTCAACATCTTGTTTATATTACATGCATGTTAGTTCTCTTAGAATGAGGATAGGAAAGTATGAGACAGGCAGGTTGGGAGGTGATGGTTTCAAATGTTATAGGTAGGTAAGAAATATTTACTTAGTATAGATATATTGCAAATGAAAAACAATGAGATCAGAAATGAGAAATGTATGCACACTTTCCTAACTAAATGCACAAAATGCCACATATTAATTGCCTTTGTTGCTTTCAACACATGGATTTTGCTTGGATTAAAACAGAGCAATGGAATACAAACCATAGTAGCAAAGAAACAATTCACATTAATTATTTTCATGAAGAATTGAAATCTGTCCAAAATTAACATTTATATAACTAGAATGGTGGATATGAGATTGGAATCCTGGCACACAACATAAAAATTATAAAGAAGATTTAAAGGATGCACTTCTGTGAGAGGATATGAACAGCTTTAACTCACTGGTTATAGTTACTGCATACATTGGCCTTCCAATGAGAGTTAGTACTAAATAATTTTTCTGATACAAAACACTTTTACATCTGAAGATTATTTAATTCTGTTAACAATCACTAACTACCCTGAAGCTTGGCAAGGCTGTTTGTCTCCACCAGACCTGAGCCATTGCTCGGTGTATAACCAGATGTGCCTGAGAATGTGGTCATACCACTGCGATTCAACTATTCTTAGGAAGATTAGGAGGGCTGGAAACACTTGTCCTCCTAAAGGGAGTTTGATGTTGATCCGATAAACATATTTTTTGTACAAAAAATGCAGTATTTTAGATCATTATGTATCTTATTTTGAATTTTCCTATGCTTAATGAAAATCTGTGATAGTTTGCAATTCAACATAGAAAGATTAGTCTACAGATAACATGATGTTTGTATCTCATTGCCTTCAGGCATTGGGAAAAAAGGTGAACATGATGCATATTTTTTAAATCAAGCTATGAAGGAGATCATATATATAAGAAATGTCTAGATAAAAAATAACCTAGCTATGATTCATGAAGATTATTTTTAATTGATTGATAGGATTTGCCTCTTGCTTATCAACTCCTGTAAACCTAATTTTTAATAGAAAGATTATTTTTCATTTTTTCTATCATTCTGATGAATATAGTTTTTGAATTAAAAAACATCAATATTATTTTTTACTATTAATTTAATTTGGGAGTGCTTCATGTATTTTAATTCAAAATCCTACAAGAATGGATATTTCTAAAGAATTTTGACGTGACTTGCTTTTAAATTCCATATATTAATATGTACATTAACTTAAGCATCTGAAGCTTAAGTAATGTCTTATCAGTTTAAAAATGACTTTTAAGTGTGATAAAATAGAATTTTATGGAGAAAAGTCAGTAGGGATATTATTTCACTTTTAGATATTGCACTCTAAACTACAATATTTAATAAGGTAAAAAAAGGAAAAATGCCTTTTATTTGTAGAAAAGTGGTGACGTAAGAAAGTGTAATAAGGTGTTACAAAAGACAAGGAGGCCGTATGGAAGTATTCTTAACTCTCTTTTTTAGCATTTGGACTCTATGATTTTTTATTTTATTTTTTTTTTTTCGGTTCTTGGGCCTCTTACTTTTGTGGCCTCTCCCGTTGCGGAGCACAGGCTCCGAACACTCAGGCTCAGCGGCCATGGCTCACGGGCCCAGCTGCTCCACGGCATGTGGGATCTTCCCAGACCGGGGCACGAACCCATGTCCCCTGCATTGGCAGGCGGACTCTCAACCACTGTGCCACCAGGGAAGCCCTCTATGATATTTTTAATCACATTTATCCCCTTAGGATAGAGCAAGTAAGAACTGACCAGGAAATCAATTTATCAATTCTGAAGACTTTTAGGTTAGCATCAGTATAAACCTAAGTTATTGAAATGAAAGATACATATTTCAAACCAGGAAAATGGTGGAAAAGCCATTTGTAGACACTGAGAAGACATATCCGATATTGAGAGAAGCCTGACTCTTGGTGGGCAAACCAGTACCCAGAAATTTTCTATGGTGAAATAATTATTCACGTTCTGTGGATAATGGAATTCCAAAGCACTCCTTCCCTCAAATAGAAGTGTCTGGCTCACCAGATTACTTACTTGTTGAATACAGACTACAAGGTGTCATTAATTAGCAGTCTATGAATCTTTGTCTTTTCCCTTTGAGTACATAGGACAAGCATTGTCACCCACACTTCTATATTATCTGTTGTAATGTATGGCCTGGTATCAATCAGATGAATGCTCAATATAGTGATTCTGGTTGACTTAAGAGTCTAGATTCCACTGAACAAACAAGGTAATTGAATATTTGATAAATATAAGTTGTTTGGGGAATCCAGATCCTCTCTTTTGAATAAAGCCCTTAATTAGTAATTCTCTTTCACAACTTGTGGCAAGCACACACATGCTCAAACACACACATCTAATTATATAACAGAAATTGCCTTTTAAAAACACCAATTTCTAATTGTTTCAAGTTAGATTAATTTTTGCACAATTTTCCATTTAGAGTTACTTTGGATAAGCACTCCCACACATTCTCAATATTTAAAGAAGCATATGTTCTATAGATTCTATATTTATAAGCCCCATTAATTTGCAATTCCAATTCTCAGGCTTTGGGTAATACCTATCACTTCTTGCCTGGTCAGTTAAAATAGGCTCTTATTTGATCTTTTGGCCTTTAATCTTGACTTCTCTCACAATACATTGTTGATATAAATACCAAAATGAGCTTCCTAAAATGAATATCTAATTATGTTATTCCCTTGATATAAAATTTTAACTGATATGGTTCTTAACCCGTAGTTCAAGTCATGACCACTTCTGAAGGTTATTAAAATAACAATTATGATTAAAAAATACTGATTTTCAAATACTACATATTCCAGACTTACTAAATTAGAATCTCCAGTTTTGGGCTGCCAGCCTTTATTTTTATTATTTTAAATTTGAAGTTAAGTCTATGTACACCCCAGATTAGGAGGCACTAGTTTAATGGCCTGATGTTACAAGGTAAACTGTGGTTTGACATACAAGGCTGTTTAAAATATGACTCCACTTAGCTTTCTAACCCTAAACACTGCACCAGAGTAATATCAAAGTGCTCAAAGTTCTCTGAACACTCAATGATCTTTAATTCTTTTGTGTCTTTGATCCACTTGGAATGCCCTTCACCACTTGGGCCATTGGTTGATGTCCATTATTCCATTAACAGCAATTCTCAAGGCATATGTCAGCATTTCTTTCCTGGAGCAACCATGCCACTGCAATCACACTGCTCTTAGTACTAAGAGTGCTCTCCTATATCTATTGGTACCTCTGTCCTTCACTAAGCAATGATTTCTTGAGGTTAGAGACAGTGACTCATTCCTCTTTATACAGACAAGGGTTGTCAGCATTTAGTGACTGGCATATAGTAAGAACTCAACAAATACCTTTGAGTCAGTGGATGAAAGAATGTGTTAATTTTTTGTCATTGTTTTACAAAACGAATAGTTTCTTCAGAAAAAAAGTATTTTCTTTAGTAATAATTACTATGAGGGAATCAATTGATGATTACTTACTACCTGTACTCTTGACAAGCATAATTCCATAAGGAGAAAAAAAAAGACATCTTATTTCCAGCATTTTGAATCTAAAATTACATTTATTATTTATATTTTTAAAAATCTCTGCTTGCCATTGAAAGCTAGGTCAAAATGGTAGATTTATAAGATGTTTAATGGTTAAGAGAGGAAGATTATAAACTAGAGTTAAACCTTGCTACCTATTATAGTCTCTTAGATATCCTTTTAACCAGTAAATGTAAGCCATGTTTATAGTGAGAGATTCGATAATTTAAGAATGTCATAAAAATAATTTTAAAGAGAAAGATTTTAGCTTTTATCTAGATTGAAATGTTCTCTATGCCTTTTACAAAATACCTTCTGGCATAATACCCATATGAAATAGCTGGAAACTATATGTACTTAAGAGATATACATTTGATGTAATATGAAAGACTAAATAGGCTTGCAAATCAATTATGTTATGGTGACTGCTATAGTTTGAATATTTGTGTCTCCCCAAAATTCATACATTGAAACTTAATTTCCAATGTGATGGTGTTTGGAGATGGGGACTTTTGGAATTGATTAGCTCATGAGGACAGAGGCTTCATGAATGGGATTAGGGGTCCCTATAAAAGAGACTACAAAGAGCTCCCTTGTCCTTTCCGCCATGTGAAGACATAGTGAGAAGATGGACAGCTATGAACTAGGAAGGGGGATCTCACCAGACACAATCTGTGAGTACCTTAATCTTGGATTTCTCAGAATCTAAAACAATGAGAAATAAATCTCCACTGTTTATAAGCCACCTAGTCAATGGTATTTGGTTATAACAGCCTGAAGACAAAGACAGTGAACCATCCATACAGTTGACAATATGAAAGAAAGAAATGAGAGGTTGCATTTTGACATTATGTTTTCCATTAGCTCTAACGCTGGAGGTTGTAATGAGAAAATTATTATTTTTTTTCTATTTCTAATCATGTATATCTTACACTTACCTGAATTATACAGATTTAATCAGTTAGCTGACAAGAGAGAATGCCTTCTCCCATGGCCAAAAGAACTCCTCTACCATGGCATTGTGGCCATACTTCAAAGGGCTCAGTTTTTGATTTGTTACAGCAAGTACTCCAGCTCCTTGCCAGTGAAGTGGTCTTGAAGTCAGAGCTCTAATCAAGCATATATTGGGGGTGGGCCATCTAGATGGCATTGTCTGAGGAAAGCTAAAATGCTTGATGATATTTTAATAATATGCCACAGCTTGAAATTCTTTTCATTGGTGTTACTTATAGGTAGACTGGTAGTGGCATTGCCTCCAAAAAGCTGCAGAGACAATACAATATGTTAAATGGTCGTTTCTGAAATCACAGTAATTTGTTTGTTTCAGTTCTTTTAAAATGGTAGGTAATTGTTACATGGAGCCCTAAGAGAATTAGATCAAGGATGGCCAATTTTCCAAAAAAAGAGTGTAGGAACAAAACAGACTATGTAGAGTGTGAACGTTGAGTAAGTGAGGAAATTATGAGCTTCTCAATTAATATAGAAAATGATGAAGTTTCTAATGTCCTTGGTCAGAGGCAAATGAGAAAATGAAAGCTAAAAATAAACTGAGAATAAGGAATTTGATCCTATCACTCTGGATGTGATGAAAATTAAATTGGTTAAGGAAAGAAAACACATTGGAACAGATAAAAAATAAAATGTATGACAAGGTTTTTTATAAATAATGAAAGAACTTGAGTAACAGAGAGTAAAGAAAAATATCATTTGTATTTCCCTCTTACTTGGTAATTTTTAAATTATATTGCAAGGAATCCATGGTAACAACTTTGTTAAAAGTACATTTTTCTAACTAATCTTTGCTTCAATCTTAAAAGATTTGAAAGCTGACTAGCAGCGAGGTTGTGATCAGCCAATAACCACATGTGCTCTTTAAAGTAAATTATATTCAACTTAATATTCATTGAAGCCATTGAATGCCCAAATGTTTCTAGATTAAGTGTTTTTTTTTTTTTCTATTTTTTGACTGGAGAGCCCTTTAGTCTAAAGATTTATTAATTTGTCTTCTCTAAAAACAACATGTAATTCTTTTGACCAGTGTCCCTTGTCAGATGACAAAACTAGAACAATTTAGTAACAAGTTTGATGTCCTTTATTCAAGGAAAAACGATCCATGGATTAGGGGAGTACAGTGCCTCACGAGCCCTGGAGCACTCTTCCTTCCGGCTTTGGGATAAATCAAGTTTTATGGAGTATCAAATGAGGCCATGCAGAAACAGGGCATGATTTGGCTAGGAGATCAGAGTTTTCTCTATAAGTGAGCAGGTCCGATGTTTTAGGGCAAAGTAAGCTAGCTAAAGCTGAGTTGGAGGATTGTGATTGGTGTATGTGAGCTTTCTTTGACAGTGTTTCCCATCATTGCAGGTTGACTTAGCTTTAGATTTGTGATGATAACCTGTGCACTGGGGTGGCCTCGATTTTGTGAGTCCTGATATACAAATTAACTTTATCATTTCCCAATATCTGTTCCGTGGAGGTTCCCATGGTGGACAGGAGAGGTATGGAGAGGTTGAGGCACTAACCTCCCCTTCAGCACTTTAACCAGAGACATTGCAGGTTATTCTATTCATCTGACTTCCTCACAGTGTTTGTGAAAAGTTTCCATTCTGTATATAAGTTTAAAGTCAATACTCTAAGGTAGAGAACGCAAAATAGCATAAAAAAGTAAGATGAAACCTACAGATAAGGTTTTTTTTCCTTTTTTTTCTGTCTTGCACAGTGTTTTTAATATTGCCAATTTAGACACAAAGAGTTTGCATTCTCAGCTTCTTTGAAAAAAAAAAATCTGGCTATACATGCCTTGCATTCCTAGAATGCAATATCTATCTAGAACAAAGTAACCATCATCCACATTAGAAAGAATTTGCATTCTTAGTCCTTCCTCCTCCCATAATTATCACCATCACTTAGAACTTTTCATGGCCTGCCAGCCTCACTCATCTGTGTCAATTATTAAGTTCCTATACAAAGCTGGATTTGGTAATCACTAGGTTGTTATCTTCTTAATGAATAGTGAATCTACAAGTAAAGTATATCACATCTAAATATAGGAATAAGAACAAGATGGAAAACTGAGGATCTTTTTTTTCCTTTCCTTTTGCAATGGATTAAAAACTAGGCACAATCTAGTATTTAAGATAGGTAAGTTTTAATAATTCAAATTATAATTTGAACGGTCATTCTTTTAGAGTGATAGAAGATTAATCTCACTCAAGTTGCATTCCCATTCTTACCGCTACATTTTTCAATAGTTTGGGGGATAATTAGGATCTCCTGGGCTCATTTATCTTTCAAATAATCTGTCTACATGGGAATCCTCTGAGACATCTGTCACTGATCTGTACAAGTTACCACTGATTTGATCCTTTTTCATGCCTGCTGTTCCTTTGAGGATTAAGTAAGCTATTTCTATGCCAGACTTTAGGGCATCAGTACCATTGGGTAGGTTCTTTGTCAGTCTGGGGCACTGGTAAGTGGTGAGACTATTGATGGCTCTTATCTGCTTTCTTCTGAGTCACACCCATTTCCAGAAGCAGTGAATATAGAATGGCCTAAGTGCTTGAATGGAACAGAGAGGAACTACTGAGAGAGGAAAAAAAGAAAAAAAATCCAGCCTCCCATATAAACAGAACTTACAATCCATAAAATTGAAATGATTAAATCAGATGTCATTCTTAACTTCCTTCAGGTAACATCCCTCTGCTCCAGGAGCCCAAATATAGTTACCAAAGCCCACAATACAAAGGGATAAGTAAATCAACCAACTGAAAACCTAATTAAATTCACTGGACCATGAAGTATACAAATGCCTAATATCTGTAATGGGCTAGGCAAAGAAATAAAATCTTTGAGTGCATTGGCACAGAAAAAGGGCAGGGGCATAGTTACTCACAGTGGCAATGAATGGATCTCAAGTATGCATGGGAAAGCAACATTAGGGGTACACAAAAATGAAAGAGAATCAACAATATTAATCTTGTTAATAAGGAATTAGAAAAAAAAATAAAGGAGTTCAGATTGGTAGATATAGCATAGTCAGTTGACAAAATTCCAGACACCATCTATCCAAAGTCTTAACTTCTAGAACTCATTTATTGGTTTTGACAGCTATATGTGTGCCCATGTACACACACACTATTTTATTGATGTATGAATGTAACACATTTTGTATCTTAGTAACTTTGATTAGTTAGGTGCATTAATTATATATGCTAATCAGATGTCGAATTTATCTGTATAGTAAAGTTATTTTAAGACACTGTGCTGTGGTATAGACCGATTTCTTCAGAGTAGAGGTGGAGAAATCTGTTACTGTCTGTGGCATTGCCATTCTCCCATATATTTTGTTTAAATCTGAAAGCTACTTTTAATACTTAATTCTCTTTGACACTCATTTCCAGTAGATCTTCATGATCTGTCAATTAATACTTTAGTCAAAGAAATCCATCCCTTCCTTTAAACACCAGCTCTCACCACAATAGCTAGATTGATACAATCTCTTCTTTAAGGATTTATCAAGCTATATGGAGTCTCCAAATGGAGGATGGAAACAAGAATCCCCCAGGAGCAAATTCAGGGACCACAAATTACCTTGGATGAGGGAGTTCCCCCAGCATGGAATAGGAGTCTAGCAGTTCAGGTAGTTAAATAATTTACCTAACAGAGAAGAAAATTGTCACAATTCCTACATGTGGGATTTCATAATTTACCTCAATCAGTGACAGCAGTTATGTTTCCTACTCTTTCTTTTTCCTAATGACAGTTTTAATTTGGGATTTCCAGAGCCTTTTCTCCTATTGTATATCTGATATCCCTGAGTATGAGAACTTCAATTTTGGTTTATTGATGGTCAGTTTGCAAGGAAATAATGCAGACATTATGAGAGAACTGATTTTGAATTTGAAGTTGGAAACATAATGGGATGGGTCATTTTAGGTTATCTCTCCTGAGGAGGGATGATTGGATTCTATATATGGGATGCAGGTTATGAATGGCAAGCTTAATGCCCTTACACTAATACAAACATCTCAACAAGTATAGCCAAAAATCTCACCCCACAATGCCTTGTCTTAGAGACCTTCCGACTCACTTCCTGCTTTCACGGTGTTCTGTTCTTTTTTTCTTTTTCACTTGCATAACGGAAAAAATAATAATGCCTCTGTATAACTTTGTAGGAAGGATTATGTGAGATAATTTACATGGAATATGACAATGTGTAGTAATATATGCTAACTGTTGTGATTACTATTCCTATTATTATAGTTATTCCTGTTCCTTTCAGGCCTGGAGCCCAATCATGCAGCTCAGGAAGATTGTCTGGTCCATCTTTCTTCTTGGGAACTGATACACTTCACAATCTCTCATCCATTCTCTGAAGTCTTGTTTTAAACACACTGAAACTGCTGGACACATACCACTCCCTGTACCTGAGGATAAAGGTATAATTTAGGGACTTTTGATGTTGCTGTTATTCTTTTGAAAATTCTTGTACTTCTGTCTACCAGGAGGTGTCCAGCCACTTATCGTAATTGTAATTTGTTACTTCCCCCGTGCATGTAATGAATGGAGGCCCCAATCATTTCATGATTCCTTAGCCCTCTCTAGTTCTCTATCCCATTCATTACTGCACCTTTTTCAGATCTTCTCCTACCAATTCAGTATCCAAATCCCTCTGTGACCTTGCCTTCATTTACACAGATTTGTTCATTAATTTCAGCAGTAAAATTAAAGCCATTAGGAAGAAAATGATTTCCTACTCTTGAGTCTTCAAACCTACTGGTATTCATTACACTTTTTTTTTTTTTTTACATTCTCTACTCATAAAAACAGAGATATATTATAAGAATGCAATGTACAGTACAGGGAATATAGTCAATATTTGATAATAACTGTGTATGGAGTATACTCTATAAAATATCAAATTACTATGTTGAATATCTGAAAGTAATATAGTATTGTAAGTCAACTATACTTTAATTGAAAAAATGACAGAGATGTATCTTGTCCTCTCTAAAGTTGATCTGACTACATAACCTCTGTATTCCATGGTGTCTTAGTCTGATCTGGCTACTATAACAAAATATTATAGACTGGATGGTTAATAAACAACAGAACTTTATTTCACACAGTTCTGAAGTCTGGGAAGTCCAAGATTAGGGTGCCAGCATGATCAGGTTCTAGTGAAAGCCCTTTTTCAGGTTGTAGACATGGCTGAAAGAGAACTAGCTGGCCCTCTGGTCTCTTCTTATAAGAACACTAATCCTTTCATGAAGAATATATCTTTGTAAGCTAATTACCACCCAAAGTCCCCACCTCCAAATACCATCCTAACCACTCTCTCCATACTTGTCTGCAATAGAACCCATTTCTATGGGCTCTATCTGAATGTGTTATCTCCTTTATCAGTGAATATATTACCTTTTTTTTTTTTTTTTTGCGGTATGCAGGCTTCTCACTGCTGTGGCCTCTCCCGTTGAGGAGCACATGCTCCAGTCGTGCAGGCCCAGCGGCCATGGCTCACGGGTCCAGCTGCTCCGCAGCATGTGGGATCTTCCCAGACCGGGGCGTGAACCCATGTCCCCTGCATTGGCAGGCGGACTCTCAACCACTGCGCCACCAGGGAAGCCCTTATATTGCATTTTTAATTAGTGGCATTCCTGACTATTTACCGCCAAAATATGATTTCATATCATGACCATGTATATCGTATTGTTCATTATCAAATCTGAAACACATTGCACAATATATTAATGAAACTGAAAGAATAAAAGGATAAATAATGTAACATAGTCCTCCTCCTACTCATACCAGTTTCTCTCCTTTTCCACACCAGCAGCCACAGTTGAGTCTTCATTCTTAAAACTAATCTTTACAGGCTACAAAAATAGTGGGTGATAAATCTCGAAAGACATTAGAATCAAATAATAGACAGTGTTAAATATTAGAGCACACAGATTATACTCAGTTTGTTAGTAAATGGCAAGTGAATGGGACATTTTAGGTAGTCATCACTAAAAAGATGCCAAAATCATGAATTTAGGTTCCATGCTGGGGCCAGTCAATTAAAGAAAACTGAAATAACCACTGCATTAATGACATTCTCAGCAGAAATATGTGGCTGGTGCTAATCCTTGAATTATTTAACAGAAGACACTATGAAGTCAGGATGATGGAATATGCTCTGCACTCATTAACTTGGCAGACAACGTTAAACAAGAGGGAGAAGGAAGGTAGCTAAAAATGTAGAAGATAAAATCACCATTCAAAGTGACCTTGTTGAATGCAAAAACACATGGGAAAAAATGCAGTCAAGATAAGATGAGGGTAGTATATCTGAAGAGAAAAATATTTTTTCAATGCAAAAATACAAGAAATACAAGTGTGGTAGAAAGATAGCTAAGTGTCATAACAGATAAGAAACTAACCATGATCAGTGCTGTAGCCCTGGGGAAAGCAAACAGTGCTGAATTCTTAAATAGGAACCCTGCATCAAGAAACCATGAGGTAATTCTCATATTACTTTCAGCAGTGACTTGTTTTTGTAATCAAAATTAATGCTGTGGTGGGAAATGCAGAGAGAGTTCAGACGAAGGCAATGGAGGTGGCTTAAGGTTTAAAATTAGTTATAAAGAAAAAGCAAAGAAAGGACTACTCCAGAGATGACAACACTGAGAGAAGACAGATGTAACATAGCACGAAAGAGTGCCCCTGTAAAAGATGGTGCGCAGGTGATCTACACCAAAACCTATCACATGAAAAAGAATGAAAGGCAAATGTAAGCAAGATATGGTGAGTATTTCTAAGAGTTGATAAAATGCACTAGCAGGAGATACTACAAAGATAAAGATTAAAATTGATTTTTCTTTGAACAACTTAAATAAAATCCTATCTAACTGAGGATAGCCTAAATTGCCTTCAATTTACTCCTAATCTTCATAGAAATGTGGATGCTATTATTTTAATATCGATTCTGACAAGCTGTTAAAAAAGCGGCAATCTCCAGGATAGAGCTTTGTAAAAAGTACAAATGATAACAGTGTGGACAAACCCAGATAATGGAAAACAGTGAGTCAGATATGGCACAAGGCAATGAGCATCGGCTTTACAGACCTTAGACACAGCGATGATAATTAGTAGTGATGACAGCTCACTTTGTAAGGTGCCCAGCTGAGCACACCGACTGCACATCATTAATTTTCTTAGTGATTCTCCGTGTAGGCAACATTATCATCTCCAGTTTACAATGTGGAAATTGAAGTTTGTTAGGTGAATCACTAGGCCTGATGATGGTAGTGTTTAAATGGTGAGGGAAGGGGACAAACATTTATTAATTCTGTGAATTTAATAGCTTTCATACAAGGAAAAAAAGTCACTTAAAACTGGGAACAACATACAGTTTAGAATAGATTATTCCACACTTTTAAAATAATTAAAACATAAATCTGTTAAATCTAAAACTATATGAGTTATTCAAAAAATGCAAAGATGATTGTGAAAATACTTTTGATATAACTTTGTTCATAGAATGTCTTGGATTTGTTTGTATCTTTCTCTCTTTTCTTTTTAACTTAAAAGGACTGCACTAAAAATCATAGTTTTACCCTTAGAGTCTTGGATATAGGGCAGGAGAGATCAGAGACAGACCTTAGCCCTGAAAATAGTAAATGAAAAAGTTATGAGAACTGTACTAGTCAAGGTTCTCCAGAGAAACAGAACAAATAGGAGATATAGGAGGAGAGAGAGAGAGTTAAGAAATTGGCTCGCGTGATAATTGCAGAGGCTTGGTGAGTCCAAAATCTGATGGGAGAGGTTGTCAGGCTAGAGACTCAGTTGCAGTTTATGTCCAAAGGCAGTCTGCTGACAATCCAGGAAGAACCAGTGCTGCAGATGAAGCCCAAAGGCAGTCTGCTGGCTGAATCCCCTCATGCTTGGGTAAGGTCAAACCCTTTGTTTGGGTTTTCAGCTGATTGGAGGCCTAAACACCACATTATGGAGGGCAATCTTCTTTCCTCACAGTCCACCAATTTAAGTGTAAATCTCATCCAAAAACACCCTCGCAGAAACATCCAGAATAATGTTTGATTAAATATATGGACACTGTGGCTCAAACCAAATTAACATATAAAATTAACCATCATAAGAGCACCATTTTCTTTTGAAAGAAATACAACTTTCCTATGATATTACCTCATTAATTATTCACTTTAGAAAATATGACAGGCAAATTTATTTACTTATTTGTTTTGTTTATTATCTGAGACAAATATAAATTTTCTGTGTCATCTCAGTTTCGATATAGTGTCTTTAACATCAGCTGATATTAAGCTAGTTTCTCTAATATTGCTGTAAGATTGGTCAATATCTGCACATTGATTGAAGAAGTAAAAGCCTAAGTTACACCAGAGGCTGAGAAAGCTAAGCACAGCTTCCCATAGCAAGTGCTCTGTGTCCATAGAAATGTGTTCTATGGAAATGGTTCTCTTGTACTTTTTCTTTCCTCTGTGTTCTTAATATCAAAGTTTATGGAGCCATTTGAGAGAAATTGCCTCTAGAGAAGCATCTTTTAAAAAAATTTCCTGCTATCTTTCCAGCTCAAATAAAAATCAGAAAACCACAGAAATTTAAATTCACAAACATAATTTTTATTATAAAATTAGTGTAGTGATATAGAAATTTTTGAAAATAGGACTTCCCTGGTGGAGCAGTGGTCGAGTCCGCCTGCCGATGCAGGGGACACGGGTTCGTGCCCCGGTCTGGGAAGATCCCACATGCCGTGGAGCGGCTGGGCCCGTGAGCCATGGCCGCTGAGCCTGCGCATCGGGAGCCTGTGCTCCTCAACGGGAGAGGCTACAGCAGTGAGAGACCTGCGTACCGCAAAAAAAAAAAAAAAAAAAGAAAGAAAGAAAATCTACCATAATTTTACTATTCTACAATATGACTTTACTATTTTGATTTTTTTCAGTTCTAAATAAAACATAATCAAAAAATATTGAATGCAAAATTGTACAGAAGAATAAAGAGATAGAAAAATATTAAAATTTATACTTAATATAGACTTTGCTCCATAATATAAATTTATAGTGTTCATTTTTATATTCTAAATCATAACTTGATATTCTCTGGTGCCTCCTCCATAATTTATACTTTGAAGAGAAACATTTTCTGTTACAATATTGTGATATTTCATCAGTAGTTTCCAAATGTTTTTCCTGATATTCTTTTGAGAAAAAAATTATAATTTTCATAATGACTTTTACTAATAAATAGTAATGGGCTTTGATTTTTTAAGATATGTAAAGCCCCTTTTATTTACTATTTTAGAATAATTCTTTCATTTAAGAAATATTCAGTGAAGTAGAATATATTACTATTTTCTACATTTAAGTTATCTAAATCTTATTTCCTCTTTCATGGTTTGCAAGGAAACTTTTCATCGACATAACAGACTGAGCTGATATGAGTAAGTTACCCTTTCAGTTTCAAGCATATAAAAGTTTACACAATATATTTCACATTGTAGAACAAAGCTTTTAGTACAAAGCAAAATAAAAGTAATATTTAGGTGTCAGGATTAAGAGAACCATTTAAATCAAAGCAATGAGAGAACACTAAAGATACTCAACCTTGGATGTGGACCATGGGTCTGGGTACTGAGATCCAATGTCCAGATGAGAGTGAAGACGATACCATATCCAGGTCCAGCGGAAAACTCTATTTCCTTGACAAATCTATGAAGTTAGTCCCATCTGTAAAATGGAGATTTAAATATCCTGCTCACCAACTCAAGGAATCATCACATGAGTTAGACATCTGCTTGAGGTAGTGTGTATAAAAGGAATTATCCATTAAAATCCAAGCCCTTTCCCTATGTCTTAAATGGGTAACACTTAAAGTAACAAATTATTGTTACCTGTGAGGTTTATCAGCCCTGAGCTGAGAAGTTAACATGCTTCTCTATAATTACAAAAAGATTTAGGTCTCCTACAGCTCACAACAAATATTACTCCTTTACACATTCCCAACCCAGATAGCTATGGCACCTTAGAAAAACAATTTCCCCTAAAGAAAAGATCACATAACAAGTACATATACTTATATACCTACATACTTATATAGAGAAACAGAGGGAACAAAATCATTGTGAGAGCCATGGATGTAACAAATGGCAGAATACAGTTGGTCCTCTGTATCCATGGGTTCCACATCCACAGATTCAACCAACCACAGCTGAATCTGTGCATGCAGAACCCACAGATACAGAGGGTCACTTGTACTATGCCATTTCATATAAGGGATTTAAGCATCCAGAAATTCTGACATTCACAGGGGTCCTGGAGCCAATCCCCCATCCCCCCATATGTTGAGGAACGACTGTGTACATCTGAAGAACTCATGATGGAGCAATATAAATGGCAATTTAAAATATGTGTGTCTGAAGCACCCAAAATATTGGAGGAAAACATGTAATCCATAGGACAGAAATAGTATATATATATATATATTTTTAAAGAGAGAAGATAAATTTGAAAAAGAACAAGCAGAATAGCAATTCTAGGAATGATAAAATGCAACTAAAATAATATTCTAAGAGGACAGGTTTAATCAGTATACTGGTTATAGCTAAAGAGAAAAATCAGTCAATTAGAAGATAGATATTAGGAAACCTTGGCAAATCCATTACAGAGAGATGAAACGTGAGATATATGTGTGAGACAAATTAAAATCCATTGCTGAATAGGATGAGAAATCCCATATACTTCTAACAAGAATGTTACACTTAAAGGCACCTTGATAAAACTATTGTAGAACTTCCGTGTTTGGAGGAAACAGGAAAACTTACTGTATTAGTTTGGTAGGGCTGTCATAGCAAAGTACCAAGAACTGAGTGGCTTAAGCAACAGAAATTTGTTTTCTCATAGTTCTAGAGGCTGGAAGTCCAAAATGAAGGTGTCAGCAAGGTTAATTTCATTCTGCGGCCTCTCTCCTTGGATTGCAGATTACCATCTCCCTACTGTGTACTCATTTGGTTTTTCCTTTGTGCACATATACCCCTGGTATCTCTTTGTGTGTCAACATTTCCTCTTTTGGTAAGGACACCAGTCAGATTGAATTAAAGCCCCACACTAACAGCCCCCTTTTAAAGTAATCACCCTCTACAGGCTCTATCTCCAAATACAGTCACAGGTACTGGGTGCAAGGACTTAGACATATGATTTTTTTTTTTTTTGGTGGGGAAAGAGGGTGCAATTCAGACCACAGCAAAGAACAAAACCAGATTTCTTTAAAGGGACTGAAAATCAGACCATCGTTGCAAAATAATCACCAGGAGGAAATGGCATAATGCCTTCCAAATATGAATGAAAAACAATATCAACTTAGAAATCCACAACCAGAGAGAATATTTTCAAGAAGGAGAAAAAGACATGTGAAGAAATAAAAATAAAGTTATTCATACACTATTACTTAAAAATTTACTGGTGGTTGGATTTTTAAAGAAAAAAACTAAATTTTGAGGAAGGAATACTATGAAAGCATTAATCTTAAAAGAATTTCAAACATTTTTACATCTAAACAATTATTACAAAATAGTGATGATTATGAGGTTGATGATGATGTGATGTAGATAACTTGGAGATTGTTAAAATTAGATAGGAAAATTGTAGAATAAATAAAGTGTGTGAAAAAATATGATATATAACTGTATGGTCTTAATTACATAAAAATGGATGCTTAGTTGTATAGATACACAAATGAAACCTAGGACATATCAAACGATAAACGGCTTGTGATTATGGATGACTTTGTTTTTTGCTTCTTGTATTTTTTGGTGTCTTATTATGCACATGTTAACTTTTAAGAAATAAATGTTATTTTTAAAACAAAATAAATAAAATAAAATATAAAATAAAATAAAATGGAAGATGAAGTTTTTTTTCAGCATTTAGTATGCTGAGTTATTTGCCTTGTGCTACTTCTATTTTTTAAGGAGAAAGAAAGAGCTAGTACACATTTTAGATTTTGTTAAGTAAAAATAGTTTTAAAAATTATATTCAAAAGAAAATCAAAATTAGAGTGTGCAATTTCCAAACTAGCAGAAAATGAAGAGATAATAAAACTGTAATAAATTATGCAAAGATAATTGAAGATGAAAATAAACAAGCAAGAAAGTATGGTAAGAAAGCATGAAATAAGACCATAACAAGAGAAGGGAAAATATCTTCATGTATATGTAGATATGAAGTTGAATAAATAAAGAACAAAATTTATGTAAGTTTAATGTAAGTTTTAAAATCCACATAGCAGCACACTGTATTTTGTTTATGGTTATGTGTGTTTATGTGTATATAAAAATAATATATAGTATATATAATATATATTCTATATTAACATATATATTAAAAACCAACAAATATTGGAAGCAAAATATACATACTAAATTCTAGGGGAAAAGAATGAGAAAAGAAAAAGATGGTGAAGGAGTTAAAGAGAACATTAATTTTTTATTTATTTATTTATTTTTTTTTTTGTGGTATGCGGGCCTCTCACTGTTGTGGCCTCTCCCGTTGTGGAGCACAGGCTTCGGACACGCAGGCTCAGCGGCCATGGCTCACGGGCCCAGCCGCTCTGCAGCATGTGGGATCTTCCCAGACCAGGGCACGAACCCGTGTTCCCTGCATTGGCAGGCGGACTCTCAATTACTGCGCCACCAGGGAAGCCCCAAGAACATTAATTTTATCTGTTGTGTGTAAGGTTATCTTTTAAAACTGTAACAGTAAAACATGAAAATAAATA
This sequence comes from Grampus griseus, assembly GCF_964374135.1. Taxonomy (NCBI): domain Eukaryota; kingdom Metazoa; phylum Chordata; class Mammalia; order Artiodactyla; family Delphinidae; genus Grampus; species Grampus griseus. The sequence continues at coordinate 123,626,071 of NC_138998.1, read as the reverse complement.
AATTGAAAGGGCTGGGTTAAAGAATTTCTAAGTTTCTAATTCTTACAATGGTCTGATCCTTTTATATTTCAGAAGATCAGGTGTCTAAACTCTGATTTTATGGCTGACTGGTTAACACATTCATTGTGTACAGCCCCTGGTCTATATGTTTTATATGTATTAATTGATTTAATCTTCACAAGTACTAGAAGAGAAAGTTACTATATTATTAAAGTCATTACAGGCTCATGTGTTTAAATAACTTAGCCAAGGTAACATAGCAAATATGTGACAAAACTCTAATTCTAGTTCTGTCAATCTGGCACCAGAGTCAATGTTCTCATCTACGCTGCTGTTGTGTATCTTAAATGTTTTAAAATTGTATTCCAATACATACAGGAATTAATTCTCTCCTCAAAGTTATTGCATCTGTATATTTAAACTATTTTCTGTAATTTTCACCAGTTTTAAGAGAACAAATATATGTCTTTTTTTCTTACCCGAGAGGAAAATCAGAATTCAATATAGTGATTAAAGAGAAAGGGAAATGAAAAATGTGAGATAAAGCTTCATTAAAACTAAAACAGATTCCAGGCAAAATGAGTTTCTAGTTCCCATAGAAAAATGGGTATTGAGAAAATGAGTTGACTATTCAAACCAGGAATAGTTGGGCTAAAATGAATAATTTAAGATAGTAGTACACAAACTAATAATTGCGATAGTTCCCTAACTCTTTCATCCTAAGAACCAGAAGCTAACAGATCTTTAACATATTTTGAAAACATGGAAAGGTTAAAAGGTTGATGGGCTTCCCTGGTGGCACAGCGGTTGAGAGTCCGCCTGCCGATGCAGGGGACACGGGTTTGTGCCCCGGTCCGGGAAGATCCCACATGCCGTGGAGCGGCTGCGCCCGTGAGCCATGGCCGCTGAGCCTGCGCGTCCGGAGCCTATGCTCTGCAACGGGAGAGGCCACAACAGTGAGAGGCCCGCATACCGGAAAAAAAAAAAAAAAAAAACCAGAATGGCGGTGGGTTAGTTATAACCTTCCTAGGGAATCCACGTTAAAGGCAGAAAGAGTTCATATTGACTAAAAAAAAAAAAAAAAAAAAGGTTGAAAGGTTGAAATACATCATCAGTATTTCAAGTTAACTTTTTATTTATTATTATTTTATGTAAAGTCTATTCGATTCTCACATACAATTCTTCTAAGTCAGTTTTTGTTTTACATTACTAATTTATTAATAGAATTAATTATATTTTTCTATTTCTTTAAATTTTATTTATTTATTTATTATTTATTTATTTATTATTTTTTTGCAGTACGCGGGCCTCTTACAGTTGAATGTCACTGTAGTTTTTGAGCCACTACATTGCATCATTTGAGTCTTTATGCATTTTCAAACACATTTTTGTTTCTTGGGTAACACTTCATCAGTGTTAATGAGTACTTTTTACAACATAACTTGTAAATTCAGTTTTATCCATTAAAATAGATGGGCTTTCTAGCATCATTTTGAGGAAAAGATGCATCAGCTTTTTCCAAGCAGGTATAAATTTGAGGTGATATAACTTGACTGCAAAATAAAGTTGACAGAACCCATATAAACTCATACATACAATGTTTATATATTTATGCAAGCTCTTCTGAAAGCAACTTTAATTGAGAGGGAAAAAGTTAGATATAAAGGAAGAGAAAGCCCAAAAAACTCAAAGCCACATTTTGATAAATATGAATAGATCCAAGATATGTAGAAAGAAATATTGAGAGATTCGACCTGCAAACTATCCAAAAACTTGAACTAAATACAATAGCTATGAGTCATATGTAAGAGTAGGTATATCTTAACTTTTGTTAATATGTACCTTTGTAATATTACTTGTTGCCCTTTCTTTCCAGTTATGTAAGTATGGTTATGAAGAACATCAACCCCTCAATATGAAAAAGTTTTCTTTTTCAAAGGTTAAAGCTATGGAAAATACCTTAAATCTACATTACAAGACTGAAATGAGTCTGCCCATAGTTCAAGTTTTATAGGAAAATACCATCTTTGTTTTTTGATTTTTAAAAATATTGTCTTATATCAATACATGAAAAATTACATTTGTTAAATGTTTTTAGTCATAATTAATTCAATAACACTAATCTATTAAAACTGAAAAGGAAGAAAAAATTTAACAATTTACCTTATTTGGATTTAATATAGAAAACGAAACTTAAAAAAACTGATCACTGGGGCTTCCCTGGTGGCGCAGTGGTTGAGAGTCTGCCTGCCGATGCAGGGGATGTGGGTTCGAGCCCTGGTCTCGGAAGATCCCACATGCCGTGGAGCGACTGGGCCCGTGAGCCACAACTACTGAGCCTGCGCATCTGGAGCTTGTGCTCCACAACAAAAGAGGCCGCGATAGTGAGGCCCGCGCACCGCAATGAAGAGTGGCCCCTGCTCGCCACAGCTGGAGAAAGCCCTTGCACAAAAAAAACGAAGACCCGACACAGCCAAAAATAAATAAATAAATAAATAAAATTAAAAAAAAAAAAAAAAAAACTGATCACTAAATAATTTTCTCACTTGCTTTTAAAGTTCTACCAATAAAATATTTTACTGAAATTAATAACATGATAGAGGTCATAAAAAAATAGAAGACTATGTAAAAGCAGCTTCTTTCTGTTAGTAAATCTAAAGACAATGCATTATTTTTATTTTTTGGAGGAAGCTTGTCTTCTTTTCAGAAAATTTTCAACTATACATTAAAAAGAAAATGGATTAAATATACACATATCTATATATAAAATAGATAACCAACACAGACCGACTGTATAGCACAGGGACTTATACTCAATATCTTGTAATAACCTATAATGGAAGAGAATGTAACAAAGAATATATATATATATATATATATATATATATATGTGTGTGTGTATAAATGAGTCACTTTACACCTGGAATTAACACATTGTAGATCAACTATATTTCAATTTAAAAAAATGTAAAGAGATAATAGAAAATAAATATTTCAAGTACCATAAAATCATGACAACATAAAGTGATTTTGAAGTTATCAACAAAAATCAACAAAAGTATGTCAAAATATCTATATGGTTTCATATTTTCATTCTGCCAGAAATACATCCTTCTATAAGTTTCCAAACTCTGAACAACTCCAATTAAGCAAGTTTTATATTTTATGGGTTTTTTTTTATGTTTAACTGATATAGAGAAGCAAATTATGAATAGGCCATATCTTCTCCCTAACTTTGCCAATATTAAAATTTAAATTAATACAAGCTTGAGAACTCAAATTTTTATGTAAATTTAATCAAATATCTATTCTAAGAAGATGAGAATTGTTTTGTAACTCTTCAATGAAGCCTAGACACAATGAAAGTAAAGTCTTCAAAAAGAAAGCATTCACGAAGTTTAATATTTGGGTCATGATATTGTTACTATTGTTACTGGCAGGAAAGGGGGAGTTATTATTTCTAGCCATCTCCCCCTGTCTCTCAAGAGAATGTCGTTTACATACCTTTCATCTCCCCAGGCTCTCCAGTGGTGATATTAAAATAGCTCCATTTAATTCAATTCAAAATTATGTATTCCTAACCCGTTACATTTCAGACATAAATGTGGCTCAGGATAAAAGAAAGTAAAAAATAAAAAAAAAATTAAAAACCTCTTGGTGAATGAGATGCAGTTTCTTCCTTCAGGAGGTTTATGGTCTAGATTTAAGAACCTGATCACAATACAATGTGATGACTGCAAAGATCAAATACAAGAGAACTTGTATGAAGGAATAAGTGATTATTCCTTTTGGTGGAGTTGGGAAGGGTAATATTATTTTAAAAGGGAGGACATTTGAGCTGGACATTGAATAAAGAATTTAACTTTCCAAATCATAAAGAAAATGAAGTCACCAGCACATGCATTGTCAAAGAAGACTAGAAGAAGATATGGCTAGCATGTTGAATTGGAGATTGATCTGGTGTCAGCAAAATTATTCAATAAAAAGCCAGATAGTAAATATTTTAAGCCTTGCAGGTCATTCACTTTAAATACATAGCTCTGTTGTTACAGCATGAACTCATTTATAGACAATATGTAAATGAATGCACTTGCTGTGCTCCAATAAAACTTTATTTGCATAAACAGACAATGATCAGGATTAAATCAGTGGACTGTAGTTTCTGACACTAAGAACATTATGTTAAGTGAAATAAGTCAGTCAGAGAAAGACAAATACTATATGCTCTTACTTACATATGGAATCTAAAAAAAAGTTGAACTCATATTAACAGAGATTAGAATGGTGGTTGCCAGAGCTGGGAGATGAGGGAAATGATGAGATTATGGTCAAAGGGTACAAACTCCCAGCCATAAGATGCATAAATTCTGGGCATCTAATATACAACATGGTGATCATAATTAACAATACTGTGTTATGTACTTGAAAGTTTTTAAGAGATGAGATCTTAAATGTCATCATCAGGGACACAAAAAATGGTAATTTTGTGAGGGATGAGATGTCAACTAACTGTGTGGTAATCATTTTGATATATATGTGTGTGTGTGTGTGTGTGTGTGTGTGTGTGTGTGTGTGTGTGTGTGTGTGTATTCAATCATCACATTACATACCATAAACTTACATGTGTGTGTGTATATATATATACACACATATATAAATATATATATATATATACATATATATATATACACACACACACACACACACATCACATTTTCTTTATCCATTCATCTACTGATGGGCACTTAGAATGTCTCCGTATATCAGCTCTCAGCTATTGTAAACAATGTAGCAATGAATATAGGGGTGTATATATTTTTTCAAATTAGTGTTTTCATTTTCTTTGGATAAGTAATGAGTGGAATTGCTGGATCATACTGTAGTTCTATTTTTAGTTTTTTAATGAATCTCCAAACAGTTTTCATAGTGGCTGCACCAATTTACATTCCCATCAACAATGCATGAGAGTTCCCTTTTCTCTACATCCTTGCCAACACTTGTTATTTGTTGTCTTTTTAACAATAGCCTTTCTGACAGGTATGAGGTAATATTTCATTGTGGTTTTGATTTGCGTTTCCCTGGTAATTAATGACACTGAGCATCTTTTCATGTGCCTTTCAGTCCTCTGTATGTCTTCTTCAGAAAAGTGTCTATTCAAATCTTCTGTCAACTTTTTAATGGGGTTGTTTGTTTTTCTGATGTTGAGTTGTTTGAGTTCTTTGTATTTTTTGGATATTAACCCCTTACCAGACATACCGTTTGAAAATATCTTCTCCCATTTAATAGACAGCCTTTTTTGTTTTGTTGATGGTTTCCTTCACTGTGCAAAACCATTTTAGTTTGATGTAGCCCCATTTGTTTATTTTTGTTCTTGTGTCTCTTGCTTGAGGAGAAATATCCAAAAAAAATTACTAAGACTGATGTCAAAGAAATTACTGTCCGTGTTTTCTTCCAAAAGTTTTATGGTTTCAAGTTCTGAATATAAATCTTTAATTCATCTTGAGTTTATTTTTGTGTATGGTGTGAAAGAGTAGTACAGTTTGATTATTTTGCATGTAGCTGTCAAGTTTTCCCAACACCACTTATTAAAGAGGTTGTCTTTCCCCATTGTATATTCTTGTCTCCTTTGTCTTAGATCAACTGACCATAAAAGTTTGGGTTTATTTCTGAGATTTCTATTCTGTTCCATTGATCTATGTGTCTGTTTTTGTGCCAGTACCATACTGTTTTGATGACTGTAGCTTTGTAGTATAGTTTGAAAACACAGAACATGACACCTCCAACTTTTATTTCTCAAGACTGTTTTGGCTATTCAGAGTCTTTTGTGTTTCCATACAAATTTTAATTTTTTTTGTTCTAGTTCTGTGAAAAATGTCATTGGTATTTTGATATGGATTGCATTGAATCTGTAAATTGTCTTGGGTAGTATGATCATTTTAACAGTATTAATTCTTCCAGTCCATGAATACAGTATATCTGTACATTAATTTCTTTCACCAGTTCTTGTGCTTTTCCATGTATAGGTATTTTGCCTCCTTAGTTAGATTTATTCCCAGGTATTTTATTCTTTTTGGTACAGTGGTAAATGGGATTATTTTCTTAATTTCTCCTTTTGAGAATTTGTTGTAAGCGTATAAAATGCTACAGATTTCTGCATATTAATTTCACACCCTGCAACTTTACAAATTTTATTGCTGAATTTTGGTAGGTTTATTTATTTTTTTTTGGTGACATCTTTAAGATTTTCTCTGTATAGTACCATGTCATCCCCAAAACAGTGGCAGTTTTACTTCTTCTTTTCCAATATGGTTTCTTCTTATTTCTGTTTCTTGTCTGATTACAGTGACTGAGAATTCCAATACTATGTTGAATAAAAGTGGTGAGAATGGTCATCCTTGCATTGTTCCTGATTTTAGAGGAAATGACTTCAACATTTCACCATTTAGTATGATGTTACCTGTGGGTTTGTCTCATATGGCCTTTATTATGTCAAGATATATTATCTCTATACCAACTCTACTGAGAGTTGTTTTTTTATTTTTTTTTTGTAATAAACGAATGTTGGATTTTGTCAAAAGCATTTTCTGCATCTATTGAGATGACTGTATGTTTATTTTTCTTTAATGTATTAATATTTTGTATCTTATTTACTGATTTGTGGATATTGAACCATCCTTGTATTCCAGGGATAAATCCCACCTGATCATGATGTATGATCCTTTTAATGTATTATTTTTAATTTTAAAATTTAATTTTTCAATTCAAAAATTATGCTCAAATTTTATTTTTATTTGTTTGATTAAAACAAACAAACAAACATATGACCTGGTGCCTGTGGATAAAGACTCAGGATTATGCTTGAAATACTCTCTTCATCTGTATTCTTTATTCCAGACATTTAAAAAAAAAAGTTATTTAAGGTTAAAATCAAAATATAATAGCAAAAACTGATATAGAGTGTGGTCACAAAAATACAGATCCGCAATCCCTTATGTACACTTATAAAATGCAGAAAGCTCTTTCTATACACTGGACACCAATATCTGATCTAGATAAATTAACTTATGAGAAAATCTAGCATAAAGTAATGTGGGGTTAGCTAACAAATTTCTGTATCTTATTTAGTGCTAATATTGATATGTTTTGTGGCATGTATAAAAACACATTTCATTACATAGGATGTCCTTTAAAATTCCAGAATCTGCTAATAGTTCTATGTATTATTGTATGTTACATATTGTTCTTTTAAAATAATATTTGAAAAAACTGAACTCCAAACGCATATAGTTTTTGAGTTTTAGAGAAGAGACTGTCAATATGTTAAAAAAGACTTTAAAAATATCTTTAGAACAAGAAAATATAGGAGTTAGATTGTTTCTTTATGACCTTATATATATATTGCATCTAATGGGGGCAGAGATTTCAGGAATCCTAAATCTTTGCTCCATATCTCCTACCTTCCACAATGGAAGCCATAATCAAAGCCACTGGTATCCTTCATTTCACCTTTTGGAGCCTCATCACCACTTTAAGAACAGTGCACTCCTTCAGAGTCCCCTATGTCCACCCCCAATGGACTGAAGCCACGGGAAAGCCTGAGTTAATACTATAGTTGTGAAATTGAGAGCTTTTCACAGTCACTGCACTGCAAGAAAACTGTTATCTTGCATTCTTAGACCTCTGAAAGCATTTTGCCACAAAATACCATCACCTTTGTCTGAGTCCTGTGATACTTGTTTATAGCAATAGCCATCTGATACTCCTCCTTTTTTTCAACCTTGTCCCCTACCAGTACAATACAGTACAATACAATACAATTCAAATCTGCTCTCAATACAACAGCTACATTGTCTTTTAAAATGTGAGTTGGGTCATATAAATCTTCTACTTGGCAATGAAAATAATCAATAAACAATCTATAAAAGGAACAGAAAATAATTTTATTTGAACCAAACTGAGTACTATACACTGGGAGACACAGATTCAAGAAGAATTTGAATTGTATTCCACTGGACTACAAAATGGGGGAAGCTTATAAAGATGAAAAACCTCAAAATTATGTAAGTTGTTTGTCAAGAATTGGAGCTGACAAGAAGTAAATGTGCTTGTTAAGCAAGGATTGATTGATTGGAGTCCAAAATGGTTACATAGTTACAAGGAGAGACCTTAAGACCATAGGTTGCAGCTGAAACCTTCTAGCAGATATTGTTTTGAGAATAGCTGGTGGTATCCTTGAGTTTGATAGAGGTCAGAAAATTCAAGTTCTCAGTGATTCAAGTTCTCAGGAATATGTCTGAAACCACAACTCCAGTGGTCACCTGGCTTCATTTTGGATACCTGGAACATAATTACTTTATTTTGATTTTAATTGCATTATTTTCTTTAATAGTTAAAGAAGACATAAAATGCAATTTTGGCAGGCCAAAAGACAGGTTTTTCTAGTTAGCATAAAGTTCAAACCAAATCACATATAAGCCAGAATGACCTCTCCAAACCTCAGAATGTGAAAATTTCTTCCATCATAGTCAACATCTTACATTGGTGTCCCATAGTTTTTCAGAGTAAAACATGAAGCCCTTATATCAGACAAAATGCCCTTTATGGACTGATTCACAAATTAATCCTCTAAACTTATCTAATATTTGCATTGACCTCCATATTAATGTTCTTCTCACATAGCACAGTACTTTTGCCCATATTATATCCTCTATTTCAAATTGCAACAGCCTCTCTGACTCCACCTGCTGCCCCTTATCATCAGCATACCAAGTCCTCCTTATCCTGATGTCTTTCTTTATTCCATATCACTTAGAACAATTTAAGTTACTATATAATGTATTTATTTATTATGCTTAATGAAAATAAAGGCAGGAATTCTAGTCTGTTCTGTTCACTGTTATATGCCAAGTTCTTAGAAAAAGATCTGTTACACAGTAAGTATGCAAATCTATTTCTTATATGAATATTTAATTAGTTAATTAGCATGATGATATAGGTATTGACAGAAATTATACACTATGATCATTGAAGTATAGGATTATTGGAAAATAATGGATAATAGGAAAACTTGACTTTCTCCCTTGTTCTGTCATCATTTGGCTGTGTTAACTACCATCAGACAAGTCACTTAGCATAGGTCTCAATTACACATATTAGCAGTTAAAAACAATTATAATAAAAGAGGACCTCGGACTAAATTATTTCTAATTTCTTTCAGGTTTCACATTCTGTCATTCATAAGAATGTTATGGTTTTCCCTTACAAAGAACTAGAGGTATTCTAAATGCTAAACAATCAATATATAAAGAAACATTTGGAATATATAACAAACTGTGGAATTGAAAGAATTACTGTTGAATGAATAAATTTGTAGCCTTATTTTTTATGATTTTAAATATTCAGATGGTAAGTTTATGACTGAGTTACAAAATATAATTCTAGGAGTAAAAAGAGAAATGAGTTCCACTGTCATCTTTTCCATAGTGGGAATATAATAAGGGTAGCAATAAAAACACAAACTCCATTAATGGGTCACATTGTGCTGAGTGCAATGAGAAATGATCCTTGTGAGATTGTGGAAAGGACACATCTGGAAGTAGGCCACACAAGTGAAATTTATTCTTACTCTTGTTAGTTTGACAAATGAATCTATAGTTGGCAATGGATATTGACTTTCAGAGAAAAATGGATGACCTAAACCTTCACAAAATTTTTCTGATAAGAATAAGATGTTAATCCTATAATAAGGCTGTCAACAGTTAGTGGATTTCCATTATTTATGAAAATGTTGCCTTCTCTATCTGCATAGTAAGTAGAAGAGGGTACATTTTACATTAATTTATATTTTCACTAAGAAGTTAAAAAAAATCCATGTCATCAATTCAGAAAGCTCTTGAAAACTGAAGGGAAGATTATATTAGTCATAGTGGCTAGCTTTTCATATTATTTAAGCATTAGTGTCTTTGATTTAATATCAAAATTTAGTTTAATATCAATAATCAAGTACAGCTAAAGAAAATCAACATGATAAATACGTATAAAAGAGGATGTAAAATTCATTGAACTGTATTCATATGGTAGTATATAGTTAAAAAAAAGATTTTAAGCTCAATTTTCTTATCCATGTATCAAGTAGTTATCAGTACATATCTACCTAAGTTTTCCCTTTATATCAGGATAAACCAGCAGGAAGCATTATCCACAGGTAAACCATTGAGTGAGGAGGATCCTGGGTGCTTAAATCAAAAACATAGAAAGAAGGAGGGAACCTGGAAAATGAGAAATTATTGAGCAGTTCTGAGTGAAGAGACAGAGAGAATTTAAGGCAAAGTGTTCATAAATGGATGTGAGGATATTGGAGCCAGAGTATGAGTTGAGAAAACACCCCTATTACATATGTTTCAGGTGGGACATGGTAAAAATGTGTGGACTGTTCACACAGCTATGCTGAAAATAGAATTGGGCCAGAGGGATATAACACGAGTCACACACACACAAAATGCTATGCTAGCCAAATTCCCAATATTACATTTGTGAGATAGAATGTTTTACAACTGATATTAAATAAAATGTAATCTTAGTAAATTCAATGTTCTAATAACATTTTATGAAACAAAAATGTACCATATTTATAAAAGATTATAGTAATTTAAAAATGGCTTTTCTATCTGTTTCTATCATTAAACTCTCATTCATTCACTAATTCAACAGATGTCATAGTGAGGGTTCACTATGTATAGCCTGGCACTCATCTACCATGGGGAAAACTGATGAATAAGGCACATAAGCATATAGCTTGCAGGGAGCTTACATTTTAGTAGGAAAGGCTAAGGGCTTACATTGTGCAAAAACTAGTGAAAGTTGAGCTCTTACTACAAATATAATTTGGTTAATATCCATAGATTGGTCAATCTTTGAGAAACTTAGATTTTCTAACTCACAGCCAATGCATCTTATGTTACAATTGTCTATTATTACCTATAAATAAACTTGACAGAGTGATTGATTTGTATATATTATATGCCTCCATAATATATATATATATAGTAATATATTAAACTCAGTATGATTTTTAACTCTTCACTGAGGTTTATACAAATAAAGAAAAAGACTTGGCTAAAACACTTACTATTCCACTAATATTTATGCAATTGTTGAGTGCTCTTTGAGCAATGATTGAGAATTAGTTGGGTTGGTACAGAACACAAGGCTAGCAAATTCCAAGCAAGATCTTGATTTTTTAAGATAAATCCTCTTGTAAACTTTTATAATAGATCAACATTTGGTTTTTATGTTATTCAAGATGTTCTATTTGAATAGTCACCTAGAGCAATGTTTTCAGTTTAAAACAGCTTGTATATATTTTAAAATTGTAGATATCATTCAGATATTTCTTATTATTTAAGATTGTACATCAAACATTAGAAAAAGGCAGGGTCAGAAAATCTTTTTAATGCACTTGAAGATACTAGTCAGTGTGGCTTCTGGTAAACTATACTCATCTCTTTAGAATATAGATTCATGTATTATTAATGTAAAATGAATGATAGAATATATAACAGCAATATTTATTTATTTTAAGGTCTTCATCAACATTTACATAAAGGAACTGTTAATAACTGTGAAGAAAGATGAAGCATATACTAGTTCATATCCAGTCCATCATGAAAAATAAAATATGTTTAAAAGATTTTTGTACATAATTTCCTTACTGAAGCTTTCATATATCTTTCCTCTGAAGGCAAAGTTGTAGTTATTAATTTCCATAGCAAGTTGTCATGTACCCATCTTTGAATCATCAAAAAATGTAATGGTCTTTCAGGTATAAGTCTATGCTTCTTTCTTCTAGGATGCTGGACTGGAACTTGGATCCTGTAAATTGCATTTCTCCATTAACAGAGGGTTCCTAGAAGGTACTGCATTAGAAGCACTAGAGGGGAATTAAAAGGTAGCAGTAGGCAGAATGATTTAAATGATTTCTGCTTGCATAAAATTTCTGTTAGCTTTGTCCTAACAATGCCTTTCATTTTAGCAACAACAGAAGAGCAGTTGGTTTCCTTATCCAATATTTTAATGTTTCCAAGATTAGCTTAATCCCATCTACTCAGAAATTACCAGTGGCAGCCAGGCAGAACACTCTCCTGAGAAATCTGAGTCCAAAATCCATGAGCCTCTTCCACAATTTTAGTTTCTGAAAACCCCACACTCTTCCCATTTGTTAACTCAGTCCTAGTGATGGCAGAAACGTTGTTCATTTAATATATTTCAAACAATTCAATTTCTTTGCAGCCATGCAAAATTCTTGTAACCAATTCCCTCTGTTGAATTAACTTGTGTGGTTTCCTTTTTCTTGGAAGGACCTTGAATGACAAAAAGATATTTTTATTAATAGGTTAGCTAGTGACATTTTCTCTTCAAGCAGTGACTATAATAAACCTAAAGAATTTTCTAATATTAAATTTTAACATAAAAAGGCTGACTCTGGTCTGCACACCATTGCATAGATTCGTTTATCCTTGCTCCTCTCTACTAATTACAACTATAACCCTGGTTATAATGTAATAAGAAACAACAACAGCAACAAAACTCTGAAAGAAGAAAAGAAAAAGGTTAACTTGTTAGGGACCCCAGGACAGGGGTAAAATATAGTGGCAGGGCATTTTACCCACTCAACAAAAGATTCAGCTTGATGTTTCCTGAAATCCAACAGAGCAACAGAAGTGTCTTAGGCCTAGTTCTACTGCAGATCAAATGATGTCCTACTACAGTGAGGTACCCAGCCAGGAGGTACTCTTCAACACCACAGGATGGAAAAAATCTATTTTCACCACCTAGAGACATCTGGGAAAGCTCTTTCTATTTCCTCAGATTATCACCAGTAAGGTTTAGTGAGAGTCCCAGTAGTTTCAGACCTAATAGAACAAAACAAATTCTGGAAATTAAATTGTCATGGGAACCACAACCAAAAGTATTAGGCAAAAACCTGTGTGCTAAATGTAGGCAGAATGACTGCCTGGTAAAGTAAAATATTTAATAGGGTTTAAAGCATTCTAACATAATGGACAAAACTTTGAATGTGCATTTGAAAGTCACCTACCATACCAAGAGCAAGAAAAATTACAGTTAGATTGAAAAAGGACAATCAACTGATACACATGAAAAAGTTAGACATTGGAATTAACTGACAGGATTTTAAAACAGTGTTATAAAAATTCTTAAGAAATTATAAGTTATATTGAAACAAATGAAAAGAGAAAATATGAGCCAAGAAATAGAAGTTATAAGAAATAAGCAAACAGGAATTATAGAAGAGACAAAATAACAGGAATAAAAGTGTGCTATATGGGCTTAGTAGTAGATAGGATTTGACAGAGGATATAATCAATAAACTTGAAGACAGATCAATAGAGTTTGCCCAATCTGAACAACAGAGGGAAAACATGGACAGGAAAAAAAATGAGCAGAGCCTTACAAATCTGCAAGACAGTAACAAAATACCCAATATCTGTGTCATTAGAGTCCCAAAAGAAAAGGAGAAAGACAGAGGGATGAAAAAAAATCTTAAAAAAATATTGGCTGAACACTTCACAAATTTGACAAAAGACATAAACCTACAGATTCAAGAAACTGAGTAAACCACAAAAGGGATAAATCTGGAGAAAACCATACTAAGGTTTATCACAATTAAACTCTTAAAAACTAAAGGGAAAAGACCTTGAAAGCAACCACAGAGAAACAAATGCATTACCTATAGGGGACTACTAATTTGAATCACAGTGTATTTTTTATTTGAAATCATGGAGACAAGAAGAAAATTCCATAACATTTACAAGTGCTGAAAAAAAATGGTACCATCAACCACAAATTCCATATCCAGGAAAAATATCCTTCATGAATGAAGAAAAAAATAAAGACAAAGAAAAAAAATTATCACTAGCAGAAATGCTTTTAAAGATTTATTAAAGGTATTTTATCAAACAAAAAGCAAATGATAAAAATCTCTTAGAACATCAGGAAGGAAGAATGAACATAAATATGGGCACATTCAATAGACTATCCTATTCATAAGTTTTAAAAGTCATATTTAATTATTGAAACAAAATATTGAATATAATATCATTTTGTATTCAACACAAAATCTAAAAATTGGGAATGTGATGGACTTAAGGGAAGTGTTAAAATGTTGATACCAATAGATTGTAATAAGTCACATATGTATATTGTAATGCCCAAATCAAAGTCTATAAAACATTTAGAGATACTCTAAAAGGCACTATAAGTAAATCAAGATTGAATCTTAAAAAATGTTTAAGTAAATGATAGAGAGGCAGAAAAATAGTCACATGAAATATAATGCATAAACAGAAAACAAATGATAAAGGGCGGACATAAGCTCTGGCATATCAACAATTATCTTAAATGTAAATGGTCTAAGAGCAACAATTGAAAGGCAGAGATTAACAAAGTAAATTAACATATACACAAACCAACTATACCTTGTTGTAAAAAAACTTCAAATACATTAATATAGGTATGTTGAAAGTAAAAAAAAAAAAAATTGTACAAGATATATCACACAAACAATAGTGAAAAAAGCAATAGTGACTATTATTAATACCAGAGAAACTAGACCACAGAGCAAAAAATAATTTCTAGGGACAAAGAGTAACATGACATACTGATAAAAATGAACAATCAACAAGGATCCCAATGTATAACTATCCTAATGTAGTCACACACACACACACACACACACACACACACACACACACACACACAAATAGCTTCAAGTTACATGAAGTGAAAGCTGATGGAAATGTAAGGAGTAGACAGACTCAAAATTATAGTTGGAAACTTCAACACCCCATTCTCAAAAATTGATAGAAGTACTAGACAGAAGATGAGCAAGAATATAAAAGAACTGGGCTTCCCTGGTGACGCAGTTGTTGAGAGTCCGCCTGCTGATGCAGGGGACATGGGTTCGTGTCCCGGTCCGGGAAGATCCCACATGCCGTGGAGCAGCTGGGCCCGTGAGCCATGGCCCCTGAGCCTGCGCGTCCGGAGCCTGTGCTCTGCAACGGGAGAGGTCACAGCAGTGAGAGGTCCGCGTACCGCAAAACAAAACAAAACAAAACAAAATAATATAAAAGAACTAAACAACGCCTTATACGTGGGGGCATCATGTTAGAAATACATGGCAGATATGACAGAAACAACTAGAAACAGAAGTGAGAGAACATATAGGATAGTTTTAAGATACTGTGGAACATTTTTTATTGGAAGCATGTAAAATTAATGCTGCAAGAGTTTAATCAAAGTAGACTTCTTGGAGAACTTTACTTAAGAAAGTTTTTTCGCTTTTGCAAATGTACGTGTACACTTGAGTGTGTGTGTGTGTGTGTGTATTTGTGAGTGTGTTTGTGCAGTGCAAGAAATGACATTCCAGCAACTGGGAATAAAGTATAGAAGCATATAGTTTAGAGTTGAAAACTAGAAGAATTTTATGAGATTAGAAGATTCTTCCCAGATCATTCTCAATTTCTTGACCTATTACTGAAAAAGAGTTCATCCAAAATTCTTTATCAAGTAAATAATGTGTTTTTGGTTTTGGAGAACTGTCTTGAATACATTTATGAACTGAGCTCCAAAAATCCTTGTGTACCATATAAACAACATGATTATCATCTATAATTAATTCAGCTATCCCTCTTTCTATAAAAAGTCTCTATAGAATTATTGATTTATTCACCAAACATGTGTATTAAAAGTAATTTTCCTATATTTCTACATTGTTGAATTTTAGTCAGTTTATTTTATGATGTCAATATTGGACTGAATATTGCATCATGTTTATGTTATTTTCATTCAATTCATTTAATTAAGTAAATGTCTTGAGTATTATATGTTAGATGCTGGATAATAAGATCTTTTGAATAAAAATGCCACCAACAAAATTTCTTGCAATGGCAAAAAGTCATGATGTTACCTTTGCTTATTTCTCATGTTTAATAGGATCAGTCTCTTCTAGTAATTGAAAGTTTTGAAGACTGGAAAAAAAAAAAACAAGAGGGACAGCAGGAAAAGGAAAAGGAGGAGAAAAGAGAAAATTTAATATCATTATAACTATTACACCTATCTTTTCTCAATTTTACAATTTATTTCCTCCGGTTCTTTCAAAACCTTGTCTCCTCAACTAACATAAGAGGAAGGATAGGGCTTCCCTGGTGGCGCAGTGGTTGAGAGTCCGCCTGCCGATGCAGGGGACACGGGTTCGTGCCCCGGTCCGGGAGGATCCCGCGTGCCGCGGAGCGGGCCCGTGGGCCATGGCCGCTGGGCCTGCGCGTCCGGAGCCTGTGCTCCGCGGTGGGAGGGGCCACGGCGGTGAGAGGCCCACGTACCGCAAAAAAAAAAAAAAAAAGAAAAAAAAAAAAAAGAGGAAGGATAAAGAGATGGAGGTGTGTTTCAAAAACAGTTATAGTTGGAGTCTAACGTGCTTTCTGTCTGATGCTTTCTCTTTACATATGTGAGACTATGGTTTGTAAGTAGGGGATGAGGATGGCAGAGAAAGGTAAAAGTGGTGGTCAGAGGTTGAGAAGAATAGAGGATATGTGAATACATTGTGGTGGAAATTACTGGAATGAGCTAATTAGAGAAATTGAGAAGTGTATGCAAAACAGCACTGAGGGCCCAAAGGAAATGGATACCTTAAATTATTTTGGAGCTTACATATGCAGCTGAATGACTTATTCCATCAGCAGTCATCATGTAAATGTGAATACCAATACCCAGAAAGAAGGCAAAGCGTTGTCTTCATACAAGGTTAGGGTTAAGGAAGAGTAGGTAAATCAAATGAAAATAAATCAAAGGGGTATAAGATAACAAAACATGTGATTGGCAATATTATTTCAATTAAAAATTCATGCTTTATTACAATTATTTTTAAAATCATTTTTAACTATAATTATCTGAAAAACATGTCCTTTCATTTCCATTATGTCTAATCAGTTTCTCTCCATTAAAAACAGTAGATGGAAAGCACGTACACCTCTTGGGCTACTGTGTGTGGTTCCTAATCTTTCTCAAAATTGACATTATAGAGCATCATACTTGTTAAGACATGTTTTCAACTATCTTATTTTGGCACTGAACTTCCTACTTATTCCTCTTCAAATTTATGCTTGTCACTTAAAATCTAGAAAATAATTTTGTATCTTAAAGTAGCAGGCAAGTTCTCCTTTCCTGCCCTTCTCTAAAACCTGAGTAAGTCTTGTTTTTAAAGAGACACTCTTAACATAAAGCTAGTTAGGATTAAACCTGAAAGCTTTACCAGAGATTATAGCAATGCAGCAGATAGAAACAAACACATTAATTCTGAATAAGAGAGGCATTTTCCCTAAATTTCTTTTGACAACTGTCTTTGAATGTATGGTCTTGATAATAATCCCAATCAAGCACATTTATAAAGATGTGTCACACATAGATTTTTATCAATTCCCTGAACTGTGAGTCACAGTTACAATTGCTAAGATCTGTGACAGAAAAAAAAGAATCCTTCAAATTTTAATGACCGATTTATTGTGTTTTGTGTTTCGTGAGTTGCCAGAGAGGAATTGCTAGTACTCTTTCAACGGAGAAATAGAGGCTTATTTATACTGATTGTGCCAAAGGAGAAGGGAGTGAAAGCGTATATAAATAAAATTGAAGTATTCTTCCTAGTTTTATTTTTTTTAGGAAATGGGGATTTTAAAAATTAGGTCTACAGCAAGACTCTCATAATAATAACCCATTTCTTAAATTTAGAAGTTGACTTTTTTTCATTTTTAACTCTGAGAAGTTGCTTCAAAACTACTTCCACTGTTTCACCAACACTACATTAAAAAAGTACTTTAGAGAAATATTTTCAGCATAGCTTTTAAAAGACAATCAAAGATAATTTAGACATCTATGGAATGATGGGCTACTACTAATCAGTCAAATATTTACTTGAAACAAATTTCAAAGCCAACTTGTCCATGTGGATATTATTAAACACTTTTCATATAGTAATCGGTGTTGTCACAAAACAGTGCTGTCTGTAGTTCTCTTAGCCCACTAGATTATCATGTCCAAGGAGCTGTAATATAACCTTCATATGAGGTGATTTGACCAATAGAATTTCTTTCCTCTAATTTATAACAAATTCAAAAGAAACACATAAACTTACTTGTGTTATTATATTAGTGGGATCAGACAAGAACATCATTGTATTCTCATCCTTTTAAAAAATAACTCATTTAGTTATCTGGCATGCCAGCATATTTTTAAACAATAAAAGAACCTGATATGTTATTGCTACATGATTTCAACATCACCTTCAGTCCTAAAATAGAAGAACACATGTCGAGAGATAGAGAGGAAGAGTTGTGTGATATCTGTGCTGCAGTTTACCTTGAAGTTTCTGCTGTTGCACCCATTGCTCTGTTAGAGATGACTTGTTATTCAGAAACAATGTGCATATTGACAAGTGTTAGTGTCCTTCATGTTCCTAGTTGACATGACATCGGCCAAAGTTTTCACCTAAGGAAGGTCACTTTATGTCAGCTGCATTAGAATATTTAACACTTCTTCATAAACTTGGGGTTAAGCCTTTAAAAGATTTTGCACAGTTAGGGCAATTCAAATTCAGAATTTGGATGCCAACCTCCTCTGTCAATTATAGTTATCCCCAGCCCTCCATTCAAATATAGATAACAGCTAAGAGTCAGTGAATAGTTGAAGAATTTCCCTCTTGCTGTTTAAAATCACTTCTCTGTGTCTCACTGAAAAATTGATCTTTGAGGATCCTGTCTTTCATTCTTCACATGTGGCCCTTTCAACATCATGTTGAGTGAGAGGAGCTTAAATGCTGGCAGGCGTTGCTGCGTGCTTGGCTCGAGACTACACCTACTGATCAGGTACAATGATCAGAGTTAATGGAGTGGAATGGAGCAAAATGTCAGGCCTCAAATTCTAGCTTTTTCTTACATCGCAACATGAGCTTGCAAAACTCTGTTTGGTCTGGTGATTGAAGTTTCATCTGTAAAAATATTTTGTCTCTTGTATTCCCATAATCCCAATAAACCCTGGTGGATAGTATCTTAATGCTTCATAGTTGCTCAGAAACAGATTTCAGAGGCTTTGGAGGACTGCCAGAGCCAGTCCAGAAAGATATGGTCATATACAGAAAGATACATTTATGGTCATATCCAGAAAGATATCCATGAGCAGAGAATCAAAAATAAAAGAGAAAATAAATAATAAGTTAGATTTTATCTTCTTAAAAATAAAAGTGTAAGAATTAGCTTTAAAAATGTATTAAGGAATATATACATATACATAAATATGAGGAGGTAGGCATTGATCAAGAAAATGTTTTTAAATTATCTGTACTAATAGTACCAGAAAGTTTAGTTTTCTGAATCCTGAAAGTTCATATAACCAAAATTGTTTCCTTAAAATTCAAAGCTTGGTCTAATTATTTTACAGAATGGCCTGGGGGCTTTGTGTGTGTGTGTGTGAGAATGAAATTAGCAAATTCATATTTTAAATGATGCACTGCTGTACAGTAATATTTATGAGAATATGTTAGACCATATAAAGTAGATTTGAATGAAAATACTAAATATTTAAACATGAGACTAGTACTTGGATTTTATAAATATCTTAGCAGTACTATATAATAGTGTAATGGTTATTTTTTTATGTCAACTTGGCTAGGCTATCATAACCAGTTACTTAATCAAACATTAATTTAAATGTTAGATTTAAATGTAAAAGTATTTTGTAAATGCCATTAATATCTATAATTGGATGATTTTAAATACAGGATATTACTTTCTTTAATGTTGGTGGGCCTTATCCAATCAGTTGATTACCTCAAGACTGTAATATAAAAATCCTTACTGGAGTTTCTAGCCTACTGGCATGCCTACACATCTCAAACTTTCCAGGCCCTACTATCTCGTAAATTAATTCCTTAATATCTGTCTTCCCACCTCCCCAACATTTACCTCTTTCACACATACTCTATTTTTGTTTCCTATGGAGAACCCTAACTAATAAAAATAAAATTGAACTTTTAAGATTCAAGCAGTGCATATGCACAGTAACCATAAACAATCTCCTGAATAATGCAGACAGAAGAGTCTCAACAAACAGGAGAAACCATTGTCATTACATACAGGTTTTCCTCCCTCTGGACGGGCTATCCTTGGAGAGAGTCCTATTGGACCTAACAACCAGAGTAGGAGGATGGAGATAAGGGAAGGTGCCATGGGACAATGGAGCTAGTAGAAAGCAGATCAGTCAACAATAAAAAAGAAGAGCTCAGTGATATACAAAACAACATGTATAGATCTCAAAAGCATTATTCTTCGTGAAAGAAGCAGATACAGAAATAGAACTATGTGATTCATTTGTGAAGTTGTAGAACAGACAAAACTTATTTAAGGTGATAGAAATAAGAAGAGGGGTTGTTCCAGGATGATAGGAATTGATCAGGTAGGAGAACAGAAAGAACTTTCTAGAGTGATAGAAATACAGGTTATATAAGTGTACATACTTGTCATTAGTGATAAAACTGGTCACCTAATTTATGTGCATTTCACCATATGTAAATAAAACCTCAATTGAAAAAAAAATGAGAAAGAAATAATAGTGTTGCTATTATAGAGTGTGGAAAAAAATATAATGTAGCTATTAAAAACATGTTTTTGAAGACTTTTTATGAATATAAGAAAATGTCCATGATATAATGTTATATATTAGAAGTCTATACAGTATATATAACATGATTCATCTTTTACTGAGAAAAAATTGTATGTTTGCATAAAAATATTGGAAAAAAGTGCAGGACAATGTTATCAGCAATGATCTCTGGTTGGTGAGGTTTTAAGGATTATTAAAACATGATGCTGTAAGTAAGTGTACATGACACATTCACGGCTGTTTCTAGTTCATGAGTCTTCCTCTTCCACTGGCTGTGTGCTTTGGGGTGGAGGTAAACTTAGTACTCATCTTGGTACCACCGTGTAGTAGTATGATGGTATCATTCAACAAAAGTAGTCAAAGGTTTATGCTTGGGAAACTTCACCCTGCACTCTTGCCCTTCCTGCTCCTGTCTTTGAAGTCCTTGTGGTGGGAGCACCTGACAGGTGAGACGACCTGGTCATGAAGGTCTTTGGGTAGTGTAGAAACCAAATTTAAATCCAAGACAGACATGCCTTACAATACACTGTAGTCTATAGAAAAGCAGGCTCTTCCTGGATACGATAAATCTATGCCTTACCGACTTTTTTTCAGAGTTCTCCTGTGGAGATTTTAATTAGGCTTATTTGAAGTAGTGCCAAAAAATATAAAGGATTATTAAAAATTATCTGAATAGACTTTAATTCCTCTCCTCAGACCCCTGCAACATCCCAAACACAGTCCTAACCTGTCCTTGTTTCTGCATGTTAGTGACAACCATCACATCCTGCACAGCCTAAGAGATCCATGTAGAATACACACCATATCATACCATTTCTTCCTCACCTCTCCTCACCCCACACTCCAATAGGGCGTAAAACCCTTCCTGGTGTTACTATACTACTCCTAACACGTGAGCAATCGGTGCTGCTCACTCTCTACCTATCCCGTCATCTTTGCAGCTTTCCCCTGGCCCCAGAAGCTGAGCTCTTAGAGCCTTTGCATTCTATCTGGAACGATCTTCCCCTTCAGCTTCCTGGAATACCTCCTTTTTACCTTTTAGATCTCAGCTTAAATGACACTTTCTCAGTACTTTCCCAGAGCACATATTACTACTTATTTATTTATTAACATTTTTATTGGAGTAAAATTGCTTTACACTGTTGTGTTGGTTTCTGCTGTATAAAAAAGTGAACCAGATATACGTATACATATATCCCCATATTACCTCCCTCTGGTGTCTCCCTCCCACCCACCCTATACCACCCCTCTAGGTGGTCACAAAGCATCATCTGATCTCCCTGTGCTATGTAGCTACTGCCCACAAGCTTTCTATTTTACATTTGAGAGTATATATATGTCACTGCCACTCTCTCACTTCATCACAGCTTACCCTTCCCCCTCCCCGTGTCCTCAAGTCTATTGTCTATATCTGCGTCTTTATTCCTGTCCTGCCCCTAGGTTCTTCAGAACCATTTTTTTTTTTAGATTCCATATATATGTGTTAGCATATGGTATTTGTTTTTCTGTTTCTGACTTACTTCACTCTGTGTGACAGATTCTACGTTCATCCACCTCACTTCAAATAACTCAATTTTGTTTCTTTTTATGGCTGAGTAATATTCCATTATATATACGTGTCACATCTTCTTTATCCATTCATTTGTCGATGGACACTTAGGTTGTTTCTGTGCCCTGGCTATTGTAAACAGTGCTGCAATGAACATTTTGGTACATAAATCTTTTTGAATTATGGTTTTCTCAGGGTATATGCCCAGTAGTGGGATTTCTGAGTCTTATGGTAGTTCTATTTTTAGTTTTATAAGGAACTTCCATACTGTTCTCCATAGTGGCTGTATCAATTTACATTCCCACCAACAGTTCAAGAGGGTTCTCTTTTTTCCATACCCTCTCTAGCATTTATTGTTTGTAAACTTTTTGATGATGGCCATTCTGACCAGTGTGAAGTGATACCTCATTGTAGTCCTGATTTGCATTTCTCTCATTAGTGATGTTGGGCACCCTTTCATGTGTTTGCTGGTAATCTGTATATCTTCTTTGGAGTCATGTCTATTTAGGTCTTCTGCCCATTTGAGTGGATTTTTTTTTTTTCGGTACACGTGCTTTTCACTGTTGTGACCTCTCCCGTCGCGGAGCATAGGCTCCGGACGTGCAGGATCAGCGGCCATGGCTCACGGGCCCAGCTGCTCCGTGGCATGTGGGATCTTCCTGGACCAGGGCATGAACCCAGGTCCCCTGCATCAGCAGGCGGACTCTCAACCACTGTGCCACCAGGGAAGCCTGGGTGGTTTGTTTTTTGATATTGAGCTGCATGAGCTGCTTGTAAATTTTGGAGATTAATGCTTTGTCAGTTGCTTCATTGGCAAATATTTTCTCCCATTCTGAGGGTTGTCTTTTCATCTTGTTGACAGTTTCCTTTGGTGTGCAAAAGTTTTTAAGTTTCATTAGGCCCCATTTGTTTATTTTTGTTTTTTATTTCCATTTCTCTAGGAGATGAGATAAAAGGGATGTTGTGATTTATGTCACAGAGTGTTCTGCCTATGTTTTCCACTAAGAGTTTTTTAGTGTCTGGCCTTACATTTAGGTCTTTAATACATTTTGAGTTTATTTTTCTGTATGGTGTTAGGGAGTGTTCTATTTCATCCTTTTACATGTAGCTGTCCAGTTTTCCCAGCACCACTTATTGAAGAGGCTGTCCTTTCTCCACTGCACATTCCGGCCTCCTTTATCAAAGATAATTTGACCATATGTGCATGGGTTTATCTCTGGGCTTTCTATCTTCTTCCATTGATCTATATTTCTGTTTTTGTGCCAGTACCATGCTGTCTTGATTATTGTAGGTTTGTAGTAGAGTTTGAATTCTGGGAGGCTGATTCCTCCAGCTCTGTTTTCTTTCTCAAGATTGCTTTGGCTATTTGGAGTCTTTTGTGTTTCCATACAAATTGTGATTTTTTTGTTGTTATTGTTCTAGTTCTGTGATAAATGCCAGTGGTAGTTTGATAGGGATTGCATTGAATCTGTAGATTGCTTTGGGTAGTATAGTCTTTTTCACAATGTTGATTCCTCCAATCCAAGAACATGGTATATCTCTCCATCTTTTTATATCATCTTTAATTTCTTTCATCAGTGTTTTATAGTTTTCTGCATACAGGTCTTTTGTCTCCTTAGGTAGGTTTATTGCTAGGTATTTTATTCTTTTTGTTGCAATGGTAAATGGTAGTGTTTCCTTAATTTCTCTTTCAGATTTTTCATCATTAGTGTACAGGAATGCAAGAGATTTCTGTGCATTAATTTTGTATCTTGCTACTTTACCAAACTCATTGATTAGTTCTAGTAGTTTTCTGGTAGCTTCTTTAGGATTCTCTACGTATAGTATCATGTCATCTGCAAACAGTGACAGCTTTACTGCTTCTTTCCCATATTGGATTCTTTTACTTCTTTTTCTTCTCTGATTTCTGTGGCTATAACTTCCAAAACTATGTTCAATAATAATGGTGAGAGTGGGGAACTTTGTCTTATTCCTGATCTTAGAGGAAATGGTTTCAGTTTTTCACCATTGAGAAAGATGTTGGCTGCGGGTTTGTCATATATGGCTTTTATTATGTTGAGGTAAGTTCCCTCTATGCCTACTTTCCAGATGGTATTTATCATAAGTAGGTGTTAAATTTTGTCCAAAGCTATTTTGGCATCTATTGTAATGATCATATGTTTTTTTCTCCTTCAATTTGTTATTATGGTGCATCACATTGTTTGATTTGTGTATATTGAAGAATCCTTGCATTCCAGCGATAAACCTCACTTGATCATGGTGCATGATCCTTTGCTGCTGGATTCTGTTTGCTAGTATTTTCTTTAGGATTTTCGCACCTATGTTCATCAGTGATATTGACCTGTAGTTTTCTATTTTGGAACATCTTTGTCTGGTTTTGGTATCAGGGTGATGGTGGCCTTGTAAAACGAGTTTGGAAGTGTTCCTCCCTCTGCTATATTTTGGAAGATTTTGAGAAGGATAGGTTTTAGCTCTTCTCTAATTGTTTGATAGAATTCACTTATGAATCCATCTGGTCCTGGATTTTTGTTTGCTGGAAGATTTTTAATCACAGTTTCAGTTTCAGTGCTTGTGATTGGTCTGTTTATATTTTCTATTTCTTCCTGGCTCAGTCTTGGAAGGTTGTGTTTTTCTAAGAATTTGTCCATTTCTTCCAGATTGTCCATTTTATTAGCATATAGTTGCTTGAAGTAGTCTCTCATGATCCTTTGTATTTCTGCAGTGTCAGTGGTTACTTCTCCTTTTTCATTTATAATTCTATTGATTTGAGTCTTCTCCCTTTTTTTCTTGATGAGTCTGACTAATAGTTTATCAATTTTGTTTATCTTCTCAAAGAACTAGTTTTAATTTTATTGATCTTTGCTCTTGTTTCCTTTATTTCTTTTTCATTTTTTTCCAATCTGATCTTTGATTTCTTTCCCTCTGCTACCTTTTGGGAGTTTTTTGTTCATCTTTCTCTAATTGCTTTAGGTGTAAGGTTTGGTTGTTTATTTGAGATTTTTTCTGGTTTCTTTATGTAGGATTGTATTGCTATAAACTTCCCTCTCAGAACTGCTTTTGCTGTATCCCATAGGTTTTGGGTTATCGTATTTCTATTGTCATTTGTTTCTAGTCATTTTTTGATTTCCCCTTTGATTTCTTCAGTGACCTCTTGCTTATTTAGTATTGTTTTTTTTAGCCTCCATGTGTTTGTATTTTTTCAGTATTTTTCCCGTAATTGATATCTAGTCTCATAGCATTGTGGTTGGAAAAGATACTTGATACGATTGCAATTTTCTTAAATTTACCAAGGCTTGATTTGTGACCCAAGATATGATCTATCTTGGAGAATGTTCCATGAGCACTTGAGAAGATAGTGTATTCTGTTGTTTTTGATGGAATGTCTCATAAATAACAATTAAGTCCATCTTGTTTAATGCTTCATTCAAAGCTTGTGTTTCCTTATATATTTTCATTTTGGATGATCTGTCCATTTGTAAAAGTGGGGTATTAAAGTCACCTACTATTATTGTCTTACTGTTGATTTCCCCTCTTATGGCTGTTAGCATTTGCCATATGTATTGAGGTGCTCCTATGTTGGTGCATAAATATTTACAACTGTTATATCTTCTTGGTTTGATCCATTGATCATTATGTAGTGTCCTTCTTTGTCTCTTGTAATAGTCTTATTTTAAAGTCTTTTTGTCTGATACGAGAATTGCTATTCCAGCTTTCTTATGAATTCCATTTGCATGGAATGTCTTTTTCCATCCCCTCACTTTCAGTCTATATGTGTCCCTAGATCTGAAATGGGTCGCTCTTGTAGACAGAATATATATGGGTCTTATTTTGTATCCATTCGGCCAGTCTATGTCTTTTGCTTGTAGCATTTAATCCATTTACACGTATGGTAATTATCAATATGTATGTTCCTATTACCATTTTCTTAATTGTTTTGGGTTTATTTTTGTAGGTCTTTTCCTTTTCTTGTGTTTCCTGCCAGAGACCATCCTTTAGCATTTGTTGTAAAGCTGATTTGGTGGTGCTGAATTCTCTTAGCTTTTGCTTGTCTTAAAGCTTTTAATTTCTCCACTGAGTCTGAATGAGATCCTTGCTGGGTAGAGTAATCTTGGTTGTAAGTTTTTCCCTTTCATCACTTTAAATATATCCTGCCACTCCCTTCTGGCTTGCAGAGTTTCTGCTGAATGATCAGCCATTAACTTTATGGGCTTTCTCTTGTATGTTATTTGTTGTTTTGCCCTTGCTGTTTTTAATGATTTTTTTTTTTTTTTTGTATTTCGTTTTTGATAGTTTGATTCATATATGTCTTGGTGTGTTTCTCCTTGGATTTATCCTGTATGGAACTCTCTGCCCTTCTTGGACTTGGCTATTTCCTTTCTCATATTAGGGATGTTTTCAACTATAATCTCTTCAAATATTTTCTCAGTCCTTTTCTTTTTCTCTTCTTCTTCTGGGACCCCTATACTTCGAATATTGGTGCATTTAATGTTGTCCCAAGAGGTCTCTGAGACTGTTCTTAATTCTTTTCAGTCTTTTTTTTTCTTTGTTCTGCTCTGCAGTAGTTATTTCCACCATTTTATATTCCAGATAACTTATCTGTTCTTCTGCCTCAGTTATTCTGCTATTGACTCCTTCTGGAGAATTTTTAATTTCATTTATTGTGTTGTTCATCATTGTTCATTTGGTCTTTAATTCTTCTAGTTCCTTGTTAAACGTTTCTTGTATTTGTATTTTCTCCATTCTATTTCCAAGATTTTGGATCATCTTTACTATCATTACTCTGAATTATTTTTCAGGTAGACTGCCTATTTCCTCTTCATTTGTTTGGTCTGGTGGGTTTTTACCTTGTTCTTTCATCTGCTGATGCTCTGTCTTCTCATTTTGCTTAACTTACTGTGTTTGGGGGTCTCCTTTTTGCAGGCTGAAGGTTCATAGTTCCCGTTGTTTTTGGTGTCTGCCCCCAGTGGGTAACTTTGGTTCAGTGGGTTGTGTAGGCTTACTGGTGGAGGGGACTGGTGCCTGTGTTCTGGTAGATGAGGCTGAATCTTGTCTTTCTGGTAGGCAGAACCTCATCTGGTGGTGTGTTTTGGGGTTTATGTGAACTTACTATCATTTTAGGCATCCTGTCTCCTAATGGGTGGATTTGTGTTCCTGTCTTGCTAGTTGTTTGGCATGCAGTGTCCAGCACTGGAGCTTGTTGGTCATTAAGTGGAGCTGGGTCTTAACATTGACATGGAGATCCCTGGGAGAGCCCTCACTGATTGATAATACATGGGCCTGGGAAGTCTCTGGTTGTCCAATATCCTGAACTTGTTTCTCCCACCTCAGAGGTTCAGGCCTGTCACCCGGCCAGAGTGCCAAGATTCTGTCATCTACACAACTCAGAAGAAAAAAGGAGGAAGAAAAAGTAATAAAAAAGTAAAATTATTAAAATGAAAAAAATATTATTAAAATACAAAAATATTTTAATTAATTAAAAAAAAAGAAAAGAGCAACTAAACCAATAAACAAATCCACCAATGATAATAAGTCCTAAAAACTAAACTAAGATAAACATATAAATCAGAAACTAGTCAGTCACATACAGGAAACCCCAAGTCTACTGTTGCTCCCATTTAGTTGCTCCCATATCTGTTGTCTAATCAGGTATTCCACAGATGCAGGGTACTTCAAGTTGATTGTAGAGATTTAACCCACTGCTTCTGAGGCTGCATAGAGAAATTTCCCTTTCTCTTCTTTGTTCGCACAGCTCCTGGGGTTCAGCTTTGGATTTGGCCCTGCCTCTGCATGTAGGTCATGCTCTGGCATCTATTCTTCACCTAGATAGGAGGGGGTTAAAGAATCGGTTGATTAGGGGTCTCTGGATCACTCAGTCTAGGGGGATGGAGGCGTATGGAATGCTGGGCTAACCTGCGGCAGCAGAGGCTAGTGTGACGCTGCAACAGCCTGAGGTGAACCATGTTTAATCCCCAGGAAGTTGTCCCTGGAGCATGGGACCCTGGCAGTGGTGGGCTGCCCAGGCTCCCAGTAAGGGTGGTGTGGATAGTGTCCTGTGCTTACACACAGGCTTTTTGGTGGCTGCAGTAGCAGCCTTAGCATCTCATGCCCGTCTCTGGTGTCTGCACTGATAGCTGTGGCTCGTGCCTGTCTCTGGAGCTCGTTTAGGTGGTGTTCTGAATCCCCTCTCCTCACGCACACCAAAACAGTGGTTTCTTGACTCTTAGGCAGTTCCAGAATTTTTCCCGGAATCCTTCCTGGTTGGCTGTGGCGCACTAACCCCCTTCAGCCTGTGTTCACACAGCCAATCCCAGTCCTCTCCCTGGAATCTGACCTCCGAAGCCCGAGCCTCAGCTCCCAGTGCCCGCCCGCCCTGTGGGGTGAGCAGACAAGCCTCTCGGGTTGGTGAGTGTGGTCAGCAGGAATCCTCTGTGTGGGAATCTCTCTGCTTTTTCCTCTGCACCCCTGTTGCTGTGCTCTCCTCCGTGGCTCCGAAGCTTCCCTCTCTCTTATTCCCCGTCTCTGCCCGCGAAGGGGCTTCCTAGTGTGTGGAAACCTTTCCTCCTTCACAGCTCCCTCCCACTGGTGCAGGTCCTGTCCCTATTCTTTTGTCTCTGTTCTTTCTTTTTTCTTTTCCCCTACCCAGGTACGTGTGGAGTTTCTTGCCTTTTGGGAAGTCTAAGGTTTTCTGCCAGCATTCAGTAGATGTTCTGTAGGAGTTGTTTCACATGTAGATATATTTTTGATGTATTTGTTGGGAGGAATTCCAAGTCTTACTCCACTGCTATCTTGAAAGTACTCCTACTGTTTGTTTATTTTTCATTGTTAACTGAAACGGCCCCTCACTACACTGTAAGATCTGTGGGTTCACAGTTCTCCCTGGATTGTTTTTTCCATCACTGCATCCCAAGCACCTAGTACAATGCTGAAGACATCAATAAATACCAATAGAAGTTCAATAGATATTTTAAAAATAAATAGATATTAATGAATTCAATAACACACACAGACACACACAGACACACACACACTTTCAATTTAATAGGCTCAAGTGTGTTCGTTACTCTCCAAATTCATTCCATGCCCCTTTCTGGAATGCTCTGTGGCCCACAGCCTGGCTCCCCTCCCCTGCACAACCCAAGCCCTCTGGGTGACTGCCATTTGTGACTGTGGTAAATGGGAGGATAAGAGGGCAGGGGATGGGAGCAGGTTCCCCTGTTCCCTCCTTGCTTTACCTTCCACAATGATAGCTCCTCCATGGATCCAGATGACAGCACTTTGTCCCTCCTTCCTTTGGGCCTCCCCATCCCTTGTCAGTTTCCTTATTCCTGTTCACAGCTCTGGATTCTGCACCTTCATCAAAATACCTTCATTTGTACAATTTGGGGTGAAGTATTCCTTACTGAAATCTTATCTGATACATCACACAATACTCCTTCTGTGTATATATAATTTATGTGTCTTTTGTGTATACATGAAGTATACACAAATTGTGCACAATTTTTTAGTTTATTTATTTTTAAATTTCTGGCTCTCTATATTTTTATGTTTTCCTCAGCTACTGACATACAACTGAAAAAGACTTGTATATGTATTGTGGTGTGTGTGTGTGTAGGTTTTGTCATCAGATTCTAGGTACGGATCCTAAGGAACTTGTATGCATAACAGACTACTTATTCTTCTACTTTAATTTTGAGAAAAGTTTAGTATTTGAAAAAAAAAAAAAAGAAATGGTAGCCAGTAATGACTACAAAATAGGAATAAAGGGTTAGATCCTGATTTCAGCACTTTTTTTTTTTTAACCACACTCAGCAGGAAACACATATCCTACATCTGATTTCAAATACTCAGAGTCTGAGCTGTTAAACCTTATAGCAGTGCATTAAATGTGGAAAGAATACAGCTGTGATGCCATCTAAGGGATAAATGGCAACAGTTTCCCTGGGAGAATACAGAGCTGGATTTTTCTAAATGATTTCATTTCAGTGAAACCAAAAAAAGGCTCTCTCAGTCTGAAAAAACCCATTGCAAGCAGGTGAAATACTCCCCAGACCATTGCAATCCACTGATTGTTCTGGCATTTACATCTGCAGTGGGGACAGATATGTGGCCACCCCAGCATATTTTGCGTGTATGTTTCTGTCATGAAGATACTCCAGAGAAAGGTGAATTTTCACTAATGTTCCACAGTTCACTTGCCATCCCTTCACTTGAGTGTTGGGTAAACTTCAGAAATGTTAAATGGAAATTATGTTAATTTAAAAGTAGAATTTAATATTCAATACAATTGGGCGTCAGGTCGCTAATACAAATAATATGAAAAAAATTCCATGTCACTAACCTAAGATAAATAAATTTAAGAAAGTCAAGTGAACAATGAGATATCATCTCACACCAGTCAGAATGGCCATCATCAAGAAATCTAGAAACAGTAAATGCTGGAGAGGGTGTGGAGAAAAGGGAACACTCTTGCACTGTTGGTGGGAATGTAAATTGATACAGCCACTGTGGAGAACAGTATAGAGGTTCCTTAAAAAACTACAAATAGAACTACTATATGACCCAGCAATCCCACTACTGGGCATAAACCCTAAGAAAACCATAATTCAAAAAGAGTCATGTACCAAAATGCTCATTGCAGCTCTATTTACAATAACCCGGAGATGGAAACAACCTAAGTGTCCATGATCGGATGAATGGATAAAGAAGATGTGGCACATATATACAATGGAATATTACCCAGCCATAAAAAGAAACGGAATTGAGCTATTTGTAATGAGGTAGATAGACCTAGAGTCTGTCATACAGAGTGAAGTAAGTCAGAAAGGGAGAGACAGGTTTCAGGAGCTCACTCTGCAGCCATATGGATGGTGGCTCGAGGGGAGACCCTAGTAGCAGAGAGACTAGTTAGAAACCGTTGAAATAGTCCAGATTCTAGAGGAAAGCTCTTGGAGAAAGCCTCGGCGTGCTGGAGGTCAGAAATCTGAGACTGGGGTGCCAGCATGATCGGGTTCTGATACAACAGAAATACATCTACACGTGGAAAAACTCCTACAGAACACCTACTGAAGGCTGGCAGAAGACCTCAGACCTCCCAAAAGGCAAGAAACTCCACACGTACCTGGGTAGGGCAAAAGAAAAAAAGAAAAAACAGAGAGAAAAGATTAGGGACGGCACCTGCACCAGTGGGAGGGAGCTGTGAAGGAGGAAAAGTTTCCACACACTAGGAAGCCCCTTCGCGGGCGGAGACTGCGGGAGGTGGAGAGGGGAGCTTCGGGACCACGGAGGAGTGCACAGCAACGGGTGCGGAGGGCAAAGCGGGGAGATTCCCGCACAGAGGATCGGTGCCAACCGGCACTCACCAGCCCGAGAGGCTTGTCTGCTCACCCGCGGGGTGGGCGGGGCTGCGAGCTGAGGCTCGGGTTTCGGTTTCGGACAGAGCGCAGGGAGAGTACTGGGGTTGGCGGCTTGAACATAGGCTGAAGGGGTTAGTGCACCACGGCTAGCCGGGAGGGAGTCCGGGGAAAAGTCTGCACCTGCTGAAGAGGCAAGAGACTTTTTCTTCCCTCTTTGTTTACTGGTGCGCGAGGAGAGGGGTTTAAGAGCGCTGCTTAAAGGAACTCCAGAGACGGACGTGAGCCGCGGCTAAAAGCGTGAACCCCAGAGACAGGCGCAAGCCGTGGCTAAAAGCGCGGACCCCAGAGACGGGCGCGAGCCACGGCTATAAGCACGGACCCCAGAGACGGGCGGGAGACGCTAAGGCTGCTGCTGCCGCCACCCAGGGGCCTGTGTGCGAGCACAGGTCACTCTCCACACCCCTCTTATGCGGAGCCTGTGCAGCCCGCCACTGCCAGGTTCCCGGCATCCAGGGACAACTTCCCCGGGAGAACGCACGGTGGGCCTCAGGCTGGTGCAACGTCACGCCGGCCTCTGCCGCTGCAGGCCCGCCCCGCACGCAGTGCCCCTCTCTCGCCCCCGGCCTGAGTGAGCCAGAGCCCCCGAATCAGCAGCTCCTTTAACCCCGTCCTGTCTGAGCAAAGAACAGACGCCCTCCAGTGACCTACACGCAGAGGCAGGGCCAAATCCAAAACTGAGCCCCCGTGAGCTGTGAGAACAAAGAAGAGAAAGGGAAATCTCTCCCAGCAGCCTCAGAAGCAGCGGATTAAAGCTCCACAATCAACTTGATATACCCTGCATCTGTGGAATACATGAATAGACAAGGAATGATCCCAAATTGAGGAGGTGGACTGTAGGAGAAAGATCTATGATTTTTTTCCCTTTTCCTCTTTTTGTGAATGTGTATGTGTATGCTTCTGTGTGAGATCTTGTCTGTATAGTCTTGCTTCCACCATTTGTCCTAGGGTTCGATCCGTCCATGTTTTTTTTTTTTAATTTTTTTCTTAATAATTAATTTTAATAACTTTATTATACTTTACATTCTTTCTTTCTTTCTTTCTTTCTTTCTGTCTTTCTTTCTTTCTTTCTTTCTTTCTTTCTTTCTTTCCTTCCTTCCTTCCCTCCTTTAGACAACGAATCACCCCAAATTGAGGAGGTGGTCTCTGAGAACAAGATTTATGATTTTTCCCCCTTTACCTCTTTTTGTGAGGGTGTATGTGTATGCTTCTGTGTAAGATTTTGTCTGTATAGCTTTGTTTCCAACATTTGTCCTAAGGTTCTATCTGTCCCTTTTTTATTTTTTTTCTAAATAAGTATTTTTTAATTCAATAATTTTATTATACTTTATTTTATTTTTACTGTATCTTCTTTCTTTCTGTCTTTTTTTCTTCTTTCCCTCCTTCCTTCCTCCCTCCCTCCCTCCTTTCTTTCCTTCTCACCTTCTTTCCTTCTTTGCTTCTTTCTTTCCTTCTTTCTTCCTTCCTTCCTTCCCTCCTTTCCTTCTTTCATTCCTCATACTTCTACTAATTCTCTCTACTTTTTCTCCCTTTTATTCTGAGCCGTGTGGATGAAAGACTCTTGGTGCTCCAGCTAGGAGTCAGGGCTCTGCCTCTGAGGTAGGAGAGCCAACTTCAGGACACTTGTCAACAAGAGACCTCCCAGTTCCACATAATATCAAATGGCGAAAATCTCCCAGAGACCTCCATCTTAACACGAGCACCCAGCTTCACTCAACGACCAGCAAGCTACATTGCTGGACAACCTATGCCAAACAACTAGAAAAACAGGAACACAACCCCACCCATTAGCAGAGAGGCTGCCTAAAATCATAATAAGGCCACAGACACCCCAAAACACACCACCAGACGTGAACCTGCCCATCAGAAAGACAAGATCCAGCCTCATCCACCACAACACAGGCACTAGTCCCCTCTACCAGGAAGCCTACACAACCCACTGAACCAACCTTAGCCACTGGAGACAGACATCAAAAACAGCGGGAACTACGAACCTGCAGCCTGCAAAAAGAAGACCCCAAACAAAGTAAGAAAAGCAAAATGAGAATACAGAAAAACACACAGAAGATAAAGGAGCAAGATAAAAATGCACCAGACCTAACAAATGAAGAGGAAATAAGTAGTCTACCTGAAAAAGAATTCAGAATAATGATAGTAAGGATGATCCAAAATCTTGGAAATTGAATGGACAAAATGCAAGAAACAGTTAACAAGGACCTAGAAGAAATTAAGATGAAACAAGCAATGATGAACAACACAATAAATGAAATTAAATGTACTCTAGATGGGAACAATAGTAGAATAACTGAGGCAGAAGAACGGATAAGTGACTTGGAAGATTAAATAGTGGAAATAACTACCACAGAGCACAATAAAGAAAAAAGAATGAAAAGAACTGAGGACAGTCTCAGAGACTTCTGGGACAACATTAAACACACCAACATTCGAATTATAGGGGTTCCAGAAGAAGAAGAGAAAAAGAAAGGGACTGAGAAAATATTTGAAGAGATTATAGTTGAAAACTTCCCTAATATGGGAAAGGGAATAGTTAATTAAGTCCAGGAAGCACAGAGAGTCCCATACAGGATAAATACAAGGAGAAATATGCCAAGACACATATTAATCAAACTGTCAAAAATTAAATACAAAGAAAGCATATTAAAAGCAGCAAGGGAAAAACAACAAATAACACACAAGGGAATCCCCATAAGGTTAACAGCTGGTCTCTCAGCAGAAACCCTACAAGCCAGAAGGGAGTGTCAGGACATACTGAAAGTGATGAAGGAGAAAAACCTGCAGCCAAGACTACTCTACCCAGCAAGGATCTCATTCAGATTTGATGGAGAAATTAAAACCTTTACAGACAAGCAAAAGCTGAGAGAGTTCAGCACCACCAAACCAGCTTTACAACAAATGCTAAAGGAACTTCTCTAGACAAGAAACACAAGAGAAGGAAAAGACCTATAATAACGAACCCAAAACAATTTAGAAAATGGGAATAGGAACATACATATTGATAATTACCTTAAATGTAAATGGACTAAATGCTTCCACCAAAAGACACAGATTGGCTGAATGGCTACAAAAACAAGACCCTTATATATGCTGTCTACAAGAGACCCACTTCAGACCTAGAGACACATGCAGACCGAAAGTAAGGGGATGGAAAAAGATATTCCAAGCAAATGGAAACCAAAAGAAAGCTGGAGTAGCAATTCTCATATCAGACAAAATAGACTTTAAAATAAGGACTATTAGAAGAGACAAAGAAGGACACTACATAATGATCAAGGGATCGATCCAAGAAGAAGATATAACAATTGTAAATATTTATGCCCCCAACATAGAAGCACCTCAATACATAAGGCAAATACTAACAGCCATAAAAGGGGAAATCGACAGTAACACATTCATAGTAGGGGAATTTAGCACCCCACTTTCACCCATGGACAGATCATCCAAAATGAAAATAAATAAGGAAACACAAGCTTTAAAGGATACATTAAACAAGATGGACTTAATTGATATTTATAGGACACTCCATCCAAAAACAACAGAATACACATTTTTCTCAAGTGCTCATGGAACATTCTCCAGGATAGATCATATCTTGGGTCACAAATCAAGCCTTGCTAAATTTAAGAAAATTGAAATTGTATCAAGTATCTTTTCTGACCACAACGCCATGAGACTAGATATCAATTACAGGAAAAGATCTGTAAAAAATACAAACACATAGAGGCTAAACAATACACTACTTAATAATAAAGTGATCACTGAAGAAATCAAAGAGGAAATCAAAAAATACTTAGAAACAAATGACAATGGAGACACACGACCCAAAACCTATGGGATGCAGCAAAAGCAGTTCTAAGGGGGAAGTTTATAGCAATACAAGCCCACCTTAAGAAGCAGGAAACATCTCGAATAAACAACCTAACCTTGCACCTAAAGCAATTAGAGAAAGAAGAACAAAAATACCCCAAAGCTAGCAGAAGGAAAGAAACCATAAAAATCAGATCAGAAATAAATGAAAAAGAAATGAAGGAAACAATAGCAAAGGTCAATAAAAATAAAAGCTGGTTCTTTGAGAAGATAAACAAAATAGATAAACCACTAGCCAGACTTATCAAGAAAAAAAAGGGAGAAGACTCAAATCAATAGAATTAGAAATGAAAAAGGACAAGTAACCACTGACACTGTAGAAATAAAAAAGATCATGAGAGATTACTACAAGCAATTCTGTGCCAATAAAATGGACAACCTGGAAGAAATGGACAAATTCTTAGAAATGCACAACCTGCCAAGACTGAATCAGGAAGAAATAGAATATATGAACAGACCAATCACAAGCACTGAAATTGAAACTGTGATTAAATATCTTCCAACAAACAAAAGCCCAGGACCAGATGGCTTCACAGGCGAATTCTATCAAAAACTTAGAGAAGAGCTAACACCTATCCTTCTCAAACTCTTCCAAAATATAGCAGAGAG
Source organism: Grampus griseus (assembly GCF_964374135.1). Lineage (NCBI taxonomy): Eukaryota > Metazoa > Chordata > Mammalia > Artiodactyla > Delphinidae > Grampus > Grampus griseus. The sequence continues at coordinate 123,589,894 of NC_138998.1, read as the reverse complement.
AGGAACACTCCCAAATTCCTTCTACGAGGCCACCATCACCTTGATACCAAAACCAGACAAGGATGTCACAAAGAAAGAAAACTACAGGCCAATATCACTGATGAACATAGATGCAAAAATCCTCAACAAAATACTAGCAAACAGAATCCAAGAGCACATTAAAAGGATCATACACCATGATCAAGTGGGGTTTATTCCAGGAATGCAAGAATTCTTCAATATATGCAAATCTATCAATATGATAAACCATATTAACAAATTGAAGGAGAAAAACCATATGATCATCTCAATAGATGCAGAGAAAGCTTTTGACAAAATTCAACACCCATTTATGATAAAAACCCTGCAGGAAGTAGGCATAGAGGGAACTTTCCTCAACATAATAAAGGCCATATATGACAAACCCACAGCCAACATCGTCCTCAATGGTGAAAAACTGAAAGCATTTCCACTAAGATCAGGAACAAGACAAGGTTGCCCAATCTCACCACTCTTATTCAACATAGTTTTGGAAGTTTTAGCCACAGCAATCAGAGAAGAAAAGGAAATAAAAGGAATCCAAATCAGAAAAGAAGAAGTAAAGCTGTCACTGTTTGTAGATGATATGATCCTTTACATAGAGAATCCTAAAGATGCTACCAGAAAACTACTAGAGCTAGCAATGAATTTGGTAAAGTAGCAGGACACAATATTAATGCACAGAAATCTCTGGCATTCCTATATATTAATGATGAAAAATCTGAAAGTGAAATCAAGAAAACACTCCCATTTACCATTGCAACAAAAAGAATAAAATATCTAAGAATAAACCTACCTAAGGAGACAAAAGACCTGTATGCAGAAAATTATAAGACACTGATGAAAGAAATTAAAGATGATACAAATAGATGGAGAAATATACCATGTTCTTGGATTGGAAGAATCAACATTGTGAAAATGACTCTACTACCCAAAGCAATCTATAGATTCAATGCAATCCCTATCAAACTACCACTGGCATTTTTCACAGAACTAGAACAAAAAATTTTGCAATTTGTATGGAAACACAAAAGACTCCGAATAGCCAAAGCAATCTTGAGAACGAAAAAAGGAGCTGGAGGAATCAGGCTCTCTGACTTCAGACTATACTACAAAGCTACTGTAATCAAGACAGTATGGTACTGACACAAAATCAGAAAGATAGATCAATGGAACAGGATAGAAAGCCCAGAGATAAACCCACATACATATGGACATCTTATCTTTGATAAAGGTGGCAGGAATGTACAGTGGAGAAAGGAGAGCCTCTTCAATAAGTGGTGCTGGGCAAACTGGACAGGTACATGTAAAAGTATGAGATTAGTTCAGTCCCTAACACCATACACAAAAATAAGCTCTAAATGGATTAAAGACCTACATGTAAGGCCAGAAACAATCAAACTCTTAGAGGAAAACATAGGCAGAACACTCTATGACATAAATCACAGCAAGATCCTTTCTGACCCACCTCCTAGAGTAATGGAAATAAAAACAAAAATAAACAAATGGGACCTAATGAAACTTCAAAGCTTTTGCACAGCAAAGAAAACCATAAACAAGACCAAAAGACAGCCCTCAGAATGGGAGAAAATATTTGTAAATGAAGCAACTGACAAAGGATTAATCTCCAAAATTTACAAGCAGCTCATGCAGCTCAATAACAATAAAACAAACAACCTAATCCAAAAATGGGCAGAAGACCTAAATAGACATTTCTACAAAGAAGATATACAGACTGCCAACAAACACATGAAAGAATGCTCAACATCATTAATCATTAGAGAAATGCAAATCAAAACTACAATGAGATGTCATCTCACACCAGTCAGAATGCCCATTTTCAAAAAATCTAGAAACAGTAAATGCTGGAGAGGGTGTGGAGAAAAGGGAACACTCTTGCACTGCTGGTGGGAATGTGAATTCGTTCAGCCACTATGGAGAACAGTATGGAGGTTCCTTAAAAAACTACAAATAGAACTACTATATGACCCAGCAATCCCACTACTGGGCATATACCCTAAGAAAACCATAATTCAAAAAGAGTCATGTACCAAAATGCTCATTGCAGCTCTATTTACAATAGCCCATAGATGGAAACAACCTAAGTGCCCATCATTGGATGAATGGATAAAGAAGATGTGGCACATATATACAATGGAATATTACTCAGCCATAAAAAGAAATGAAATTGAGCTATTTGTAATGAGGTAGATAGACCTAGAGTCTGTCATACAGAGTGAAGTAAGTCAGAAAGAAAAAGACAAATACCTATGCTAACACATATATATGGAATTAAAAAAAAATGTCATGAAGAACCTAGGGGTAAGACAGGAATAAAGACGCAGACCTACTGGAGAACGGACTTGAGGATATGGGGAGGGGGAAGGGTGAGCTGTGACAGGCGAGAGAGAGTCATGGACATATACAAACTAACAAACGTAGTAAGGTAGATAGCTAGTGGGAAGCAGCCTCATGGCACAGGGATATTGGCTCGGTGCTTTGTGACAGCCTGGAGAGGTGGGATAGGGAGTGTGGGAGGGAGGGAAATGCAAGAGGAAAGAGATATGGGAACATATGTATATATATAACTGATTCATTTTGTTGTAAAGCAGAAACTAACACAGCATTGTAAAGCAATTATGCTCCAATAAAGATGTTTTTTTTTAAAAAAAAAAAGAAAGGCAAGTGAATTAGAAAATGGTAGCTTGAAAATACCTCAGATACTTTCACTGGGAAACTTTTAGGTACTTTCACTGTGGAGTGATGTTATTGCAAAGATCAGTTGGTTGTTCATTTGCGTCCCAAATGCTTTCAAGTGCCCTAAGAGCACTGATTTGTAAATTAACTGGAGTTACAGTCCCCTGTGAAAAGTTGATGAAAATTGTGGCCCTCCCTTAAGCTAAATGCATGTGTAAAGAAAATCTACACCTAATTACATAACCTTTGATAATGTCCACATACCCTGAACTGTTGATTTGGAGAATGTTTCTATGAAAATCGTATACTAATGCAAACCCTACAAATTGATAATATTACAGTTTTAAGAATTTGCCTCTTGCCAAGTAAATGCTGCACTTTGATGTTACCTGCCAATCACACAATAGGGTCAAAGTTTTCTATTGTTTTAAATTTTATCTGTCAAGAGAGGATAGGTGAGTAACCACTTAAAAGTTCATGCAAATTTAAATGAAATAAAGATGCAAACAAATAATTACTGTCATTTGATAAACAGTTACTTAAGACTCAGCCTGACCACTCCATTTATTTTCTAGTGACATATTAGACCAGAGGGGAGGTACATGATTAATATATGTATTGGAATACTGACATTGAAAGTGTTTTTTAAAGTATTTTAAGTGCAACCAAGCATAAAACCTGAAGTCTAAGATATCTTACTCCTCTCTAACATTAAGGAAAATTTTCTGAAAGCCTAAATGCTCTAAACCTATAAAAGAAGCTGACATGAGTGCCTTGAAATTTCACTTACTGTCCTCAAAGTGTTTTGTTAACAGAGATCAATGGTAGTTGAATTTTAAAGAGCATGACAAGAAAACATATTTTAAAAATCCTGATTTAAATGTCACAAAATGTTAATTAAAATTATCAAAGTTAGAATAAGTAATGACTGATGAATTCAATAACAGGCACTAAAGTTTGGTCAGCAATGTATTTTTTTTAATACTAATAAAATAAAATATATATATATATATAATTTAAACTCAGTTAATTCTAAGTAATACTATAACATAAATGAAAATAATAATAGTCTATTCAGCTTCAACAATGTGTCAGATATTTTTACATTATATCCAAATATCACAAAATTTCACAAGATCACATTTTCATGTTTTTCAGAGAACAAAATTGAGGAGCAGTGAATTTAAGTGTCAGGCCTGGGTAAACAGGTGCAGAGAAGATTGGAATTCATGTTTCTCTGAAATGGTCCTTTTACAGAGAATCAAGATTTAATAATTGCCCAGATTAAGGTATGATTTGATTGAAATAAATAAACTACTTTGTTTTAGTGATTTCTTTCAATTGTTTATATAATTAAAAAAAGTAATCTTCAAAATTATGTTGATTGAGAATAAAATTTCTTATTTGGGGCTTTCCTGGTTGTGCAGTTGCTGGGAGTCCACCTGCCAATGCAGGGGACATGGGTTCATGCCCCGGTCCGGGAGGATCCCACATGCCATGGAGCGGCTGGACCTGTGGGCCATGGCTGCTGAGCCTGCACGTGCGGAGTCTGTTCCCGCAGAAGGAGAGGCCACAACAGTGAGAGGTGCACATACCACACACATAAAAAAAATTCTTTTTTTTTAATTTGTAATTGAATTTATTTTTATTTTTTCACATCTTTATTGGAGTATAATTGCTTTACAATGGTGTGTTAGTTTCTGTTTTATAACAAAGTGAATCAGTTATACATATACATATGTTCCCATATCTCTTCCCTCTTGCATCTCCCTCCCTCCCACCCTCCCTATCCCACCCCTCCAGGTGGTAACAAAGCACCCAGCTGATCTCCCTGTGCTATGCGGCTGATTCCCACTAGCTATCTACTTTACGTTTGGTAGTGTATATATGTCCATGCCTCTCTCGTGCCCTGTCACAGCTCACCCTTCCCCCTCCCCATATCCTCAAGTCCATTCTCTAGTAGCTCTGTGTCTTTATTCCTGTCTTACCCCTAGGTTCTTCATGACATTTTTTTTCTTAAATTCCATATATATGTGTTAGCATATGGTATTTGTCTTTCTCTTTCTGACTTACTTCACTCTGTATGACAGACTCTAGGTCTATCCACCTCATTACAAAGAGCTCAGTTTAGTTTCTTTTTATGGTTGAGTAATATTCCATTGTATATATGTGCCACATCTTCTTTATCCATTCATCCAATGATGGGCACTTAGGTTGTTTCCATCTATGGGCTATTGTAAATAGAGCTGCAATGAACATTTTGGTACATGACTCTTTTTGAATTATGGTTTTCTCAGGGTATATGTCCACTAGTGGGATTGCTGTGTCATATGCTAGTTCTATTTGTAGTTTTTTAAGGAACCTCCATACTGTTCTTCATAGTGGCTGTACCAATTCACATTCCCACCAGCAGTGCAAGAGTGTTCCCTTTTCTCCACACCCTCTCCAGCATTTATTGTTTCTAGATTTTTTGATGATGGCCATTCTGACTGGTGTGAGATGATAGCTCATTGTAGTTTTGATTTGCATTTCTCTAATGATTAATGATGTTGAGCATTCTTTCATGTGTTTGTTGGCAGTCTGCATATCTTCTTTGTAGAAATGTCTATTTAGGTCTTCTGCCCATTTTGGGATTGGGTTGATTTTTTGTTGTTGTTGTCGTTATTGAGCTGCTTGTAAATTTTGGAGATTAATCCTTTGTCAGTTGCTTCATTTACAAATATTTTCTCACATTCTGAGGGTTGTCTTTTGGTCTTGTTTATGGTTTCCTTTGCTGTGCAAAAGCTTTGAAGTTTCATTACGTCCCATTTATTTATTTCTGTTTTTATTTCCATTACTCTAGGAGGTGGGTCAGAAAGGATCTTGCTGTGATTTATGTCATATAGTGTTCTGCCTATGTTTTCCTCTAAGAGTTTGATTGTTTCTGGCCTTACATGTAGGTCTTTAATCTATTTTGAACTTATTTTTGTGTATGGTGTTAGGGAGAGATCTAGTCTCACACTTTTACATGTACCTGTCCAGTTCTCTCAGCACCACTTATTGAAGAGGCTGTCCTTTCTCCACTGTACATTCCTGCCTCCTTTTTCAAAGGTAATTTGACCATATGTGCATGCGATTATCTCTGGGCTTTCTATCCTGTTCCATTGATCTATATTTCTGTTTCTGTGCCAGTACCATACTGCCTTCATTACTGCAGCTTTGTAGTATAGTCTGAAGTAAGGGAGCCTTATTCCTGCAGCTCCATTTTTCATTCTCAAGATTGCTTTGGCTATTCGGGGTCTTTTATGTTTCCATACAAATTGTGAAATTCTTTTCTTCTATTTCTGTGAAAAATACCAGTGGTAGTTTGATAGGGATTGCATTGAATCTGTAGATTGCTTTGGGTAGTAGAGTCATTTTCACAATGTTGATTCTTCCAATCCAAGAACATGGTATATTTCTCCATCTATTTGTATCATCTTTAATTTCTTTCATCAGTGTCTTATAATTTTCTGCATACAGGTCTTTTGTTTCCGTAGGTAGGTTTATTCCTAAATATTTTATTCTTTTTGTTGCAATGGTAAAGGGGAGTGTTTCTTGATTTCATTTTCAGATTTTTCATCATTAATGTATAGGAATGCCAGAGATTTCTGTGCATTAATTTTTTATCCTGCTACTTTCCCAAATTCATCGATTAGTTCTAGTAGTTTTCTGGTAGCATCTTTAGGATTCTCTATGTATACTATCATGTCATCTGCAAACAGTGACAGCGTTACTTCTTCTTTTCTGATTTGGATTCTTTTATTTCCTTTTCTTCTCTGATTGCTGTGGCTAAAACTTCCAAAAGTATGTTGAATAAGAGTGGTGAGATTGGGCAACCTTGTCTTGTTCCTGATCTTAGTGGAAATGCTTTCAATTTTTCACCATTCAGGATGATGTTGGCTGTGGGTTTGTCATATATGGCCTTTATTAGGTTGACGGAAGTTCCCTCTATGCCTACTTCCTGCAGGGTTTTTATCATAAATGGGTGTTGAATTTTGTCAAAAGCTTTTCTGCATCTATTGAGATGATCATATAGCTTTTCTCTTCAATTTGTGAATATGGTTTATCACATTGATTGATTTGCATATATTAAAGAATCCTTGCATTCCTGGAATAAACCTCACTTGATCATGGTGTATGATCCTTTTAGTGTGCTCTTGGATTCTGTTTGCTAGTATTTTGTTGAGGATTTTTGCATCTATGTTCATCAGTGATATTGACCTGTAGTTTTCTTTCTTTGTGACATCCTTGTCTGGTTTTGGTATCAAGGTGATGGTGGCCTCGTAGAAGGAATTTGGCAGTGTTCCTCCCTCTGCTATATTTTGGAAGAGTTTGAGAAGGATAGGTGTTAGTTCTTCTCTAAGTTTTTGATAGAATTCGCCTGTGAAGCCATCTGGTCCTGGGCTTTTGTTTGTTGGAAGATTTTTAATCACAGTTTCAATTTCAGTGCTTGTGATTGGTCTGTTCATATTTTCTATTTCTTCCTGATTCGGTCTTGGTAGTTGTGCATTTCTAAGAATTTGTCCATTTCTTCCATGTTGTCCATTTTATTGGCATAGAGTTGCTTGTAGTAATCTCTCATGATCTTTTGTATTTCTGCACTGTTAATTGTTACTTCTCCTTTTCATTTCTATTTCTATTGATTTGAGTCTTCTTCATTTTTTTGGTTGATGAGTCTGGCTAATGGTTTATCAATTTTGTTTGTCTTCTCAAAGAACCAGCTTTTATTTTTATTGATCTTTGCTATCATTTCCTTTATTTCTTTTTTATTTATTTCTGATCTGAGCTTTATGATTTCTTTCCTTCTGCTAACTTTGGGTATTTTTTGTTCTTCTTTCTCTAATTGCTTTAGGTGCAAGTTTAGGTTTTGTATTTTAGATGTTTCCTGTTTCTTAAGGTAGGATTGTATTGCTATAAACTTCCCTCTTAGAACTGCTTTTGCTGCATACCATAGATTTTGGGTCGTCATGTCTCCATTGTCATTTGTTTGTAGTTTTTTTTAAGTTCCTCTGGATTTATTCAGTGATCTCCTGCTTATTAAGTAGTGTATTGTTTAGCCTCCATGTGTTTGTATTTTTTACAGATCTTTTCCTGTAATTGATATCTAGTGTCATAGCATTGTGGTGGGAAAAGATACTTGATACAATTTCAATTTTCTTAAATTTAGCAAGGCTTGATTTGTGACCCAAGATATGATCTATCCTGGAGAACATTCCATGAGCACTTGAGAAAAATGTGTATTCTGTTGTTTTTGGATGGAATGTCCTATAAATATCAATTAAGTCCATCTTGTTTAATGTATCCTTTAAAACTTGTGTTTCCTTATTTATTTTCATTTTGGATGATCTGTCCATTGGTGAAAGTGGGGTGTTAAAGTCCCCTATTATGAATGTGTTACTGTCGATTTCCCCTTTTTTGGATATTAGTATTTGCCTTATTATTGAGGTGATCCTATGTTGGGTGCATAAAGATTTACAATTGTTATAACGTCTTCTTGGATCGATCTCTTGATCATTATGTAGTGTCCTTCTTTGTCTCTTCTAATAGTCCTTATTTTAAAGTCTATTTTGTCTGATATGAGAATTACTACTTCAGCTTTCTTTTGGTTTCCATTAGCATGAAATATCTTTTTCCATCCCCTTACTTTCAGTCTGTGTGTGTCTCTAGGTCTGAAGTGGGTCTTTTGTAGACAGCAATTATATGGGTCTTGTTTTTGTATCAATTCAGCCAATCTATGTCTTTTAGTGGGAGCATTTAGTCCATTTACATTTAAGGTAATTATTGACATGTGTATTCCTATTCCCATTTTCTTAATTGTTTTGGGTTTGTTATTGTAGGTCTTTTCCCTCTCTTGTGTTTCTTGCCTAGAGAAGTTCCTTTAGTAGTTGTTTTAAAGCTGGTTTGGTGGTGCTGAACTCTCTCAGATTTTGCTTGTCTGTAAAGGTTTTAATTTCTCCATCAAATCTGAATGAGATCCTTGCTGGGTAAAGTAATCTTGGTTGCCGGTTTTTCTCCTTCATCACTTTAAATACGTCCTGCCACTCCCTTCTGGCTTACAGAGTTTCTGCTGAGAGAACAGCTGTTAACCTTATGGGGATTCCCTTGTGTGTTATTTGTTGTTTTTCCCTTGCTACTTTTAACATGTTTTCTTTGTATTTAAGTTTTGACAGTTTGATTAATATGTGTCTTGGCATATTTCTCCTTGGATTTATCCTGTATGGAACTCTCTGCCCTTCTTGGGCTTGATTAACTATTTCCTTTCCCATATTAAGGAAGTTTTCAACTATAATCTCTTCAAATATTTTCTCAGTCCCTTTTTTTTTTCTCTTCTTCTTCTGGAGGCCCTATAATTCGAATGTTGGTGCATTGAATGTTGTCCCAGAGGTCTCTGAGATTGTCCTCAGTTCCTTTCATTCTTTTTTTCTTTAATCTGCTCTACAGTAGTTATTTCCACTATTTAATCTTCCAAGTCACTTATCCGTTCTTCTGCCTCAGTTATTCCATTATTGATCCCATCTAAAGTATATTTAATTTCATTTATTGTGTTGTTCATCATTGTTTCATCTTTAGTTCTTCTAGGTCCATGTTAAGTGTTTCTTGCATTTTGTCTATTCTATTTCCAAGATTTTGGATCATCCTTACTATCATTATTCTGAATTCTTTTTCAGGTAGACTGCCTATTTCCTCATCATTTTTTAGGTCTGGTGGCTTTTATCTTGCTCTTTCATCTGCTGTGTGTTTTTCTCTCTTCTTATTTTGCTTATCTTACTGTGTTTGGGGTCTCCTTTTTGCAGGCTGAAGGTTCGTAGTTCCCATTGTTTTTGGTGTCTGTCCCCAGTGGCTAAGGTTTGTTCAGTGGGTTGTGTAGGCTTCCTGGTGGAGGGGACTAGTGCCTGTGTTCTTGTGGATGAGTCTGGATCTTGTCTTTTTTGGTGTGCATGTCCACGTCTTGTTGTGTGTTTTGGGGTGTCTATGGACTTATCATGATTTTAGGCAGCCTCTCTGCTAATGGGTGGTGTTGTGTTCTTGTCTTGCTAGTTGTTTGGCATAGGATGTTCATCACTGTAGCTTGCTGGTCGTTGAGTGAAGCTGGTGCTGGTGTTGAGATGGAGATCTCTGGGAAATTTTTGCCATTTGATATTATGGGGAGCTGAGAGGTCTATTGTGAACCAGTGTTCTGAAGTTGGCTCTCCCACCTCAGAGGCACAGCACTGACTCCTGGCTGCAGCAACAAAAGCCTTTCAACCACATGGCTCGGAATAAAAGGGAGAAAATATAGAAAGAAATAATTAGTATAAGTAGAAAGAAAGAAAGAATGAAAGCAGGGAGGGAGGGAGGGAGGATGGGAGGAAGGAAGGAAGGAGTGAAGGGAGGAAAAAAAAGAAAGAAAGAAGATAAAGTAAAATAAAATAAAGTAAGATAATATATAATAAATTTATTAAAATAAAAAAATAATTATTAAGAAAAAAATTAAAAACAAAACAAAACAAAACAAAAATGGATGGATAGAACCCTAAGACAAATGGTGGAAGCAAAGCTATACAGACAAAATCTCACACAGAAGCATACACATACACACTCATAAAAAGAGGAAAAGGGGAAAAATCATAAATCTTGCTCGCAAAGTCCACCTCCTCAATTTGGGATGATTCGATATCTAAAGGAGGGAAGGAAGGAAGGAAAGAAGGAAGGAAGGAAGGAAGGAAGGTAAGAAAGAAATAAAGAAAGAAAGAAAGAAAGAAAGAAGATAAAGTAAAATAAAATAAAGTTATTAAAATAAAACAAATAATTATTAAGACAAAAAATGGAAAATTCTTATTTGTTTTCACTTAAAAATTATTTACATTTTTGAAAATTATTGTATTTTACAAATATTCAGTGACTTGATCTTCAGCCACATTTTCAAAGCATTATCTAATTCTCAAATTGATCTTGTTGGAAATCCAGTTTAGTATTTTTATTTTCTCATCATACAATACAAGAAAATTGGATAAATCTATTTTTATACTGTGAATTTTAATGTCCTACTTTACGTCACGCAGCTAATGTGTATCATTCCTACAGAAATATACTGAGGTAGATATACTGAGGTAAAATACCTTTAGAACTGAATAATCTGATTAGAATTACTGCAACTCTACATAGTGCAAACAAGGTTTTTTGGTTGTTACTGTTTGTTTCTTTTCTCTGATCTCATATTCTGGACTAACAGCATTTAAAAGAGTAATAATGGGCAAAAATATTGAAAGGGGAAAAAATGGTCTCTGATCATATTTTGGTTGCAAATAACAAAAATACTTCCATGACAAAAAAAAAAAATTAGGAAATGGTGAAATGATGTCATTTCCTTGATATAAAATGACACATAAGACTAATTGTAAAGATTCCTAATACTGGGTTTTCTGGTGAAACTAACAGAAACCATAGAAGGGTAAAGAGTAAGATATTTTTCCTTTTTTCCCTTCCTTTTCTTATGCTGAGTAAGAGAGAAAATTTTGAGCACAGTTCTTGGTAAAAGAAGAAAAAGAAGGAATGAAAGAAGTATGAGAAAAAGCAAAAACCATGAAACGTTGGCACCAATACTATCTCTTTCTTTTCAGGAGTCTTTGGAAATCAAGAACTAGGCAAAGCGACTGCAGTAAGTGGAAGGGAAGTTTACTAGCAAGATTTAAATTTGACCTTTATTATACACTGAAAGAAAAAGTGCCCTGTGAGCATCAGATATTTTATACCTATATCTAATTATCTCAAAAAAGCTATCTTTTCATGAATTCCAGACAATCTTATTTTAAAAACTTATCTCCTTGATGGAAGAAACTTTGTCTATCTTTGTCAGAAAATTTGTTTCATCTCCTTTCATTTTCAATACTGCTGTGTTTGTTACATCAGAAGCTGTATCAATTAGGGAAATATGGTAATTCTAAGAATTTTCAAATATCAGAAAATCCCTACCTCAATAAATAATCACTAAAATGACATCGAATTTCTTAGATAATTAGTAAATGTTTTATTTATAATGCAGTCATGTTGAGAATCTTAGCAAGAAAAAAGAATCACATTCTACTTAACACAAATAAGTAAAGATTTGGATACATCAATAAAAATATTCATAAAAAAATCAAGTTTATCTATTCAAATATACTTATGAACCAACAGCCTTTCTCCCTTGCCAGTATTAATTAAATTCTAATTTTATAGCAACCATTTTATGTGTTAGAGTTTTTTCCTTTGAATTGCTAGAAAACTGGTGCCACAAAAAGGGATATCATTTATATTAAAGCACTATTCCCTTATTTTTTTTTACTTGAGATTTGATTTCTTATATTCAATTTTTTTTTTACAAAGTCAGCTATCTACTTGAATGGTTAATAAACAGGCTTAAGGATTTTATTTGTTTTACAGGTGAATTAGATTTAACCTTCAGAATGCTGCAATGAAACATTAAGTACAAGGTTCTTAGGTCTTAATAAGAGTGTTGATTGCTCAAAATCCTTGATGCTTATTTTTCCCTTAAACTTTAACCATAAGACTCTTTATGAAAGCTAGTGATGTTCCACACCATGGAATTTGCAGACATCTTGTACCTTTTAATTCATTCTGTCTTCTTAGGTGCAGCTATCCTGAACAGTAGCACATTGTTAGTTGGTACTCAAAAAACATGCTTACTTGATCTTACAATACTGAGAAGAAGTACTATAAATAATTTATATTTTCTGAATAAGTAAAACCGGAAGGCAGCAGTTTAATTCTGTCTAGTTCTGTAGGGGAGGAAAAATAATTTTCCCTCTGCCCTTCTGAATTTTTGGCTGGCATCTCTGTCACAAAAGTAAAATTAACAAGATAAAAATAAATAGAAGTTTATTGACATGTATACCTCATGTATACATGGGAGATACCCATGAAATAATAAGTAACTTTCCAAGGTGACTTAGAATTTAGATTTAGATACCATCTTCAGCTAAAGATAAAAGAAAGAAAGCTGGCGGGGAGACGTTATGGAGAGGTGACCAGGAAAAGCACAGTAATGGGTTGTTATGCAGATTTAAGTTACTGCCTTGTCAATTGATAAGAAGTTGTCTCCACGATTAATTTTTGTGTCCTTCCTGGTAAAGAGAAGATGAATTACACTTTTGTAAACTGATGTCCTGCCTTTAGGAAAATTGTGGGAATGCAGAGAACTTTTCTTGTATCAGCTTCTTTCCCATTACCTTCAGCTCAAAATAATTCTTATGCCAAAGTGGGATATTTTGGGGGTAACATATTCTGCCACCCTTCAGTTTCAATTACTAAACATTGGCATGGGATTTGTAACATTGTTATTCATTAAGTTTCATGAACTTAAACTGGAATGAATGTTGAAATTCTGATCACCAATTACAATTCTGTCCTCAATTTCAACCTTCTCATACCACCAAGCAATTCTTAAACCCCAGGTGGGTGTCCTACAGTTCAACTCAATTCTGACACACCAGTTAAGATCCCAGTCCCACAAGTCTGCCTGCCCTCCTTTAGAGCTAACTGCAAGTCCAGGTTATCGCCTGAGCTTCTGACTAACTGGCTGTAGGCTATAGATTGGAGGTTCCAAGGACTCCCTTTAATGGATTTAATTAATTTGCTGGAGTAGCTCACAGAACTCAGAGAAACATTTTACTTAGTAGATATTGTTATTATATGGAAGGATATGACTCAGAAATGGCCAGATGGAAGAGATGCATAGGGCAAGTTATGGGTAAAAGGTATGGAGTTTCCATGTCTTCTATGAGCACCACTCTCTCAAATCTCCATCTGTTCAACAACGCTGAAGCTCTCTGAATGTCATCCTTTCGGATTTTTATGGAAGCTCCATTGCAAAGGCATGACTCATTAAATCATGGCACCTAGTGGCTGAACTCAATGAGGTCAATGGAGTGGGACTAAAAATTCCAGCTCTCTAATCAAATGGTTGGTTTTCCTGGCAATCAGCCTTTATGCTTAGATGATGTCCAAAAGTCATCTCATTAACATAACAAAGAACACTTTAATCTCTCTCATCATTTAGGAAATTCCAAGGGTTTTACCAGGAATAGTGGATGAAGACCGAACATATTTTTCTTATTATAGATCAAATATCATAATGTTGAATGTTATAAGTGGAAATAGATGTTTTTGATGAGTGTATTAGTCAGGAGTCAACCAGAGAAACAGAGCCAGTAGGAAATATATATTAAGAGATTAATTACAACGAATTTGCTTACACATTGTGGGATCTTGTTGGGCAAGTTGAAATCTATAGAGCAGGTTGTCTGGAAGTACAGGCTGGAACTCTTAGATACAAGATGAAGCTGCTCTCCATGGGCAAAATTTCTTCTTCAAGTACGTCTCAGCCCTATCTTAGAGCTTTGCAACTGAATGAATTGGACCCACTCAGATTGTCTAGGATAAACTCTCTACTTAAAGTCAACTGATTATGGTTGAATAACATCTACAAAATGAATTCACAGCTCTAATACCTAGATTAGTGTTTGATTGAATGACTGGATACTGAAACTCAGCCAAGGTAACACATTAAACTGAGCATCACAATGACAAAGGAGCACGTGGGAATATTTTTCTGATTATGTTTCAGTGTTAAGATGTTTTTTCCTTTTTTTATTACCTTTTAAAATGTATGTGTTAAAAACCTTTAACAATCTCTTCACTGTCTCAGGCACCTCCTTTGTGCATATAGATCCCTCACTGTGCCAGACAGCCTTTTCAAAAGACAGCCCAAGTATATATCTTATTCCACATATTCTTCAAGTGATGTTGACACTCTTCCAAAGAGAGGCAGGATCTACATTTCTTCTCCTTGAACCTGGCCAATTGTAACTGCCTCAACCAGTAGGGTGTGGGAGACACAGACATCATGCTGCCTAACTTCTGAATCTAGGTCAAAGAAGGAGATAAGGTCTCCTTCTGCCCCTCTTTTCTTCTTGGAATGCTTGCCTTTGAATTCAGTCATCATGTTGAAAGGAAGTCCAGACCACATGAAGATATCACATGTTAAGTGTTTCATTGAACAGCCAACATCAACTAGTAGACTTGGTAAGTGAGCTTTCTGATGAGTCCAGCACCCAGTCTTCAAATCTTCCAGCCTAGGACAAAGACACGTTGGGGCACAGGAAATCCATCCCTACCTGAATTTTATGTTCTGCCTGAATTTCTGATTCAAAGAGTTCCTGTATAAAATAAATTTCTGTTATATTGTGCCAATAACTTTTGGGGTAATTTGTTATCTAATACTAGTAATTAGACTGTCTCCCCTACAGTTCTTATGATTCTATAAAACTCTGAAACCTCATTGCCACAGTGTAAGAAGTGGCTACTTGAACACAAGAAAAGCTACTCAGAATATCCCAAACCAACAAGGTGGATTAATTTTGTGATATTGACCTTCATAAAACACACACACATGAATAAAATAAAGAGACCATTTTCTCTCTGTTGTCATTTTGCTTACAAAGATAAATGTTTGTTTAAACCTTTCAGCAGAGAAGACCTAAACATTCTAAACATGTGGCATCCTATCGATTCTACTGTGTAACTTAATCGGTAGGTCCAGCTGCACGAGCAATAAAGGAAGGAAATTGCTGTCTTTGAAAAGTCATAGGAAGAAAAAATAATGTAACTGAACTTCTTTTAATTATGTCTGCAGTTTCCCTCAGCTATTTCCTCCTTTAGGCCAGCAGACATACTACAAAGAATAAAACCGAGGCTTCTCCAGTAAGAGAATGAGCAGGTTAATCTTATAAGCATCAAGCTTACTGTTATGTAGGCCAGGGTTTTGGTCGCATTCTTATGTAACTTCCTAGCCTCAGTCTTCTTGAGTGCTATTAAAACTTCATACCTCCTTAATAAAGTGAAGTAAACAAAGCACTGAGCACAGAGCCTAGCACAAGGTAAGTTCTTGATAAAAAAATAAAAGGTGAAAATTGAAAAATTAAGTTATTCAAATTGACATTGTATTTATGCAGAGCATATTATATATCTACTGATTTTGAATAAAAGAAAACAGAAAAGTGCAGCTGGAATATTTTTAAAAGTAATGCCTGGGTTGATGTTCAGAAACTAGAGTGTTATTCAATCAATAAGGTATTTTGTTTTGATTTTGTTTTCAGGGAAGGTGTTGGCTCCACAGTAATCTATAACAACCTCTTCCTTTTTGGGTATGTTATTCTTTCTTTTGGGTATATATTATTATTTTTCCATTGCTGCTGTAACAATTTACCTCACATTTATCAGCTTAAAACAATACCTATTTATTACCTCCTAGTTCTGTAGGTCAGAACTCCTGGTATAACACGGCTCCACTGGGTTCTCTACTTAGAATCTTTCAAGGCCAATATGAGAATCTTGCAAGGCCAATATCAAAGTGTTAACAAGGCTGCATCCCTTCGAGGAGGTTCTAGGAGTGAATTTACTGCCAAGGTCACTCATTTGACCAAACTCAGTTCCTCATTGTTATAGGACTGAGTCTCTTGTTTCCTTGCTTGCTACCATCCCTGGGCCAGTCTTTCCTACTTGACTACCCATGTTTTTTTCTTGTCTTAAACAGTTCAGGCAGCTGAAACAAAAATATCATAGGCTCGGTGGCTTATGGTATGAGACACTTATTTCTCACACTTCTGGAGAGGCTAGGAAATCCAAAATCAAGAGGAAAGGAAATCACAGCAAAATCCTTTTTGACCCACCTCTTAGAGAAATGGAAATAAAAACAAAAATAAACAAATGGGACCTAATGAAACTTCAAAGCTTTTGCACAGCAAAGAAAACCATAAAGAAGACCAAAAGACAGCTCTCAGAAAGGGAGAAAATATTTGCAAATGAAGCAACTGACAAAGGATTAATTTTCAAAATTTACAAGCAGCTCATGCAACTCAATAACAAAAAAACAAACAACCCAATCCAAAAATGGGCAGAAGACCTAAATAGATATTTCTCCAAAGAAGAAATACAGACTGCCAACAAACACATGAAAGAATGCTCAACATCATTAATCACTAGAGAAACGTAAATCAAAACTACAATGAGCTATCATCTCACACCAGTCAAAATGGCCATCATCAAAAAATCTAGAAACAATAAATGCTGGAGAGGGTGTGGAGAAAAGGGAACACTCTTGCACTGCTGGTAGGAATGTGAATTGGTACAGCCACTATGGAGAACGGTATGGAGGTTCCTAAAAAAAACTACAAATAGAGCTAGCATATGACCCAGCAATCCCACTAGTGGGCATATACCCTGAGAAAACCAAAATTCAAAGAGTCATGTACCAAAATGTTCATTGCAGCTCTATTTACAATAGCCCAGAGATGGAAACAACCTAAGTGCCCATCATCGGATGAATGGATAAAGAAGATGTGGCACATATATACAATGGAATATTACTCAGCCATAAAAAGAAAGGAAATTGAGCTATTTGTAATGAGGTGGATAGACCTGGAGTCTGTCATACAGAGTGAAGTAAGTCAGAAAGAGAAAGACAAATACCATATGCTAACACATATATATGGAATTTAAGAAAAAAAAATGTCATGAAGAACCTAGGGGTAAGATAAGAATAAAGACACAGACCTACTGGAGAACGGACTTGAGGATATGGGGAGGGGGAAGGGTGAGCTGTGACAGGGCACGAGAGAGGCATAGACATATATACACTACCAAACATAAGGTAGATAGCTAGTGGGAATCAGCCGCATAGCACAGGGAGATCAGCTGGGTGCTTTGTTACCACCTGGAGGGGTGGAATAGAGAGGGTGGGAGGGAAGGAGACGCAAGAAGGAAGACATATGGGAACATATGTATATGTATAACTGATTCACTTTGTTATAAAGCAGAAACTAACACACCATTGTAAAGCAATTATGCCCCAATAAAGGTGTTAATAAAAAAAAAAAAAGAGGAAAGGAAATTCAGTGTCAGGTGAGGACTGTTTCCTCATTCATAGAAGATCATCTTCTCACTGTCCTCTTACCTGGTGGAAAGAGGGCTGGAGAGGTCTCTGAGGTTTCTTTCTTAAGTGCATTAATCACATTTTTGAGGACTCTGCCTTATGACCTAATCACCTTCCAAAGACCCCACCTCCTAATGCCATCACATTGAGGGATTAGGCTTTTCAACATGTGGATTCTGGGGGATGTAATCACTCAGTCCAAAACACTTCTCATACTTCCCATGTGACATCCTCCAGCAATGGTGGCTGAGACGTTCTCATGCTTGGAATATCTCTGACTTCTCCTTTTACTGCATCTCTCCTGACTCTAGCTGAAGAAAGTGCTCCAAGTCTAAAGGCTCCCATGATTAGATTGGGCCCACTCTGATAATGCAGGAAAATCTTCTTTTAATGCCCATAGTCATAATTATATCTGCTAAGCCTCTTCTCTTTTGTCATTTAATGTCACATATTCACAAATTCCAGAGATGAGGGCACAAACAACTTTGGCAGGGGTTGGGTGGGATGAATTTGAGGACAGGGGATATGTTTTGTTCCCTGTATATCAAAAACCCAGGAGTACTACATGTATTGAACCCAACTAGACCAAGGGTATTCTTTAATCTTTTCTCTGATCTTTTTATCTTTCCTTAATATTTTTAATTGTAAATTATGTTTATAATTTTAATTGTCTATAATCATGCAAATATCCTCTACCTTTACTGCAGTTTTTAAACATTTTTTAATGCTAGGTTGTTTTTTTTTTAATAATTATTTTCCTTCATGTTACTTCTCTATCCCCTAGATCTTCAGTGGGAAATGTGGAGCTGTATTTACCTCTCTTTACACTTTAACCAGAGAAACTCCACATTTAACTTTTTCAAAGATGGAGCTTTTGCATAATATTTCAAAAATTTTTGAAAACCTTTGTCCCTAGAATTCAGTGCTTCTCAAACTCTCTATGGTGAAGATTTTTTAAAAATTTATCCCAAACCTAAGCTTCTGTATAACACAATAAAGTGAATTACTTTCAAAAAAATAAATGAAAACAAGAAAGGAGGAATACAAAATGGAAATTCAAAAATTTAATTCTTAGATGTATTAGACATACAGTTAATCTCCCAAATTTCTGTAAAATATTATAAATGCTTAATCTCAATTTTTATACTCATCTTTTCTCTTACTGGTAATAATCATTTCATGCATCATCACTCTTCCACACATCATACTTTGAACTGGCCAAATAATAACCTATACTGGTAATTCCAGGATTAGAAATAAAGAAACTGTATGTAATAAACTCCAGTCTATCACTTTCATGAGCTTAAAATTCTTGACTAATTCCAAACTATCAAAGCACACAAAGAAAGTGATACTTACTATTCTAAATTATAAGTATTTTGAAATGTTTATAGCAGTGTTTTCCTACTTGGGTGAAATATAAAATGGGAAATCTTTAGGAAACAAATAAAATCAGCCATTCAAACACAATTCTTTATTTTGAATCATGTCCCTGAAGCCCCTGCAGAAAGAATTGAACCACATCATACATCTTGGAGTGCCAGCACAGCATTGTGTTGACAATAAGCTTGAAGGAGAATCAGGTCATTTTTCAGCCAGCTTCCAGAAATTGCCTCTTTAAAATTCTTAGGTCCTTTACTGCAATAAATATCCATGTTTCCAGTCTCTTGACTTGAAAAAAAAAAAAAAGTGTTCTACAGCCCATAGGAGATGATTTCTGTGTCAAAGGTAGGGTAAAGAGCACACGACCTTGCATGGAGGAAAACCCAACCATTAAAATAACTTCAATGACAGCTGATTTTTTCATGGGTTTATTCACTATGTTGAAGACAATGATGCCAATGTGGACTTTAATTACCTTAAAGGCTGTTCTGGAAGGAAAGAGGATGGACAGTGGATATTACAGGAAAACTCTGAATGTGTTTTGTATGGAGGGTAACTGTTGAAGGAAGGAGGAGAAAACATATTTTTTTTACTTCTGTAGAGATAATTTCTATATATTTATTTTTTTTTTGTCATTAGTGATCATAATACCTCAGAAATTATATACAACATAGGTGCTTTATGACAAGTAGAATATACCAACTTACAATGACTATTTTTTCTCGCTTAATTTTTTTTTAAATCTCAAGGTTAACAACGAGTTATAAAACTTGGTTGAACCCAGATCATAAACATATTGAAACTCTAAATTCAGGTCAGTCTCTTAGAACATTAAATTATTATTCTGTATCATTAAACTAATATTATGAATCACAGAAATCATTTTAAATAGCTATTATAATAAAGGCATCATGCTACCTTTTAAGAAATAATATAAATCTGATTGAGCTGTATAAACTGCTTTTAAGGAGCTCACAAATTAATGGAGAGGTATGAGGAATTTGACTAGGATTAGTGTATATATATATACACAAACATAATTTATATTATTTATATAATTGTATATTTTAATATTAATAAATATAACACAAATAAAGTATTGTGGAACCACAAGTAAGGAAGTAATGAATTATTAAGTTTAGATAGGATATCAGGAAAGGGTCCAAAAAGTAGGTGGCATATAAATTAGATATCAAGACATAAGGAAAATTTGGACAGAGAAATGGAAAATTTTAATATAGGGAAACTTAAGCAAAGAGTACAGCCTCATAGATATGTGTGTCCAGCATGTTGAAAAATTTATCTCATATTTATGAAAGCGCTAATGTCTCATACTCATCATATTGTCTATTAAGTGGTCTAAGGATTAAAAATAATTAAATCATAAAGTAGCTGCTTTGGGATAAACATGTGATTTTGAATTCAGTTGATGTTATTAAAGCTTAACCTCTCCTTTCCAGAAGCCCAAGGAT
Organism: Grampus griseus; assembly: GCF_964374135.1. Lineage (NCBI taxonomy): Eukaryota > Metazoa > Chordata > Mammalia > Artiodactyla > Delphinidae > Grampus > Grampus griseus. Next base: position 123,569,332 of record NC_138998.1, on the reverse strand, counting down.
AGAGGTCATTTATCCTGGAGTGGTTAGATACAGTTGGGGGATTTAAAATTCTTTATTAATCAAACCATTTGAAATGGTTTTTAAAAATGTCATTTGGCAGTGATATGGTATCAGAAATGTTCTTTCTCTTTCTTGACCTAAAACAAATATACTGCCAGATATTTTTCCAGCAAGGATGGATTTATTCAGAATCAGCAGAAAATTGCAATTTGGAGTCTACAATCATGGCAAGTCATGTGCAAGTCCCTGCAGAGCAAGGGAAGTAGAACACTTTTATAGATGGGAAAAGGAAGTTAGGTAGGAGGTCTATAGTAAATAATGAGTCCATGGCTTTTCATTGGCTGAGTCCTTTCCTGGATAAAGGAGGAGCCTCTCTTCTTCCCATTGGGCTCTGCTATAATTTCAGGGAATGAGAGCTCTCCTTTTTGGTCTCCAAACTCTATTTATTTACTTTTTTTTTTTTTTTACTTTTTTTATTTTTCATTTTTAAAAATTTTTATTGAAATACAGTTTATATACAATGTTGTGTTAGTTTCAGGTGTACTGTAAAGTAACTCAGTTATATATGTATATATATGTTATATATATATACATATAAAGAATATAAATATATATATATAAATATATATATAATATAAATATTATATTATATATTATATATATATATTATATATATATATTATATATATATAATATATATAATATATATATAATATATATAATATATATTATATATTTATATATATAATATATATATAATATATAATATAATATTTATATTATATATATATATTTATATATATATTTATATTCTTTATATTTATATATTTATATTTATATTATATAAATATATTTATATATTATATATATATAATAATATATATTATATATATATTATATATATAATATATATTATATATATATATTATATATATATTATATATATTATATATATATATTATATATTTATATATATTATATATTTATATTTATATATATATATTTAATATATATATTTATATATATATTAAATATATATATATAAATATATATATAAAGAATATATATATATTCTTTTAAGATTCTTTTCCATTATAGTTTATTACAAGATATTGAGTGTGGTTAGTTCCCTGTGCTATACAGTAGGTCCTTGTTGGCTGTCTATTTTATATATAGTAGTGTATATATTCAATCCTAAACTCCTAATTTATCCCTCCCCTCCCCATTTCCCCTTTCATAACTATAAGTTTGTTTTCTGTTTTGTTTTTAACTTTGTATTTTATATTGGACTATAGTTGAGGAACAATGTTGTGATAGTTTCAGGTGTACAGCAAAGTGATTCAATTATACATATATCTATTCTTTTACGAATTATTTTCCCATTTAGGTTGTTACATAATATTGAGCAGAGAGTTTTCTGTGCTATACAGTAAGTCCTTGTTGGTTATCCATTTTAAATATAGCAGTGTGTACATGTCAATCCCAAACTCCCCAGCTATCCCTTCCCCCCACCCTTCCCCCTGGTAACTGTAATTTCATTCTCTAAATCTGTGAGTCTGTTTCTGTTTTGTAAGTAAGTTCATTTGTATCATTTCTTTTTAGATTCCACTTATAAGTGATATCATATGATATTTCTCTTTTTCTGTCTGACTTACTTCACTCAGTATGACAATCTCTAAGTCCATCCAAATAATGCAAATGACATTATTTCATTCTTTTTAATGGTTGAATAATATTCCATTGTATATATGTGCCACATGTTCTTTATCCATTCCTCTGTCAATGGACATTTAGGTTGCTTCCATGTCTTGGCTACTATTAACAGTGTTGCAATGAACACTAGGGTGCATGTATCTTTCCAAATTAGAGTTTTTTTTTCTTTTCCAGATATATGCCCAGGAATGGAATCACTGGATCATATGGTAACTCTACTTTTAGTTTTTTAAGGAACCTCCATATTGTTCTCTATAGTGGCTGCACCAATTTACATTCCCACCAACAGTGTAGGAGGGTTCCTTTTTCTCCACACCCTCTTCAGCATTTATTATTTGCAGACTTTTTGGTAATGGCCATTCTGACATGTCGAGGTGATACCACAGTGTAGTTTTGATTTGCATTTCTTTAGGAATTAACAATGTGGAGTATCTTTTCATGTTCCTGATGGCCATCTGTATGTATTATTTAGAGAAAGTCTATTTAGATCATCTGCCCGTTTTTTGACTTTTTTTTTTTTTTTTGGATATTGAGCTGTATGAACTGTTTGTATATTTTGAGAATTAATCACTTGTCAGTTACATCATTTGCAAATATTTTCTCCCACTCCATAGGTTGTCTTTTCATTTTGTTTGTGGTTTCCTTTGCTGTGCAAAGGCTTTTAAAACTGAAGTTTCTGTTTATTAGTTTTTTCAACCTTGTAAAATCTTATCATTTCAAATGTATTTAATTTCCATATTTCTTTACCTTAAATAATGAGACTTCTGACAGTTTTTTAAAGCACTGCTTAAAAGTTCAAACAATAGTTTTGCAGTTGTAGCTTTTTGTTTGTACTTAGCCACCTTCAGATATACTACTAAAACTTCCAAATAATGCTCCAAAATATGTAAAGGTCCTAATTAGTTTCTTGAACATTTCATCAACTTCTAACTATTCAAGTGTAAATTCTGAATCTAGAACTCTTAATAACATACTCAATAACATGATTTATCTTGTTTCTGAATTGTTAATCTAAAGTAATTATATTATTTGTTCATAAAAAATTTTTACTATAGCTATTAAAGCACATTGGTAACTTAAATTACATTTTTTTTTCCCTAGGGAAGACAGAGATTTATGAGATTCCCAAAGTGAAAACTTGAATGATATCTGTATTTATTGGATTTTTAGGTTATGAGGAAAAGGAAGGAACCCAGAAAAATATTGAGTTTTAAATTAAGAATAAGTGGGGTTACCACTGAAATAATTACTTAAAGGGTGTGGAATTGGAAGTAAAGAAAATGAGGTCAGTATGAAGCAAATTGACTTTATGGTTCTTGGGGAACATCTAAGTGGAAATGTTGAATAGATACTTAGTGTTTATTTGTTATTATTGATACAGTTT